>NC_058522.1:119927613-121127613 GCF_904849725.1 Hordeum vulgare subsp. vulgare
TAAACAACATACCAACCTTCCAGATTCTTACCAGTTTGGCATGCCCACGGTAGATAGAAAACCTGGGTTGCCTGTTGAGCCGTAATATGGACATCGGGAACATCTAAATGGCAGTTTGGATTGACTTCGACTAATCCTATATGTTCATGATTCCTTCTAGTCTCCTTCGGCTGGAACCAATAACATTTGAAGACTACCACGTTTGTGTAGCGACCCGACTCAACGAGTCAAGCCTCTGGTGTTTCTGTACCATCCCAAGATCATGCTGGTACACACACAGTACATAATGTATATATTCAAGAGTGAATCACACATCTTTATTAATCGAAATCTCATAAAGAGTACTTTATTACAATGAAGGAGTACAATAAAGTGGCTGAAGGCCAACTCATGAGACTATCTAACGAAGACTAAGCGGAAGCATCAGGTAGACGAGTCCATCCGACTCCAAGGGCATGTCGCTGAGCGTAGAACCGTAGCCTCACTCCTGGTCGGAAAACTACTCTGCAACATGATACGTTGCAGACGTGTAGGTCAGCATATTGAATATGCTGGCAAATCATCAAGAGAGGGAGTGAAATAATAATCATCTATTTCTACATGCGTATTTGGCCGGTGGAGCTAAGTTTTGCATAAAGCCAGTTTGCTCCTACAACAAAAGGGGTCGAAAGCAAAATATTACTACATGTTTGTTGTTAACGAGATGGTTCCGCCAACCAGTTCTCGTACCCGAATAGTTGTTAACACCCACATCATTATTAAGTTGTGTCGAGAGTTCAGGGGAAATTCAATGCCTTCGGCTCAAGTTGTCCATGACCATGGACACGGCTAATCGATTAGGTTGAGTACTCTATAGAGTTTTGCACACGTTCCCCACAAGATTTGATCGCCTCCGGGTTTGTCCTCGCACTTCAGGGTGTTTGAAGACCGGATGATCAAAACATGGTCTTTCAACGGGTCCCTCTGAATCCCTGTCGGTGCCCATCCATTCCTATCGTTCGTCTACATCTGCTAGCACCGTCTGTCCAGAGTCGCCGCGTTATCCAACCAAGCCAGAGCCCATAATGACTTGTGGCTCTGCAGGTAAGCCTTGAGTCTTGAAAATATCCGTCCGTCTCTTTGAGCCTGGGTGAAGCTTTCCGCAGGATGACATGGCCTCTCCAGCATCCCGGGCATCTACTGGGTTTTCCAGGGAGCTGATCAACCGTCCTTCACCCAGTGTTGCATTGCGTTCGAGGTCTTGAAAATCTTGTCTTAGTCCGGTCTTGGTTATTATATCAACCTCGCATCACTCGTGGAATACACTCAACCGATAACCCGTCTACTAGAGCATAGCATATAGAACCTTGTCGTCCCGGGGCCAAGTATCGGGGTGTTGGTGTTCCTACCACATGATACTACACCTATGACTAAAGTTTCCAAGTACCTAGGCAGCATGCAAATAGGGCAAAGAAGGTGATCTACTATGCATTGAGAACATAGGTAAAATAACATGATCAAAGATGACTTGCCTTGATGATAGTTGTCCTGCTCGAGCGTCTCTAAGTAACACGCTTCGCACTCCGGATGATCTACCGATACAAACACAAAGCACACCATAAGCAATTCAATCATTCCACGAGTAAAAATAACATCACATGCAATGATTTGCAAAAGACTACGCAAAAGCATTTATCGTGTGCCGGTATGGCAGAAACTTGTTTCTGTTGAAAACACCAGTACAGATACTTTAAAAATTCTGAAAATCCTACCACAGTAAGATTCTATCCCTAGAAAACAGTAGCAAAAAGAATCAACTCAATATCATTTTTGAAACTCCTGGAATAAGCAAAACAGTGTTTAAACTAAATCTTCTCTAACTTATATTTAAGAATTTCAAACATAGACAAATTATATGTTTTTAAAAACTACAAGAAATTTGTGAGCTACTGGAAGAAGAATCAATGTCATTGGACGTAGGGATAAAAAGTAGTGGCCAAAACAAAATTGAAAGTTTCTGTTTTTTGAAATATGGACAGAAAGTTACAAAACCGCTAGTGCTAAAAGAGAGGCACACGTGGCAAGTTTCTACTGGCTGCAGGGCTGTTTGTTGAGTGGCTTCGAGCAAACGGCCGAAGACTAGTAATCCTGCTGGTTAATACTTAAGTGGCAAGAAAAACCTACTGGTTTTCTGAGAATAACCGAAGGGGTACTAGTGTACTAATCCTAGCCATTGCATGGAGATCTAAAGGCTAGGATGAGATGCATGCAAATAGAGAGAGAGAGGGAGGTTGCTACCTACTGCAGAAGCTTGCACCGGCGAGGGAGGAGCTCCGGGGCGGGGTTGGAGGCTTCGGGGAGGCGGCGGTGGAGGTGCTCCTCCTCGGGGGAGGCGCGGTGGAGAGAGAGCTCGGGGGGTGGCTCCCAGGGCGAGGCCGAGTGACAGCAGCCTGCACCGGCGAGGCTCGTGGCGGCGGCGGCTTCGGGCGGCGGCGGCTCGAGCGGCGGTGGCGGCGACTAGGGTTGGGAACGGAGTCGGCTAGGGGTGGGGAGTATTTATAGGCTAGGAGGAGGGGGTAGAAAGGAAGGAAGAGGGAGTACTCGGGGAAGAAATCCCGAGTTTCTCGGTGCAGCTCGGTCTCGGGCTGGGTATGGTAGGAGAGGGAGGTGGTGAAGGAAGGTGAGGGGGAGCTGGCTCGGGCAGAGAGAAGAGGAGGCAGGGCAGGAGAAACAGAGAGAGAGGGAGGTGGTGGGGTGAGGTGGACAAGGAAGGAAAGGGAGCACGGGAAGGAAGAAATTGCTGGAGAGAGGAGATCGCGTGGGGGAGAGAGAGGAGAGAATAGAAGGCAAGGCAGGAGAAAAATAAGGGAGGAGAGGGAGTGCTGGGAAAAAATAGGAAAGAGAGGGAGAGCTTCGGTCTGTGTAGAGAGAATAGGAAGAGAGGGAAGCGCTGGGAGAGAGAGGAGAGAAATAAGGGAGGAGAGGGAAAGTACTGCGAGGTGACGTGGAGGAGAGGAGAGAGAGAAAAGAGAGGAGACGTGGGGAGGGAGAAGAGGGAGGCGGGATGGATGCATGCAGGCTTGCATGCAGGTTACGTGATGCAAGGGAGCTCGTGCATGGGATTGCATGGCTCGACCTGGCTCTAGGGGCTGGCTGGGTTAGAGCCTGGCTCGGCCTGGCCAGTTCCCTCTTTTTTTTTTGAAAAACAAACTAACAGCAGCAAAAAAGAAAAAAAAACAAAACAGTAAAATATATTTTCCTAGCTAACAAAATACTAGAAAAAAATAGGTACTAATATACATATATGCACTAGAATACTTAGGAGAAAAACAAAACAGAAAAAAATACTACTAATATATATATAATATATATGGAGACCCTAGTTCCACCTAATGCCAACTTTAAAAAAAATAGTTTTATGCAATAGGTCACACAACGAGATCGAAAAACTCAATTAAATTATTCGGAGTTTAGAAAATTTGCAAAACCAAAAAGGTGACTTTAACTCACAGGGGAGAAGTCATATTATCTCTACTCCAATAAATTGCCCGTAGTCACATAACGATAAAATTTTCAGAAGAACACAATGATGCATAAAATATGAGATGCATATGAATGATCAATTAACATCCGAATTTAAGAAAATTGGGATGTTACAAACCTACCCACCTTAAGATGAATCTCGCCCTCGAGATTCGGGTTGGCTAGAAAATAGGTGCGGGTGGTCTCGACGAAGATCCTCTTCTCGTTCCCAGGTGGCTTCTTCCTCGGTGTGGTGGCTCCACAACACCTTGCAGAACTTGATGATCTTGCTGCGGGTAACTCTCTTGGCAGTCTCGAGAATTCGGACGGGTTTCTCGTCATACGTCAGATCACTGTCAAGCTGTATGGCCTCTAGGGGCACTGTATCTCTCAACGGAACATCGGCCATCTCAGCATGGCATTTCTTCAACTGGGAAACATGGAAGACATCATGAACTCCGGACAATCCTTCCGGCAGTTCCAGTTTGTATGCAACTTGCCTCTACGTTCAAGAATTTTGTAGGGGCCAATGAAACATGGTGCTAATTTTCCTTTCACACCGAATCTCTTGATTCCTCGAAGTGGAGACACCCGAAGATATGCTCGATCTCCCACTTCGTACGTTACTTCCTTGCGTTTGCTGTCGGCATAACTCTTCTGCCTGGAATGACCTATCTTGAGTCGGTCACGAATAAGCTTGACCTTCTCTTCAGAATCTCGGATGAGGTCGGGACCAAAAAGTTGTCTGTCTCCAAGTCCATCCCACATCAACGGTGTTCTGCACCTCCTTCCTTATAGAGCTTCGAAAGGGGCCATCTTCAGACTGGTCTGGTAGCTGTTGTTGTATGAGAACTCGGCATACGGTAAATTGTCATCCCAACTAGACCCATAGTCTAGTGCGCAAGCTCTCAACATGTCTTCCAGAATCTGATTAACTCTCTCGGTCTGTCCATCTGTCTGCGGGTGAAATGCTGTGCTGAACTCCAATCTTGTTCCCAAGGTTTCGTGCAGTTGGTGCCAAAATTTTGATGTGAACTGAGTCCCTCTATCGGACACAATGCTCTTCGGTACTCCGTGCAGACATACGATCCTCGTCATATATATCTTGGCCAGCTTGGCACTCGTGTAAGTAGTCTTCACCGGAATGAAGTGAGCTACCTTGGTCAAACGATCGACCACAACCCAAATAGAATCATAGCCAGAACGGGTCCGAGGTAATCCTGTGATGAAGTCCATAACAAGCTTTTCCCATTTCCATTCGGGTATCGGCAGAGGTTGGAGCAAACCTGCTGGTTTCTGATGCTCGGCTTTTACTCGCTGACAAACATCGCATATAGCTACGAACTCGGCAATGTCTTTCTTCAATCCTGTCCACCAGAAACTTTCTTTCAGATCCAGATACATCTTGGTGTTACCGGGGTGTATCGAGTACGGGGAATCATGAGCTTCCTGAAGTATCAACTTAATGAGTTCGGGATCATTGGGCACATAGATGCGATCCTCAAACCATAAAGTTCCATGTTCATCCTCACGAAAACCTTTAGCTTTCTCGTCTTCCATTCTCTGCTTAATCTCAGCTATCTCCTTGTCTGATTTCTGTGCTTCGCGGATCTTTTCCATCAAAGTAGACTGAATTTCCAGAGTGGCAACAAATCCTCTTGGAATTATCTCCAATTTGAGCTCTCGGAGGTCATCGACTAACTCCTGGGGTAATCCTCCTGCTGTGAGCGTGTTCACATAACTCTTGTGGCTCAAGGCATCGGCTACAACATTTGCCTTGCCTGGGTGATAATGCAATCTCATGTCATAGTCCTTGATCAACTCTAGCCATCGCCTCTGTCTGAGGTTCAACTCCTTCTGCGTGAAGATATATTTCAGGCTCTTGTGATCAGTGTAAACATCACAACCATTTCCGATTAGGAAATGTCTCCAGGTCTTGAGAGCGTGCACTACGGCTGCTAGTTCCAAGTCATGTGTGGCATAATTCAACTCATGAGGTTTGAGATGTCTGGATGCATAGGCTACAACGTTGCCTTCTTGCATGAGCACTCCTCCGAGTCCCTGACGAGAAGCGTCACAGTAAACCTGGAAATCCTTCCGAATGTTCGGAAATATCAGCACTCGGGCTGTCACATGACGTTTCTTCAGCTCTTGAAAACTGGTTTCGCATTCCTCAGTCCAAATATACCTGCATTCCTTCTTCAATAACTCTGTCATGGGCTTGGCAATCTTTGAGAAATTCGCAATGAACCTCCGGTAATATCCGGCAAGTCCGAGGAAACCGCGGATCTCCTTGACTGAAGTGGGTGCTACCCATTCGGTGACTGCTGCGACCTTGGCAGGGTCCACTGCTATTCCTTCTCCTGAGATGACGTGTCCGAGAAATCCGACTTCCTCCAACCAAAACTCACATTTGCTAAACTTTGCATATAGCTTATGCTCTCGAAGCTTCTCCAGAACTAAACGCAGATGTTCCTTGTGTTCCTCTTCGTTCTTGGAGAATATCAGTATGTCATCGATGAACACCACGACAAACTTGTCCAAGTATTCCATAAATACCTTGTTCATCAGATTCATAAAATATGCCGGAGCATTAGTCAGTCCAAATGACATGATCGTGTACACATACAAACCGTACCGAGTGGTAAAGGTTGTCTTGGGTATATCCTGTTCACGAATCTTCAACTGATGATACCCGGATCGAAGATCGATCTTTGAGAATATGCGAGCTCCAACTAACTGATCAAACAGATCATTGATCATCGGCAAGGGGTACTTGTACTTGATGGTCACATCGTTCAATGCACGATAATCGACAACCATTCTCAGGGACTTGTCCTTCTTTTCAACCAAGAGCACTGGGTTCCCCAAGGTGAAGAACTTGGGCGAATATACCCTTTGTCCAACAATTCCTTAATTTGCTTCTTTATTTCTATCAAGTCATTTGCGGGCATCAGATAAGGTCTCTTGGATATTGGGGCTGTTCCGGGTAATAGCTCAATCAAGAACTCAATTTCTCTATCGGGTGGCATGCCCGGCAATTCCTCCGGAAATACATCTGGGTACTCCTGTACGATCGGTACTTCCTCTTGGACTACTCCCGTGAGAGAGTTTACTCGCTTACTCCGTGTTAGGCGCTGAGACACGTACTTAATCTGCTTCTGCTCGGGGGTGGTGAGCAAAATAGACTTAAGGGCACAATCGATATTCCCTTCATACTTGGCCAACCAATCCATGCCTAGAATCACATCCAATCCTAGGGACTCTAATACGATGAGGTCGGTGGGAAAATTATGGTTCCCGATGTTGAGACTCAAAGCATGGCATCCTATCCCGGCTGTCATCATGCCTCCTGGGGAACTGACCTTAATAGGTTGGCTGAGGGTTCTAGTTGGCAAACTATACTTTTCCACAACTACGCTTGATATGAATGAATGCGTTGCACCAGAATCAGAAAGTACCAATACTGGACGTGAATTTAGCAAAAACTTACCAACCACAGTATCGGGGTGATCATAGACCTCTTCCACATCAATGTGGTTCACCTGAGCTCGAGGAAAAGGATTGGGCTTCTTTGCTGCAGAGTTGCCGTTGCCTTTGCCGTTTCCATTTCCCTGCTTGTTCTGGGGACAATCAGTGGCATAGTGTCCCTTCTTCTGACACTTGAAACAAGTGATGTGAGTCAGATCCTTCTGAGCTGGAGATGACTGCTGCTGAGTGCCAGTACCGCCATTCATGAAGTTGATGTTGTTGCGGTGATTCCCATTTCCTCCATGGTTGCGACCTCCATGGTTGTGCACAGGGTGGTTAGGCTAAACGTGTCCACCAAACTTATCAGATCCAGTCCCGGTATTCCCTGAATAAGGGGTGTAGCGAGGCTTCTGCTGAGTGCCGGAGTTGAACTTTCCAACCCCATACTTTCGCTTGCGGTTCTCCATCTGCTGATGTTCCCCCTCCAAGATGAGCGCCTTATCAACCAGCTCCTGGTAGTTGTTGAAGGTGGCTACCGTCAACTGAATGCTCAGCTCATCATTCAGTCCTTCCAAGAACTTTTCCTGCTTGGCCGCATCATCGGCCACATCTCCAGGTGCATAACGGGCGAGCATGCTGAAATCATCAACGTACTGAGCCACAGTGCGATTCCCCTGGCGTAAGTTGTGAAACTCACACTTCTTCAGACTCATTGCACCAGCTGAGACATGTGCGGTGCGGAAGGCTTGCTTGAATTGCTCCCAAGTGACTCCCGCAATGGGATAAGTGGTGGTGTAGTTCTCCCACCAAGCAGCTGCAGGGCCTTCAAGTTGATGCGCGGCAAAACGCACCTTCTCAGCTTTAGTACAACCAGTAGTGATAAGTTCACGCTCCATCTTGCGGATCCAATCATCTGCCACAATGGGCTCAATGCTGCTGGAGAAAGTTGGAGGGTTCAACCTCAGAAAACGGGTGAGATTGTCAGCCTGGGGTGGGGGACGGTTGTTGTTGTTGTTCTGGTTCTGGATGATCAGCTGCATCAAGGCATTTTGTTGCTGGATCAACTGAGTGAGTTCCGGCAGAAAGTTCGACTCAGGGGCGCGTCTTGGAGGCATCTGATGTTTGTAGAGGGGTGAGATTAGCATAGAACAATGGTCTAGAGGGAATTACACTACCCATATGAATGCAACACACAAGTATCACACCACACATTTCATTCAATATCATCACAAAGGTTCACACGGGGGTACAAAATTCGATAATCCTAAACATGGGCCTAACACGTATAACGATAAAGTAAATTTGGTGGTCTAGTCTAAGTGTTCTCCTCAGAATAGCATGGTGTCGGGTCCTTCGGTGGAGCTTTCTTCATAGTCCTCGTCGTTGCTGATCACGGGGGCTATGTCTCCTTCGGGATGAAGGTTCTCGCCCATGTCCAGTTCCTCCTCCAGGTATGCAACTCGAGTCTTCAGCTTCTCGATCCGCTCCAGAAAGTCCTTCACTTCCAGCTCATGCTCATAGTGGGCTTCCCTGGCTGCATCTTCAAGTTCAAGCTCGCGGAGTGACAGTTGCTTGATCTTCCTGGCGTCCTTGATCGCGTGATACTCCAGAGTTCCGCCGTGCTTCTCCAAGGTCTGGGCATAAGACAAGAGAGCGTCATTGGTCTTGCTTGAGATGATGTCTCCGTCTTCATTTCTATAGGATACAGCGAATAGGTCTGGAGAAATAGGGCAGCCTTTGTATTCATCCTTGATACGTCCGAGTGCACAATGGATCGCCATGTCCCTTCCGTGAATCGAGTTGGGTGCGATGAACTTGAAATCCATCGGCTCAGCGCGCGGTTGGAATGTCCTTCCGGGAATATGCACCTCGATCCTTTAGCGTGAATCCTCCGGGTAAGACGAAGTTGGCTTCCCTGTGATAGACGACAGAGCAATCCTCAAATCCTTGGTGATCTGCACCAGCTCCTTTCCGAACGGCATAGTGGTGTAGGGCTGGCAAAACTCCATGAACTTAACAGGGATGAAGGTGGCCATCTAAACATTGGAAAATTGGAGAGAAGTCAGAAATAATCAGAAGAGGAAATAGAAGATATAAGATAAAATAGTTTTCTTCCTAAGGCTTTTCCATTCCTAAAGGTTACGTCCTAAGGTCAGCGTGTGCTCTGAATACCATTTCTATAGCGACCCGACTCAACGAGTCAAGCCTCTTGTGTTTCTGTACCATCCCAAGATCATGCTGGTACACACACAGTACATAATGTATATATTCAAGAGTGCAATCACACAGCTTTATTAATCGGAATCTCATAAAGAGTACTTTATTACAATGAAGCAGTACAATAAAGTGGCTGAAGGCCAACTCATGAGACTATCTAACGAAGACTAAGCGGAAACATCAGGCAGACGAGTCCATCCGACTCCAAGGGCATGTCGCTGAGCGTAGAACCGTAGCCTCACTCCTGGTCGGAAAAGTACTCTGCAACATGATACATTGCAGCCGTGTAGGTCAGCATATTGAATATGCTGGCAAATCATCAAGAGAGGGAGTAAAATAATAATCATCTATCTCTACATGCATATTTGGCCGGTGGAGCTAAGTTTTGCATAAAGCCAGTTTTCTCCTACAACAAAAGGGGTCGAAAGCAAAATATTACTACATGTTTGTTGTTAACGAGATGGTTCCGCCAACCAGTTCTCGTACCCGAATAGTTGTTAACACCCACATCATTATTAAGTTGTGTCGAGAGTTCAGGGGAAATTCAATGCCTTCGGCTCAAGTTGTCCATGACCGTGGACACGGCTAATCGATTAGGTTGAGTACTCTGCGGAGTTTTGCACACGTTCCCCACAAGATTTGATCGCCTCCGGGTTTGTCCTCGCACTTCAGGGTGTTTGAAGACCGGATGATCAAAACATGGTCTTTCAACGGGTCCCTCTGAATCCCTGTCGGTGCCCATCCATTCCTACCGTTCGTCTACATCTGCTAGCACCGTCTGTCCAGAGTCGCCGCGTTATCCAACCAAGCCAGAGCCCATAATGACTTGTGGTTCTGCAGGTAAGCCTTGAGTCTTGAAAATATCCGTCCGTCTCTTTGAGCCTGGGTGAAGCTTTCCGCAGGATGACATGGCCTCTCCAACATCCCGGGCATCCACTGGGTTTTCCTGGGAGCCGATCAACCGTCCTTCACCCAGTGTTGCATTGCGTTCGAGGTCTTGAAAATCTTGTCTTAGTCCGGTCTTGGTTATTATATCAACCTCGCATCACTCGTGGAATACACTCAACCGATAACCCGTCTACTAGAGCATAGCATATAGAACCTTGTCGTCCCGGGGCCAAGTATCGGGGTGTTGGTGTTCCTACCACATGATACTACACCTATGACTAAAGTTTCCAAGTACCTAGGCAGCATGCAAATAGGGCAAAGAAGGTGATCTACTATGCATTGAGAACATAGGTAAAATAACATGATCAAAGATGACTTGCCTTGATGATAGTTGTCCTGCTCGAGCGTCTCTAAGTAACACGCTTCGCACTCCGGATGATCTACCGATACAAACACAAAGCACACCATAAGCAATTCAATAATTCCACGAGTAAAAATAACATCACATGCAATGATTTGCAAAAGACTACGCAAAAGCATTTATCGCGCGCCGGTATGGCAGAAACTTGTTTCTGTTGAAAACACCAGTACAGATACTTTAAAAATTCTGAAAATTCTACCACAGTAAGACTCTATCCCTAGAAAACAGTAGCAAAACGAATCAACTCAATATCATTTTTCAAACTCCTGGAATAAGCAAAACAGTGTTTAAACTAAATCTGCTCTAACTTATATTTAAAAATTTCAAACATAGAAACATGATATGTTTTTAAAAACTACCGGAAATTTGTGAGCTACTGGAAAAAGAATCAATGTCATTGGATGTAGGGATAAAAAGTTGTGGCCAAAACAAAATTGAAAGTTTCTGTTTTTGAAATCTGGACAGAAAGTTACAAAACCGCTAGTTCTAAAAGAGAGGCACACGTGGCAAGTTTCTACTGGCTGCAGGGCTGTTTGTTGAGTGGCTTCGAGCAAACGGCCGAAGACTAGTAATCCTGCTGGTTAATACTTAAGTGGCAAGAAAAACCTACTGGTTTTCTGAGAATAACCGAAGGGGTACTAGTGTACTAATCCTAGCCATTGCATGGAGATCTAAAGGCTAGGATGAGATGCATGCAAATAGAGAGAGAGAGGGAGGTTGCTACCTGCTGCAGAAGCTTGCACCGGCGAGGGACGTCGCTGCCGGCGAGGGAGGAGCTCCGGGGCGGGGTTGGAGGCTTCGGGGAGGCAGCGGCGGAGGTGGTCCTCCTCGGGGGAGGCGCGGTGGAGAGAGAGAGCTCGGGGGTGGCTCCCAGGGCGAGGCCGAGTGGCAGCAGCCTGCACCGGCGAGGCTCGTGGGGGCGGCGGCTTCGGGCGGCGGCGGCTCGAGCGGCGGTGGCGGCGACTAGGGTTGGGAACGGGGTCGGCTAGGGGTGGGGAGTATTTATAGGCTAGGAGGAGGGGGTAGATAGGAAGGAAGAGGGAGTACTCGGGGAAGAGATCCTGAGTTTCTCGGTGCAGCTCGGTCTCGGACTGGGTATGGTAGGAGAGGGAGGTGGTGAAGGAAGGTGAGGGGCAGCTGGCTCGGGCAGAGAGAAGAGGAGGCAGGGCAGGAGAAACAGAGAGAGAGGGAGGCGGTGGGGTGAGGTGGACAAGGAAGGAAAGGGAGCACGGGAAGGAAGAAATTGCTGGAGAGAGGAGATCGCGTGGGGGAGAGAGAGGAGAGAATAGAAGGCAAGGCAGGAGAAAAATATGGGAGGAGAGGGAGTGCTGGGGAAAAATAGGAAAGAGAGGGAGAGCTTCGGTCTATGTAGAGAGAATAGGAAGAGAGGGAAGCGCTGGGAGAGAGAGGAGAGAAATAAGGGAGGAGAGGGAAAGTACTGGGAGGTGACGTGGAGGAGAGGAGAGAGAGAAAAGAGAGGAGACATGGGGAGGGAGAAGAGGGAGGCGGGATGGATGCATGCAGGCTTGCATGCAGGTTACGTGATGCAAGGGAGCTCGTGCATGGGATTGCATGGCTCGGCCTGGCTATAGGGGTTGGCTGGGTTAGAGCCTGGCTCGGCCTGGCCAGTTCCCTCTTTTTTTTTTGAAAAACAAACTAACAGCAGCAAAAAAGAAAAAAAACAAAACAGTAAAATATATTTTCCTAGCTAACAAAATACTAGAAAAAAATAGGTACTAATATACATATATGCACTAGAATACTTAGGAGAAAAACAAAACAGATAAAAAATACTACTAATATATATATAATATCTATGGAGTCCCTAGTTCCACCTAATGCCAACTTTTAAAAAATAGTTTTATGCAATAGGTCACACAACGAGATCGAAAAACTCAACTAAAATAATTCAGAGTTTAGAAAATTTGCAAAACCAAAGTGGTGACTTTAACTCACAGGGGAGAAGTCATATTATCTCCACTCCAATAAATTGCCCGTAGTCACATAATGATAAAATTTTCAGAAGAACACAATGATGCGTAAAATATGAGATGCATATGAATGATCTATTAACATCCGAATTTAAGAAAATTGGGATGTTACAGTTCGGTGGGTTTTCACCATAGAATTGAAGTTCATAAATTGCTTCAACTCTTCCATAATACTCGATAACACCTTCGCCGATAGCAGAGACACCACAATTTGTAGATTTCCGGTCGGGCATAGATAGCTCTTTGCCAAATGTACGAAAGAGATACCCATTGATGTTGTATTTCTCAAATGAACGAACCTTATAGTCAAAACCATTAGCGGCTTGTCTCAATTTGGCATCCATAGACTCTGTATTAGCCTAGATGTTTAATACGAAACGATTGTTGCATTTGCCGCAAGTTAGACCAAGAAATGAGATGGTCCATTATTGATAATTACCGTTTGTTTGAACCAAGAGATGAAACCGGGATAGCCGCCTCCTATCTTTGGCAGAAGCTCATACTCTTCGACGGAATCATTTTGGATCACCGCTCCATCCGAGAATTTGGCAATGTATCGGCTGTATGAGATATCCGAGAATAAGAGCAGTTCAAAGGAATTAGAAGTTACGGGAAAATGTGCCGAGAACTTACTCGATGTACAGCCGCACTTCGGTTAGGTTGTTGAAGATATACAACGAAATGGTCCCCCATTCTTCGACATCCAACATTATTGGTTTCGAAGCACTAGCTGGTGCGAGCTTCCCTTTGAATAGGATGAGGTTGGACCCAACTTTTTTAGGGTCTGCATCATTATGCCGAGGCTTAGGATTATGCAAATGATGATTTTTGGCTTTGTAGTGTGCTGTCACAAAGTTTGCCACCTCCTCAGTAATGAATGCCTCAGCCATCGATGCTTCAATTCTACACTTATTTTTACATTTAGCTCGAAGCGTCTTCTGCATCCTCTCAGTTGCATAGCACCAACGATTTTGCACGGGCCCACCTAATCTTGCCTCGGTCGGTAGATCTAAAATCAAATGCTGCATTGGATTAAAGAAGCCCGACAGAAAGATCTTCTCGAACTTGCACAACAACTCCGGTTCAAACTCCTCCATGTCATCTACCATGCCAGGCAACAATTCTTTTGCACAAAGAACATGGAAGAAATAGCTCAGCTCCGCCAGTACTAGTTATTCGTCCCGGGAATAAAGCCATGTAACATCACCGGCATTACCTCCTCTAGCCATATGTGCCAATCATGACTCTTGAGACCAAATATTTTTAATTTTTCTAGACTCGCTCCCCTATTTAGATTCTCTGCATACCCATCGGGGAACATCAAGTGCATTTTGACCCACTAGATAATTTCCCTCATGGCTAGCCTTCCAAGATTGAACCAGGCCTTTGGCGTCGACCACTTCTGCTTTCCTTTGCCTTCTCGCATGTTTTGTAACGGTCTGTGACATAGTGTCTCTTGATCGACTCTAGCCTTAGTATTATATTTTTTCTTACCATCTATGTCGAACAATGTACCAAAACTAGCCTCTCCCATATTCTTTTGAGTGTGCATCATGTCGATATTGTGTGGAAGAAGGGGGTCTTTGAAGTAAGGAAGATCCTAGAAGCATGACTTGTGAGTCCACGCGTGTTTTGAATTATACCCCTTGAAATACCCTGGACGCTCTGGATCAGGTTAGAGGGCACTTAACTGATCAAGGATATGTTGGCCTGTCAACGCAGGTGGTGTCATGTTTTTGACAACTTTACCTTTGGTAAAGTTCTTCTTGTCTTTTCTGAACTGATGGTCAGGATCTAGGAACTGTCAATGCAACTCAAAGCAAGAATACTTCCGACCCTCCTACAACCAACGAAACTGAAGAGCTGCCTTGCTTTGGTGGCATGGGAACCTTCCATGCACACATCATCCAGAGAATAGCGCACACGCCGGCAAGTCATGCATAGAGTACATGTACCACACATGCATTTTGAAGTTTTGTTTTCTAGCGGCATTGTATGTCTTGACCCCATTGTCCCAAGCTTCTTCCAATTCAGCCTTAAGCGGTTGCAGGTACACATTCATATTCTTCCCCAGATAATTGGGCCCTGGAATTATCAACGTCACAAATATGTTCTTTCTTTGCATAATCTGCCCGGGGGGAGATTGAGTGGAATGACAAATACATGCCAACAACTGTATTGGGTTGTCGTCATTCCGAAGGGATTAAAACCATCTGTGGTGGCGCAGACTCGAGGATTCCTTGGATCTACACTTTATCCTAATGCAATCCATCGAAATGTTTCCACGCTTCCCCATCTGATGTGTGTACCGCCATCTTATTCCCATCTGCATCTAGTTCGGTTCTTTTGCCCAATTTGTTTCATGTCATCTGTTTGGCTGTCTCTCCGTCCATGAAAAGACGTTGAAGACTTGGTACGATTGGCATATACCAAAGAACACTAACTGCAATTTCGGTGTGCCTCTTCTCACCCATACCGTTGTCTACCACAAGATACCTACAAGACTCGAAATTGGGACAATAGTCCAAGTGTGCATACTCCTTCCTAAATAAGACACATCCTTTCTCACATGCATCTATCTTCTCATAGGACATCTTAAGTACACGAAGTATTTTGTCCGACTGGTACTGATTTGCAGGCATGACATGTACTTTTGGTAGGAAGCGTCCAAATAGTGCCATCATATCGTTGTAGCATTCTCTTTCCAAGTTGAACTAAGCCTTCAGAGCCATTACTTGCGCAATTGCATCCAGCTGACGAAGCTCAGTGTGATCATGGAGAGGACGTTTTGAAGACTCCAACATTTCATAGAAGGCCTTTGCAGATTCCTCCATCTCATCATCCGAATCCCTAGCATCATCAAAGTCTTGCACCATGTCTTCGATCCCGGTACTATGCTCGTCTGTGCGACGACGGACCACTCACCTATGGTGCGTTGTATAGACTCAGCATGCAATGTCCACACCGTATAATTAGGCTTAAAACCCCTCCTCTCCAGGTGTTTAATCATTACAGCCTCTATTGTCTTTTTATAATTGTCGAATCCAGGACAGGGGCAATATTTTCTTTCCTGGCCATTTCCAAATGCGGCTTTCACAAATTCCTTGGCTTTTAGAAATCATTCTTTCGTTTATCCACGCACGATCACTCATGTTGCCTAGCTACTAAACACATAAGAAATATATTTATATATAATTTAGCATATATATTCATCAGTTAATCAAGTTTGCCATTTTTATTATGTCCATGCAACCTACACACTAATAGCTAAAGATAGGTCCTAATCCCACCCTAGTATGTGTAGATTGGGTTCGTTTTCCCATGCTCTGCTCCGGATCCAATATAAAATTTCGGCAGCACCTCCCCGCTGTTCTCCCCATACACGTCTCCGCAATAAATAGAGAGGATGTGTATCCGGAGAACAACAGGGAGGGACTGATGAAATTATGCATCGGATCCGGAACAAAGCATATGGGAAAACGAACCCAATCTACACATTCCTTGGGCTGTCCATGGATAACGTTGGACAATTCGAAAGAATCACGGTTATAAATATAAGCAAATGCATGCATATTTATAACTGTATCCCTTTCGAACGGGAGACACATACTGGTCACGCATACTGATAAATTAATTTAATTACCTACATCTAGCAAGTTTCATCCGAAAACCAACCCACAGTAAACGAAGGGGTGAGGAGGAGATGACATTTGTACTGACCCATGAATGCAGGGGCGGAGCTCGTAGAATGCACGGGGAGGTCTTCGAACAGCACACCTCACAGCGATGAGACAACTATCACATGTAAATCCACCCGGTCAACACAAATATTTTCTGTTCTTTAATAAAATCGAACAATATACGACCTAACACAAATATAAGGCGTATTAACAATTGCGCGGAGTTTCGTGCTGGGGTGTCAGGATGTCGTGTCGGGGTGTCGGGGCATCGTGCCAGGGTGTTAGGGTGTCATTTTCTTCTTATTCCTCTTCTTTTTTTCCTCTTCTTCCTTTTCTTCTTATTCCATTTCTTCCTTTTCTTCTTCTTGTTCTTCTTCTTCTTGTTCTTCTTCTTCTCTTCTTCTTCTGCCGGCAGGAGGAGAGAAGAAGGAGAAGAAGAAGGAGGGCTCCTTCTCCTCTTATTTCTATTTCTATTTTTCTTTATCCTCTTCTTATACTTATTCTTCTTTTCTTCTTTTTTCTCTTCTTCTCCTTCTTATTTTTTTATTCTCTGCTTCATTTCTTCTTCTATTCTTCTCTTCTTCTTTTCTTCTTCTTCTTTTCTTCTTCTCCTTCTTATTTTTTTCTTCTCTTCTCCTTCTTCTTCTTCTCCTCCTCTTCCTCCTCCTTTTCTCCTCTTCTCCTCCTCCTCTTCTTCTTCTTGCTCTTCTTTCTATTAAGCTAACTAACTAACTAACCTAACTAACCAAGCTAACTAACTAACCTAACTAATTTAACTAATAGTAGGTAATTAACAACTAACCTAACTAACCTACCTAACAGTAGGTAATTAGCAGCTAACCTAACTAACCTAATAAACTAAAGAACTAACCTAACTAATTTAACATAAATAAAAATAGGAAAAACAAAATAAAAATAGGGGTGGCCTGCCAGCGGGGGGGGGGGGGGCTGGGCGTTGTGGGCGGCAGGGCGTCGGGCGGTTGGTGGCGGGGACGATGGGGTGTTGGGGCGGTGGGAGACGCGCGCGACGGGGGTTGTGGTGCGACGGTGCGACGGGGGCGGTGGGCACGTTGGGGGCGGTGGGGCACCGGGGGCGGAGGGGCAAGGAAGGCGGTGGCCGCGGGGGTGGCGGTGGTGGGTGTCGGGGAGAGAGGGGAGTGAGAGTGGGGGTTGGGGCGACGACCGTTAGGCGAGAGAGGGGTGCGGGGGTGGGTGCGACGATCGTTAGGGCATGTTACCTCTTTGCTGTCTACCACCGACAGCAAAGAGGTAAAAGGCAGACGGCAAAGGAAGATGCCGTTAGGGGGAGAGAGTGGTTGCGGGGTGGGACGCCTTGTGCTCTTTGCCGTTTGCCTGAATGCTCTTTGCCGTTAGCTGGCACATGGAAAAGAGCAGACCGATGGCAAAGAGTATCTTTGCCTTTAGTCTGCTGTTTGCCGTCTGGTTTTTGGTAGGTGATGGCAAAGAGGGTCTTTGCCATTAGCCAACAGACGGCAAAGAAGCAGCAGATGGCAAAATCTCTGATTCCAGTAGTGTATTAATCCCTAATTTTCCTAACCGGGACGATTGTCTTGTGTCCCTTCGGACGCACCCCTTCGGAGGCTATTTATATGTGTAATCAATCATCAATGAGAACAATGATTCATTTTACATATTTTGTCTTGTCTCTCATTTCCTACTCTAAACATACCAGGTCGGGTTGTGTGTTCGCTATAAATAGCCCATCCCCTTCACCATAAGTTGCTGGCTGCTCAGAGTTTGATACGTCTATTGTCTTTTTGGAGCAACCCACCTCGAAGCCACTGAGAGAAAACGATCCTGCAAGGATAAATACAAACAAGTAGAGCTAGTGTGTTTGAGCATCACCGAAGTCGTTATGTTCTGAGTGAACTGAAGACTTATTACACTTGAATACAGTGATAATTTCAGACGGTTAGGCGTCTAGGTGTAGAGATACAAGAGGAAACAAGTAAATCATGTGATAAATTTTGCTTATGCCCTCCAGAGAAATTGTCGGGTATAGGCATGCACTCTTATACCGCTAGCAGCATAATAGACATCCTCGAAACAATATGTTCATTGGTCAAAATAATCGAGTAGGCAGGAGTTGCGGCACTAAAAAACCTGGAACACTTGAAGATTACATTCATATAATATAATATTCTTTTGCGCCGAGAAAGTTCACTCACATCAGAAGATGCTGCGAATTCATTTGGCTTACTATACATCAGCCACAAGTTACGTCACGAGAGAAGAGACCAATTGAACTGAGAGAGATACGATTTTTTCTAAGCTACTCATATTAGAGAGGAATCATCCTATCGTACATCCATATTACGATCATTCCCCTACAACCCAGCCCATGTCATGTTATTCAAACACATAGATTACTAACAGGTAACTTGTGATCCTTTTATAGTCCGATGGGATTATGCATGCATAACCTAGGTCATGTTGTTTTGTAACCATCGAACAGTCATTACTTATATTCGAATAGTTTTCAACAGAAAAATATTGGCGGCCCTCAATGACGCATTGCTATGTCAAAAGTAGATTAGTAGAATTTTATCGGGAATGACCCAGTTTATGCATTCCTCGTAACAATTACGTGTACCATTGAAAATAAAACTTTCAAGCCAATCAGTTGGCACCCATATGTGTTTGGGTGAAAATAAGGGGTAATGGGTACAACGCACACAGAGTGACATGCATGTCACTTACAACGTGCGGTTGTCCATGTATCTGTCATGGCGACACTTTCTTCTCCTAGGAATGCTATTTAACCCGACAATGGCTAGCACAACATCCATAAACAATCATATCCTCATCAACAACCTCCTTCTAAACCCGTCATACCCTGTGGAAGTAATCTCAAGGTCTAGAATGGCGGTGAATACTAGGAACGCAATTGGTGTCGTTCTCCTCCTAGTCGTGATGGTAGCGGCGGTATCAACACCATTGGCAACTACCGAAGAGTTCTGTTGGGACAAATGTATCAAGCACTGCAAGGGAGAACTAGAGGTTTGCAGCCCAAAGTGCATTCAGTTTTGCAACTATCAATCCGGAGACGTAGGATATGTTAAGTGGGCTACCAATAAACTGAAGGAGGCCGCCGCTACCTCGCCCGAAAAGGCTGTCCTCCTCAAGAATGAAGCTCAAACGTACTTAGAACGTGCCAATGCCCTCAACAAGAAAGCCGAGACCCCGTGAGTGTGCACCCTTCTGTCTATAGGTGTCGCTGTTGTTTTGGTGTCTATATATGTTTTTTTTAAATGGTCGTGGTTGCATCCCCTTTTCTTGTTTCTTTGTTAAACTAATATCTTTTGTATTATGACGACAAGCTTGTTCCAACAACTCAGATTCTCTTGTCGACTTGATTTTCATTTGATTTGGTTATGTCATAATAAAGTTCCTTGGTATGGAAATATTCCTTTTTAATGCGCACAGTGCCTATTCTCCTATTTTATCTGCACGCAAGAAGGATTGGGATTTTTGGGATGTGTGAAAACAATCCGTCCACATTCAAGAAAAATTAGGCATGCATATTCTAGAGAAGCATCCGTGTAAGTGCTTGCGCATTTTTTAGAAAATGGTCCTATATATGTAAAACACTAACCTTGATATTCACATGTTTTATTAAAAAATCATGTAAGTTTTCTGCGCATTCGTGGAAACCACATAAATTACAACTTTTTCCTTGGAAATATATGCTGGAAAAACCAACCAGCCAAAATAACGGTGGGCAAAAAATTAAAAAACTGGGCATCTATAATTCCCTACGGCCACCGAGGCAATCGCGCTTAGTCTTATCATTGTGAAATTATCGATACAACTTTGTTGATTATTTGTTTATTCCTCTTCAAGAAAATCATGTATTACCAACTTTTTTATGTCATCCACCCGTAGCCTCTCATCTCTCTTGTACAAGACAGGGCTCCTAATTAAGGTGTAGGACTCCTTAGGGCTCCTCGTCTGTTCTTCACACCATCTATCATGTAAACGTACGGCCGTCGTCGGGTGTTAACGTTGCTTTACCATCCTTGGAGTACATAAGGTAAACCACTGCACTTCACCTTCTGGTCTAGGTGAGAAGTTGTTTGCACCGAAGAATAAGGCCTGAGACCTACAGTCGGAACCTACGGTTGCCTTGGCCACCGTTTCCTTGAGCTCGGTCAGGCCCATGGCCATGCCGACATCGCGAGTGAAGATAAGTAATAAATCCAAGTCCAAGTTACGATGGTGCCAACAAGACATCAGCCACATCCTAGGAATCTACTTTGGCGTCGTCCACGCCCCGGACACCATGTATACAGGTCACCTAATCTCAATCTCGTCTACTTAATAAGTAAGTAATTACTAAGATAGTTTTCAAGATCCTTTAAAAAGTTTTTTTTTTACTTTTGCAAAACCAAATATTGTATTTTTTTCAGTGACTTTATTCATCTAGTGAGGCTTCCCAAAACCACTAGCTCTAGCAACATAGCTCAGTCCTTCTTTTTTAATGTACTACTTAGGAACTCTCCAGAGTTTTCTAAAATTGGGATTTTTCTTTTTTCCCATTTTTTTCTTACAAACCTGATGAAAAGGTAGGGGCATATGCATGTCATGTTGTAAGTCATACATGTTGATCTGGGTACACGGTAGCCATTCCTCCTTGTTTTTCCACAACCACATATTGGTGACAAGTGATTGGCTAGAAAGATTTATTTTCCATGGTACAAGTAAATGTTACGAGGAATGCATACACCGGGTCATTCCTGACAAAATTATATTGACCTACTTATGACATGGCCATGCATCATGGAGGACCATCAGTATTTTTCTTTTGAAAAATCATGTGAATACAAGTATTTATTGTTCGATTGTATCTTGCATGCATGTGTTGCAAAACCGCATGACTTGGATTATACATGCACAATTCGAGGGGACAATCAGAGACCAACAAAATCTCTACTAGTAATATATGTTTTTGAATAGCATGGCACGGGCTGGGCTATAGGGGAATGATCGTAATACGTATGTACGGGACGAGGATTCCTCTATAATAGTAGTAGCTTGAAAAATATGTTTCACCGTCAGATCAATAGGTCTCTTCCATTTTGTGGCGTAACTTGTGGCTGAAGTTCAATGAGCCAAATGAACTTACGGATCCGTCTCATGTCAGTGAACCTTTTGGCTGCGAAAGTATATAGCTATATGCTTCAAGTGTTTCGATTTTTATATTACCGCAACTCCGGCCTATTGGGTTATACTCACCAGCCAACAATATGCTTCTTTGATCTCTGTTACGAGGCACTATAAGAGTGCATGCCTATACCCGACACGTTTTTGAAGGGCATAAGCAAAATGTATCGTATAATTAACTTTTTTCCTCTTAGAGGTGTTACCCAAGGGATTTTGTTTCAAATTTGATGTAAATCTTCAAATGTTTTCTAATCCTAATCGAAAATAGTCAATTTCAAACAATTCATCCAAAACATTGAAAAATTGTTTTCCTTTAGGCCGCAGTGTCGCCGCCTCCTAGTTCTCTCCATGACTGCACCAAAAAGTATGTTGTCACTATGTCTCCCCTTTGGGTTGTAGTGGCGCGAGACATGCTCCCCATGACACATAAGCCACCGCTACAACGCCCCTTCGGGATGTAGTGCTGCGACACGCGGTTCTCGCTACCACCCGAGGTCTTCCTGCTGTCGCCCCGACCGGTTCGCCGCCCCGAGGTCTTCCCCCCATCGCCCCGACACGCGCGTTGCCGCCTCGGGATGTAGTGCCGCGACACGCGGTCCACTCCACTGTCCCCTGCTCGTTGACTTCCTGTGGTATGCGCCTGTCGAATTTCGGGCTCCGCAATACCGTAAGGATTCGAACATTGGGGCATGTATGAAGATCTCTCCCTGCTTAGCCTCGCCTAGCCCACTACTCGATGGAAACAACGAAGGACTTAGTCGATGGCGAGGGTACCGCAGAACACAACAGTTTACCCAGGTTTGGGCCGCTGCAAAGCATAAAACCCTACTCCTGCTTTTGGTGGATTGCCTCTCGTGCAGGTGTTGGATAAATTGGTACAGTGCTCTCGAGCCTCTGGAGGCCAAGTGGCTAGGTGTCTCGCCCTACGGTTCGAATGAACTCTCCCTACCAAGTGTTCTACCCTCACTATTTATAGAGGAGGCCCGTGTCCTCTTCCCTTGTAGCTTCGGCGGGAAGGGATCCCACAGCGGCCAATTTTGATGGGGAACCGGATAACATGCTCCCCTGCCAAAAGGTGGTCTTCGCCTGCAAAGTAACTGTCCGTGCTGCAGGGACAGGCCCGAGGATGACGTTTGCACTACTGGCGGGCAGCGGCGGCTTCGTTGCACCAGAAGGCAAACCTTTCGAACATGCCTTTGGAACCCTTGTACGCTCCCCCTCCTTTGCACCAAAGGGGAAACTGCCCCGCCCTGCCATCTGCTGCTCGTCTGTCCTTTCATGGCGTCACCCTTGCCTCTTGAGGCCCGACCTTGCCTTGGAATATCCGCCGCTCCGGAGGGGTCCTGAGGAGGCCCCTCCGGGTCTTGACGCTGCTCCTCCTCGTGAGGCTTGGCCCCTCACGAGGGCCTTACCCTGAATGGTGCCGAGCCCGTTGGTTTGTTCCGATGAGGTGGGCCCGCCGTGGGCAACAAGTAGGCAGGTCTGGTTACCCCCATTCCTAGAACGCCGACAGTAGCCCCCAGGCCCGCGGGCTGCTCTGGTTGGCTTCGGGGCGGAGCCTAGGAGGGCAACATGAGGAATCATGGGCCATCAAATGCCTATGGGCCTGGCCGGCGCGCGTCACGCGGCTGGTGTCGGGTCCTTCGTGTCCTCTATCTCTGCCCCCCTTATTAGGTGCCCAGCTTGTAGCTTGGTGCCGTATTTCTTTCCTTCTTCCGTACTCGCCCTTCCTCTTTGGTCTCTCACTCCAACCGGCGCCTCCCAGATCCAGCGCTGCATAGTTCCTTGCCAGTTCAACAACGGCGCCCGCCGGCAAGCAGAAACCACAGGGCCGCGGCTTCTCTGCTCCTGGACTTTGCCCTCTCCAAGGACACGAATATCGTCCCCGTGCTTCCATGGACCGTGGCCGAGTCCAAAGAGCGTGGGTGAACCGTGATCTAGCCTAGCGCCGTAGAGGAGCGGCCCGCGTCCCGGGCGGTATAACCTTCTTCCTTCAAAGTATTTATGCTGGGCTGGTGCCGCCTTTATCCCGGTTCTTCACCGTTCTCTTGGACCACTATTGGATCCAAGCTCTTCATCTCCAGCCAAACTCCATCTTGCTGCTGTCCGTCTTTGCTTTCTACCGTGAGGCTTTCGTTGGCGTGCAGCCTTCGGTTAACCTCCTCCGCCACTTCTTCAGCTTTCGCGTGCACGACAACGCTCATTTGTCGGCGTGTGTCTCCTTTGTGGCGGCCCAGACCGGCAACATGCTATTGAAGGCCGGGAAGAAGGTGGAGAACTTCAGGCACCGTTGGGTCCTTATGTGCCTCAACGATGCCAACCCTCGGCTGGAGAATCCGAAGGAGTTGCCGGAGAAGATCTCCACATGGAGCTCGGCGAAGCTCTCCGACCCTCGGGTTGTGCCCGTGCTGGAGCGCTTTTCCCGGGACATCAGCGGCATGTGGCTGACCGGGGGAACGATAGTCAAGGAGTTCCTGGCGCAGTGCATGGCGCCTCTCCAGGAACAATCCAGGCCCGTGTGGGAGTACCGGGATGGCGACGTAGAGCTCCGGCTACGGTCCCGGAATCTCCCCACAGAGGACCTTAGTAAGGTCGTGGCGATCTTGCTGGCAGCGACCCTGGCAACCTTCCCGAGGCCCTGGGCCCGTTATACTGTCGTGATGACTGGGCCGACCTGGTCGTTGCGATGCCTGTCTTCAAGGAGCGGGTGCTCCTCCCGGCTGAGGGCTCCGGTCCAGTGGAGGTGTCATCCGGTGAAGGGGACTCGGAGAAGACAGTGAACGACCGCGTGGCGAGAGTTCCTCTCCCGTCGCAAACTGTCCTTCTACGCAAGCTCGAGGATGATGATGCCACCAGTGATACCCCGACCGGGACCTCCTCGCACCTGTCGAGGGCCTCCAGGGGGCCCGCGTCGACCCCCCATGCCACGCGGTCCACGTGCGTGCTTGCTTCCCGGAAGGTCGGGGCTGAGCCATCCTCGGCGCAGCCCACCTCTGTCGGCAGGGGGTCTAAGGCACCGAGCTCGCCTCCCTCTGTGGGGGGGCTTGTCACCTCTGATGTCGTCAGGGCGGAGAGGAAGAAGAGATGGCGTGATTTTGAAGAGTAAGCTACTTGCCTGGGCACGCCTTGCGCATCTATTGTCCGCGCTTGGTTGATCCCCCTCTTTACTTGACGTCCAGGATGTTGTCTCGCTGGGGGAGAAGAGGAAGAAGACGGTCGTCAAGCCAAAGGCGACTCCCGACGCCCCGTCTACTCTCGTCAGCGCACCGCCATATGGAGGTGGGGAAGGGGAGGCTCGTGGGGCGGTCTCCCTGGCCTTGGTCGTCAAGCCTCCCGAGCCCCCGAAGCATATTGAGGCAACCGTGGGGACGCCGTTGCCTGGGGGCAGGCCCGCGAGGGCCCTCAGGCTCCTAAAGCGCCATTGCTCGCGATCGCTGAGCAGTCTTCGGGCCCCCCTGTTCTTCACGGCGCTGCCCCTCTGGCGGCACCTCCCGCGCCTGCGCTGGAGGCTCTTCAGGAGGTGGTCCAGAAGACCTCGATGTTCACCCAAGGTATCTTGGATGCGGCCTTCACCGCCTTAAGAAATGTCGCCGACGAGATGGGGAAGGCCGAGAGGGAGGCCGAGGCTGCCCGTGCCTTGCATGAGAAAGCACTGAAGGAGGCCAAGGCGGCTATCAAACGCTGTGAAGAGGTGGAGCTGGCCTATTTCCCTGACGTTGAGCTCAGGCTTCGCACGTTGCTCTGCTCCCTCTACCGGGACGAGTTCAATGAACATCTGGCCACCCCGTAGGACGGCTTTGTCGCGCTCGCGAAGGGGCTAGTAGGGGCACTGGAGATTGTCGTCCTGCAGGTGGATAAGATCTTGGACATGGAGTGCCGCGACCTCTTCTTCGTGGCTCCGACTCGCGTCTTCATCCACCTTCATCTTCGTGACCCCGGATTCGATCTAAGCTACGTGATCGTGCCGGTCCCTACCAAGGCCCGCAACCACGCAGCGGGGGCGGTGAAGGGCCCTGTGGAGGCGTTGGTGAGGAGGTTCGCCCGTGTTGCAGCTCCTCCGTCTTCAGGTGCCGCTAGAGCTGATGATGGGGAAGACAAAGCCTCTGACATTGACGACCAGCCCCCTACGGAGGGGGCGACCGACAGCGGCTCCTCCTGATTTCTTGGCCTTGTTATTTTCCTGCAATGCACATCGTGCCTCACGGAGGCGCTAAACTTATTTGCGTTTTTATGAACTTGGTCACGGTTTGTAATAACTGAATTCTTGAATGTTTTCCTCGCCTTGTTCCTTTCATGTTTGCTGTGTTATTCTACGTCGGCAGGGTCCGCCCCGCGCGTACCTTTCCATGATTGAACCAACCAAAAACAAAGGACGGCCCAAAGGGGGAAGGGTCTATGAGCGTAGTTAGGCACCTTAGTCGCGATGCTTAGGAGCCCCCCTTGACGCGCGAGCTTCCCTCATGAGGAGAACACAACGATGATTTCAAAACATCGGACATATTCAGCACTCCGTGTCGGCAGGGCCCACCCCGCACGTACCTCACCGCGATTGAACCGATCGGAAACCAAAGCCGACCCAAAGAGGGAAGGGGCTATGAGCGCAGTTAGGCCCCTGAGTCGCGATGCTCAGGGGTCCCCTTTGACGTATGAGTGACTCCAATGTTCCTACTAAGAAGCTGATAATTTGAGACTCTCGAACTCCTTCAGCACTCTGCGTCGACAGGGCCCGCCCCATGCATACCATCCCACAGTTGAATCGACCGGAAAGGGTGGCTCAAAAGGGAAAGGGGCTACAGGAGCCGCGATGCTTAGGAGTCCCCCTTGACGTAAGAGTGACTCCAGTGTTCTTCCTAAGGGATTCGAAGTGATTTGTCGAGCGCACTGGGCTCTGCATCGGCAGGGCCCGCCCCACGCGTACCTTCCCGCGCTTGAACCGACCAAGGATGACCCAAAGGGGAAGGTGCTGTCTAGGCTTCTGAGTCGTGATGCTCAGGGGTCCCCCTTGATGTGCGAGCGGCTCTGTACCTTTAGCTATTTACCCCATGTACTGGGCGTGGGCAAAGTCACGGGTGGACTGTGCTGATCTCCTTGCCGGCCGAGGGTGGAGCCGCTGACAGGCTGTGTTGGTGCCAGCTGTGGGCACAGTCATTGGCGTACTGCATTGGTGCCAGCTGAGGGCGTAGTCATTGGCGGACTATGTTGATTGCCCCTATCTGTACCCAGCGCGGAGCAATAGGTCTTCCATTAGGCGTGGGGTGGACCCCTCCGCGTCCTCGGTGGGCCCTGGGCGTATACAGCCTTGGCTCGTTATTACGTGATAGTGTCACGGTGGAGGTGTATATGGGAGGTCGCGAGGACGCTTTGGCCTCACGAGTGTCCCTACCCCCGAGTCATTGGTGGACTGAGCTTCTTCCCAGCATGGAGCATAGGGCTTCCACTAGGCGTGGGATGGACCCCTCCGCGTCCTCGGGGGGCCCTGGGCGTATACAGCCTCGGATCGTTATTACGTGAGAGTGTCACGGTGGGGGTGTAAATGGGAGGTCGCGAGGACGCTATGGCCTCGCGAGTGTCCCTACCTCCGAGTCATTGGTGGATTGAGTTGATTTTATTTGGGACATTGGGAAACCCTGCCGACTTCTTCTTCTTTGGGAGCGAGGCTGCGTATCTGCATGGACAAGCTTCGACCGAGCCCCCAAGAGGGGAGCCGACCGCCCGACAATATAAGCAAGGCAGAACGTTAGGATTCTGAACGGGTGAAATTGAACAACCAAATGATGCATAAACAAAAGTAGCAGCCGGAGGAGTGTCCTGAGCTCGGGGAGGCCGCATGGCCCCGGGGGTGCCCTCAAATGGGGTGAACCAAAAAGTTACCTCACAGTAGCCAACAAAAAAGTCACCTGGCGGCGTGCCGCTGAAGTACCGAAGGCTCCGTCGTCGCTTGATCTCCTGTCTCCACGGTCGCGACCCTCACGGGTCCGCCGCTTCCCGATGCTCGGGGCCTTCTCTTCGCCCGAGCATCTCCTCCTCTTCCTCACGGCGCCCTAGCAAGCGGGGTACGAGCATGACCCGCTGGAGCCTCTGGTAGGTGGCAGCCGCGTTCCCCAGCCGGAAGGGCATGAAGGCGTGGGCATCTGGGTACTCCCACCGGTAGCCAGCCAGCGTAGGCTAGAAGGTACTGCATCCCGCGACAATGTTGGTTGCGGGCACGTTGATGCAGATGCAAGGCCGGTCAAGCGTGCCGACGACGGCGACTGCGATTGGTGATGCAGGGCAGTCACCGCGTCACATGGCCTGGGCCTCTCGAAGTTCTTGGGTTACTCTGATGACGGATTCACGGGAGCTGGGTGGACATGCTTAGGAGCGCGTCCTCCGGATGTGCTCGAACGCCGTCCCCGCCTCACTGGTCAAACCAGGGACCTCCCCGGTGGGAGCCCCCAACCCTGACCCAAGGGGGGTGTCGAGCGTGCTTTCCTATGAGATGGGGGCATGGCCCTGTCCCCCGGCACGGAGCCCGAAGCCCCGAGGCGTTCCGTGGAGAGGAGCTCCTTCTTCATCTTTCGTGGGCCTCGCGAGGCAACTCGTCTTCTTCGTCGTCCTGGCGTTCTGCCACCACCGCGCGGTAGGCGTACTCCAGTGTACAGACGACATCCTTCTTGTCGCAGGGGATGGTGATGACGCTGCCGCTCCCTGGCATCTTGAAGACATTGTAAGCATGGTGGATTACTGCCATGAACTTGGCGAGTGCCACGTACCTGAGAATTGCGTTGTATGACAGCTGAATGGGCGCGACATAGAACACAATGATCTCAGTGTGGTAGTTCTTGCGCTCGCCGAAGGTGACGGGCAGATGCACTTGCCATGGGCACGGTGGACCCCTCTGTTTCTCCTGAGAAGGGCTTGTTTGGGATTAGCTGTTCGTACAGTAACTGGAGTTTCTGTAAGGTCTCGACTCAGAGGATGTTGAGCCCTGCTCCACTGTCAATGAGGGTCTTGGTGACGAGGACGTTGCTGATGGTCGGGGTGCACATCACTGGGAGTTTGCCGGCCATGAATGAGCACCTGAGCTAGTCACTTGGGTCGATGGCGATGGTGGTATGGGACCAGTTGAGGGGGCGCATTGCTTCTGGCCTCGGGAGGGCGGCATTCACCTCCGAGGGAAACTTCTTGAAGGCGCGGTTGAAGGCTGGGGTCTGGGCGCCGCCCAGGATGGAGGGAACCGTCCCTGCATCCTGGAACTCGCTAGCCCCGTCGTCATGCCTGTCTTCATCGTTCCTCCTGGGTGGCAAAGGCAACGGCGGCAGTCGGACCTCCCGAGGGCGAGCCTCACGAGGCTGACCGTGTCGTTTCCCCTCCTGAGGGTTATCACGCAAGCGGTCCTCTTAAGGCTGGCCACGCCGGGGTCCTCCTGAGGTTTTTCACGCCACCCCTGACGCGGCTCTCGGTCATCCCAGCGGCCCCCGTTGCATCCTCCTCCGCACGCGGGGGTTCTGTCGAACCGTCTGTGGCGCCTGTTGAAGTGTTCGGCACGGACCAGACGAACTTCTTGACACTCATAGGTATCATGGGCACTGGTGCCATGGAAGATGCATGCCGGCCCCCCTACGGACGGGCGCTCTCCCCCTCGGACATGCTTCACCTCGGGCTCGGCAGCGAGCACCACCGGGGCCTTGTGCTTGACCTCCTTGGCTTTGGCTTTCTTCTCTTCTGGGTCCGCAGCTTGGGTCCCGAGGACCGACAGGCGTCCTTCTTCAGCCTTGGCGCATTTTCTTGCCAAGTTGAACATCTCCAGTGCGGTGCTCATTTCATTATTCATGGCGAGCTCCTCTTTGACCTTGAGGTCGGTGATAACCCACAAGTATAGGGGATCGCAACAATTTTCGAGTGTAGAGTATTCAACCCAAATTTGTTGATTGGACACAAGGGGAGGCCAAAGATTATTCTCAAGTATTAGCAGTTGAGTTGTCAATTCAAGTACACCTGAAAGATTTAGTATCTACATCAAATTTCAGTAGCAAAGTAGTGTCATAGTAACGGTAGCAGCGGTAACAGTAACAGTAGTGACAGCA
Source organism: Hordeum vulgare subsp. vulgare (assembly GCF_904849725.1). Taxonomy (NCBI): domain Eukaryota; kingdom Viridiplantae; phylum Streptophyta; class Magnoliopsida; order Poales; family Poaceae; genus Hordeum; species Hordeum vulgare. The sequence goes on from NC_058522.1 coordinate 119,957,033, forward strand.
GTAGCGGTAATAGTAGCAGAAGTGACAGCAGTAGCGGTAAAGTAACTTAGCAAGGATCAGTAGGAAAAGCTTGTAGGCATTCGATCAGTGATGGATAATTATGTCGGATGACATTCATCATGTAACAGTTATAACATGGGGAGATTTGTAACTAGCTCCAGTTCGTCAATGTAATGTAGGCATGTATTTCGTATATAGTCATACGTGCTTATGGAAAAGAACTTCCATGACATCTATTGTCCATCCCTCCCGTGGCAGCGGGGTCCTAATGGAAACTAGGGGTTATTAAGATATCCTTTTAATAGGGAACCGGAACAAAGCATTAGCACATAGTGAATACATGAACTCCTCATACTATGGTCATCTCCGGGAGTGGTTCCGGCTATTGTCACTCTGGGGTTGCCGGGTCATAACACATAGTAGATGACTACAACTTGCAAGATAGGATCAAGAACACACATATATTGATGAAAACGTAATAGGTTCAGATCTGAAATGATGGCACTCGGGCCCTAGTGACAAGCATTAAGCATAACAAAGTAGTAGCAACATCAATCTTAGAACATAGTGGATACTAGGGACCAAACCCCATCAATACTAACTCGATTACATGATAGATCTCATCCAACCCATCACCGTCCAGCAAGCCTATAATGAGATTACTTACGAACGGTGAAGAGCATCATGGAATTGGCGATGAAGGATGGTTGGTGATGACGACGGCGATGATTTCCCCTCTCTGGAGCCTAGAACGGACTCCAGATATGCCCTCCAGAGGAAGAACAGGTGGTGGCCGCGGCTCCGTATCGTAAAACGCGATGAACTCTTCTCTCTATATTTTTTCTAGGCGAGAAAGACTATATAGGGCTGGAGTTGGAGTCGACGGAGCCACGAGGGCCTCACAAGCCTGCCAGACGCGGCCGGGGGGGGGGGGGGGGGGGGCGCCTCCTGGGCTTGTGGGCTCCTGGCTCCGTCCCTCCAGGTAATTCTTGCGGCAGTATTTTTTATATATTCCACAAAAAATCATCGTAAATTTCCAGGTCATTCTGAGAACTTTTATTTCTGCGCAAAAACAACACCATGGCAATTCTGCTGAAAACAGGGTAAGTCTCGGTTAGTTCCATTCAAATCATGCAAATTAGAGTCCAAAACAAGGGCAAAAGAGTTTGGAAAAGTAGATACGATGGAGATGTATCAACTCCCCCAAGCTTAAAGCCTTGCTTGTCCTCAAGAAATTATGTTGACAAACTGAAAGAGACAAAAGAAAAAAATTTACGAACTCTGTTTGATCTTGTTGTTGTAATTATGTCTAACTCATATTCAGATTTTCAGCAAGGTCATAAGCTAACCACATAAGCAATGACATTTAGGTCTCATGAGGTACTCATATCAATGGCATAATCAACTAGCAAGCAATAATAATGAGTTTCAAACGTCAATACTTCAATCAAAACAATCATAACAGAATGTGAACATGTGGTATCTCGCTAGCTCTTTCTGAGACCGCAAAACATAAATGCATAGCACCTTCAAAGACCAAGGGCTGACTGAACATTGCGATTTATGGCAAAGAAGATCCAGTCACAGTCATACTCAATATCAATTAATAGCAAAGCATAAAAATGACGGAGGTGCTCTCTAACTAGTGCTTTTAAAAGAAGAGGATGACTCAACAGAAACATAAATAGATAGGCCCTTCACAGAGGGAAGCATTGATTTGCAGAGGTGCCAGAGCTCAAGCTTTTAAAACAGAGATAAATAATTTTGGGTGGTATGCTTTCATTGTCAATGCAATGACCAAGAGTTTTCACCATCTTCCATGCTACACATATTATAGGTGGTTCCCAAACAAAAAAGTAAAGTTTTGACTCCCCCACCACTGATCAATCACACTCCACGACTAGCCAAATCCTCGGGTGCCGTCCATACCAAAAACAATCCAAGGGGAGTTTTGTTTGTAATTATCTTTTCGATTTGATCATGGAACTGGGCATTCCGAGGATAGTGAATAAACAGGTATCGAGGATAACATGCCTATCATGGAAACTACTGACCGCCCCTTGTCACCACATGAGCACTTCGGGCATACAAAACAGATTATTGCTTGAAGATTTAGAGAGTGGCACGTGAAATTTACTTGGAACGGCAGGTAGATACCGCATATAGGTAGGTATGGTGGACTCATATGGAACACCTTTGGGTTTATGGAAGTGGATGCACAAGCAGTATTCCCGTTGAGTACAAGTGAAGGCTAGCAAAAGACTCGGAAGTGACCAACTAGAGACAAACAACAGTCATTAATATGCATTGAAATTAACCAACGTTGAGTGCAAGCATGAGTAGGATATAAATCACCATAAAGATGAATATCATAGAGGCTGTGTTGATTTTGTTTCAACTACATGCGTGAACATGTGCCAAGTCAAGCCACTTGAATCATTCAAATTAGGATACCATCCTATCATACTACCTCATAATCAGCTTGAAATTCATCTTGGCAATCAAGAAAAACCATTATAAGGTCCTAGCTAATGAAGCATGGCATCAGAAACTATGATCTCTAAGTTGTCATTGCAAACATGTTTCTCTCATAACAAAGCTGAATTAGGAACGATGAGCTAGTCATATTTACAAAAACAAAATAGGTCGAGTTCATACCAGCTTTTCCAGGCTCAGTCACATCATCATATATCGTCATTATTGCCTTTCACTTGCATGACCGAATGATGTGAATAATAATGAGAGTGTTCATGCATTGGACTAAGATGGAATCTGCAAGCAAACACAAAGGATAAGACAAGGTAATATGTCTCTTGGACGGATAAACAGATATGCATGTGAGAGCCACTAGACATTTTAACCAAGGTCTTCTACCTTGACCCAAAGAAAAAGAAAACTATTTACACGGGAAAGATCCCAACAAGCATAAGAAGAAAAGGAAATATTTTTGGTTTTTTTTTAAACACCACTAAGCAAGCTGGAAAGTAAAGTTACAACTATTTTTTTTGTTTTTCTCAAACTAGACAAACACACGAGAAGAAAGCGAGAAAAAGAAATAAACTATCATGGATGATACAATGGCAAGGTGTGAACACCGACTATCAAAGTGACAGTCTGAGCACGAATATAAAGTCGGTGAGAAACACGTAATCCCCCAAGGTTAGGCTTTTGGCCTAAGTTGGTCTACTCCCAAGGAGGGAAATAACCGTCTCCGGGGTACTCCGGAGTGTACTGAGGGTGCCACTGCTGGGTGAGCTCCTCTGGCTCCCACTGATAAACTGGCGTCTGGTACTCGACTGGTAGCTCGGGCACGGGCGCCTGTAGTGGCGCTATGCCCCAATATGCGTAGATGTCCGAGGGCATAATAACGTACCTCCCTAGATGAAGATTGAACAAAGAAGGAGCAGGCAAAGTAATAGTCTCACGACTACCCTGACTAAATACCAAGTTATAAATCATCCTCTTATTTATATCTTTATCAAGAAAGTCATGGCGAACCATGCTATCATAATCTAAATATCTCTCAAGAAGAAGCATCTCTTCTTCCTCGTACAGTCTAATAGGTACGTAAAAAATGTTTAGCAAGACGGGTAGCATAGATACCTCCATAAACAGCGCCTTTAGTACGGTTCATGTTCAACCGTTGAGCCACTATAACGCCCAAGCTATAAGTTTTATCATTATAAAGAGCTTTGCGCAATACTGCAAGATCTGGGGAGCTAAGAGCCCCAGCCTTCCCACGGCCAATCAAACACTTTCCCACAAATAAAGAGAAATACTGAACCACGGGAAAACGTATACTAGCAACTCTAGCGCAAGACACTCCTCTCTCCGCTCCTACAACAATAGTATCAATGAAAGCCTCCAAGTCCCATGGACGGGGTTCATGAATATCCCCAACATAAGGTAATTTGCAAATATTGCAAAAATCCTGAAGTGACATGCGCTGGGGAATATCATATAACTTGAACTGAACCATAGGAGGACTCTTCCTTGGATAGAAATTAAATCTTTGCACGAAAATATTAGTGAGGAGGAGGTATTGTTGACACTTATCTTCAACAAATGCGGTAAGGACTGTGTTCTCCACCAAGTAATAAAAATCCTCATAAAGATCGGCGGCACGTAAGAACACATCGCTTGGCCACTCACACGCTCGAACTTCTGCAACTCGGGGGACCGGATACTTGGGTTTCTTCTTCTCATTTTCATCTTCCTTCAGGTCACGGCTTGAAGAGCCTCTTAGGAACCTCCTAATCTTTTACTTTTTCTTTCTTTGAAAATTTCTAAAACTTTTAATGACTCAAAAGAAAAGTTAACAAGGCTCAACAAAACTCAGAGCTACTACTCCTACAAGTGCCTAGAGGGCATATCAGGCATCAAAACTACTTGGGACCAACTAAAATTAACATGCAAAGCTCAAGAGCAGGGTCACGAAGGCAGCAAAAATATGCAACGAATAAATCACTAGAGAAAAAACTAATTGGACCAATGGAGGAGTCACATACAAAAGGAACAATAGCCCCAAAACAGTTTGGTAAATGGGGCTTTGCACAAGGAGATCAAAAAAGGGAGCTAGAAGAGCAAGAACACGGGTTTGAGTTGTGGAATGATTTTTTCTGGAGGTAGGAGAAGGAGATGGGAGCTTGAATAAGTGGAGGGGGCCACGTGGGGCCCACAAGCCTACCAGGCGCGGCCAGGGTGGTGCCCGCGCCTCCTGGGCTTGTGGCCCACTGGTGCATCCCCCTGACTAGCACTCTATCTCAGAATTTTTCAAAAATTCTAGAAAAATCATACTTGATTTTCAGGGCATTTGAAGAACTTTTATTTTCGGGATACTTTTCGATGGGACGGAAATAGCACAAAACAGGGAAAATAAAGCTAAATTTATCATTTTTCTTCGAAGCAACAGAAAGTAAAAGTTCGGAACAGAAGGTTGTGACTCCTAGATTCATCCATCTCATGGTCATCAAAAGGAATCTCTCAATGATTTTGATCAAGTCTCCTTGACAAACATTTTTCGAATCACATAAAACTGGAGAATTTTCGAATAATCACTAGGTTACCTCAATGGGGGTGTGCATATCCCCAACAAGTAAATCATACTTCATCTTGACAGTAGGTATAGGGCATTCAAAGCTTCCAATAAGAATTGATGAAGATTTTTCAATAGCATTGATGCAATGTACTCGATATTGTTTCTTCGGAAAGTGCACCGTGTGCTTATTACCATTAACATGGAAAGTGACATTGCCTTTGTTGCAATCAATAACAGCCCCTGCAGTGTTTAAAAAGGGTCTTCCAAGGATGACCGCCATGGCATCATCCTCGAGAATATCCAAAATAACAAAATACGTTAAGATAGTAACGTTAGCAACCACAACAGGCACAGGCACGCAAATGTTGATAGGCAAAGCAGTTAATTTGTCGGCCATTTGCAAAGACATTTCAGTGGGTGTCAACTTATCCAATTCAAGTCTACGATAAAGAGAGAGAGGCACTAACACCAGCTCCAAGATCACATAAAGTAGTTCTAACATAATTTCCTTTAATGGAGCAAGGTATAGTGGGCACTCCGGGATCACCTAGTTTCTTAGGAGTTCCACCCTTGAAGGTGTAATTAGCAAGCATGGTGGAAATCTCAATCTCAGGTATCTTCCTTTTATTAGTCACAATATCTTACATGTACTTAGCATAAGGAGACATTTTGAGCATATCTGTCAAACGCATTTGCAGGAAGACAGGTCTAATCATTTCAACAAAGCGCTCAAAATCCTCATCATCCCTTTTCTTGGATGGTTTGCGAGGAAAGGGCATGGGTTTCTAAACCCATGGTTCTCTTTCTTTACCATTCTTTCTAGCAATTAATTTGTTCTTATCATATATCCTATTCTTAGGTTGTTGGTTATCAAGATCAACAGCAGGTTCAATCTCCACATCCTTATCATTACTAGGTTGAGCATCAAAATGAACACCACTATCAATATTATCAATAGGCTCATGTTTGTCACCAAATTGTGTTTCGGCATCAGAAAGAGAGACATCATTTGTATTCTCAGGTGTAACAGCAACAGGTTTGCTAGCATGCAAGTTCCTATCATCTTTCTTTTTCTTCCTATTACCAGGATGACTAGGTGCATCAGTGCTAACTCCTTGAGAATCTTGTTCAATTCTCTTAGGATGGCGCTCAGGATACAAAGGTTCCTGAGTCATTCTACCACCTTTAGTGACGACTCTAAGAGAATTGTCATTCAACTCATTGAGCAAGTCATTTTGAGCCTTAAGTACTTGTTCTACCTGAGTAGTAACCATAGAGGCATGTTTACTCAAAAGCTTAAGATCATTGACACTTCTATCCACACAAGCACTTATATGATTAATCATGCGACCATTTTGTTCCAATTGTCTGCTAACATAATAATTAAACTTTGTTGTTTGGCAACGAAGTTATCAAATTCATCTAAGCATAAGTTAGCAGGTTTATCATAAGGAATATCACTCTCATTGAATCAACGAAGAGAATTTACCTCTACTACCTGTGTGGGGTTATCAAGACCATGTATTTCTTCGATAGTTGGTAGATTCTTAACATCTTCAGATTTAATACCTTTCTCTTGCATAGATTTCTTTGTTTCTTGCATATCTTCAGGACTAAGGAATATAATACCTCTTTTCTTTGGAGTTTGCTTCGAAGGTGGTTCGGGAATAGTCCAAGCATTATCATTGCTCAAGATATTATTCAATAGAATTTCAGCTTGTTCCACAGTTCGTTCCATGAAAACACAACCAGCACAATGATACGTCTCAAACGTATCTATAATTTTTGATGGTTTCATGCAGTTATCTTATCATCTTTGGATGTTTTATGTACCTTTGATATCTTTTTTGGGACTAACATACTAATTCAGTGCCAAGTGCCAGTTCCTGTTTTTTCTATGTTTTTGTCTCTTTTCAGATCTGATTTTGGAACGGTGTCCAAACGGAATAAAATCCCCGAAATGATTTTTCCCGAAAGGAAGAAGATCAGGGGGCCTGTGGGCCAAGCCAGGAGGGCTACAGTGATCCCACAAGCCCCCACTCCGCCACCAGGGGGGCGGCGATGGGCAGGCTTGTGGCCTCCCTGGCGCCCCCCTCAGCTAGATCTTGCGCCTATATATTCCCTAGAAATCGGAAAAAAATCAAGGGATCCTCGAAAATACTTTTCCGCCGCCGCAAGCTTCCGTTTCTGCGAGATCTCATCTGGAGACCCTTCTCGGTGCCCTGCCGGAGGGGACTTTGGAGTTGGAGGGCTTCTTCATCATCATCGCCCCTCCAATGACTCGTGAGTAGTTCACTTCAGACCTACCGGTCCGTAGTTAGTAGCTAGATGGTTTCTTCTCTCTCTTGGATCTTCAATACAAAGTTCTCCATGATCTTCATGGAGATCTATCCGATGTAATCTTCTTTGGCGGTGTGTTTGTCGTGATCCGATGAATTGTAGATTTGTGATCAGATTATCTATGATATAAATTTGAGTCTTTGCTGATTTCTTGTATGCATGATTTGATATCCTTGTAAGTCTCTCCGAGTATTGGGTTTTGTTTGGCCAACTAGATCTATGATTCTTGCAATGGGAGAAGTGCTTGGTTTTGGGTTCTTACCATGTGGTGACCTTTCCAAGTGATAGTAGGGGCAGCACGGCACACATTGAGTGGTTGCCATCAAGACTAACAAGGTGGGCTCTGTCGTTGATATGAGATTGTCCATCAACATCATGTCATCTTGCTTAAGGCGTTACTCTGTTCCTTTGGACTTAATACACTAGATGCATGCTAGATAGCGGTCGACGTATGGAGTAATAGTAGTAGATGTAGAAAGTATCGGTCTACTTGTTTTGGACGTGATGCCTATAGATATAATCATTGCCATAGATATCATCACGACTTTGCACGGTTCTATCAATTGCTCGACAGTAATTTTTTCACCCACCGTCTACTTGCTTTCATGAGAGAAGCCACTACTAAACACTACGGCCCCCGGGTCTATTCACATCTATCGTTTACACCTCCGCTTTTACTTTTCTTTGTTACTTTGTTGCTTTCAGTTCTCACTTTGTGAACAATCTGTAAGGGATTGATAACTACTTCATAGAGTTGGGAGCAGGTTCTTTGTGTTTGTGCAGGCTCTTGTGATACTCCTTCACTGGATCGATACCTTGGTTCTCAAAACTGAGGGAAATACTTACCACCGCTGCGCTACATCACCCTTTCCGCTTCGAGGGAACACCAACGCAAGGCACCAATGCCACGGGGAAATCCTTTGCATATTTGCCTAGGAAGTTCCTAAAGGCGTAGCCGTAGCAGAAGGATTCCTGGTGCCGTTGCTGAGGAGAATCAAGACAAGAACAGTCTCCTGTCCGCACATGTTTCTGGCGCAGTTGGAAGGTCTTTTGTTGCAGTAGCAGAAGTATTTCTGGTGCTGTTGTCGGGGAGGGAGAGATCTATCCAAGTAGGTCTCACAAACTCATCTTCTGCATTTACTTTTTTTGCCAGTTGCCTCTCGTTTTCCTCTCCCCACTTCACATTTGCCGTTTTCATTTGCCCTTCTCCTTTGCCGTTTTCTTTTGCCTATTTCACTCTATCTTCCTGCCCATTTGTGTGTGAGATAGTCCAACAATGGCTAGACCCACCACTCCAAACGATACCCCTGAAAATAAAGTTCTCAATTTCAGGCAGAATGAGGAAGAAAATTTGAAGGACGCTTGGTACAGGATTTGCAATGCTCAAAGTAGATCTACTCGTAAGCAATCCACTACCATCCTTCTTCGCAGTTTCTATGTTGGAATTTCTCCTTGGAATAGGTATATCCTTGATACCATTCTAGGCGGGAACTTTTTGGGGAGCCATACTGTTGACTCCTACAAATCTATCATGAATTTGGTACGCTCACCCCTGCTTAAGGTTAATGGAACTACCTTAACATTGGAACACGTGATGCAAAGGCTTGACGCTATTGAATTTTTTTTCCCACGGTTGAACTTATTGAGGGTTTGGATAGAAAGATCCACAATCAAATTACTAAGTACGGATACAAAGTGGGAAATTTTTTGAAAAATTTAAGGGAGATAGAACTTATAGTTAATGATTCTTCTAGCAAATTGGAAGATGTCATAACCAGCTTGGGTTCCGCTTTTGCCGCTGTGCAAAATACTCCAAATCTCAATATCAAAAAGACCGTCAAGCCTGTTTTTGTTCCTAAAGCTAGTGGTGAGTCATCCAATAAAGATGAAGATCTTAAGATGATAAATGATCACACTACTTATGGTTTGAGCACCAAAGATGACTCTATGTGATTCCATCACCTTTTGCCTAGCTAAGGGCGTTAAACAAAAGCGGTTGTTGGGGGGCAAGCCAACAAATCTATCCTTTTTCTTTCTGTTTTGTGTTTTCCACACTTTCATAATTCTGTTATGATTGTGTTTTTTGTGTTTCTTTTTGCGTTTGTGCCAAGCAAAACCGTTATGATTAGTCTTGGGATGATCGTTTGGTCATGCTGGAAAAGATTGAAACTTTCTGCTCACGAAAAGATTTTTTTTTTTCTGTAAGAGCTATTGAGTTGATTCTTTTTGCTGCTGATTTCTACGCAAATTATCTAGACTGTCGTAAGTTTTCTGAATTTTTGAAGTACCAGAAGTATACGTAATATACAGATTGCTATAGACTGGTCTGCTGTTAACAGATTCTGTATTTGTTGTGTTGGTTGCTTATTTTGATGAAACTATGCATAGTATCGGGGGTATTAGCCATGGAAGATTGAAAATACAGTAACTCAACATCAGCATAAGTATAATTTAAGTTTTCTACAGTACCTAAGGAAGTAGTGGTTTGCTTTCTCATACTAATGTTATCACAAGTTTCTGTTTAAGTTTCGTGTTGTGAAGTTTTCAAGTTTTGGGTCAAGTTCTTATGGACAAAGAGATAAAGTCAAGATCTCAAGCTTGGGGATGCCCAAGGCACAACAATAGATTCAAGGATGCCATAAAATCCTAAGTTTGGGATGCCCCGGGAAGGCATCCCCTCTCTCGTCTTCAATCCATCGGTAACGTTACTTGGGGCTATATTTTTATTCACCACATGTTATGTGTCTTTTCTTGGAGCGTCTTGTATCGTAGGAGTCTTTTATTTTTGTTGTGTCACAATCATCCTTGCTGCACACCTAGAGAGAGAGACATGCACTTACCGTGATTTTGTCGAGCTTCACTTATATCTTTTGGTAGACAATTCCGCTCACATGTGCTTCACTTATATCTTTTGAGCTAGATACTTTTTCTCTATGTGCTTTACTTATACCTTTTAGAGCGCAGCGGTGCATGGCTTGGTAGTTGATCTATGCTTTGAAAGTATTCTCAAAAGGGGTAGTTCTCCAAAGGGATACGAAAACTTCCACCTTCATGTGCATAGAATAGTTAGAGAAGTTTGATTCATCTCAATTAGTTTTGAGTTGTGGTTATGGTAATATTGAAGTTATGCTAGTAAGGTTTTGTGGATCTAGAAATACTTGTGTTGAAGTTAGTGATTCCCGTAGCATGCACGTATGGTGAACCGCTATGTGATGAAATCTGAGCATGATTAGTCTATTGATTGTCATCCTTTGCGTGGCGGTCGGGATCGCGCGATGGTTTATACCTACCAACCCTTCCCCTAGGAGTATGCATTGAATGCTTTGTTTCGATCACTAATAAAACTTTTGCAACAAGTATATGAGTTCTTCATGACTAATGTTGACTCCATGGTTTAGATGCACTTGTACCTTCCACCATCACTATCTTCTTAGTGCCATGCAACTTTCGCTGGTCCACAAAACCCATGATTAGCCTCCCTCAAAACAGCCACCATACCTACCTACTATGGCTTTTTCAAAGTCAGTCCAAGATATATTGCCATGCAACTACCACCATGACATGTTCCACCACATCTACATTGCCATTGCATGATCGTAAGATAGCTAGCATGATGTTTCCATTAATGTCTATGCCATGCTAGATCATTGTCACGGTACACTACCGAAGGCATTCCATATAGAGTCATCGTTGCTCTACGTTTTGAGTTGAAAGTGTGATGATCATCATTAATGGAGCATTGTCCCATGCGAGGAAATAAAAGAGGCCAAATATGCCCACCAAAATATAAAAAAATGAGGCCAAAGAGCCCACCAAAAAAAATATGAGAGAAAAAGTGAGAAGGGACAATGTTACCACTTTTCCACACTTGTGCATATTAATCACCATGATCTTCATGATTGAAAGTCTCTCGTTTTGTCACCACCATAGAGCTAGTGAGAAATTTTCATTATATAACTTGGCTTGTATATTCCAATGATAGGCTTCCTCAAAATTGCCTTAGGTCTTCGTGAGCAGGCAAGTTGGGTGCACACCCACTAGTTTTCTTTAAGAGCTTTCACTTACTCTTAGATCTAGTGCATCATTTGTATTGCAATCCCTACTCATTCACAATGATATCTATTGATGAGCATCTCCACAGCTCATTGATATGCCTAGTTAATGTGACCATTTTCTCTCCTTGTTTTGTCTTGCAACCTCCACCACACTCCACACATCTATAGTGCTATAACCATGGCTCACGCTCATGTATTGCCTGAGAGTTGAAAAGGTTTGAGAAAGTAAAGATGTGAAACAATTACTTGGCCAATACCGGGGTTGTGCATGATTTAAATTCGTTGTGCAATGATGATAGAGCATACCCACACTATATGCTTTTGGAGGGATAACTTTCTTTTGGCCTTGTTATTTTGAAAATTCATGATTACCTTGCTAGTTTTCTTGAATTATTATTGTTCCCACGTCAATAGCAAACTATAGTTTTGAATCTAATGGATCTGAACATTCACGTCACATAAGAGGAGTTACAAAGGACATCTATGCTAGGTAGCATGAAAGCATAAAAAATTCATTCTTTATCACTTCCCTACTCGAGGACGAGCAGGAGTTAAGCTTGGGGACGCTTGATACGTCTCAAACGTATCTATAATTTTCGATGGTTTCATGCTGTTATCTTGTCATCTTTGGATGTTTTATGTACATTTTATATCTTTATTGGGACTAACTTATTAATTCAGTGTCAAGTGCCAGTTCCTGTTTTTTCTGTATTTTTGCCTCTTTTCAGATTTGATTTTGGAACCGAGTCCAAACGGAATAAAATCCCCGGAAATGATTTTTTCCCGAACGGAAGAAGATCAGGGGGCCTGTGGGCCAAGCCAGGAGGGCTATAGGGAGCCCACAAGCCCCCACTCTGCCACCAGGGGGGCGGCGGTGGGCTGGCTTGTGGCCTCCCTGGCGCCCCCCTGACCTAGATCGTGCGCCTATATATTCCCTAAAAATCAGAAAAAAATCAAGGAATACACGAAAATACTTTTCCGCTGCCGCAAGCTTCCGTTTCCGCGAGATCTCATCTGGAGAGCCTTCCCGGTGCCCTGTCGGAGGGGACTTTGGAGTTGGAGGGCTTCTTCATCATCATCATCACCCCTCCAATGACTCGTGAGTAGTTCACTTCAGACCTACGGGTCCATAGTTAGTAGCTAGATGGCTTCTTCTCTCTCTTGGATCTTCAATACAAAGTTCTCCATGATCTTCATGGAGATCTATCCGATATAATCTTCTTTGGCGGCGTGTTTTTCTAGATCCGATGAATTGTGGATTTGTGATCAGATTATCTATGATATATATTTGAGTCTTTGCTGATTTCTTATATGCATGATTTGATATCCTTGTAAGTCTCTCCGAGTCTTGGGTTTTGTTTGGCCAACTAGATCTATGATTCTTGCAATGGGAGAAGTGCTTGGTTTTGGGTTCTTAGCATGTGGTGACCTTTCTAAGTGACAGTAGGGGCAACAAGGCACACATTGAGTGGTTGCCATCAAGGGTAACAAGGTGGGCTTTGTCGTTCATATGAGATTGTCCATCTACATCATGTCATCTTGCTTAAGGCGTTACTCTGTTCTTTTGGACTTAATACACTAGATGCATGCTCGATAGCGGTCGACGTGTGGAGTAATAGTAGTAGATGCAAAAAGTATCGGTCTACTTGTTTTGGACGTGATGCCTATATATATAATCATTTCCATAGATATCGTCATGACTTTGCGCGGTCATATCAATCGCTCGACAGTAATTAGTTCACCCACCGTCTACTTGATTTCATGAGAGAACCACTAGTAAACACTACGTCCCCCAGGTCTATTCACATCTAACGTTTACACCTTCGCTTTTACTTTGCTTTGTTACTTTGTTGCTTTCAGTTCTCACTTTGCGGACAATCTATAAGGGATTGACAACCCTTCATAGCGTTGGGAGCGGGTTCTTTGTGTTTGTGCTGGCTCTTGTGATACTCCTTCACTGGATCGATACCTTGGTTCTCAAAACTGAGGGAAATACTTACCACCGCTGTGCTACATCACCCTTTCCGCTTTGAGGGAACACCAACGAAGATGTCCCTAAAGGCGTAGCCGTAGCAGAAGGATTCCTGGTGCCTTTGCTGAGGAGAATCAACACAAGAACAGTCTCCTGTCACCACGTGTTTCTGGCGCCCTTGGAAGGTCTTTTGTTGCAGTAGCACACAACTATATAGGTAGTCCCTAGAAGCATCGATTAGTCCATTATAAAAGATATCAAGTATTTCATTTTTCTCAAGAGGGTGATCAGGCAAAGCATTCAGTAACTGGAGAAGCCTCCCCCAAGCTTGTGGGAGACTCTCTTCTTCAACTTGCACAAAGTTATATATATCCTACAAGGCCGCTTGTTTCTTATGGGCAGGAAAATATTTCTTAGAGAAGTGGTAAATCATATCCTGGGGACTACGCACACAACCAGGAGCAAGAGAAGTAAACCAAGTCTTAGCATCACCCTTTAGTAGAAAGGAAACAACTTAATGATATAGTAATAGCGATTTTTTTCCTCATTCGTGAATAGGGTGGTTATATCATTCAGCTTAGTAAGATGTGCTACAACCGTTTCAGCTCATAACCATGAAAAGGATCAGATTCAACCAAAGTCATCAACTCAGGATCAACAGAGAATTCATAATCCTTATCAGTCACAAAGATGGGTGAAGTAGCAAACTTAGGATCGTATTTCATTCTAGCTATCCTTACAGGCAAGAAAGTCCTCAGATAACTCTCCCTCCATAACATAACCTTCAGGTATATCAGGCAATTCATATCTAGGAGAGCTAGTTCTAACAGGTGAAACAGTAGGTTCTACTTCAATAATTTCAGCAGTTTCAGAAGTTTCATCACATTCAGCAGTAACTCTAGCAATTTGTGCATCAAGAAATGCGCCTAGTGGCAAAGCAGTATCAAGCAAAGCATCATCATAAGCATCATGGATAGCAGAAGTAGCATCATCAAGCACACGCGACACATCAAAATTTCTAGTAGGTGGTGGTGTCGCAAACTTACTCATAACTAAAGGTGAATCAAGTGCAGAGCTAGATGACGGTTCCTTACCTGTCCTCATAGTTGAGGGAAAGACTTTAGTTTTTGGATCTCTCAGATTCCTCATAGTGATCAACAGACATAAATCCAAGTAACTCAGAGAATAGAGCTAGGCCTCACCGGCAACGGCGCCACAAAATAGTCTTGATAACCCACAAGTATAGGGGATCGCAACAGTTTTCGAGGGTAGAGTATTCAACCCAAATTTGTTGATTCCACACAAGAGGAGGCCAAATAATATTCTCAAGTATTAGCAGTTGAGTTTTCAATTCAATCACACCTGAAATATTTGGTATCTGCAACAAAGTTTTAGTAGCAAAGTAGCGTGATAGTAAAGGTAGCAGCGGTAACAGTAGTAGTAGTGACAACAATAGCGGTAACACTAGCAGCAGTGACAACAGTAGCAGTAAAGAAACTTAGCAAGGACCAGTAGGAAAAGGTCGTAGGAATTGGATCGGTGATGGATAATTATGTCGGATGACATTCATCATGTAACAATAATAACATCGGGTGATTTGTAACTAGCTCCAGTTCGTCAATGTAATGTAGGCATGTATTCCGTATATAGTCATACGTGCTTATGGAAAAGAACTTGCATGAAATCTACTGTCCATCGCTCCCGTGGCAGCGGTGTCCTAATGGAAACTAGGGGATATTAAAGTCTCCTTTTATTAGAGAACCGGAACAAAGCATTAGCACATAGTGAATACATGAACTCCACATACTATGGTCAACTCCGGGAGTGGTTCCGGCTATTGTCACTCCGGGGTTGCCGGGTCAGAACGCATAGTAGATTACTACAACTTGCAAGATAGGATCAAGAACCCACATATATTGATGAAAACATAATAGGTTCCGATCTGAAATCATGGCACTCGGGCCCTAGTGAGAAGCATTAAGCATAGCAAACACTACTGGAATTCAGTTTTTTGCCGTCTGCCATATATTTGTCGTCTGCTGGCTGATGGCAAACAGTTACTTTGCCGTCAGCTGCCACAAAGCAGACGGCAGAGAACTGGCTGATGGCATAGAATGTCTTTGCCATCAGTCACATCTTTGCCATCAGCCGTAGACGGCAAAGAGTCGCACAACAGACGACAAATATATAGGTGGGGCCCACCTGACCGCGGGATGTTAGGTCAAACTGGAGTCCCTTCTTTGTCGTCTGCTAGCGGACGGCAAAGAGTCCGGAGGCAGACGGCAAAGAGTCTAGACTCTTTGCCATCCGCCGGCAGACGACAAAGAGCTAACTCCGTAACGGCTCTTTGCCCCCAACCCGCCCCTCTCTCTCTCACTCACTTACGTCGGCCACTGTGTAACGGCTCCACACCCCGCCACTCTCTCTCTCTCCCACTCCTCTCCCCGACGCCCACCGCCACCACCACCGTCTCGCGGCCGCCCCTGGCGCCCCCGGCGCCGCCCTGGTGCCTCAAGCACCACCGCCGCCGCCCCACCGCCCTCGTCGCCGCCCCGGTGCCCCACGACCCCTTGGCGCCGCTGCCCCACGGCCCCCGGCGCCGCCCCGCCACCGCCAACACCCCCGGCCCCACCACCCACGACGCCACAGCCGCCCCTGACGGTGAGCCCCCACCCCCCCACCCCCCCTCCCACGCACGGGAAAATTAACTGTTTGGTATTTAGTTTTTTGCAATTAGATTATAACTACAAAGTTGATTTTTTATTGTTTTTGTAGTAGTTGTTCTTGTTATTGTAGTTGTTGTAGTTGTTGTTGTGATTGTAGTTGTTGTAGTAGTTGGTGTTGTTATTGTAGTTGTTGTAGTAGTCGGTGTACCGGTTGATGAGCCCTATATTCTTAGCTTTTAATATAAAGACCATCTCCACTAGTTAGTTAGCTTAATAGAAATAAGAGGAAGAAGAAGGGAAGAAGATAAGAAGAGAAGAAGGGAAGAAGAGAAGAAGAACTAAATAAGAAGGAGAAGAAGAGAAAAAAAAGAATAAGTAGAAGAAGAGGATAAAGAAAAATAGAAATAGAAATAAGAGGAAGAAGAAGAAGAAGAAGAGGAGAAGAAAGAGGAAAAATGAAAAGAATAAGAACGAGAAGGAGGAGGAGGAGAAGGAGCCCTCGTTCTTCTCCTTCTTCTCCTTCTTCTCCTTCTTCTCTCGTCCTTCTTATTTTTTAGCTTGTTTAGCTAATTATCCTCCAAAATGACATAATAACCTAAAAACCTTGGTTAGCTCATGAATATTATATTCTTAGCTTGTTTTCCTAAAGAATCACATAATTAGACATAATTAGAATATTTGTGTTGATCGGGTGGATTTACATGTGATAGTTGTCTCGTCGCTATGAGGTCTGCTGTGCGAAGACCTCGCCGTGCGTTGTACGAGCTCTGCCCCTGCATTCGTGGGCCAGTACAAATTTCATCTCCACCTCGCCCCTTCATTTACTATGGCTCGGTTTCCGGATGAAACTTTCTAGATTTAGGTAATTAAATTAATTTATCAGTATGCATGACCAGTATGCGTCTCCCGTTCGAAAGGGCGACATGTATAAATATGCATGTCTTTGCATATTTATAACCGCCATCCTTTTGAATTGTCCAACATTATCCATGGACAGCCCGAGTATGTGTAGATTGGGTTCGTTTTCCCGTATGTCGTGCTCTGGATCCGATGTGGAATTTCGTCAGTGCCTCCCTGTTGTTCTCCGGATGCACATCCTCCCTGTTTATTGCGGAGACGTGTATCAGGAGAACAGCGGGGAGGTGCTGCCAAAATTTTGCGTTGGATCCAGAACAGAGCATGGGAAAACGAACCCAATCTACACATACTTGGGTGGGATTAGGACCTATCTTTACCTATTAGCGTGTAGGTTGCCTGGACGTAATAAAAATGGCGAACCTGATTAACCGATGAATATAGATGAGTGATCGTGCATGGATGTATACCGGTCACCCTAGTCATAAAGAGATGACGAAAGAATGGTTTGTAAAAACAAAGAATGATCGTTTGTGGATGTATACCGCATTCGCAAATGGCCAGGAAAGAAACTATTACCCTGTCCTGGATGCGACAACTATAAAAAGACGACAGAGGCTGTAATGATTAAACACCTGCAGAGGAGGGGTTTTAAGCCTAATTATACGGTGTGGACATTTCATGGTGAGTCTATACAACGCACAAGAGCTGAGGTGGTCCGTCGTCGCACCGATGAGCATGGTACCGGGATCAAAGACATGGTCCAAGACTTTGATGATTCTCGGGATTCGGAAGATGAGATGGAGGAATCTGCAAAGGCCTTTTATGAAATGTTGGAGTATTCAAAACGTCCTCTCCATGAGCACACTAAGGTCTGTTAGCTGGATGCAATTGCACAAGTAATGGCTCTGAAGGGTCAGTTCAACTTGGGAAGAGAATGCTACGACGCGATGATGACACTATTTGGACGCTTCCTACCCAAAGGCCATGTCATGCCTGCAAACCTGTACCAGTCGGACAAAATACTTCGTGTACTTAAGATGCCCTATGAGAAGATAGATGCATGTGAGAAAGGATGTGTCTTATTTTGGAAGGAGTATGCACACTTGGACTATTGTCCCAATTGCGAGTCTTGCAGGTATCTTGTGGTAGACAACGGTATGGGTGAGAAGAAGCAGAACAAAATCGCAGTTAGTGTTCTTCGGTATATGCCAATCGTACCAAGACTTCAACGTCTTTTCATGGTCGAAGAGACAGCCAGACAGATGACATGTCACAAATTGGGCAAAAGAACCGAACTAGATGCGGATGGGAATAAGATGGTGGTACACACATCGGATGGGGAAGCGTGGAAACATTTCGATGGATTGCATTAGGATAAAGCGGGAGATCCAAGGAATCCTCGAGTCTGCATCGCCATGGATGGTTTTAATCCCTTCGGCATGACGGCAACCAAATATAGTTGTTGTCATGTATTTGTCATTCCACTCAATCTCCCCCCGGACAGATTATGCAAAGAAAGAACATATTTCTGACGTTGATAATTCCAGGTCCCAATTATCTGGGGAAGAATATGAATGTGTACCTGCATCCGCAAAGAGTGGGGGGTATAATGGCGAGACTAACGGAGGCAACGCCTGTCGGCTGTCGTCTCGACCTCTTTGCCGACTGCTGTTATGAAAAGCTGACGGCAAAGCTCTTTGCCGTCCACTTCGGTGAGGCTAACGGCAAAGAAGCTATAATGCCGTCGTAGGCTGACACATAATTTTTGCCGACAGGTGGCAGACGGCAAAGACCTTTGTCGTCGGTGGAGTCCTCTTTGCCGCTTGTGATGGCAGACGGCAAAGAAGCTGATTCCTGTAGTGAAAGTAGTATCAACATCAATCTTAGAACATAGTGGATACTAGGGATCAAATCCCATCAAAACTAACTCGATTACATGATAGATGCCATCCAACCCATCACCGTCCAGCAAGCCTACGATGAGATTACTCACGAACGGTGAAGAGCGTCATGGAATTGGCGATGAAGGATGGTTGGTGATGACAACGGCGACGATTTCCCCTCTCTGGAGCCCTGAACGGACTCCAGATCTGCCCTCCAGAGGAAGAACAGGTGGTGGCGGAGGCTCCGTATCGTAAAACGCGATGAAATCTTCTCTCTTAATTTTTTCTGGGCGAGAGAGACTATATAGAGCTGGAGTTGGAGCCGGCAGAGCCACTAGGGCCTCACAAGCCTGCCAGCAGTGGCCAGGGGGGGGGTGCGCCTCCTTAGCTTTTGGGCTCCTGGCTTCGTCCCTCGAGGTAATTCTAGCGTCAGTATTTTTTATATATTACACAAAAAATCCTCGTAAATTTCCATGTCATTCTGAGAACTTTTATTTCTGCGCAAAAACAACACCATGACAATTGTGCTGAAAACATCGTCAGTCCGAGTTAGTTCCATTAAAATCATCCAAATTACGGCAAAAGAGTTTGGAAAAGTAGATACGATGGAGACGTATCAGTCGATGACTCCGTCGGAGAAAGCCGAGATGATGGCTCCGTCCGACGACTTGGGGATCTTGAGGCGCATGACCGTGAAGCGGTGTATGAACTTGTGCAGGGTCTCTCCCTCGTGCTGCTTGACGCGCCACAGGTCATTCATGGTGGGGGCGCGGTCGCGGGTGCCATGGAAGTTGGTGATGAAGCACTCGTGCAAGCCTTCCTAGGAGGTGACAGACGCCTTCGGGAGGTTGACGAGCCAAGAGTGTGCTCCATCCTTGAGCGCCATGGGGAACTAACACGCCATGATTTTGTCGCCTCCTCCCGCCGCCCTGATGCTCAGCGTGTAGAGTTGCAGGAACTCAGCTGGGTCTTCGGTCCCGTTGTAACGCGGGGGAAGGTCAGGCTTGAACTTGCAGGGCCATGCAGCGGGGTATAGCTCGGGGGCGATAGCGAGGCACCCCACCGGTCCAACAGGTATGGTACACGCTGGGGCCGCCGGGCATTGTTGCACCATGGGGTCTGCTTCAAGCGGGGCGCGCTCATGTCACGGAATTTGCAGCGCCGGGGGCATGCATACATTGGCGCGGGGCCGGCGGTTCATCTGGCAGCTTGCTTCATCTGTGGGTCCTGCCCTAGGTTCACGAGGCCGGGTGTGGGGTCGCGCTTTGTCCCTCATTGTTCGCCTGGGACGGCTGGGGTCAGAGCGAGCAGTAGAGAGCCGCTGAGTCACCGGCGGCGGCGATGAGCTCTTCGATGCGCTGGAGCCAGTCGTCGTGGCGGTCAGGAGCAGGCCGGTAACGGAGCAGCTCGATGGCCATGGCAAGCGCGCGCCGGCCAATGGGCATCTCTAGCCGGGCACGCGATGCCGATCCCGAAGGCTTGGCGAGTGACGGAGTGGTGGTGCGCCCGTCGACCTGCTCGGTCACCGGCTGGGAGGAACCTTGTTGCTCTTGAACTTCGGGGCCGGTGGTAGCGTTCACCATTGGTGACGGCGACCGGCGCGTGCCGGCGGCACCGACGAGCGTGGTCTGGGCGATGTGGCTGGCGTGACACTCTGCGCGAACCCGGCGAACGTCAGCCATTGGAGCGGTGGAGCTTGGTGAAGACGGAGCTGGGAGCAAACCTCGACACGCCCCTACCTGGCGTGCCAAATGTCGAATTTCGGGCTCCGCACTCCCCTAAGGATTCGAACAATAGACGTGTACGAAGATCTCTCCCTGCTTAGCCTTGCCTATCCCACTACTCGATGGAAACAACGAAGAACACACTCGATGGTGAGGGTAGCACAGCATACAACAGTTTACCCAGGTTTGGCTCACTGCGAAGCGTAAAACCCTACTCCTGCTTTTGGTGGATTGCCTCTCGCGGAGGTGGTCGATGAACTGGTAGAGTGCTCTCGAGCCTCCGGAGGCCAAGTGGCTAGGTGTATTGCCCTACATTTCAAATGAACTATCCCCTACCAAGTGTTCTACCCTCTCTATTTGTAGCTAAGGCCCGGGTCCTCTTCCCTCATAGCTTCGGCGGGAAGGGATCCCACAACGGCCAGTTTTGAAGGGGAACACGGGAACATGCTCCCTTGCCCAAAGGTGGTCTTCGCCTGCAAAGTAACTGTCCCCGCTGCAGGGACGGGCCTGAGTATGGCGTTTGGAACATGCCCTTGGAACTCTTGTACGCTCCCGCCTCCTTTGCACCAAAGGGGAAACTGCCCCGCCCTGCCATCTCCTGCTCGCCTCTCCTTTCATGGTGTCACCCTTGCCTCCTAAGGCCCTGCCTTGTCTCGGAATATCCTCCGCTCGGGAGGGGTCCTGAGGAGGCCGTTGCGGGTCTTGACGCAGCTCCTCCTCATGAGGCTTCACCCCTCACGAGGGCCTTACCCTGAACGGTGCCGGGCCCATCGGTTTGTTCTGGTGAGGTGGCCCCGCCCTAGGCCGCAGATAAGCAGGTCTGGGTACCCCCATTCCCAGAATGCCGACAGTGCCGCACTGATGACCCACAAGTATAGGGGATCAATCGTAGTCCTTTCGATAAGTAAGAGTGTCGAACCAAACGAGGAGCAAAAGGATCTGACAAGTGGTTTTCAGCAAGGAAATATCTGCAAGCACTGAAATTGTCAGTAACAAGTGATTGTGTGGTGAGATGATTCGTAGCAAGCAACAAGTAACAAAAGTATCAATGGTGCAACAAAGTGTCCCAATCCCTTTTGTATCAAGGTACAAGCCTGGACAAACTCTTATACGAGGAAAAACGCTCCCGAGGACACACGGGAATTTCTGTCATGCTAGTTTCATCATGTTCATATCATTCGCGTTCGTTACTTTGATAGTTTGATATGTGGGTGGACCGGTGCTTGGGTACTGCCCTTACATGGACAAGCATCCCACTTATGATTAATCCCTCTCGCAAGCATCCGCAACTACGAAAGAAGAATCAAGAAAAAGTCTAACCATAGCATTAAACTAGTGGATCCAAATCAGCCCCTTACGAAGCAACACATAAACTAGGGTTTAAGCTCCTGTCACTCTATCAACCCATCATCTACTTACTACTTCCCAATGCCTTCATCTAGGCCCAAATAATGGTGAAGTGTTATGTAGTCGACGTTCACATAACACCACTAGAGGAAAAACAACATACAACACATCAAATTACCGAACGAATACCAAATTCACATGACTACTATTAGCATGACTTATCCCATGTCCTCAGGAACAAAAGTAAGTACTCACAAAGCATAATCATATCCATGACCAGAGAGGTAATGAGTAGCATCAAGGATCTGTACATAAACTCTTCCACCAAGTAATCCAACTAGCATCAACTACAAAGAGTAATCAACACTACTAACAACCTTACAAGTACCAATCGGAGTCACGAGACAGAGATTGGTTACAAGTGATGAACTAGGGTTTGGAGATGAGATGGTTTTGATGAAGATGTTGATGGTGACGAGTCCCCTCCAATGAGAGGAGTGTCGGTGATGATGGATGGTGACGATTTCCCCATCCGGGAGGGAAGTTTCCCCGACAAGATCGTCCTGTCGGAGCTCTAGATTTGTTCTGCTCAAGTTCCTTCTCGTGGCGGCGAAGAAACCACGAAAAAGCTCCTCCCTGATTTTTTCCTGGACGAAACCCTCCATATAGCAAAAGAGGGGGGCAACTGGGCCAGCAGGGTGCCCACAAGCCCCATTGCACGGCCTGGGGGGTGGCCGCGCCGTGCAGGCTTGTGGTCACCCCCTGGCGCCCCTCTCGCGCTTCTTCGGCCCAGTATTTTTGATAAATCGGGAACAAAATCCTCCTTGATTTTTACGGCGTTTGGAGTTGCGCAGAATAGGTATCTCAACTTTGCTCCACTTTCAGGCTAGAGTTCC
Source organism: Hordeum vulgare subsp. vulgare (assembly GCF_904849725.1). Taxonomy (NCBI): domain Eukaryota; kingdom Viridiplantae; phylum Streptophyta; class Magnoliopsida; order Poales; family Poaceae; genus Hordeum; species Hordeum vulgare. Next base: position 119,979,812 of record NC_058522.1, read on the forward strand.
AGTTGCCGGCATTCTCCCTCTTCATGTAAACCTTGCAAAATAAGAGAGAAAAGGCATAAGGATAGTACCGTGAAGTGAAATAACAGCCAAAGAAGCGATAAATATCGACATGAAAACATGATGCAAAATGGACGTATCAACTCCCCCAAGTTTAGATCTCGCTTGTCCTCAAGCGAAAGCCTAGCTCAATAAATATGTCCACATGTTTAGGGACAGAGGTGTCGACAAAACAAGATACGAACATGCATGCATCATGATCATGATCAGAACAGCAATACCAACATATAATCTCTCAAGCTAAAGTGACAATTCCTTCACAAAGTAAAGCATGGATGAAGAACCTTACCAAGAAGTAACAACCGATAGCCTTTAGTCATTGAAGAAATTGCAATTTATCACAACATCAGAAAGAGTCAAATAAGAGCTTGTAAAGAAAATCCACATACTCAATCGTTCTTTCGTTCTCTACAATTGCTACAACTCCCATGGTACTCATGAGATCAAAGTTTCAGCTGGACACGGAGAAAGATAGGGGCTTACAGTTTTGCCTCCCAACTTCTTACCTCAAGGGTACTCTCAACAATAATAATTCATGTATGCCTATCTCGAAGATGACATGCATATAGATCTTTCCCAAGCATATGATGTTAGCGAAGATAAAGGCAAAATAGGGAATTGGTGAAGATCACCATGACTCTTTCAAGGGCAAAAGTAAAGGTACAAGATAGGCCCTTCGCAGAGGGAAGCAAAGGTTGTCATGTGCTTTTGAGGTTTGGATGTGTGTCCTCTTAGTTGGTGTAAGAGGGAAGCAGAGGTGTTCATCCATACTAAACTTTATAATTTATCACGGCGTCAAAAATAGTTGGTGTTCATCCATATTCCACACAAATCTCTCTCTATCTCTTCGGCCGGTCGTAATGGGAGTATCATAGGTAGTATCACGCATGCCAACTAGGAAATTTTGATGAGGTGACATGGAATTAAATGAAGGAAGAGAGGGTTGAGTATCATATGATGATACCATATAATATTAAATATTGTGCTACTATGTGTCATGCAGGGCAATAAATGAATTATCCTATGATACTAATATATGATATTATGCATTACAAATGAAGTATCATACACTAGTATCATATGTATGATACTAATACATGATAGTCCATGTTACAACCAGCTTTCTAACACCAGAGAAACTATTCTGCTTGAGAAGCTCAAAGTCCCTCCAGTTAAAAACACCTCAACACCAAGCCTTGTCCTCTCGCCCGGAACAGTAGGAATGTACATCTTGATAGGGCTCAAAGACATGCAAGAGGCACATCAGAAGAAGGCGATCAATGAGGAGCTAACCATTGGTACCTATGATAGAGTTTGTGATGAGTCCCATACGTGATCGACATCCCACCAGATTTGGTGTTACTAATATGCCACCTCGAAGCCTAGGAGGAAAGGGTTGTTCTACTACTTCACTCGCGACAACACTAGCACCGGTGTCGGTCCTATCATACAAGATTCCCGAGTGAGGGCGCAGGTTGGATATCATGGTCACCTGCTCTCTAATGTTGCATATTAATGTGAAAAGGTTTTATCTTATCTTAGTTAAATAAAATTTGTCTTAGTTTGAAAAGTTTTCATGTCGTTGCAATTGTGGTCCTATGTCGGGATGCCATCGGGCTTATGAATGATTGCGGGGTTGATGTTGCCCCACGCTTCATTGCTATTGGACATGGGGTACCACAGTGATATCAATGCCACCCTCACGAGTAAACAAATGTCTCCTTCGATCCCCCATAACACCTGTTCGTGTCGACTATTGGTTGTCGTGACGTCGTTGGCGGTATCATGGATGCATGGGTATCACCACACCCAAAGTCCCATGGTGTAGGTTGACGTAGTGGTTTATCAAAGGACTCATCATTGGGAACCATCAAAAGACCTTGACGATTGCAACTCAACAACTTAAATAAGCATCGGCGTACATGTATGAAGACGCCATGTTTCTAGATGCTTCCGAGAGGCAACAAAAATTCATACTCTAGCCCATCATCATATTGACGGCCCACACAACTCACCATGCCCCATGAACCTAGAGACTTGGGTGTGATAGGTTCAGGGTTAATGGTTTTGGGACAATGACTTGGCAAACAATATTCATGCCTTATTGTGCGGTGGTGAACAACTACCTCCCGCCTTCTTTCAAGTGGGCTCCTTACTACTTGGGACTTCTCCACTCCTTCTCCAACTCTTGCGATTTCAATTTTTCATATGCTTCTTGGATTTTCTTCTTAGACTCTTGGAAATTTATTTTGATTACTCATGCGGGATGATTGATTGGCCGCGTACTTCATATACTTGCTTTAACATTCAGCTTGAACTTCTTGGGGATTCGTCTTCCAGGATTTATTGGGGATCCACCTTGAGAACTTGGAAGGCAAATGTCACCTCCGCGGACTAGGAAAAACCCTCTAGCACTTTATATGGAGCTTCTAGTGGCAGACCTGAGGGAGTCCCAAATTAAGGGGTCCTCACTTGGTTGGACTGTTGTTTGTGGGCCGACCTAATGGTCCACATTGTTGAAGACCAGACCACATGACTATCTGGTGAACAAATAGGAAAGTTGTAAAGATAGTCGCTTCATCCAAGCTGTGTAGGCTAGATTCGCGTGTTTACCCCTGGCTGAGGTCGGTTGTATCACTAGTAGAAAAAAGGCTATAGTCCCGGTTGGTAAGGGCCTTTAGTCCTGGTTCACCAATCGGGACTAATAACTTGGGACTAAAGCCCCCCTTTGGTCCCGGTTTGCCACGACCTTTGACTAATTCCCTTCCACGTGTCTGGTAGCGCGCGCCAGGGGGAGAGGACCTTTAGTCCCGGTTGATAACACCAACCGGGACTAAAAAATTTGGCGATTTATGGTTTTGGGGTTTTGGGGTTTTGGGGATTTAGGGTTTATTGTTTATTTTGATTTTAATTTTCTATTTTTCATTTAATTCTTTTCATTTCAAACATATCTTATTCTACTATATGCCATACACGCTATATATGCATATATCATAGGATTTCTCGTAGGACCAATCATATATATCATAGGATTTCTCATAGGACCATGCATATATATATGCATATATAAATATATATGCACATATATACACATATATACAATTTGGTATATGCAGTTTCTCCTACAACTTGCAGATCAATTACATGCATGCATTAATTGGTGAACTGGTATTCTCCTTTGGGGTCTATGACCTGATCAAGCAAAAATCCCGAAATTTTCTCTTGAAGTGCTCGTATGCGTTCCTTTGATAGAAATTTATCCCGCATCTCGTGCATCTTTAAAGAAGGAGACCAATATGAATATATTAGTTATGTGTATATGTATTAGACAATGATAAAAAATGTGTGAACAGTGTTTACGTACCCCAAGAGTTCTTTCATCTTTGCAACTCCATTCGATCATAAAGCGAATGTTCTCGCAAACATAGTATGCACATAGATTATTCCCGTGATCCTGCTGCATGCAGAACTTTACGAGAATAGAATTCAATCAAATAATAATCAAGTATTATAATGGTATTGAAACTAGAACTGAAGAGATGCGCGAACGTAGCTAGTACTACTTAATAACCTTGGATGTTGACCATTGCAGGTTTGGTTTCCATTCACCGCAAAACTTCTTGATGAATCATGTCCAAACCCTGCTCGGCAAAGAAAAGAATAAATGAGTCACTGATTACTTGTTATCAGGAAGTGAACTAAAGAGGCTGACATAGTGCGATAATGATTGAAATTATGTGTCGACCATCAACCTCGGGTTCATGTACTCTTTAGGGTCTTTTCTTAGTGAGTCCAGTACAAGAACTTTTCCCTCGTCAACCGTAATGATTAGCATGGTAAAGTGGAATCTGCGTTGTATAAGTGGGCATGCATGCATAACTCATCAAGTACTATACGTACACTTAACATCGAGTAAGCAAATATAACGTGAAGTTGTAAGGTAATAATATTGTGGGTTGGGTATTTAGTATCTCCAAAACCCGGAACAATTTGTCCTTCGTTTCATCTTTGTTTCTTATTAACGTCTCCTCATGAATGGTATTTGGGTAAGTGAAGCCAATGCCAAAGACTCCATCTCTTCACATTTCGAACATCTTCATTCTGCATAACACCACAAAAAAGAATATAGTGAGGACAATTAGAGGCAAATGTCCGAGCTGTTGAGAGCTAGAGACTTAAATTACAGAAAGAAATCACTTACAAACAATAGCAACTGACGATAGATTTGTCGAGCGCATGTTGATTGAATAACTACCAGACTTCTGGATTTTCAATCCACAAATCTTTTTCATTGAAGTAATACTCTCTCTTTACTTTCACCATGAGGCTTTCTCGCCCGAGTTTTGCTTCCCTCGTGTACTAGGTATGCAATCTATATATTTGTGTTGATAGCTCCTACACAAGCTCAGGCCTGACGAGAGGTTGCCCGGGGGCAAATGTCCATGTCAGTTTTTCCCCTTCCATCGTGGGCATTTCCTCGTCGCCTAGGAGTTGTTCAATAGTGACACCGGCCTCTTTAGCCATCTCTTCAGCAGCAGCGGGATCGATTATGACCTCGGTACCCACCTTGAGTGGCGGGATCAATTGGAGTGACTGTTCTCCCAACTAGGGAATGGTTTTCCTGCTACTTTTTACTACGGACCGAATCCTTCGTTAGCCCTTTATGATATAACCTGCTAATAGAGTGTTCATAGTCTGATCGACTTTTCTTCGAAGGTGGTTTAGCAAGATTGGCCAGAACGCGTTGTGCGGTTTCCACATGTACTATCTTCTTTGGTGGCGAGGGCATTTTTGGTCCAAAATGGGCCTTCAATTCCTTAGCCACTTGGGCGTCTCCTTCCTCCGTGCTCTTCTCGTAAGCCAACTTATTTTTGGCACGAGGGGAGGGTTTCTTCCTTGGTGATATCTTCCGCTTTTAAATTTGGTTCGTCATCTGAAAATAAATGACCATGTACTCCGCCTGGGCTCCGTCTTAGGGTGGCGTTGTTGGAGTTGGCTGATGCGGTGGCGGACTCGTGATGGGCTCCATGTCGGGGTGGGATGGAGTCGGCTGACGCGCTGGTGCACTAGCGCTACGCTCCATGTCAGGGTGGTGGGGTGGAGTCCGCTGACGCGACGGAATTGGAGGAGGAGTCGGTGGCCTTGGAAAGACGATGTAGTCCTTTCTCCATAAGCAGAGACCACGTAAGACTTCTTGAAGTGTCTGCTGCCCTTGACCTATAGGAATGTCGAGCTCTTGTGACTCATATCCCGGCATCACTTCATCCACCCCGACACGAGCATAGCCAGCTCGAATGGAAGGTTGCATCAGGGGGATTTGTTAAGGCATAGCTGTTTGCTACCTTCATGGATATGTTCTTGATATTCATGTGTAGCTCTGTGATTTCATCCACGGGGTAACGATCCAGAAGTGCATCATCGATAATGACCCCCGTAGAACCCACGCCGCTTTTCGGGATCGGTGGGACGGTGCTATCCAATGCTGGATCTGATTGCTCAAGCCACTGAGATGCCCTTTGCTGGCTAAGTGTGTCGATCTTCTCCTGCTCTAGCAAAAATTTGTGTTCCAAGTCAGCAAGCAGGTCAGCATCCTGCTTCTTCTTGGCTGTCTCCATATTCTTCTTTCTTGAACGGCTTTTGTTAGAGTCGTTCCAGTCCTTTAACCCGTCAACCCATGGAACAACGTCTTTGCCTCTTGTTCGTCCTGGGTGTTCAGGATTCTCAAGGGCGCGTGTAAGCTCGTCATTCTCTCTATCTTGGGCTGGAACACCCCCGTTCGAGCATCTTCTATTGCAGCAAGTATAGCGTCAGAATAATTTTTAAGACTTGCATGCTTCAGAATTACCCCTGTTTTTGGGTCCAACTTTCCCCCATGCCCATAAAACCAATTCCTGCACCTTTCAGACAAATTAATTGTTTGTGGAGTGACCCCTGCATCAATCATATTTTGCTCGTATTCATCCCACTTAGGGATGCCACTCTTGTAGCCACCTGGCCCCAGAGAATGGTGATGCTCTTTATTGTGAGCATTTTTCTTGTTTATCCTCGCCGCTCCTCAGCTGCTTCTGACTGCTTGAACTTCACAAATAAGTCCTAGTGATCTTTTAACTTCTTGTATTGTCTAGTGAATTCTGAAGTCTTGTCTTGTTTGCCGAAGTCGGACCATAACGTTTTCTTCCAGTTATAGAATTGTGCGGCCATCTTCTTAAGAGCATACTTCTTGACTTTCTCCCCTTGTGCATCTGACAAATGCTCTGGTAGGCTAAAATATGTCATGAGCGTATCCCAAAGCATATTTTTTGCTCTTTCGTCCACAAAACTAACTTCTCGATCTTTCTTTGACCTATTCCACTCTTGAATGGAGATCGAGATTTGGTCCCTAATGATAACTCCGCATTGGCGGACAAATTTTCCACATTAGGTTTGGGACCACTTGATACGCCACCTTTTGTTATGTCGACAATGTTATACTTTATGCCCTCAGCCAACTTTTTGGCTGGGTCTCGTACTGCCCGGCTTGTGGACGATTTGCTTGATCCGGAGGGGTAAAAGAAGAGACCCTTAATATATATATACACACACACACATACACACACACACACACACACATATATATATATATATAGAAACTCTATTCATCAGCCAGGGTGCAGAATAAATTATTCCTCACCCGAGGTAATTTTATGATCATTTCATAAATAAATTACATTTGAAATGCAGATAGTTACATTTATATTGCTTCACTACGTAAAATTTGACATAAGAAAACAAAAATATAGGTCATAAGACCGGAAAAATCGCATTTTATGTATAATTTACACTTTGTTTTTATGTTTGTAATTTTACGTGGCATATTTTTTTACGTGACTATGTATTTTCCTACAGTCCCTTTTTACATACGAGATAAGATTAAAATTTACGAAACATAAAATTATGGTGTATTGATGTGAAAATAGAGGGGATGAAGAATAACTATTCCTCACCCAGGGTGACGAATAGTGCGACCATATATATATATATACATATATGTATATGTATATATATATATTAATTAATACATCTAATGATCACCAGAGGCCAAATTATACATATACCTTGCCGGACTTTATTTATTCGAGAAAAAAGTTATTCATCATCGTTTGGTTCCCCTTTGTCTATTGGTTGTTCTTCCTCAATTCCCTAACCGGATGGGTTGAGATATTGTGAGCCATCATCTAGGACTTCATTCTCTTGGTTTTCTGAGCGTATTATGTCGTACAAGACATTCTGTTGATCATTGTGTGTGTCTCCACCAAAGACCTTATTGAAAATTTTATGAAATAAAATTTGTTTTAGCATTATTTTTCTAGGGGGAGAAACTTTCTCTTGGGGGAGAAAACCTCAGTGATCCCATACAATATAAGAGGTAGAATCATCTAGGATCCTAACATAGGGGGAGATAGTTCAAGGAACTCTTATCCATATCAAAGGGGGCGAATCTTCAATAAACCCTTACCTACTATCCAAGGGGGATAAAATTCAAATTCAAGGAACCCTTATAAAAAGAGAAGTATACATGATCCCTTTCTCTTGATGAGCCCTTACCCTCTGACTTTTTTGGCAATTAATGCCAAAGGGGGAGAAATATCAAAGCTTGTAATGAACCTATTTATAGGGGAGAAATATCACCAAGAACCTTAAACAAAAGGGGGAGAAATATCAATAGGGGAGATATATGTTCCTAAAGGAAGGTGTACCTAAGGGGAGATCTACTTGAGGGGACATATATCAAACCTTATATATTTAGGGGGGAGAGATGAAATTGTTTCAGTTATCATTGTTATTGGTTTGAACTTATCTTACCCTACCTACTCCCAATATCACCAATGCTATGATTCAGGGGGGAAGAAATTATTACATATTCATCCTAAGGGTAGAAAGTTCTTATTTCTCTTGGAAACATATCTATCATCAAATCTTATCTTCAACATGTCTTCAATATCTTGGTACTTTTGAAGCTCTTTGCATCTTTATAATAAAGTACTCTTGTGTTATCTAACATTTGTTTTCCCAAGTGTACTCCTATGTTAAGACGCTAAAGATCGTCAAGGTAAGTATATGCATCATATCCTTGTTCATGATGATCTCTTGTTCCATGCACATATTGTTTGCAAGAGGGACTCTTCAACATGGAAGCTCCTCATTCACTTATGTATGATGCATACAGTCAAGATTTATATGACTCTTCTTGTCCTTCTACCTTGTGTGTGCCCATGAATTCCAAAGCAACTATGCATTAAAAGGGATTTCACACATTTAGGGAGAGCTTGTACTAGTCATGTTTCTTTCAAAGCTGTCATATTATAAAGCTTATCTTTACTTGATGCTTTGATTGTATGTTGTCATCAATTACCAAAAAGGGGGAGATTGAAAGCACAATATGCTCCCTTGGTGGTTTTGATAATTCATCACAACATACATTCTCTCTTGGACTAACACTTTTACCTTGATATTTTACGAATAGTCCATGGAGAGCATTGTCTAAAGGCTTATGTGGAGATGCCCCTTGATGCAACCAAAATACTCAGTCATTTTTTCCACAAAACTATTCTGTCCACAACCACACACTCAAATTCGGTGCCACCAACTTTCCCATTTTGGCCCTACCGATTTTCATCTCAGACTGAAGCCTAGCCATTCCCACCAAATCGGTGCAATCGAAACCATATCGGTGCTACCGAGTTCAAGGTGACCAACTTTCTGTTGCCTCAGTACACAAAATTAGAATTTTTGAGTTTGTGTATCGGTGTCACCAAGTTGTGTCATCTGACCATTAGCCACCTTTTCGGTGCAACCGTGTTGTGTATATTGGTCCCACCGAGATTCAGAAGTTGTTGCCTTTTGTGCGAGTCTCTACCATCAAGTTGTTGCCACCTCTCATTTGTGAGAGAAGCACTCAGAACACACACTTCATTTCCTGAACCATTTTTCTGAGAGAGAACCACGTACTCATGTGTTGAGACAAGATATTCCAATCCAATCATTTGAAACTTGATCTCTAGCCTCCCCAAGCCTCTTTCCACGAAAACAATCTCTCCTACCCATGCCTATTCTGTGAGAGAGTGATTTTGTGTTGAGGAGGCTGTCATTGGAAGCACAAGAGCAAGGAGTTCATTGTTCTACTACATCTATTACCTGTTGGAGGGTGGTGCCTCCTAGATTGGTTAGGTGTCTCTTGGGAGCCTCCTACTTCGTGTTTTGGAGTTGAGCCAAGATGTTTGTAAGGGCAAGGAGATCGCCTACTTCGTGAAGATCTACCGTGAGTAAGACTAGTCCTTCATGGGGAGAAGTTGTGGTGGAACAGACAAGGCTGCTTCTTCGTGGACCGCTTCTGGGTGGATCCCTCCATGGGTTGAAGTCTCCACTAACATGGACGTACGATAGCGCCACCTATCGGAACTATGCCGAAAATCGTTGTGTCAACCTCTTTGCGATTGATCTCCAAAACTCTACTGCTGTATATGTGCAAAGTCTTTACTTTTTCGCTGCCATATATGTTGACTAGCATGTGCAGGGTGTACTAGACTTGTTAGAACTGTTAGAATCTGCCAACCATAAAGGCTAGGATTTTAATCTTGACAAGTATTCTATTCACCCCCTCTTGACACATCTTCTATCGATCCTATAGTGGCCCATGCGACCACCACCAAAGAAGCTCCGGGTCAACGATGGGAGCCCGGTTCCTCAGCTAGATGCACGTCCCATAAGGTAGCACCTCCTAGTGCCAGCCCCGCGGAGCCTAGTCCCGGACATGGCGCCTCTCAAGCAGGTTGTCGCCACTGAGTGGATGATGAGGATGCGGGCCGGGCATCGACAACTTAGAACAAATTCTACAAAAATTTAAATTCCTACCATTTAATAAAAATTTACAACTATCTGATAAACGAGGTTGTAATCAACTTCACACTCTATATATATTTAGAATGCCACACAATTTAAATTTAGAATGCCACACAATTTAAATTTGTATCCAACCCATAACATGAGACACAGTAAAGGCAACTCACGTCATAAATGATGGTACCTATTCCAAAGATGGATCTGAATTGCAATATCATAGTTGAATGCATTGGTTTTGTTTCTCGGGTTGTGATGATATTTTTACATATGACTTTTCAGCAAAACCAAGCTATCATGAATGATTATTTTAAGGGCCACCAAATCTTCTAAAGACGAACTTAACCAATATAGATATGATAGTATCTTGCATATGTAAGAATATTAAAGGAGACCCCTCAGTCACTAAACATATATGGTAGTAAACTTTAGGAATGCGTGATTTTCTTTCTTCTCATGGAAAGGCTATCTCGATCGGTTAGTACGCCAAACTTAAAAAAATTGAAACACGTAGAAGAATAATTCCTTTGCATAGATAAGAATAGCATCTCATGTTCATATATATAAGAAATAAACTCATGTACACTTGGTAGTTTCCTAATGCGTAGAGATGTACTAAACTCATGTTCAACATGATCTGTTAATGTGCAGAACAAATTTGCAACACACATACACTTGGTAGCTTCCCGCTCAAATGAACCCACAGATTTGGCTCGATGGCTACAAGCTCAGACCAAGAGACAGAAGGCGGGCGGCAGAGGAACAAAGAGGAGGGAAGGAGGTGGCTGACGGAGCTCACCATGGGAGAGGACGCCTGGGGCGCAACAACAGCTCGTCGGCGGGCAGAGGGCTCATGGAGCAGGCGGGAGCGGCCGGCGTCGGTGGCGGAAACGACGAGGACGAATTTGGGGGCAGGGCGACTCCGGAAGCCTGGCGCCATCAGGGCAGGGGCGTCGGTGTGGGGGAGAAATGAGAGAGGTTTCAGACGAAATCGATTGCGGGTATATGTATAGAGACCTTTAGTCCATGTTGGTAGCTCCAACCGGGACTAAAGACCCCCTTTAGTCACGGTTATAGCCACCAACCGGGACTAATGGTGAATTTCACCAGGCCAAGCGGCGGGAAGCCCAGGCCTTTAGTCCTGGTTGGTGCCATGCACGGGGACTAAAGGGGGGCCTTTAGTCGAGGTTGGTGCCACAAACTGGGACTAAAGGTCTTTTTCGAGTTTTTTTGTTTTGTTTTTTCTTTACTTATATTCTTTTGTTTTTTCTTAAAGCCAAATATGTAGAATTTTTGAGTACATCTTTTTGCTTTAGGTCACAATAATTGTAAACTTTCTTTTAGTGCGAGTAGTTTTCAAATTTGAATAGTTTAAATTTCAATTCTTTAAAATTTGTGCGAATCACTAGTTTGTGAATAACTTTACTTTAAAAATAGATTTATTAGTCATTCTTTTTCCCGATGTTTAATATTAGTGTTTTAACTTATATTAAATTTGGTAATTTTTAGGTTATTTAAAAAAAGAAATGCCTTTGTAAGAGATGAGTATACGTTTGAAACCCTGATACTTCGAAAGAGACTTTCTCATTTGTACAGGAAGTGCATCCAGTTTTTGCCGTGACCCTCTCAACTTTTTAGCACATGCTATGTGGGTGAAAGGATGATACCATGCTAATTTTCAGCCTTTTCAAAGTTCATTTGCAGTGCTTTTCAATTTCAGGGTCATTTAGCTCAAAAAACATTAAATGCATTAAAAATAGCAAATGAAGTGAGAAGGGGTTGAAAATTGATGACTTGGCTTTGAATGGTGCATATTGAGCATACAAAAAGTTTGGAGTTGAAATAAGTTTAAAAATATGAAATGCCTTTGTAAGAGATGAGTATTCGTCCGAAACCGTGATACTTCAAAAGAGATTGTCCAATTTTTACACGAAGTGCATCTAGTTTTTGCCGTAAACCTCCTAACATTTTAGCACAAGCTATGTGAGTGAAATGATGCTACAATACCAAGTTTCAGCCATTTTGGAGTTCATTTTTACTTCTTTTCAATTTCTGGGTCATTTAGCTCAAAAATTCATGAAATACATGAAAAATAACAAATAAACCAAGAAAGGGTTGAAAATTGATTACGTGGCTTTCAATGGTGCATATTGAGCGCACAAAAATTTTGGAGTTGAAATAAGTTCGTAAAAAATGAAATGCCTTTGTAAGAGATGCTTATTCGTCCGAAACCGTGATACTTCAAAAACCCTCTCAACTTTTTAGCATATGCTATGTGGGTGAAATGATGATACCATGCCAAGTTTCAGCCTTTCCATAGTTCATTTGTAGTGCTTGTCAATTTTAGGGTCATTTAGCTCCATAAAAAAATCATTAAATGCATTAAAACAATTGTGTTTGCACATAATTGCATTAATTAACTCGGAGCTACATAATGTTTCTTCGCACTTCAAATGCCAAAACACATATATATACCCTAACTCTTACACAAAGATTCCCTTTGGTTTGTCCTAAGTGGGGCTTTCGAGATAAGCCCAGAAACTCACTACAAAAGAAATTGATGATGGTGAAGCCGGTCACATCCGAGATTGGGATCTTGGCGTATAAATTCATGTGTGTCCCTTTCCGCCATAACCATGGACAATCTTTATCATTTAGAAGGATGCGTGGGTCAGTCTTCACTCTGATGGGAGGAATTTCGTGAAACTTTTCATAATCTTGTGGCCTGTCTGTCTTGTCCTCCACTCCCACGATGCTTCATTTCCGTGAAAGAACTATGTAGCGCTTTGAATCATCGTATGATGTATTCGCTTCCTTATATTTTATTTTTCTCGGCTTGGTAGACATGTTCTTCACATAGGAAACCCGCACCACGTCATTTGCTAGGAAGAATGGTTCATCTGTGTACCCAAGATTGTGTTGGAAATATGCCCTAGAGGCAATAATAAAATAGTTATTATTATATTTCTTCCATCAACGTAATCATTTATTATTCATGCTATAATTGTATTAAATGGAAACACAAATGCATGTGTTGATACATAGACAAAATACTGTCCCTAGTAAGCCTCTAGGTTACTAGCTCGTTGATCAAAGATGGTTAAGGTTTCCTAGCCATAGACAAGTGTTGTCACTTGATAACGAGATCACATCATTAGGAGAATGATGTGATGGAGAAGACCCAAACTATGAATGTAGCATATGATCGTGTCAGTTTATTGCTGCTGTTTTCTGCATGTCAATGTATCTCTTCCTATGACCATGCGATCGTGCAACTCCCGGACACTGGAGGAATACCTTGTGTGTATCAAACATCGCAACGTAACTTGGTGACTATAAAGGTGCTCTAGAGGTATATCCGAGGGTGCCTGTTGGATTGGCATGGATCAAGACTGGGGTTTGTCACTCCGTAAGACGGAGAGGTATCTCGGGACCCACTTAGTAATACAACATCACAACAAGCCTTGCAAGCAATGTGACTAAAGAGTTAGACACAGATCTTATATTACGAAACTATTAAAGAGACTTGCCGGTAACGAGATTGAAATAGGTATGGAGATACCAACGATCGAATCTCAGGCAAATAACATAGTGAAGGACAAAGGGAACAACACACGGGATTAACTAAATCCTTGACATAGAGGTTCAATCGATAAGATCTTCATAGAATATGTAGGATCCAATATGGGCATCTAGGTCCCGCTATTGGTTCTTGACCGTAGACGTGTCTCGGTCATATCTACATAGTTCTCGAACACGCAGGGTTTGCACACTTAAGGTTCGATGACGTTTTCTTTATAGTTGAATTATTGACGGTGGTAACCCAATCGTGTTCGGAGTGAAAGATGAGATCCCAGATGTCATGAGTGTCTTCGGAATGGTTCAGAAATGAAGATTGATATATAGGAATGTTGCATTTGGCTTCCGAAAAGCTTCCGGGCATTACCGGTAAAGTATCGGAAGTGACGAATGGGTTCCCGGGTTTTACCAGGAGGGGCCACCCACCCGGGAGAGGACCTAATAGGCACATGGGTGGCGCACCATCCCTTTGTGGGCTGGTGCGGCCAGCCCAGTAAGCCTATTTCAGCTAAAGCAAAAAAAGGAAAAAGGAAAAAAAGGGAGGAGGTGGACAAGGGTGGCTCCCTCTTGTTCCTCCTATATATATTGGCGATTCGAGAGGGTTTTGGCACCCCAAGCCATAGTGTCGTCCTCTCTCTCCAACACTTCGTGAGATCTCATAGCTCGTTTGGTACGACACGATGAAACCCTGCCGGGGTAGCTCCACCACCATCACCGCCACGCCATTGTGCTGCCGGAGAATTCAGCTACCTCTTAGTCTCTCTTGCTGGAACAAGAAGGCGGAGATCGCCATAGAGTTGTACGTGTGATGAACGTGCAGGTGTCATCCGTTCGGTACTAGATCGGGACGGAGTTCGTGGGACACTTTTGATTCAGATCGCGGAGATGTTTGACTACATCAACTATGTTTCTTAACGCTTCCCGCTTATCGATCTACTAGGGTATGTGGATCCGATCTCATCTCCCGTAGATGATCATCACCATGATAGGTTTTTCGTGTACGTAGGAAAATTTTTGTTTCCCATGCAACATTCCCCAATAGTGGAATCATGAGCTAGGTTCATGCGTAGATGACATTTCGAGTAGAATACAAAAGAGTTTGTGGGTGTTGATGTTCAATTTTTTTCCCTCCTTAGTCTTTCCTTGATTCGACGGTATTGTTGGAGTGAAGCGGCCGGGACCAACATTACGCGTATACTTACGAGAGACCGGTTTCATTGACACACGTGCAACTTGTTGCATAAAGATGACTGGCGAGTTTCTGTTTCTTCAACTTTAGTTGAATCGGATTCGACCGAGGCGGTCCTTGGAGAAGGTTAAATATAATTTGCATATCACTGTTGTGGCTTTGCGTAAGTAAGATACGATCATACTAGATACCCATAATAGCCACGTAAAATTTGCAACAACAAATTAGAGGATGTCTAACTTGTTTTTGCAGGGTATGCATCTGATGTGATATGGCCAAACACATGATATGATATATTGGATGTATGAGATGATCATGTTGTAATAGTTAAATATCGACCTGCACGTCGATGGTACGGCAACCGGTAGGTGCCATAGGGTTGTTTTTAAATTTATTTTGCGCATGCAGATGCTCTTGCTATATCTCTAGGCAGTAGCTTTAGTAGTAACAACATAGATAGCACAAAAACATCAATGGGAGCACCATGATGGAGATCATGGCGCGGCGCCGGTGACGATGGAGATCATGCCGGTGCTTTGGTGATGGAGATCAAGAAGCACAAGTTCATGGCCATAACATGTCACTTATGATTTGCATGTGATGTTAACCCTTTCTGCACCTTATTTTGCTTAGGACGACGGTAGCATTATAAGGTGATCTCTCACTAAAATTTCAAGATAACATTGTGTTCTCCCCGACTATGCACCGTTGCGACAGCTCGTCGTTTCCAGACGCAACTTGATGATCGGGTGTGATAGACTCAACGTTCACATACAACGGGTGCAAAACAGTTGCACACGCGGAACACTCGGGTTAAACTTGATGAGCCTAGCATGTACAGACATGGCCTCGCAACACAAGAGACCGAAAGGTCGAGCATGAATCATATAGTTGATATGGTCAACATGGAGATGTTCACCATGGAAACAAATCTCAACTCACATGATGATCGGACTTGAATTAGTGAATTTGGATCATGCGACACTTGAATGACTAGAGGGATGTCAATTTGAGTGGGAGTTTATAAGTAATATGATTAGCTAAACTATGTTATCTTGAACATAGTCTAAGTAATCTTTCTAAAATTTTATGTTGTATGTCAATGGCTCGCGCAGCTGTAACCCTGAATTTTAATGTGTTCCTAGAGAAAACTAAGATTAAAGATGATGGAAGCACCTTTGTTGACTGAGCTCGTAATCTGAGGCTTATCCTCCAGGCTGCCCAAAAGTCATATGTCCTTGATGCAGCGCTAGGTGATGAACCACCAGTAACGGCGACCCAAGACGTTTTGAACGCTTGGCAATCGCGGAAGGATGACTAGTCATTAGTTCAATGTGAAGTTTTGTATGGCTTAGAACCGGGACTTCAAATACGTTATGAAGGTCATGGAACATATGAGATGTTCGAGGAGTTGTAGTTTAACTTTGAGAAGAATGCCTAGATCGAGAGGTATGAAAGCTCCGATAAGATCTATGCTTGTAAAATGGAGATCAAACCTTGGTGAGATTATGTAATGAATTTTTACCGACCGAAGGAATGTTCCACAAGAAAACGGAGTCCGGAGGGTAAACCATTTTATAGGGTGACATGCCCATGGGATTCTTATAGGCAGTCCTATAAGCCCATAGTGCATCGTCATGTTTGCTAGACAAATTCTCTCGAGATCTATTGACGGTGTTTTGTAGGATCCATTTGATCTCCCTATTACTCAACTCCACTTGACCACTAGACTGAGGATGATAAGGAGATGCAACTCTATGGTTGACATCATACTTAGCTAGCATCTTGCGGAAAACACCATGAATAAAGGGTGAATCGCCATCAGTCATCAAGTATCTAGGGACTCCAAATCTTGGGAATATGACTTCTTTAAGCATCTTAATAGAGGTGTGGTGATCAGCATTTTTAGTGGGGATAGGTTCTACCCACTTAGCGACGTAATCCACATCAACTAAGATGTGTGTGTACCCATTGGAACTCGGGAAGGGTCCCATATAATCAAAGCCCAGACATGTGAATAGTTCATAGGCATTTCCTGACGCTTACTGATGTTCCCTATTCTTTGGCATCGTCACAAGACAAGACAAACTTACAAGCATCCTTGAAGAGAGTGGGCCAATAGAAACCTGATTGCAATACCTTATGGGCAGTTCTATCTCCAGCATGGTGTCCTCCGTAGGCTTCGGAATGACACTTCTGCAAGATATGTCCCTGTTCATGTTCAGGCACACAACGTCTAATAACACCATCTACTCGTACCTTATAAAGGTGAGGATCATCCCAAAAGTAGTGTCTGAAATCAAATAAGAATTTCTTCTTTTGCTGATAGGTGAAACTGGGTGGTATGTATTTCGCTAGGATATAGTTTGGATAATCAGCATACCACGGTGCACTATGTGAAGTGCGGATGACGTTTAGTTGCTCATCAGGAAAGCTGTCATCAATAGGTAGTGGGTCATCAAGGACATTCTCTAGCCTAGACAAGTTATCTGCTACAGGGTTATCAGCACCCTTTCGGTCAACGACGTGCAAATCAAATTCCTGTAGCAGGAGAACCCATCTGATCAGCCTAGGCTTAGCGTCCTTCTTCTCCATAAGGTACTTAATAGCAGCATGATCAGAGTGAATAGTGACTTTGGAGTCAACGATGTAAGATCTGAACTTCTCACATGCAAACACGACAGCTAAAAATTCCTTCTCCGTAGTGGCATAGGTTCTTTGGGCACTGTCAAGAGTTTTACTAGCATAGTGAATGACATTCAACTTCTTGTCAACTCTCTGTCCTAGAACAGCACCAACAGCGTAATCACTAGTGTCACACATGATTTCAGAGGGCAAGTTCCAGTCAGGTGGTTGAACAATAGGCGCGGTTATCAAAGCCTTCTTAAGTATTTCAAAGGCTTCCTCACAATCCTCATAAAAAACAAAAGGAACATCCTTCTGCAAGAGGTTGGTAAGAGGCTTAGAAATCTTAGAGAAGTCTTCAATGAACCTTCTATAGAAACCAGCATGACCTAGGAATCTTCGTATACCTCTGATATCTGTGGGGCAAGGCATTTTCTCAATTGCATCAACCTTAGCCTCATCAACTTCAATGCCTCTTTCAGAGATTTTGTGTCCTAAGACGATACCTTCATTGACTATAAAGTGGCACTTCTCCCAATTCAAGACAAGGTTGGTTTCTTTGCATCTCTATAAGACTCGATCAAGGTTGCTGAGGCAATCATAAAAGGAAGACCCGTAAACGGAGAAGTCATCCATGAAAACCTCGACAATATTTTCACAAAAGTCAGAGAATATAGCCATGATACATCTTTCAAAAGTGACAGATGCATTGCATAAGCCAAAAGGCATACGTCTATAAGCAAAGGTACCGAAGGGACAGGTGAAAGTGGTTTTCTCCTGATCAGATTGTGCAACAGGTATTTGCGAGAAACCTGAATAACCGTCTAGAAAGCAGAAGTGTGTGTGTTTTGATAGCCTTTCTAGGATTTGGTCGATAAACGGCAAAGGATAATGATCTTTCCTGGTTGCCTTGTTCAGTTTCCGGAAGTCTATCACCATCCTATAGCCGGTAATAATCCTTTGTGGGATTAGTTCATCCTTATCATTAGGAACGACGATGATACCTCCCTTCTTAGGTACGCAATGTACTAGACTTACCCAAACACTGTGAGCAACAGGATAAATGACTCCTGCTTCCAGAAGCTTCAACATTTCTTTTCTAATGACCTCTTTCATCTTAGGATTTAATCTCCTTTGATGATCAGGAACTGTTTTTAAGTCAGGATCAGTTTTAATCTTGTGCTGACATATAGTAGGACTAATACCCTTAAGATCATCAAGAGTATATCCAATAGCAGCACGGTGCTTCCTCAGAGTTCATAGTAACTTCTTCTCTTCGTGCTCTCAGAGGAGAGCACTAATAATGACAGGATATATCTCCTTCTCATCAAGATAGACATACTTAAGAGTATCAGGAAACTGTTTAAGCTCGAACACAGGATCACCCTTTGGAGTAGGAGGATCCCCAAGCAGTTCAACAGGCAGATTATTCTTGAGAAAAGGATATTGTTCTAATACAATTTTATCTATCTCATATGTCTCCTCCATATGCATATCATTTTCATGCTCAAGCATATATTGTTCTAAAGGATCCGTAGGAGGTACAACAATAGAGGCAAGAGCAATTATTTCATCTCTACCAGACGGCTCTCTTTCATGGGGTTGTCTTCCAAACTTGGAGAATTTAAATTCATGAGACACACCCTCGAAACTAACTGTGACGGTCTGCTTAATGCAATCAGTGTGAGCATTGACAGTGTTGATGGGACAAAAGCTATCTTCTGCAGTACCAAGGATGAGGAAATCAGTAGGATACTTCGTCTTTCCACACATGACTTCTACGTCTCTCACAATTCCGAGAGGGTAGATAGTGTCTCTATTAGCTAGCGTAATAGTGACATCAATTGGTTCTAACTCAGCAGGTGCAATCTCATCTTTGATTTCATCATATAGAGAACGGGGTATTGCACTAACACTAGCTCCCGTATCACATAAATCATGGTAACAGTGATCTCGTATCTTAACAGAAACAACGGGCAGGCCAACTACAGGTCCGTATTTCTCTTGCGCATGAGGTTTAGCAATTCTAGTGGAGTCCTCACAGAATTTAATAACATGCCCGTCTATGTCTTCGGCTAAGAGATCTTTGATAATAGAAACACTAGGTTCAACTCTAATCTCCTCAGGGGGTGCAAGTGGTCTAATGTAACCCCTACGTATCACAGTTGGAGCTTTAGAATAATCCTTTATCCTAAGAGGGTATGGTTGTTTCTCAGTGTAAGCACAAGGAACAACAGGATCACTAAAAGCAATGACTTTCTCCTCAACTAGATTGGTTTTGGCTATGTTGCTTTCTATAGGAGGACGATATTTAAACCACTTCTCTTTGGGAAGATCAACATGAGCAGCAAAAGATTCACATAGAGAAGCTACCATCTCAGAATCAAGTCCATACTTAGTGCTAAAATCTCTAAAAGTGTTTGTCTCAACAAAAGATTTAACGCAATCAAACTGGAAATTCATACCTGCCTCCTTACCTTCCTCCAGCTCCCAATCTTTCTAGTTGCATTTGATTCTCTCCAATAAATTCCACTTGTGATCAATATCCTTCTTCATAAAGGAACCGGTACAAGAAGTGTCAAGCATGGTATGATCTTCAAGAGAAAGCCGAGCATAAATGTTTTGAGTGATGATTTCTCTCGAGAGCTCATGATTGGGGCATGAATATAGCATTGATTTAAGCCTACCCCAAGCTTTAGCTATGCTTTCCCTGTCACGAGGCAAAAAGTTATAAATAAATTTCCGATCACATTGTACTAAATGCATAGGACAGAACTTTTGATGAAATTCCAATTTCAACCGATTGTAGACCCATCATCCAGTATCATCACATAGCCTATACCATGTTAACGCCTTATCCTTCAAAGATAAAGGAAAGAGTTTCTTATTTACCTCATCCTCGGGCAAACCTGCAATCTTGAATAAACCACAAACTTCATCTACATAGATCAGATGCAAGTCTGGATGTGAAGATCCATCTCTTGTGAAAGGATTAGCCAGCAGTTTCTCAAGCATACCCGAAGGAATTTCATAAAAGATATTTTCATTAGGTACCTCAGGTCGAGGAAAAACTCCTCGTGCTTTCGTTCATGGTGAAGATACCCCGAACAAACTCCTCAAAGGAACAGTTTCCCTAGTGACAAGTGACAATAAATTTCTGCACAGTATATAGATGTTTCCTTACCAATTTCCACTTACCAAAGGTGCTTCACTCCCCGGCAATGGCGCCAGAAAAGAGTCTTGATGACCCACAAGTATAGGTGATCAATCGTAGTCCTTTCGATAAGTAAGAGTGTCGAACCCAACGAGGAGCAGAAGGCTCTGATAAACAGATTTCAGCAAGGTAATAACTGCTAGCACTGAAAGTAGCGGTGACAAGTGATTGTGTAGCGAGGTGAAACGTAGCAAGAAAAAAGTAACAAGTAACAAGTAGTAGCAACGGTGAAGCAAGTGGCCCAATCCCTTTTGTAGCAAGGGACAAGCCTGAACAAAGTCTTATAGGAGGAAAAACGCTCCCGAGGACACACGGGAATTTCTGTCATGCTAGTTTCATCATGTTCATATGATTCGCGTTTGTTACTTTGATAGTTTGATATGTGGGTGGAACGGCGCTTGGGTACTGCCCTTACTTGGACAAGCATCCCACTTATGATTAACCTGTCTCGCAAGCATCCAAAACTACAAAAGAATAATTAAGACAAAGTCTAACCATAGCATTAAACTAGTGGATCCAAATCAGCCCCTCACGAAGCAACGCATAGGCTGGGGTTTAAGCTTCTGTCACACCAGCAACCCGTCATCTACTTACTACTTCCCAATGCCTTCCTCTAGGCCCAAATATGGTGAAGTGTTATGTAGTCGACGTTCACATAACACCACTAGAGGAAAAACAACATATAGCATATCAAAATACCGAACGAATATCAAACTCACATGACTATTATCAGCATGACTTATCCCATGTCCTCAGGAACAAAAGTAACTAGTCACAAAACATAATCATCATCATGATCAGAGGTTTAATGAATAGCATCAAGGATCTGAACATAAACTCTTCCACCAAGTAATCCAACTAGCATCAACTACAAAGAGTAATCAACACTACTAGCAACCTTACAAGTACCAATCGGACTTGCGAGACGAAGATTGGTTACAAGAGATGAACTAGGGATTGGAGAGGAGAGGGTGCTGATGAAGATGCCTCCCCTCTGACGAGAGGAGTGTTGGTGATGACGATGGCGATGATTTCCCCCTCCGGGAGGGAAGTTTGCCCGGCAAGATCATCCTGCCGGAGCTCTAGATTGGATCTGCTCAAGTTCCGCCTCGTGGCGGCGACGAAACCACGAAAAAGCTCCCGTCTGATTTTTTCCAGACCAAAACCCTTCATATAGCAAAAGAGGGGGCTAGTGGTCCATCAGGGAGCCCACAAGCCCCCACTACGCCACCAGGGGAGTGGCGGGGTCTGGGCTTGTGGCGCCGTGGCAGCCCCCCTCCTCTAGTTCTTTCGCCCAGTATTTTTTATATAATCCCAAAAAATACACGTAACTTTTCAGGGCATTTCGAGATGTGCAGAATAGTGGACTAAGATTTTCTCCTTTTCCAGTCCAGAATTCCAGCTGCCTGAATTCTCCCTCCTCAAATAAACCTTGCAAAATTAGAGAGAAAATGCATTAATATGGTACCACAAGTAATATAACAGCCCAAAAAGCAATAAATATCAACATGAAAGCATGATGCAAAATGGATGTATCACCGCTCCCCTTTAGGGTGGGAAATCCTAATGGGGCGCCACCCTCCCTTCCCCCTATATATAGTGGGGGTTTTTTTGGCCTTTGAGAACACGGTTTGCCATCTTTCTCGGCCCAGCCCTGTCTATCTTCTTCCTCCTCTCCCATGGTGCTTGGCGAAGCCCTCCAGGAGACCTCGTCTCTCCATCCACACCACGCCGTCGTGCTGCCGGAGATCTTCCCCAACCTCGCCCTCCTCCTTGCTAGATCAAGGTGCGGGAGACGTCACCGGGTTGCACGTGTGTTGAATGCGGAGGTGTCATGATTCGGCACTAGATCGGAATCACACCGCACTGTGAATCGCTCTGGGTACGACTCCATCAACCGCGTTCTAGCAACACTTCCGCTTAGCGGTCTTAAAAGGTATGAAGATACAATCACCCCTCTCTCGTTGCTAGTCTCTCCATAGGAAGATCTGAATATGACGTAGGAATTTTTTTAATTTATGCTACGTTACCCAACTCTGGCATCAGAGCCACGTTTTCTATGCGTAGATTCCATGCACGAGTAGAACACAAAAGGTTGTGGGCGCTGATTTGTCAATTGCTTGCCTCTACTAGTCTTATTCTTTTCCGGCGGTATTGTGGGATGAAGCGGCCCGGACCGACCTTACACGTACTCTTACGTGAGATAGGCTCCACAGGCCGACATGCACAACATGCATAAAGGTGGCTAGAGGGTGTCTGTCTCTCCCATTCTAGACGAATTGGATTTGATGAAAAGGGTCCTTATGAAGGGTAAATAGCTTTGGCTTATCATCGTTCTAGCTGTCATGTAGGTAAGAAGGCATTCTTGCTAGAAACCAAAATCAGCCACGTAAAACTTGCAAACAACAATTAGAGGACGTCTAACTTGTTTTTGCAGGGTTTGACATGTGATGTGATATGGCCAAAGTATTGATGTTACATGTGTGATGTATGATATGATCAAGTTATTTTAATAGGAATCACGACTTGCATGTCGTTGAGTATGACAACCGGCAGGAGCCATAGGAGTTATCTTAATTTATTTTATGAGATGCAAGGCCATGTGTTTACTACCTTTACTTCATTGCTAACGGTTAGCTATAGTAGTAGTAGTAGTAGTTGGCGTGATGACTTCACGGAGACACGATGATGGAGATCATGGTATTACGCCGGTGACAATGATGATCATGCGATGCCCGAAGATGGAGATCGAAAGAGCAAAGATAATAATGGCCATATCATGTCACTATATGATTGCATGTGATGTTTATCATCTTATTTCTTAGAACTACAGTAGCATAATAAGATGATCCCTCATAAATTTTTTGAGAACGTATTCCCCTAAGTTTGCACTGTTGCGAAGGATCGTTGTCTCGAAGCACCACGTGATGATCGGGTGTGATAGATTCTAACGTTCGCAAACAACGGGTGTAAGCCACATTTACACACGCGAAACACTTAGGTTGACTCGACGAGCTTAGCATGTACAGACATGACCTCGAATATAAGAGACCGAAAGGTCGAACATGAGTCGTATGCTTGAATATGATCAGCATGAAGTTGCTCACCATGATGACTAGTCCGTCTCACATGATGATCGGACACAGGTTAGTCCACATGGATCATGTATCACTTAAATGACTAGAGGGATGTCGATTTAAGTGGGAGTTCATCATATGAACTTTATTATCATGAACATAGTCAAATAGGTCTTTGCAAATTATGTAACTTTCGCTATAGCTCTACGGTATTTGAGATGTTCATAGAGAAATCTTAGTTGAAAGATAGAACTAGCGATTGTGCGGATTGGGTCCGTTAACTGAGGATTGTCCTCATTGCTACGCAGAAGACTTATGTCTTTAATGCACCACTCAGTGTGCTGAACCCCAAGCATGGTCTGTAGATGTTGCGAACATCCGACATTCATGTTTTTTGATAACTACATGATAGTTCAATGCGTGTTGCTTGAACAACTTAGAATTAAGGCATTAAAGACGTTTCGAACGTCGTGGGACATACGTGATGATCCAAGAGATAAAATTGGGAATTCCTGCTCGTGCCCTTGTTGAGAGGTATGAGACCTTCGACGAGATTCTTTGTTTGCAAAATAAAGAAGAAGAACTCAATCATAGAGCATGTGCTCAGATTATTTGAGTACTACAATCGCTTGAATCGAGTGGGAGTTAAACTTCCACATGAGACAGTGATAGTTTTCCCAGGGCACTGACACCAAGCTACTAGAGCTTGGTGATGAACTATAACGTATCAAGGATGGATATGATGATCCTTGAGCCATTCGTGTTGTTTGACACCACGAAAGTAGAAGTCAAAAGGGAGCATCAATTGTTGATGGTTTGTAAAACCACTAGTTTAAAGAAGGGAAAGGGCTTGAAGGGATACTGCATTAAACGGCAAACCAGTTGTTGTTCTATGAAGACATCCAAGGATGAACCCAATCCCGAGACTATGTGCTTATGAAATAAGGGGAACAGTCACTGAAGAGGAACTGCCCTCCAAACTTGGTAGATGAGAAGGCTGGCAAAGTCGACAGAAGTATATTGGATATACATGATATTGATGTGTACTTTAATAGTACTCCTAGTAGCACCAGGGTATAAGATACCGGTTCGGTTGCTAAGTGTTAGTAATTCGAAATAAAAGCTACGGAATAAACAGAGACTTATAAAGGCGAGGTTACGATGTGTGTGTTTCCAAGGTTGATATGATCGCACATCGCACACTCCCTATACCATCGCGATTAGTGTAAAACCTAAGTAATTGTTATTTGGTGTTTGCGTTGAGCATAGACATGATAGGATTATGTTAATGGCAAATACGATTATTCATCTAAAGGGAATAATGGTTATTCTGTTTAGTTGAATGATACCTTAAATGGTTTTTGCACCTAGAATGAATGGTTTATTGAATCTCGATCGTAGTGATACACATGTTCATAATATTGTTACCAAAAGATACAAAGTAGAAATGATAGTACCACTTACTTGTGGCACTCCTACTTGAGTCATATTGATATAAAATGCACGAAGAAGCTCCGTGCTGATGGATCTTTGTACTCACTCATTTTTGAAACATTTGAAACATGCAAACCATGTCTGTTGGTATAAACGCATGAAGAAACTCCACGCAGATGGATCATTTGACTCACTTGATTTTGAATCACTTGAGACATGGAAATCAAACCACATGGGCTAGATGACTGAAGACCTCTTTTTCAAGTGAGATGGAACAAGAATGTAACTTGTTGTAAGTAATAAATTTTGATGTGTGCGGTCCAATGAGTACCGAGGCACGCTGTGGATATTATTGTGTTCATACTTCACAAATGATTTTAGTATATACTAGTGTATTTACTTGATAAAACAGAAATCTGATTTATTGAAATGTTCAAGTAATTTCAGAGTGAAGCTAAAGATCATCGTGACAAAAGGATTGTATGTCTACCATGTGATCGTGGAGGAAAACATATATATATCTGAGTTACGAGTTTGGTAAACATTTAAGACAATGTGAAAATAGTTTCACATGAAAAATGTTTCACAACTCATGCCACCTGGAACACCATAGTCTGATGGTGTGTACATATGTCATAGTCGTGCCCTATTAGATATAGTGCATATTATGATATTTATTATCAAATTACCAATATTGTTTATGGGTTAGGCATTAGAGACAACTGCATTCACTTTAAATAGGGCACCACGTAATTCCGTTGGAGATGACACCGTATGAACTATGGTTGAGAGAAACCTAAGCTGTCATTTCTTAAAAGATTGGTGCTGCGATGCTTATGTGAAAAAGTTTTCAGTCTGATAAGCTCGAACCCAAAGAGGATAAATTCATTTTCATAGGACACCCAAACAGTTGGGTATACCTCCTATCTCAGATCCGGAAGCAAATGTGTTTGTTTCTTTAGACGAGTCCTTTCTCGAGGAAAAGTTTCTCTCGAAAGAATTGAGTGGGAGTTTTGGTGGAAAATTGATGAGGTTATGTGAACCATCACTTCAACCAGTGTGTGTGTAGCAGGAGCAAGAAGTTGTTACTGTGGAACCTACACCAATTCAAGTGGAAGCTAAGGATAATGATCGTGAGACTTCAGATCAAGTTACTAGAAACCTCGTAGGTCGACAAGGTCACGTACTGCTGCTACAGAATGGTGCAGTGACCCTGTCTTGAAGGTCATGTTGTTGGACAACAATGAACCTACGAGCTATGGAGAAGCGATGGTGGGCCCAGATTCCGACAAATGGTTGTAGGCCATGAAATCTGAGAGAGGATCCATGTATGAAAAACAAAGTATAGACTTTGGAAGAACCACTTGATGGTCATAAGACTATTAACTATGAATGGATCTTTAAAAGAAGACAGACGATGATGGTGAAAAGTCAACATTAAGAAAGCTCGACTTGTCGCAAAAGTGTTTTCGACAAAGTTCAGAGAGTTGACTACGATGAGACTTTCTCACTCATAGCGATGCTGAAAGTCTGTTCAAATTATGTTAGCAGTTACTGCATCATTTATGAAATATTGTAGATAGGATGTCAAAATATTGTTTCCTCGATGGTTTCCTTGAGGAAAGGTTATATGTGATACAACCAGAAGATTTTGTCGATCCTAAAGGGTGCTAACAAGTATGCAAAGCTGCAGCGATCCTTCTATGGACTGGAGCAAGCATCTTGGAGTTGAAATATACACTTTGATGAGATGATCAAAGTTTTTGGTTCTATACAAAGTTTATGAGAAACTTGTATTTCCAAAAGGTGAGTGGGAGCACTATAGAGTTTCTGATGGTATGTGTGGTTGATATACTGTTGATCAGAAATAATGTAGAATTTTTGTAAAGCATAAAGGGTTGTTTGAAAAGTGTTTTTCAAAGAAAACCTAGATGTAGATACTTGAGAGTTCAGCATCAGGATCTATAAAGATAGATCAAATTGCTTGATGGAACTTTTAGCGAATTGCATGCCATGACAAGTTTTTGAAGGAGTTCAAAATATATCAGCAAAGAATGAGTTCTTGACTATGTTGCAAGGTGTAAATTTGAGTATGACTCAAAGCCCGACCACGACAGAAGAAAGAGAAAGGACGAATGTCGTCCCCTATGCATCAGCCGTAGACTCTACCAGTATGCTATGCTTTGTACCGCACCTAAAGCGTGCCTTGCCATTAGTCAGTCATGGGGTACAAGAGTGATCTAGAAATGGATCACTGGACAATGGTCAAAGTTATCCTTAGTAACTAATGAACTAAGGAATATTTCTCAATTATGGAAGTGATTGAAGAGTTCATCGTAAAGGAGTTACGTCGATACAAGGTTTGTCACTGATCCGGAGGACTATGAGTAGTAAACCGGATTCATACAATGGAGCAATTATTTGGAATGGTTTCAGATGGGGCGTAGTAGCATCTATAGGATGACATAGAGATTTGTAAAGAACACACGGATCTGAAAGGTTCAGAGACGTTGACTATAAACCTCTCTCACAAGCAAGACATGATCAAACCCCAAAACTGTATGGGTGTTGAATTCTTTACAATCACATAGTGATGTGAATTAGATTATTGACTCTAGTGCAAGTGGGAGACTGTTGGAAATATGCCCTAGAGGCAATAATAAAATGGTCGTTACCATATTTCCTTGTTCATGATAATCGTCTATTGTTCATTATATAATTGTATTAACAGGAAACAGTAATACATGTGTGAATAAATACATCACAATGTGTCCCTAGCAAGCCTCTAGTTGGCTAGCTCGTTGATCAATAGATGATCATGGTTTCCTGATCATGGACATTAGATGACATTAATAACGGGATCACATCATTGGGAGAATGATGTGATGGACAAGACCGAATCCTAAGTATACCACTAGATCGTGTTGTTCGTATGCTAAAGCTTTTCTAATGTCAAGTGTCTTTTCCTTTGACCGTGAGATTGTGCAACTCCCGGACACCGTACGAGTGCTTTGGGTGTATCAAACATCACAACGTAACTGGGTGACTATAAAGGTGCACTACGGGTATCTCCGAAAGTGTCTGTTGGGTTGGTACGGATCGAGATCAGGATTTGTCGCTCCTTGTGACGGAGAGGTATCTCTGGGCCCACTCAATAAAACATCATCATGAGCTCAATGTGACTAAGGAGTTAGTCACAGGATGACGTGCTATAGAACGAGTAAAGACACTTACCGGTAACGAGATTGAACAAGGTATGGGTATACCGACGATCGAATCTCGGGCAAGTTCTATACCGACAAACAAGGGGAATTGTATACAGGATTGATTGAATCCTTAACATCGTGGTTCATTCGATGAGATCATCGTGGAACATGTCGGAGCCACCATGGATATCTAGATCTCGCTGATGGTTATTGGCCGGAGAGTGTCTCGGTCATGTCTGCATGCCTCCCGAACCCGTAGGGTCTACACACTTAAGGTTCGATGATGCTAGGGTTATAGGGAATTGCTATACGAGGTTACCGAAGGTTGTTAGGAGTCCCGGATGAGATCCCGGATGTCGCGAGGAGCTCCAGAATGGTCCGGAGGTAAAGATTGATATATAGGATGGATGGGTTTGGATGCCAGAAATGTTTTGGGTGCCACCGTCAAAGTACCGGGACCACCGGAAGGGTTCCGGAGGTCCATCGGGAGGGGCTACCAGCCCCAGGAGGTTACATGGGCGAATTGTGAGAGGCAACCAGCCCCTAGGTGGGCTGGTTCACCCCCCACACCCAGCCCAAGGCACCTAGAGAGGGAAAGGGGGGAAACCCTAAGTCAGGTCGGCTAAGGCCCACCAGGGGTGCCCCACCCCCCTCTCACCCTCCTTGCCGCCACCCCTCTCCCATCTAGGGTTGCCGCCCCCCTTTAGGATGGGAAACCCTAAAGGGGGCGCCAGCCTCCCTTTCCCCTATATATAGAGGGTGTTTTTGCCCTTTGAGAACACGGTTTTTCATATCTCTCGGCGCAGGCCTGTCTCTCTGATGTCCGTTATGCTAATGCACAAAAGACCTTCCAATGGCGCCAGAAATGACACATTGACGGGAGAATATTTGGTGTGTCGACGGCACCAGGAATCCTTCTGTGTTGGTGTTCCCTCGAAGCGGAGAGGATGATGTAGCACAGCGGAGGTAAGTATTTCCCTCAGTTTGAGAACCAAGGTATCAATCCGGTGGAGAAGTATCTCAAGATCCTGCACAAACACAAAAACTTGCACCCAACGCTATGAAGGGGTTGTCAATCCCTTATAGATTGTTTGCCAAGTGAGAACTGAAAGCAACAAAGTAACAAAGCAAAGTAATAGCGGAGGTGTGAACGATGGATGTGAATAGACCCGGGGGCCGTAGTGTTTACTAGTGGCTTCTCTCATGAAAGCAAGTAGACGGTGGGTGAACAAATTACTGTCGAGCAATTGAAAGAACCGTGCAAAGTCGTGACGATATCTATGCAATGATTATATCTATAGGCATCACATCCAAAACAAGTAGACCGATACTTTCTGCATCTACTACTAGTACTCCACACTTCGACCGCTATCCAGCATGCATCTAGTGTATTAAGTCCATAAGAACAGAGTAATGCCTTAAGCAAGATGACATGATGTAGAAGGATAATCTCAAACCAATGATAAAAACCCCACCTTTTTACACTTGATGGCAACTACTTGATGTGTGCCTTGCTGCCCGTACTGTCACTGGGAAAGGTCACCACATGGTAGAACCCAAAACCAAGCACTTCTCCCATTGCAAGAACCATAGATCTAGTTGGCCAAACAAAACCCAAGACTCGGAGAGAATTACAAGGATATCAAATCATGCATATAAGAAATCAGCAAAGACTCAAATATATATCATAGATAATCTGATCACAAATACACAATTCATTGGATCTCGACAAACACACCGCCAAGGAAGATTACATCGGATAGATCTCCATGAAGATCATGGAGAACTTTGTATTGAAGATCCAAGAGGGAGAAGAAGCCATCTAGCTACTAAGTATGGACCCGTAGGTCTGAAGTGAACTACTCACGAGTCATTGGAGGGGCGATGATGATGATGAAGAAGCCCTCCAACTCCAAAGTCCCCTCCGACAGGGCACCGGGAAGGGTCTCCAGATGAGATCTCGCGGAGACGGAAGCTTGCGGCGGCGGAAAAATATTTTTGAGGCTCCCCTGATTTTTTTGCGGAATATTTGGGAAATTATAGGCCAAAGACCTAGGTCAGGGGGCGGCCAGGGAGGCCACAAGTCTGCCCACCGCCACCTCCCCCTGGTGGCGGAGTGGGGGCTTGTGGGCTTCCTGGAGGCCACCTGGCCTGGACCAAAGCCCCCCTGATCTTCTTCCGTTCGGGAAAAAATCATTTCGGGGTTTTTATTCCGTTTGGACTCCGTTCCAAAATCACATCTGAAAAGAGTCAAAAACATGGAAAAAACAGGAACTCGCACTTGGAACTGAATTAATAAGTTAGTCCCAAAAAGGATATAAAAGGTACATAAAACAACCAAAGAAGACAAGATAACATCGTGAAACCATCAAAAATTATATATACGTTTGAGACGTATCACTCTCTTCTTCCTCCTCTCCCATGGTGCTTGGCGAAGCACTGCCGGGAGACCTCGTCTCTGCATCGACACCACACCGTCGTGCTGCCGGGGATCTTCCCCAACTTCTCCCTCCTCCTTGCTAGATCAAGGTACGGGAGACGTCACCGGGCTGCACGTGTGTTGAACGCGGAGGTGCCGTGATTCGGCACTATATCGGAATGACACCGCGATCTGAATCGCCGCGAGTACGATTCCATCAACCGCGTTCTAGCAATGCTTCCGCTTAGCGATCTTCAAAGGTATGAAGATACACTCACCCCTCTCTCGTTGCTGGTCTCTCCATAGGAAGATCTAAATATGACGTAGGAAATTTTTGAATTTATGCTACGTTACCCAACAGCCGCCTCCCGACTCCACACACTTGCGGATGCACTTCGACAGCTCCAAGATGCGGACCGGCCTGGGAGCCGGCATCGTCCTGACGTCCCCGAAAGGGGAACAACTAAAATATGTTCTATAAATCTACTTCGCCGCCTCCAACAACGTGGCCGAGTATGAGGCGCTCGCACACGGCCTCTGGCTTGCCAGAGGGATCGGCATCCGACGGATTCTTTGCTTTGGCGACTCCGACCTTGTGGTGCAACAGGTCTCTGGCGAATGGGACGCCAGGGACGCCAATATGGCCAACTACTGCTTCCTCGTTCAACAGCATAGTGGCCCTTTGGAGGGTTGCGAATTCCACCAAGACCCGCGGGAAGACAACGAGGCGACGGATATGCTGGAGAAAATCAGCTCCACCCCGCAAGCAATTCCAACCGGTGTTTCCCTCGAGCATCTGCACAATCCGTCTATCCGACCGTCTCCGGAGTCAACATCAATCTTCGTGCCCGCGGACCCATCCGACCCAGCAACTTCGGCATCAGAGGCTCCGCCGGCTTCGCCCGCTTTACTGGCTCCAGCTGCTTCGCCGACTCCGACAACGCCATCGGCTATGAGAAAACTCAAGCCTAGTGGGTCCAGCTTCGAGCCGGTGGCCGTCATGGAGTTTGACGGCGTCCGGCTGCTGCATCAATACCAAAGATAGACGATCTCGTCTCCGGGGCTGCAATGACAAACCCGGGGGCTAGAGTTTCCCCTGGCACCAAGCCGAGCCAGAGCCGGCTCCCATGTCCCATCTTGAAGTTCCTCCTTCATGGTGAGCTCCCTCCTCACGAGGCAGGGGCACGGTAGATTCAACGCTGATCTCCTGCCTACGCCATCATCAACCGCGAGCTGCTTCGACGCAGTGAGACCGGCGTATTTCAACGATGCATTGAATCAGATAAAGGACCGGAAATCCTGAGAGACATCCATCAGGTCAAGTGTGGGCATCATGCCGCCTCTGGAACCCTGGTGGCCAAGTTGTTCTACCATAGATTCTACTGTCCCACGTCCTTATAGGAAGCGACAGACTTGGTCGACAAGTGTGAAGGATGCCAACGCTTCAACACACAAAGCCACTTGCCGGCTACAATGCTCAAGACTATCCCCATTTCATGGCCCTTTGCCGTTTGGGGGTCGATATGGTAGGTACTTTCAAGACCGCCCAAGGCGGCATGACACATCTCCTAGTAGCCATCGACAAATTCACCAAGTGGATCGAGGCTAGGCCCATCAAGAAGATTAACGGCCCCACCGTCTTCAGGTTCATCAAGGACATCACAATCCACTATGGCATCCCTCACAGCATCATCACCGACAATGACACCAACTTCACCAAAGGTGGAATGGTGCTCTTCTGTGACAAGGAGAGCATTCGAGTCGTCCTCGCGTCAGTCGCCCACCCGCTGTAAAATGGCCAGGCGGAAAGGGTCAATGGCGTGATCTTAGCCGACATCAAGCCAAGACTCGTGGCGCCACTCATCACGTAAGCCTGTTGCTGGATCGAAGAGCTGTCGGTTGTGCTATGGAGCCTCCGTACCACGCCGAACCGGTGAACCAGCTTCACAACATTCTTCTTTTGTATACGGGTTGGAGTTTGTCATCCCCACGGATGTCGAGTTCGACTCACCTCGTTCCACCCTGTACATAGAGACGGATGCAAGAGAAGCAAGAGAAGACGACGTCAATTTACTCGAGGAGGCATAGGAGCTAGCCCTGAGCCGATCGGCCATCTACCAGCAGAAGTTGA
This sequence comes from Hordeum vulgare subsp. vulgare, assembly GCF_904849725.1. NCBI lineage: Eukaryota > Viridiplantae > Streptophyta > Magnoliopsida > Poales > Poaceae > Hordeum > Hordeum vulgare. The sequence goes on from NC_058522.1 coordinate 120,012,619, forward strand.
GGCACTACCAGAGCAAAAGGATCAGACCCCTCTCTTTTTGTGAAGGGGACCTGGTACTTAGAAGAATCCAGCAAACCGCCGGCCAGCACAGGCTCTCCTCCCCATGGGAGGGGCCCTTCATCGTTCATATGTCTCCAACGTATCTATATTTTATGATGGTTTCATGCTATTATCTTGTCAAACTTTGGATGTTTTGTATGCCTTTTATATATTTTTTGGGACTAACTTATTAACTCACTTCCAAGTGCCAGTTCCTATTTTTTCCATGTTTTTGACCCCTTTCGGAGGAGATTTTGAAACAGAGTCCAAACGGCAGAAAATCCTCGAAAAGATTTTTTCCGCAAGGGAAGAAGATCGGCAAGCTTGAGAGCCAAGGCAGGGGAGCCTCAGGGGCCCCGCAAGCCCACACGCCCCGGCCAGGGGGGAGGCCGCGGCCCATATGCTTGTGAGCCCCCTAGGCGCCCTCTGAACTAGGTGTAGCGCCTATATATTCCCTAAAAATCCCAAAAAAATCAGGAGATCATCGAAATTACTTTTCTGCCGCCACAAGCTTCTGTCTCCGCAAGATCCCATCTGGGGCACGTTCTGGTGCCCTGCCGGAGGGGGGATTCGGACACGGAGGGCTTCTTCATCAACACCATGACATCTCCGATGATGTGTGAGTAGTTCACCATAGACCTACGGGTCCATAGCTAGTAACTAGATGGCTTCTTCTCTCTCTTGGATCTTCAATACAAAGTTCTCCATGAAGATGATCTTCAATACAAAGTTCTCCATGATCTTCATGGAGATCTATCCGATGTAATCTTCTTTTGCGATGTGTTTGTCAAGATCCGATGAATTGTGGATTTATGATCAGATTATCTATGAATCTAATTTTAGTTTCTTCTGATCTCTCTTGTGCATGATTTCATATCCTTGTAATTCTCTTCGATGCCTATATGTGGGTTTTGTTTGGACAACTAGATCTATGGTTCTTGCAATGGGAGAAGTGCTTGGTTTTGGGTTCATACCGTGCGGTGACCTCACCCAGTGATAGAAGGGGTAGGGAGGCACGCATCGTGTTGTTTCCATCAAGGGTAAAAATATGGGGTTTCATCATTGGTTTGAGATTATCCCTGTACATCATGTCATCTTGCTTAAGGCGTTACTCTGTTCGTCATGAACTCAATACACTAGATGCATGCTGGATAGAGGTTGATGTGTGGAGTAATAGTAGTAGATGTAGAAAGTATCGGTCTACTTGTCTCGGACGTGATGCCTATATGTATGATCATTGCCTTAGATATCGTCATAACTTTGCGCGGTTCTATCAATTGCTCGACAGTAATTTGTTCACCCACCGTGATATTTTCTATTTTGAGAGAAGCCTCTAGTAAACACTATGGCCCCCGGGTCTACTCCACACCATATTTTCAGCCTTACACTTTTTTATTTCGTTGCACTTTCCGCCTTCAGATCTCACTTTGCAAACAATCTTGAAGGGATTGACAACCCCTTTGAAGCGTTGGGTGCAAGCTTGTTTGTGTTTGCGCAGGTACTCTAGACTCGACGAGACCCTCCTCTTGGATTGATACCTTGGTTCTCAAACTGAGGGAAAAACTTACTGCTCATGTGTTGCATCACCCTTTCCTCTTCAAGGGAAAAACCAACGTGAACAAGAGAAGCAGCAAGAAGAATTCCTAGCGCCAAGGAAGGACTTCTGTTACCATAGAAATCGTGAGCAAGGCGCTACACAATAACGCGTACTGTCTATTAGACGCTCAGAAACCGCAGAAGCGCAAGAGAGATGTCTCCGACGAGGAGACAGAGCGTGCTTGTAATGGGGCATTGCTTCACTCGTTCTACTGCTAGAACAAGAGAGAGAAATGTGTACATATGTATCCCTTTACTCTTTCAGGCATAAATGAATGTAGTGGGTGCCTCAAGTCGACACTTGAGGCATACCTTTTCGATTTCCCAAAAGAGTGTCGTTTTAAGTGTAAGCTCCTTGTTCCGACTCCTCGGGCCCGGGGGATCGCTAGCCGGCTTGAGACAACCTCCTATCCGTAGTCGAACACATGGTGCATGACTAGCCAAAACCCTTACCACCCTGCATAAGCTACACACCGGCTCCTGGCTGTCCGGCTAATGGGTCCCTCGGACGGAAGGCCGCTTGCGCAAAAGGTTTGACTACGAAGGGGTTGTCGGCTCGAGCTGGTCCAATCGTTTTCAATCCTTGTTTATTTAGCCAGCTCTGTATACTCGCTCCAAATCTAAGTATCCTCGCGGCTTCGGGAAAACCAAGGCCGACACCCCAAAAGGCGTAAACCCCGTCCCAGTCATAGACCGGCTCCCGGCTGTCGGACTCGCAAGGCGGAAGCTAGAAGGGGTAGGGTTTTGGTTAAACGGAATCCAACATAATAAAGGACCGAAAAGCGAGCCAGCAAGCACAAGCTTTCGTAGACGCGATATTCACAAGCAAGCATGTTACACAAAACATGCAAAGGCCCACAACCAAGGTTCATTACATTACACCCCGAGTGGGTGGAACTGCGGAGGTAACTATAAATGCAGGAAGCAGGAAAAGTTTCAATCGGTGGCGGATCCAACCTCGGCTCCGACATTGCCCACGGCAGCTGAGGTGGATGCTTCGTCGTCCACTCGGACGCCTCCGGTATCGGCTTTCATGGCCGAATCACCTTCCGAAGTGGAGTCGGCGTAGGATTTGTCACTGGAGTCTACATCCTCGAGAGCCGTCTTGCTGGATCTACCATCAGGATCGCTGACGGCTGGCCAGTAACGCTCTTCTGGGATCGGGTTCCATTGGCCCTCCGCTCCAAGATGTACTCGTTCCATGCGGAGTATGAGGTGACGTCGCTGGCCCGCACTTGTAGTTTGTTCTCAATGGCGACAAACTTCACGCCCGTGTTGGCTTGCTGCGCTACGAACATGTCAAGGTCGTAGAACCATGACTTGGCAAGCCGAAGAGCCAGGTAAGCTCCAGCCCGAGCCGCCGACGAACGCCAGGCGTCTAGCCGGGCGCTCCCCGCCTCCAGCCACCGGGACAGTCGGCTCATCAACGCTGGAAGCACATCACCAACCTGGCGTCCTCGAGACGGTTCATGAATCGAGCCAAGTCCCGCAGGCGAGCCTTGGCGGGAATGCCCACCTCGTCCACAACCTAGCAGGCATCGGCGTCCACTTCGACAACTACGGCTCGTCGTTCCTCATGGTGGGCCTCCACGTCCGCCTCTTCCGCCTCCTTTGTCCCCGGAAATAGGATTGGGGAGCGGGGGCGGACGCGCGGTATGAGGAAAAGGAGACAAAATCAATCACAAAAAGACAAGCTAAGCCAAGGATGACTCACTGGTGAGAAGGATGTCAACTTCGCCCACTTCTTCTTCGAGCTCGCAGTCTCAGGTCGCATACTCCTGGACCTGGCGGGCAAGCTCGTGCCATGCGTCATGCGCTTCTTCGTCCTCCTTCGTGAGCTGGGCGTCCTTGTCCTTCAAGGACGCATCCTGTCGCGCCTTCTCTTTGCGGTGCACCTACTCCAACCACTCCAGCTCGGCGACATGGGATGCCTCCTTCTACGACAGGGCATCATGGTGGGATGCCTCTGTCTTCCCTAGGCCGTCGCGATGGGCAGAGCACCTACTCCAACTCCATCCGATTGGCTGCCTCACGGTCCTTCTTATCCGACTGGAGAATATCTATCTCCTGGCACAGCCGGGTGCGTTCATCGCGCAAGGCCTCTAGCTCTGGGCAGTTGAACCTCGTCTTCTTGGAGTCGATTGAACAACACATTGTGAGCATCCGCACAAAGTTCTTGAAGGTCGCGCAACGCAAAAAAGGCAAAAGGTTAGCTGCGAGTAAGACTCGACCCGACGGATTTCCATTCGGACCGACTCTCGGGGGCTACACCCAATGGGTGCGCTTGGGTGCACCCACGGTAACAAAAAGGAAGAAACAACTAGCCACGAGTGAGACTTGAGCCAGCTAACTTTTAGCCGGCCTGACTCTCAGGGGCTACACCAAGTGGGTGTGCTGGCGCACCCCCACTGAAGCAAAGCAGGAAGAAGAAAAACTCTTGACGAAAGCATGGGGGGGTGGAAAGCTTACCTCAACAAACCGCTCAATGCGTAGCAGATGCTCCCGCGCCACATTGGCGGCTTGCGTCACACGACCGCGGCTTTGGGGTGAACGCAGTGATGAGCGCGGGAACTCCACTCAGTGTGGTGCCGAGGGGTATCCTCGCACGACTCACGCTGGCCGCGCTCCAGGTCTCCACGGGTCGGCTGCGGAGGCGGACGTGGCACGGGCACACACAACTAGGGTGCAGTCTCCCGGTTGTGCGCACCTGGTTGACTCCTTCAATGCATCAGGCTGCCGGAGCACTTGCGTAGCGGGAGCCATGGTCCCCGAGGCCCCATCCCTTGCCGTGGAGGCCGACTCGCCCATGGATTCTGCTATGTGATGTCTACGCACACTTCTATTGTTGTAGACTATGTTGGGCCTCCAAGGGCAGAGGTTTGTAACATATCTCAAGGATAGTCAAAGACAAGCACAAAGAGACTCTCAATCTTCAATTGATTCACAAAAGAGGAAATCACTCATGAAAATATTCTTCTAATCCATGTCCAATAGACCGTTGTCACAATGGTCTCAGGGATTATACTAGATAAGATCAAGTAAGTACATCAATCCAATACATAGAAGAAGGAGAAACATCATGTGATCACCCTAGATTAACATAGCATATGATCACAGTAAAGATCACATCATGGGAGAGAGAGATGACCACATAGCCACAGTACAAGGCCTCAGCCCCGAGGAGGAACTACTCCCGCTTCATGGAGGGAGGAAGCAACATCGATGGAGATGAATCCGGGGGCACTTCCCCGTCCCGACAGTGTGCCGTCATAGGAAATCTATCCCCTGAACCTTGTCGGCGATGGCGACGGAGGTCGGAATTGCTTCTGGAGAAAAGGGTCTTGAATCAACATTTTCTTGACGGGGGTAAAAATAGGAGCCAAGGTAGGGCACAGAGGAGGTGGGACCCACCCAGGCGGCCTGGTGGCGCCGGCCAGTGTTGGGGAACGTTGCATAGGAAAGAAAAAATTCCTACGCACACGAAGACCTATCATGGTGATGTCCATGTACGAGAGGAGATTAGATCTACGTACCCTTGTAGATTGCTAAGCGGGAAGCATTAAGAAACGCGGTTGATGTAGTGGTATAGCTTCGTGATTCAAATCAACGTCATCCCACGATCAGTTCCGATCTAGCTTCGAACTGACGACACCTCCGCGTTCAGCACACGTACAACTCGATGACGATCTCGGCCTTCTTGATCCAGCAAGAGAGACGGAGAAGTAGATGAGTTCTCTGGCAGTGTGACGGCGCTGTGGTGGTGGTGATGATCTACTCCTGTAGGGCTCCGATCTAGAGGTAAAACTACGTGGTATAGGTTTGAGTTGCACGTGGCAAAGTTGTGTCTCAAAAACTCTAAAACCACCAGTATATATAGGAGGAGGGGTGGGGCTAGCCTTGCGGCTCAGGGGCCCCAAGGTTGCGCCGGCCGAAGTGGAGAGGAGGACTCCTACTCCAATTCGGTTTGGGAAGGAGGAGTCCTCCTCTCCCTTCCCACCTCCCTCTTTCCCTTTTTTTATTTTGTTTTTTCACTTGTGGCGCCATAGCCCTCTTGGGCTGGCTCCACCAGCCCACTAAGGGATGGTGCGCCACCCTAGGGTTACTAGGCTCACTCCCGGGTGGGTCGACCCCTCCCAGTGAACACCCAGAACCCATTCGTCACTCCCGGTACACTCCCGGAAATGCCAGAAACTTTCCGTTGACCAAATGAAACCATCCTATATATCAATCTTAGTTTCCGGACCATTCCGTAAAGCCTCCTGACGTTCGTGATCTCATCCGGGACTCCGAACAACATTCGGTAACCACACATATAACTCAACTATACTAAGTGTGCAGACCCTGCGGGTTCGAGAACTATGTAGACATGACCCGAGACACTCCTCAGTCCATATTGGATCCTACATATTCTCCGAAGATCTTATCGGTTGAACCTTAGTGCCAAGGATTCATATAATCCCGTTTGTCATTCCCTTTGTCCTTAGGTATGTTACTTGCCCGAGATTTGATCATCGGTATCCGCATACCTATTTCAATCTCGTTACCGGCAAGTCTCTTAACTCGTTCTGTAATACAAGATCCCGTGACTTACACTTAGTCGCATCACATGCAAGGCTTGTGTGTGATGTTATATTTCTGAGTGGGCCCCAAGTTACCTCTCCGTCATACGGAGTGACAAATCCCAGTCTTGATCCATACTAACTCAACGGACACCTTCGGAGATACCTGTATAGCACCGTTGTAGTCACCCAGTTACGTTGCGATGTTTGATACACACAAGGTATCCCTCCGGTGCGAGTGAGTTATATGATCTCATGGTCATAGGAATAAATACCTTACACACAAAAAACAATAGCAACAAAATGACACGATCACATGCTACGTTCATAGTTTGGGTCTAGTCCATCACATGATTCTCCTAATGATGTTATCCAGTAATCAAGTGACAACACTGGCATATAGTTAGAAAACCTTGACTATCCTTGATCAACTGGACATTCAACTAGAGGCTTCCTAGGGATATTGTTTTGTCTATGTATCCACACATGTAACTATGTTTTCATTCAATACAATTATAACATTTATAACAAATGATTATATTGAAACAGGAAATATAATAATAACTATTTTATCATTGCCTCTAGGGCATATTTCCAAGAGCCAGGGGGTAGGCCGCGCCAGGAGGTCGCCTTGGCGGCCCCTGGCCGCACTCTCGCCCATCTTTTGTGATCTGGAAGCTTCCGTTATGCTGATTTTTTATATATTTTTCCCGCAATTTTTTGGGCTTTGGTCAATTGGGTAAAATCCCGTGCAAAATAGACATCAGTAGACAAAAACTGGCACTGGGTGTACTGAGTTATTAGGTTAGTCCAAATATGTGTAAAATGATATAGAAGTGTATCAAAACATATAACAATGTCACCCAAAGGATCATGGAACAAGCAGAAATTATGGATACGTTTGGGACGTATCAACATCCCCAAGCTTAATTTCTGCTCGTCCTCGAGTAGATAAATGATAACGCAATAATTTCTTTGGTGACATGCTGACACACATATAGGAACTTCAAAGTAAAGAAGGTGAGATATGCAATTCAAGTCAACACAATAACAAGCAAGAGATTATATCTAGTATTGAGTTTAGCAAAGTAAGAACATAAAGGTGCAAGAGCTCTCGCTGTTCGTGATTTGAATGTCTCCAAATGGTGTTTGCGTGCAAGAAGTGGGAGATGGGTTGAGGTCAAGAAATATTTTTTAATTGAGAACTCAATATACTAAGATTTCACTCTTGGTCTCCTTCGGAATCTTATTTTGACTCATCCCCAAACCACTAGTCAGGCACAAGACAAAATGATCCTCTCCCTTTCGACATTGAGCACTCATGCAATGGATGAGCGTAAGCAAGATATGTTGGCATATGGGATGGAAAATAGAATAATGATGGGGAAGGAAGACAAAAAGGTGTGAAAGGCTCACATCAATGAGGACAACCATAGGCGAGAGAAAGCCAGATGATAGATATGATGTGAGGAGTAGGGATTGCCATGTAAGGATGCACATATGAGCTAAGGTAAGCTCTCTAATGGAACTAGTGGGGGTGCATGCAACTTGTTTTCTCATAAAGACCTAGAGCTCATTTGAGGAGGCTCATCATTGGAATATGTAGACCAAGTTCTATAGTGTAAGGGTCCCCACATAGTTATGCATGAATGCTAATATCTATGTAGTACCAATATAGCAATGGAGTACGAGTGTGGATCTTTCAAAAGGAACAGTAGTGTTGCCCCCTTCTCTCTTTTTATTACTCTTTTTTTCTCTTTTTTGTGGCCTCTTTGGCTCTTTCTTTTTATCTCTCATTTGTCCTCTTTGGGATCTTTTGTCTTGTCCACTTTGGGATCTTTTCCTCTCTTAAGGGCAACACTATGTTTTACATGAATAAAAGAAAAATCATCACACTATATAAGAAGTACTCAACATAAAGACAAGTCAAAACTATCATGATGTATGCATATGTATGCCTCTGCCAGTGTAGCAGGATATGCAATGATACTAGCGCGTCATGTGACAATAATTGGTGTAAGGCCCAACTATCATGCGGCACTACGATCAATTAAAACCATGTACGACATGAATATCAAGTCATGAGATGGTGGATGTTGCATCGCAATGTATCTCGGAAAGGATATGGAAATGCCTTAATACGTAGGTATGGTGGTTGTTTTGAGGAAAGATATAATGAGGCTTATGTATGACAGAGCGTATCATGTCATGGGTTGGGATGCACCGGTGGAGTTTGCACCAACTCTCAATGTGAGAAAGGTCAATGCACGGTACCGAAGATGCTAGCAAGATATGGATGGTGGAAGTGCCAACAATCGAATACTCACATTAGTTTGAAGAACTCATACACTTATTATCGGTAACTCTCCATTTAGTTAGGAGGTTCACAAAGAGACAAGTAACCCGAGAAGGAGTGTTTGTGGGTTTGGTTATCCTTGCGCATCCTCGACTCATGGTAACGTGAGGGTACTCTATATATTCCAACCCTTCCAGAGGTTAGCGATCAATTTAGTAGCTAGAGTTATCAACTAATTTTTAATTTTTGAAAAACACACGGATTTCCTAGAATACAACACCTATCACTAATAGGCTCAAGATGTTGGCACCAATAGTCCAAACATTACTCAAATCAATACCTCAAAACTATTGCAAGTTACTACTATACTTAAATAACAACCTCAATTACCTACTCATACAAGACACACACCTTAGTGCAACAAGCCAACTCTCTAAACAAGATAAGAATGATAACTCAAGAGAGTTCCAAAAGGAACCTAAATAATAGCTCTTAAAAAGATAAAAATGAAATCTAAGAGGTAAGCATGACAGTAGCTATTGAAAGATGACGAACACACGAAAAAGATAAGCATGAAAACCTATGTTGTGTTCTAGAGTGGAATGGAGCGTGTCTCTCTCCCAAACAAGGTAGGCTAAGTTCCGACTTGTTATGAACAGAAAGAAAAACTAAAACAAGCTAAAAGGTAGATAGCGGGACGCTCCAAGCATAGCACATATCATATGAAGTGATAAAAATATAGCATGGAGATGGACGAACTGATGATTGTTGATAGAGAAGGAGATGAACGGGGGCATCCCCAAGCTTAGACGCTTGAGTCTCCTTGAATATTTATTGGGGGTGCATGGGGGCATCCCCAAGCTTCAGCGCTTGACACTTCTGTACCTTCTTTCATCATCTCCCATCGCATACTTCAAAACTCCCTTCATTCGAAACTCATCATAACGTGATTAGAGTGGTTAGTACCCTTAATAAAATAATTCATTACCTGCTGGAAATAAATATTTTCATGAAAACCTACTGTTTCTCATAAATTCCAAAAGGTTTTTGCAAATAAAATTAAGCTTAGGATTTGCAAAATGATGAAAACGCAAAACATGGCAGGATCTATGAAATACAGAACAACGGGTAGTAAATAATTTATTCGGGGCACTTCTGCAACTCAAATAAAAAACCACAGAACAGATTCCAGAAAGGAAATTATATAGATCATGCTGTCAAAAACATTCAGATTAAAAAGATGATCTGGTGATTTTTGGCGATTTTTTCAGTCAAGCAGACAGAATCTTTTTCTCAATAGCATGTCACAATTTTTGAACTTTTTGGCAATCGAAGGCTATAACTCGGCACAAAGCTTGAAAATAAAGATACAATGATGTTGCTACAGTAGTAAAAAGCATCAAGACCACTAAAACTGAAAGTAAAAAACTCAAAGTAAAGATAATAAGGGTTGTCCCACTAAAGTTCTTTCTTTATAGCCATAAAGATAGGCTTAAGATTTTAACGATGCTCTCGTAGGAATAAGAGTTGTAGAACAAAAGAGAGCATCAAGAAGAAAATACCAAACACATTTTAGTCTAATATGCTTCCTATGCATAGGAATATTGCAATAGGATAATTCATTGACGCACAAAGAAATAAGCATAGGAAGGCAAAACAAGTGCACCTTCAAAACTTTCAACATAACGAGAGGGAACTTGTGATTATTGAAATATCTATAAGCATATGTTCCCTTCTTATAATAATTTTCAGTTGGATCATGAATAATCTAAACAATATATGTATCACATAAAGCATTGTTACCATGATCCACATGCAAAAAGGTACTCTTACTCTCCACATAAGCATAATCTATCTCATTGGTAATAGTGCGAGTAGGACTATCATAAACAACCTGAACACTATAGATTAATTGTGTATTGGGGAGATGGTGTTCAGCAAGGGAGTAATTCCCTCCATGATTATGGCAAGTTCATAAGGATAATTTCTCCTTATGTCATAGGTATCTTTACAATCACTATAGATAGGAGTCATAACATTATCATGGTAGAGAAGAGCATTATTATTGCTAGCAACTACATTTGTAAACATGTTGTCTTTATTCTTACTAGAAAACATTTATCAATTATCACATCACTAATGGGTAAAGGACCTGCAATCCTATCATCCGCAAGCTTAGCGCTTTCCATATCATCATTTTCAAAGTTGGTACCAAAAAGATTTTCAAGATCATAAGTAGCATTATCATCAGCTTCCCAATCACAATAAGTAACATGCATATCATAATCGAAATGATCATCAACAGTACCTATGGACTTATCATCAAGCTCACCATCCTCCATAAATTTATGTCTGTTAGGATAAAAGTTGATGCGAGGAATATGCTTAGGCTAGGTTGATACCAATTCTTCTTCCTTCTTTTTCCTCTTCCTCCTCTTCTTTTTCTTCTTCTTCACCTTAGGAGGGAGTGGTTGGAAAGGAAGCTTCTCCAAATATTCTTGTTTAACGTTAGAAACAATAGGGGAAACTTGGTAGAAACTCTCCGTTTTATTAGTGGAAACATAAGAGACATTTTTATGCTTTGGTAAAGTTCTCTCCTTTCTAATCTTACTTATGTAATCATTTTCATGGCAATTAACAACACAATAGAGATGGAATTTTTGCGAAGTGTTGTTTATTCCTAAGGCATTATCATCTAGCCAAGAAGTTTTTCCTGATAACACTTCACACATTAAAGATCAAAAGTGATCATGTTATCAAACAACTGGTTAACAGTTATGTTTTGAAAGTTCATGCATTGAAAATTAAAGTGACCTTCTATACGAGAAAGTTGATAATTAAAAGGATAAAGGCCGCACAATTCTCTAGCAATTTCATTTAAATCTCTAACCCAAGTGATTGTTCTTTCATGCTTATATTGCTTACAATACTTCTCTTCTTCAATCATAGGCCTTTAACAAGGTATATCCACTCCACAAAAATTAACATGCTTATATAAAACTTCATTTTTAGGAATTGGATCATGGATGTTGCAATCATCATTAACAATTGCATCTTCTTTGCAAATACCTTTAAAAGGTTCATGATGCTTGATCCAATTCTCCTTAGGCATATTAACATGTGAAGCAAATTATTTGAGGAAATCAACAAGGAGTTGAGAATCAAGCCCAAACTTAGCACTAAACTTATTAAAACTTGCAGTTTCAACAAAGGTCTTAATGCAATCATATTCATAATTTATTCATGACTCTTTACCTTTGTCGATCTCCCAATCTTCAATATTGCGTTGAATTCTTTCAAGGAGTTGCCATTTAGCAACAATCCTTTTGTTTGTGAAAGAACCCATAGAGGAAGCATCGAGAAAGTCTTTATCCTGTCGAGAGAGCCTAGCATAGAAATTAGTAATAATCATATCTTTGGGGAGCCCATGGTTAGGACATTTTAGCATTAGAGTTTTCAGTATCCCTCAAGCTTGAGTTATGCTCTCTCCGTCATGAGGATAGAAATTATAAACATAATTCGTATTCTCATGGACTTCATGAAGAGGATAAAACATGGAGTAAAAGAGAGACTGGATCTCTTCCCAATCCCGTTGGTGAGAATCATCTAGTAGCCAATAGGATTCCAATGCTTTCCACTCGGCAGCGTGGGACACCTCCTTCTACGACAGGGCATCGTGGTCTGCGCTAGGCCATCGTGATGGGAAGCGCACAGCTGCTCCAACTCCGTCTGATGGGCCGCCTCGCGGTCCTTTTTCTCCGTGTGGAGAATCTCTATCTCCCGGCATAGCTGGGTGTGTTCATCGTGCAAGGCGTCTCGCTCTGGGCAGTTGAACTTCGTCTTCTTGGAATCAATTCAACAGCGCATTGTGAGCATCCGCACGAAGGTTGTGAAGGTCCCACAATGCAAAAAAGGCAAAAGGTTAGCCGTGAGTAACACTTGACCCGACGGATTTCCAGCCGGCCCGACTCTAGGGGGCTACACCCAGTGGGTGTGCTTGGGTGCACCCACTGAAACAAAAAAAGGAAGAAACAGCTAGCCACGAGTGAGACTTGAGCTGGCTAACTTTTAGTCGGCCCGACTCTCGGGGGCTACACCAATTGGGTGTGCTTGCGCGTCCCCACTGAAGCAATGTAGGAAGAAGAAAAACTCTCGACAAAGGCATGGGGGGGGTAGAAAGCTTACCTCAACAAACCGCTCAATGCGTAGCAGATCCTCCCGTGCCACATTGACGGCTTGCGTCACACGACCGTGGCTTCGGGCGAACGCCGAGATGAGCGTGGGAACTCCGCTCAGTGTGGTGCTGGGGGGTATCCTCACACGACTCACGCTGGCCGCGCTCCAGGTCTCCATGGGCCCGCTCACGGAATTGGAGCCGGCTCCAGAGGTGGACGGGTCACGGGCAGACACAACCAAGGTGCAGTCTCCAAGATGTGCACCCCGAGTTGACTCCTTCAACGCATGAGGCTGCGGGAGCCATGGTCCCCGAGGCCCCATCCCTCGCCGTGGAGGCCGACTCGCCCATGGATTCTGCTATCTAATGTCTACGCACACTTCTATTCTTGTAGACTATGTTGGGCTTCCAAGCACAGAGGTTTGTAGGAAAGCAGCAATTTCCCTCAAGTGGATGACCTAAGGTTTATCGAACTCAGGGAAGTAAAGGTTAAAGATGGTCTCTCTCAAGCAACCCTGCAATTAATATACAAGAAGTCTCTTGTGTCCCCAACACACCAAATACAATTGTCAGTTGTATAGGTGCACTAGTTCGATGAAGAGATGGTAAAATATGGGTGATAGGTGTGGCAAAGCTAGGTAATATAAATCTGAAATAAAAATGGCAGCAAGGTAGCAAGTGACAAAAGTGAGCATAAACGGTGTAACAATGGTGGAAAACAAGGCCTAGGGTTCATACTTTCACTAGTGGCAACTCCCAACAACATTAACAAAATCTAATCACATGATATTTCCACTAAAACATGCAATGGAGACGTACTTGGAGGTCATTCCTTTGTGATCAAGAGAGGGCGTGAATTATGTAGGGCTGCAAAAGCACACCTCAGAGTTCGTAGTTCTCATCTATGGATTTCCAAATGCCACCGCGTCCATCCAAAGAGAGTACCACAATCACCACAACATATCTCAAGGATAGTCAATGACAAGCACGAAGAGACTCTCCATCTTCAATTGATTCACAAAAGAGGAAATCACTCATGAAAATATTCTTCTAATCCATGTCCAATAGACTGTTGTCACCATGGTCTCCGGGATTATACTAGATAAGATCAAGTAAGTACATCAATCCAATTCATAGAAGAAGGATAAACATCATGGGATCACCCTAGATTAACATAGCATATGATCACAGTCAAGATCACATCATGGGAGAGAGAGATGACCACATAGCCACGGTAGAAGGCCTCAGCCCCGAGGAGGAACTACTCCCGCTTCATGGAGGGAGGATGCACCGTCGATGGAGATGAATCCGGGGGCACTTCCCCGTCCCTGCAGGGTGCCGGCACAGGAATTTTGTCCCTCGAAACTTGTCGGAGATCGAAATTGCTTCTAGAGAAAAGGGGTCTCGAATGAACGTTTTCTCCACGGGGGTAAAAATAGGAGCCAAGGTAGGGCACCAGGAGGTGGGACCCACCCAAGCGGCCTGCTGGCATGGCCAAGGGGTAGGCGGCGCCAGGAGGTCGACTGGGCGGCCCCTGGCCCCACTCTATCCCATCTTCGGTGATCTGGAAGCTTCCGTCACATTGATTTTTTATGTATTTTTCCTGGAATTTTTCGGGCTTTGGAAAATTGGGTAAATGTCCCTGCAAAATAGACATCGGCAGATAGAAACTGGCACTGGGTGCACTGAGTTAGTAGGTTAGTCCAAATATGTGTAAAATGTTCCAAAAGTGTAGAAATACATATAACAATGTCTGCCAAAAGATCATGGAGCAAGCGGAAATTATAGATACGTTTGGGACGATCACTATGTCACCGGGGATCTCCTTCCTTGGTGGCGGGCACTTGCTCCTCGACGCGCCCGTCGGCAGGTCCGACACGATGTGGGGACCCCGACTGGTAAGTCGAGATCGCCGTGCCCAGTGATCCCAAGGATCAATGCTCACTGAACACAAATACTGAATAATAGAGTCTTACATCCATACATACCGTTTGATACAATAAATGACCACTTCGGTCGAGTCTTACATACATAGGGCCTTAAAGGTCAAAGCACCAAACTAGACCAATAGCAGAATTATTGGTTCAAAGCGTGAACCCATGCCATCAGCCTTAACCTACAGGCATTCTGACTGGGAAGCATCCTAGCTCGCAAGAACGTCACCGAGTTAATCTTCACCATATCCTGTTCTTTCATACCTGGTCAATGAAATAACCAGTGGCAAGCCAATGAGTACTTTGAATGTACTCGCAAATAGCCCATGATATGAAAAATGAAAATGATGGATAACAATATCATGCATCTTTAGTATAACTCATCTAGGTGGAATGATCATGGATATGCATCAAGTTAAAGAATTACTTTTGAAGAACAGGTTACATATATCAACATATCTGCTAAGGGCTGAACCATCCGGGTTCACCCTATATGCCAAGTGATCGGACTTGTCATAACCTCAATGTATCAGCTGAGGGCTAAACCATCCGGGTTTACCCTATATGCCAAGTCACCGAACTTTGTCATATTATTATCTTTATAACAACACCTTTTTAACACCACACACACTCACTCACATTTGGTTTATGCGGAAACGCTGGACGTAGTTTAAGCAGCACCACCCCACTGTCCTTGACCGTGGCCACGGCTATTCGAATAGTTTGACACTCTGCAGAGGTAGTACGCTAGACCCACGAGAAATGGGAAACTTTCGTGTCATCCACGACTCGCGGTATATCACATATACCCGAGGTAAGTACCCGATCATCATCTTTCCCCTAACGATACTAGACAAAGAGGTCCACTAGATTGGTACCCAGCCCACATGTTGTACGTCTTACGAGCACCGACTCCGGACAGTCTCAACCATGCGGCAACCAACGGTGTGCCTGGAACTCATAATAATGGCATAGTCATCCTACCTGGCATGACCCCATCACGAGAGTGACGACAATCACTCCCGCCACTCTTTGATAGCACCGACTAGAATAATCAACAAAGCCCCGTCCCATAAAGGGGTATCATGGTCGTACTGGTAAGGTTGGGACGGTCGACACATCATAAATCTAATCCCATTTCCGAAACCATACTCACACAAAACACCGGTGCATCACTTCACCAAAAGTGATCACCAACTCATCATCACCCTCGGGCATTAGTGGCACCCGACGAGTTTTCATAAACTCTTTATTTAACTCATCATCATGCTCATGATAATATGCTCTATCTTTACTTGTCAACATGGTATTAACACGACCCTCAAGGGGTAGGTTCAAGCTCAGTCCAATGATCTCACTCTACTAGTCGACATGACAGTAGCATGATCCTCATAGATGGTAGGGTCAAGCTCATCATGCTTGTGCTCCGAGGAGCCATATGTATAACATCACTATCATGCAAGTGCTTCCATGAAGCCTTCGGTACCATCACACCAATGATGAACCGGCACTTTGATCTCATGCAACGAAAAAGTACTTGCTATTCTAGCATGCATCAATGTATGTTCTCAAGTCATGGTCAACGGGCTGCTTGCCTTGCTCACGTAAGTCCTCGGGGTCTTCGAGGTCTTCCACTCCAACACCGAATACTCTGTCTACCGTTAACTATCGTCGGAAACAACTATAGTAAGCCATATAGAAAGCAGAATAAAAGTGTTCTATAAATAGAAGTTTTATTTTTCTTGGACCTGTCTAGTCATAAGAAAAATACCTGAAGCTTCTCATAGGAGATTTGAATCATCAAGGATTTTTGAATAGGTGAAAGGAGCAATAGGTGACCATTGAATAAGCTAATATAAATCATTTTGTTAAAAATGAGGGGAGGCACCCATTTAACAGAGAATGATTTTAGAAATATTTAGGAAGTGGTTTCAATGGATTTGGAGATGGTATCAATATTCTAGAGATTTTACAATGAGGAATAAATAGCAATAGGAGCTATTTATTTATTGCAACAGAAGTAAGTCACACAAAAATGTTGACCAGGGTTCTAAAAATAGAGAAGGATTTTATAAGGCTCAGGGAGTTTGAATCACTCCATTTGGAGTTGATTTGAATCTTCTAGGAATTTTGAAAGGTGGGATATTTTATATCCAGATTGGGATTTTAAATAAAAACACCACAGAAAGTTGGGAGGGAAAAATGTGCAAAGCACTTATTTGGATAGGCCTCATTTTTAGGATCCTGCAGAAATTTGAATCAATGAAATTGGAGTTAGTATGAATTAATGGTGGAATTTGTAAGTTTCGCCAAATCTGAAAATGGGGAAAAGGATTCAGCTTCGGGGTTATCTTACGCTTTCGGCAGGGGGAGGTGAACTGCGCTGAGTGCGCCTCCACTTATTCCGCGGGGCCTGGCCTTGGCTCGCTGACAGGGGGCCCCGCCTGCCAGGTCATCTCCTTCCTCCTGCTCGCACGCAGGGGAGGCAGGGGGTAGACCGGTCGCGGGAGGAGCTCCCCCAGGTGGCTCTGGCCACCCCCCGGCGGTGCGCGGGCCACCGGCGTGCTCGGGGGAGTTAGCCGCCCCCGTTCCCCTACCTGGCGTCTACAGGGGAGAGCCTCAAGGTTGCCGACGATGCAGCTGCAGGGAGATCGCCGGCCTACGCTAGTGCCGGTACCAGGGGCGAAGGGAGGGAGATGGAGGAGCTGGGGAGGAGGCCCGGCGACGAGGTGGTCCTCCGGAGGGGGCCCAGGGGCGAGGGGAGACCCTGGCTAGCCGTGATCGCGCGGCGGCCTCCGGTGGCTTCTGTCATGGCTGCCGAAGGGAAAGGGGAGGAAGAGAAGGCTCGGGAGGAAGAAGGGGGGCTCGATAGGGGTTCCAGGGACAGAGTAGGAAGGTTTGAGGGAGCTAGAGATGCTCGGGAGGCTCTAAATGGGGGAGGAGGAGCCGAGACTGCTCGGGAGCTCTCTGGAGGCTAGCTCATGGTGGGGAATGGATTGAATGGTCCACATGATGCTCTAAGACATGCTGGGGCAACCTGCTGCTGCGGGACACGAGCTAGGGAACAAGGAAATAGTGCAGAGCACCATTAGTGCAGGCTGACAGCGTGGTCACCATGGCAACCCGTGTCTACATGGTCCAAATGGCCAGTGAAACGTGTCTAGCACGTAGGGCACACTTGCAGCAAAGGAAGTCTGGAGTTTGGCAACTAGTGAAGGTGGTTTGAACAAGTTTTGACTGCTGCCAAGTTTCTAACAGCAAACTTAGAGCTGACAAAACTGGGTCTTAGGAGGGAAGCCTTGGGGAGAAATTATGTCTGGCAGTGTTAACTATGCAAGAACTACAACACTGCCAAGTTTGAGCTTAAGAAGTGAAGGGTTGGTTGTATTTGTTGTACAAAGCAACTTTTCAGCCAGAAATGAACTTGAGGAGGTGCTGCTCATTTTCTCCACATGAGCATGCCATATCTTGGTTCTAAATGAAGCCTTGGCATATATTAGATGCTCCGAAAAAAGTTGGGAGTGATAGCTTAAGCAGAAGAATGGGAGAAGGGTAAAACAGTGCTGCCAAGGGTAATAATGAGAGAAAGTTACAAAGGGTCCTTAACCAATAATTGACCAGTGGCCATGGGAATGTTACTCGAGGTGAAATGTAACTATGTGAGGTTGTGATAGAAATTTGGGCTCAAGGAATAAAGTGGAAGGGGCAAATGAAACCAAATTAGTGAGTGCACACAAGGTGTTTGATATGTGGTTGGGCCACCAGATGAATTCCAATGGCTATGAAACTTAGCAGGGTCAAACTATAGATGAAAATAGGGTTGCACACAAAATTTGGGATTTGCTGGAGGAGTTTTCCAATGTAGACTTGAAAAACCCTCGAAATGGGCAGAAATGGGTTTCTGCGTAGAACCCTATTGACATGAATTCCCACAAATCCAATATTTGGTGTAGGGGTATTATTTGAGCATTAAGGCATGCACAAAAAGTATGAGCATAATTGGAGAAACTTTATAATGTAAACTTTACCAAAGTCAGAAATCAATAGAGAGGGTTTTGAGGGTCTTACGACAAGTTCCTATATTCTCCTTGGATGCCTCATTGGAGTACTGGAACATGTCCACCAAATTTGAGCACAATTGGAGACACTTCACAATGTAGAGTTGCTCAAATTTGATTCTGGACAGATAGGGTTTTAGAGCGATTAGGGGAGTCAAATCAACTTGGATTGAAATGAAACTTGGCAAGATCATCAAGAATATCATAGATGACATGCTAGAATTTTACTGGAATTTATTGAGAATATTTCTTATAGAAATATTCCAAAAGCTTGAAATAGGCAGGAATGGTTTTGGAGGGGTTTGCCCAATATTTTGAACATGACCATGTGTTGAAAGTCATAAATATGGAATAAATATATCCACAGAGTTTCCCTAAATTTTCTGAAATATTTTGAAGGCAACAAAAATAACTTTCCTTCATAGGAGACCTTTTCTGGCCTCACAGAAGGGCTTTTAAATAAAATAATAAAATAACTTTTAAAATAATAATATGGTGGTTTTTGGAAGACACTTTGATAATGGGGTTTAAATAAAATAATTGATGCAAAAGAAATTCCCTGATTTGAGGGCTTGTAGTACAAACCTCATCTCACGGGTTTGAAAGTTTAACTCAAAGAAAATGCTTTTTGGTGAAAATAATATTTGGTAAAAATAGATATTTGTCCTAAACACATGGTATGATCATTAGGCAGGAGATCATGGAGTGAGGAGGTGATTAGGAGGATGGCAAGAATTAATGGGGATCAATCACATGCAATTAAACAAACAGGAAGACAATAGTCACTCAAAGCATCACAAGCATTCACAAAAAAAATTAATTGGTCCTAAATTTTGAAATAAGTCAATTAGTCAGGGAAGCCAAAAACAGGGTGTTATAGTCCTTACCCCCTTAAGAAAATCTCGTCACTGAGATTTCTAGGCTAGGGGTTGGTGAGATACATAATCTTGAGTCGGAGGTAGTCTTCATGTCCCCATGTTGCTGTGGTAGTCTTGAGGTGCTTGATGATACAACTTCGAATGTTCGCACGTCCTTGCATGATCGTGAGCGGGATCTGGCAATAAGTTAGGCTTGACCGAGGTCAAGGGCTTGGTAAGCTATGTCCGTGCAAGGTTCTGGCGTGCGAGTGTATTCCAAAGTCAGGATACGTGGCAAGATGGTGTGTTTGGGATCTGGTCCTGGGGTTTCGCATGCCGGTTAGTGACATCAAGATGTCTCATGTTAGAATGCACTGCCCAAGTCTTCGTGTAGCTTCCTGCTTACGGGGAAGTCCTTGACTTTCTTTCGGCAGACAAGCTATGGTCGCAAATAGTCATCGTAGGCTTCTCGTGGAAGGGTCCAGGTTGGGTCTCACCTATGAGTCTAAGCTCGGAGGCTCAGAGTTCAGAATAGGTCCTGCCATCTCGGAGGGTTAGCGAGGGGTTCTGGACGAGCTGGCTACCCAAGAGTTTAGACCAGCCATCCATTTCCAAGGTCTGCTACTCAACAAGCGGAAATCACCTTTAACAGGTTTCCATCACGACCTACTAGTACTTGCGTCCTTAATATGGATCAAGGAGAGGTCGTCTGATTCTTTCGCTGGTCCAAGGACTTCGTCATCTTGAATCATCGAGGCTTCTTGACGTTGTTGATGTGGTCGGTGTGCGGTCGGTGGTTGACTTTTGTTGCTTCATCGTCATTGTCGTGGCTTCCTCGTGACGACAGTTCTTCGTCTTGCCTTGAGTATGATAGACTTCCGTCGTCTTGGGATTGCTTCGAGAAGTCCACCTTCTCGAGATATCACGGTACCCTCGAGAGGCATAACAATCGGCGTTCCTGGGGTTTGTCCAAACAGGACTAAGGTCTTCTTCCTCTTACTGGGTGAGTAAGTACGTCATCAGTGAGGATGACCACATACTTTCCCCAACAAGACATAAGCACAGTGTTCAAAGTCACGTGAGGAGAACATGACTTTCTATGGGCGGGTACTGGCCATATTTTAACGACTTACAGTCGTCTCCTATGGTTGTAATCCGTCCATCTTGTGGCTAAGCGAAGCTTTAGGGTCTCAAGGAACTTAGGATGTGGGCGAACAATTATCATCTTAATTCTAAGCACATTCCTTAGATGCCAATAGTTCGACCTCTAATCTTGGGACGATATCACCTCATCTCATCAAGGATACCATCCTACGGGGTCAAATCCACACCGCTCATGCTAGTCAACTCCGGGTTGAGGGAAGAACTAAACCCAAACACTACAAGTATGGTGCAGTAACGATGCACATGCATTACTATGCAAGAACCTCGGGGGTATATAAGCTGCTAAGGTTGCATTGGGTTGCTACAAATCCAATGTCCGGCTAGATCATATAATGAACAGGGTACTGCATTACTCTATTAGGGAAACATGTAGTACACCAATCCAATATCTTGCTTCCCTTCCTATGAATCCGATCAAGAAATCCATCAATCCGATCAAGCATGACTAGACTCAGCACTCCTACGAATCCAACACTGATGGGGTTCCACATAATATCTTAGAGTCCTCATACATCACATATTACTGCAAGAATTACGTCATAGTACATCCACCAACTTCAATAAACATGGCCATCTAATCTCCAAGGCCAACTACATAGGTTGTGAATCAATTTGACAACTCCAAGTATACACACTCTATATCAACCGAGAAACATGGTATCATGATCGAGATTAACGAGCTAAATCCAATTTACTCCGAACCATGTGGTCATTGCTATCCTCAATACTCTATTAAGATTACCTATTTAAATCGAAGACTCAAATCCAATAAGAAGTCTACTTGATACTCCAAGTCATCATGGTAAAGGCATCAAATCATGCCAACTACTAGCTAAAGTCATGTACACCACCAAGAATAATGTTCACGATCATAATCATCCTACTAAATCCAATCTTAGTCCAGATTATGTAGATTATACTACTGTATCAACTTGTTCCACCAAATCCACCTACCTTTATAAGGGGTCTCACGATCCACCAAAATAGTCTAGCCATATGCTCAAGACAACTATTGTCATCACCACAATCTTAGTCGAATACTCTATATCCGAGAACGATCCTCCTATGGCATCAAGGTTAAAGTGCTAGCTTAAGATTGAAGGATACTTGTTCGCTGTGATCACTCGTTCCATCAAGAACTCGGTGCTTAGCGGGGTTTATCGGGATCCTACACGAGTTCTGGCAAGTCCGTGTACTAGACACGTGACCAGAAATTTTGAGCCGGAAAGGCTTGTGGAGGTTAGTCTGGTCTAGTGTGGTTTTCCAATCTTGAAGGGAAACTCCTACGGGTTGCGTGTCGTTAAGCGTAGCACAGTCAGTGTCTTCAACGTCAGCCGTCCTTCGAAGCGGATCCTTGGCGCATCTGCCTTGCCGTCTTCAGTTGTCGAGAGGGGTGTGAGAGAAAGAGAGAGAGCACAGAGGGGAGTGTCTAAGGGTCTCAGCGCAATCAAACAAGCGTTGAAAAATCAACTCAAACAAGTGCTAAAATTATTTTGTACATCAAAATAAGACAAGTGATATAACCGCATGCTTCTTGCCTAATCAAAAGTGCGACTTATATCGAAGCACAAACAAAAAAAAAAGCAACACACCACATGGTCCATCCGAACCAATTCACGGACTCGACTTCGCATTGGGGCTCACGACTCATCCTATCCTAGGTTCAGGGACACGACAGTCGTGCTTGCTTCTTGCTCCGGAGAGGAGTCCGCTAAGTCTTCTGGACCTTCCCATGGTGTTGTCACGCCTCTTGTTGTCGCTTGCTGAAGCAATTCGCTTGAGTTGTAATGAACTCTGGTTGTCTTCTCGTCTGGGAAGTTCGTGACGAAGGTGGTATTTCATAGCTGTCACTGACAGGGTCCTCTGTTGTCTTCATGATCTTGTCAGTGTCTTCTTGTCTTCCGAGGCTTCGAGAGTCTCAAGTGGACATCTTCATGCACCGATATTCTCATGACATGATAGAGTTCTGATTTGTCAATCATACTAATTGCGATATCGACACCTAGAGCGGGGGATGAAGAGAACCGTTTTCCTGCTCACTAAGGTGAGGCGGACCAAATGGCGAGGTTCTCATCCACCGGTGGTGGTCGACACAATTTCTTATAACTGACAGGGTCGCTCTACTAGTGATGCAGATCAAGGTTTGCATATATTATGTCCAGATTATCGTAGGCGGAAGTGGCATCACTCTGGGGCAGTGCCCAGGTTTTCACCATCTTCTAGGCCTCGATGTCCTTGTTCCTCATGGAGGTACTTCTGTTGGTGTCGTCTGCTCGCGGAGTGGTCTTCTCTGTCCTTCAGCACAGGTGTTTTCCTGGAAAGGTTACTTCCTTCCGGGCTGTCCACGAGGATTTCAGTTTATCCCATGATTAGAAGGGCATAAGGTTCTAGCGACCATTAGCAAGTTTTGAAAAAGTAGACGAGGAGTGTCAAGAAAATAAGAGTGGAAGGCTAGAGCATAACCTTCATTTTCTTTGAAGATTTAGGAGAGCTGAGAAAATATATAGGTTTTGTAAGTATTTTTAAGGATCTGGAAAGCAGTTTTATCCTAACTAACGTCCATGCTAACTAAGGGCTTCCTACAATCAGGATGGCTTTGATACCAGCTCTGTGGGGACCCCGACTGGTAAGTCGAGATCGCCGTGCCCAGTGATCCCAACGATCAATGCTCACTGAACACAGATACTGAATAATAGAGTCTTACATCCATACATACCGTTTGATAGAATAAATGACCACTTCGGTCGAGTCTTACATACATAGGGCCTTAAAGGCCAAAGCACCAAACTAGACCAATAGCGGAATTATTGGTTGAAAGTGTGAACCCATGCCATTAGCCTTAACCTACACGCATTCTGACTGGGAAGCATCCTAGCTCGCAAGAACGTCGCCGAGTTAATCTTTACCATATCCTGTTCTTTCATACCTGATCAATGAAATAACAAGTGGCAAGCCAATGAGTACTTCGAATGTACTCGCAAACAGCCCGTGATATGAACAATGAAAATGATGGATAACAATATCATGCATCTTTAGTATAACTCATCTGGGTGGAATGATCATGGATATGCATCAAGTTAAAGAATTACTTTTGAAGAACAGGTTACAGATATCAACATATCTGCAAAGGGCTGAACCATCCGGGTTCACCCTATATGCCAAGTCATCGGACTTGTCATAACCTCAATGTATCAACTGAGGGCTAAACCATCTGGGTTTACCCTATATGCCAAGTCACCGAACTTGGTCATATTATTATCTTTATAACAACACCTTTTTAACACCACACACACTCACTCACACTTGGTTTATGCGGAAACGCTGGACGTAGTTTAAGCAGCACCACCCAACTGTCCTTGACCGTGGACACGGCTATTCAAATAGTTTGACACTCTGCAGAGGTAGTACGCTGGACCCACGAGAAACGGGAAACTTCCGTGTCATCCACGACTCGCGGTATATCACATATACCCGAGGTAAGTACCCGATCATCATCTTTCCCCTGACGATACTAGACAAAGAGGTCCACTCGATTGGTACCCAGCCCACATGTTGTACGTCTTACGAGCACTGTCTCTGGACAGTCTCAACCATGCGGGGACCAACGATGTGCCTGGAACTCATAATAATGGCATAGTCGTCCTACCTGGCACGACCCCATCACGAGAGTGACGACAATCACTCGCGCCACTAGTAATGTGGCTCTTTGCTAGCACTGACCAGAGTAATCAACAAAGCCCCATCCCATAAAGGGGTATCGTGGTCGTACTCATAAGGTTGGGACGGTCGACACATCATAAATCTAATCCCATTTCCGAAACCATACTCACACAAAACACCGGTGCATCACTTCACCAAAAGTGATCACCAACTCATCATCACCCTCGGGCATTAGTGGCACCCGACGGGGTTTTCATAAACTCTTTATTTAACTCATCATCATGCTCATGATAATATGCTCTATCTTTACTTGTCAACATGGTATTAACATGACCCTCACGGGGTAGGGTCAAGCTGAGTGCAATGATCTTACTCTACTAGTCAACATGACAGTAGCATGATCCTCATAGATGGTAGGGTCAAGCTCATCATGCTTGTGCTCCGAGGAGCCATATGTATAACATCATTATCATGCAAGTTCTTCGATGAAGCCTTCGGTACCATCACACCAATGATGAACCGGCACTGTGATCTCATGCAACGAAAAAGTACTTGCTATTCTAGCATGCATCAATGTATGTGCTCAAGTCATGGTCAACAGGCTTCTTGCCTTGCTCACGTAAGTCCTCGGGGTCTTCGAGGTCTTCCGCTCCAACTCCGAATACTCCGTCTACCGTTAACTATCGTCGGAAACAACTATAGTAAGCCATATAGCAAGCAGAATAAAAGTGTTCTATAAATAGAAGTTTCATTTTTCTTGGACCTCTCCGGTCATAAGAAAAATACCTGAAGCTTCTCACAAGAGATTTGAATCATCAAGGATTTTTGAATAGGTGAAAGGAGCAATAGGTGGCCATTGAATAAGCCAACAGAAATCGTTTTGTTAAAAATGAGTGGAGGCACCCATTTAACAGAGAATGATTTTAGAAATATTTAGGAAGTGGTTTCGCTGGATTGGGAGATGGTATGAATATTCTAGAGATTTTACAATGAGGAATAAATAGCAATAGGAGCTATTTATTTATTGCAACAGAAGTAAGTCACACAGAAATGTTGACCAGGGTTCTAAAATAGATAAGGATTTTAGAAGGCTCTGGGAGTTCGAATCACTCCATTTGGAGTTGATTTGAATCTTCTAGTAATTTTGAAAGGTGGGATATTTTATATCCAGATTGGGATTTTAAATAAAACACCACAGAAAGTTGGGAGGGAAAAATATGCAAAGCACTTATTTGGATAGGCCTCATTATTAGGATCCTCCAGAAATTTGAATCAATGAAATTGGAGTTAGTATGAATTTATGGTGGAATTTGTAAGTTTAGCCAAATCCGAAAAAGGGGAAAAGGACTCAGCTTCAGGGTTATCTTACGCCCATGGCGTCAGATAGGCCCTCGGGCTGGCCCAGCAGCTCGGCCGCAAGCGACGGATACACCGAAAGAGCATAGCCGTAAATACGCTTTCGGCAGGGGGAGGTGAACCGCGCTGAGTGCGCCTCCACTTATTCCGCGCGGGCCTGGCCTTGGCTCGCTGACAGGGGGCCCCGCCTGCCAGGTCTTCTCCTTCCTCCTGCTCGCACGCAGGGGAGGCAGGGGGTAGACCGGCCGCGGGAGGAGCTCCCCCAGTTGGCTCTGGCCACCCCCCGGCGGTGCGCCGGCCACCGGCGTGCTCGGGGGAGTTAGCCACCCCCGTTCCCCTATACCTGGCGTCTGCAGGGGAGAGCCGCAAAGTTGCCGGCGATGCGGCTGCAGAGAGATCGCCGGCCTGCGCTGGTGCCGCTACCAGGGGCGAAGGGAGGGAGATGGAGGAGCTGGGGAGGAGGCCCGGCGACGAGGTGGTCCTCCGAAGGGGGCCCAGGGGCGAGGGGAGACCCCTGGCTAGGCGTGCTCGCGCGGCGGCCTCTGGTGGCTTCGGTCATGGCTGCCGAAGGCAAAGGGGAGGAAGAGAAGGCTCGGGAGGAAGAAGGGGGGCTCGAGAGGGGTTCCAGGGAGAGAGTAGGAGGGTTTGAGGGAGCGAGAGATGCTCGGGAGGCTCGAAGTGGGGGTGGAGGTGTCGAGAGAGCTCGGGAGCTCTCTGGAGCTCTCGGTGCATGGTCGCCACGCATGCCTCAGGGGTCTTGGAGGCTAGCTGATGGTGGGGAATGGCTTGAATGGTCAACATGATGCTCTGAGACATGCTAGGGCAACCTGCTGCTGCGGGACACGAGCTAGGGAACAAGGAAATGGTGCAGAGCACCATTAGTGCAGGCTGACAGCGTGGTCACCATGGCAACTCGTGTGTACATGTTCCAAATGGCCAGTCAAATGTGTCTAGCACGTAGGGCACACCTAGAGCAAAGGAAGTCTGGAGTTTGGAAACTAGTGAAGGTGGTTTGAACTAGTTTTGACTGCTGCCAAGTTTCTAACAGCAAACTTAGAGCTGACAAAACTGGGTCTTAGGAGGGAAGCCTTGGGGATAAATTATGTCTGGCAGTGTTAACTATGCAAGAACTACAACACTGCCAAGTTTGAGCACAAGAAGTGAAGGGTAGCTTGTACTTGCTGTACAAAGCTACTTTTCAGCCAAAAATGAACTTGAGGAGGTGCTGCTCACTTTCTCCACATGAGCATGCCATATCTTGGTTCTAAATGAATCCTTGGCATATATTAGATGCTCTGGAAAGAGTTGGGAGTGATAGCTTAAGCAGAAGAATGGGTAGAAGGGTAAAACAGTGCTGCCAAGGGTAAAAATGAGAGAAAGTTACAAAGGGTCCTTCTCCAATAATTGACCAGTGGCCATGGGAATGTTACTCGAGGTGAAATGTAACTATGTGAGGCTGTGGTAGAAATTTGGGCTCAAGGAATAAAGTGGAAGGGGCAAATGAAACCAAATTACTGAGTGCACACAAGGTGTTTGATATATGGTTGGGCCACCAGATGAATTCCAATGGCTATGAAACTTAGCAGGGTCAAACTATAGATGAAAATAGGCTTGCACACAAAATTTGGGATTTTCTGGAGGAGCTTTTCAATGTAGACTTGAAAAACCCTAGAAATTGGCAGAAATGGGTTTCTTCTTAGACCCCTATTCAAATGAATTCCCACAAATCCAATATTTGGTGTAGGGCATTATTTGAGCATTAAGGCATGTACAAAAAGTTTGAGGATAATTCGAGAAACTTTATAATGTAAAGTTTAGCAAAGTCAGAAATCAACAGAGAGGGTTTTGAGGGTCTTAGGACAAGTTCCTATATTCTCCTTGGTGTACCACTTGGTGTGGATGCCTCATTAGAGTACTGGAACATGTCCACCAAATTTGAGCACAATTGTGAGACACTTCACAATGTAGAGTTGCTCAAATTTGATTCTGGACAGATAGGGTTTTAGAGTGATTAGGGGAGTCAAATCAACTTGGATTGAAATGAAACTTGGCAAGATCATCAAGAATATCATAGATGACATGCTAGAATTTTACTGGAATTTATTGAGAATATTTCTTATAGAAATATTCCAAAAGCTTGAAATAGGCAGGAATGGTTTTGGAGGGGTTTGCCCAATATTTTGAACATGACCATGTGTTGAAACTCATAAATATGGAATAAATATATCCACTGAGTTTCCCTAAATTTTCTCAAATATTTTGAAGGCAACAAAAATAACTTTCCTTCATAAGAGACCATTTGTGGCCTCATAGAAGGGCTTTTAAATAAAATAATAAAATAACTTTTAAAATATTAATATGGTGGTCTTTGGATGACACTTTGATAATGGGTTTTAAATAAAATAATTGATGCAAAAGAAATTCCCTAATTTGAGGGCTTGTAGTACAAACCTCATCTCAGGGGTTTGAAAGTTTAACTCAAAGAAAATGCTTTTTGGTGAATATAATATTTGGTAAAAATAGATATTTGTCCTAAACACATGGTATAATCATTAGGTAGGAGATCATGGAGTGAGGAAGTGATTAGGAGGATGGCAAGAATTAATGGGGATCAATCACATGCAATTAAACAAACAGGCAGACAATAGTCACTCCAAGCATCACAAGCATTCACAAAAAAATTTAATTGGTCCTAAATTTTGAAATAAGTCAATTAGTCACGGAAGCCAAAAACAGGGTGTTACACACGACCTCTGCCATGATCTTGGGCGCTCCGGGCATCACCTCAGGTAACTCCGGCATGATGCCGAGCTCTGGATCGACATCCATTGCAGCATCCGCTGTACCCATGGCGGTGCCAGCCCGCTCATCAGCCTGCGCGTCCATGTCCCTCCGCTGTGCGGGATCGTGCTTCGTCTTGGACCGCCTCTCTACACGCGACGGTGCCCGAGCGGAGTTGGCTGCCCTCTTCCCGGGGCGGTTCCGAGATCATGGTGTCGCTGTTGTTTGTCCAGCGCTGCGTGCACCGCCTACGCTTCAGCCCAGGCGGTCCGGTCTTTGTCGGAGGCTTCCTCCCCCTTGCTGAACGGGTGGCCCTGCTCATCATATCCTGATGGGTGAGGCCCCCGTGCTAAGGAAGCAAGAACTTACAAAAGAAGAGGAAGGTGCGGCGGCTTGCCCAGGGACAACGGCCACCGATTGTCGGCTGAGGCCGACCTGGCCGAGTCGTTGCTTCTTCGAGCCGCCACCACGACCCATGTCCGGGGGTCCTCTCGCCGCATGCTTGGGAAAAGGGTTGGCAGCAACGGCTTGCTTCCCCTTCCTCCTCGCTCCTTTGCTATCCTTGGCCGACTCAGGAACGTCTCAGTGCGGCCGTCTCCCCGGCACGCTGGAGACGTCCTCTAGTTCCTCCAAATCTTCCACGGCGACTTCACCATGCAATGGGGGTGACTCCTCATCATCATCAATCTAGTTAAGCAACCCAGATGTGAGTAACTCACCAGCCGGCTCAGTCCCCTCTAACTCGGCCACATCCTTGTTCTCCTCGGAGCCTGTCGGATGTGGCACCACGTTGACGAACTCCTCGATTTCTTCGGGGTCCGACACGTCCAAGTCAGCAGGCGACTGGCGAGGTGTAGCCGGCATCCGACATCAGGAGTCAGGCTACGCCCCAAAGAATAGATACGAAAATTATTATGGCACGACCTACCTTCGGGGTCGGATGATCCCGATGATAGGGAGCCTTGCCCCATTGCCATGTGCCGCCCTAGTCCATAGAGGCGGTGGAGATCTGATTCACTAGCTCCGCCACTCTCCCAGGTTGTAGCTCTTTCATCGAGAGCCGGCATGGGTCCTGTCGGTCGCTCATCTGACAGATCAGATGCGGTCGGCGCTGCAATGGCAGAATCCGGCGCGCCACTATGGCGGCAAGGAGATCCGTTGCCTGGAGGCCTTCCACCTTGAGAAGCTCCAGTCGGGTACAGAGAAACTTCACCTCCCCAGCCGGCTTCGGTAGGGTGCTCTTCCAGTTCAGCTTCGTAGATGGCGGCGTGAGGACGAAGTGCACCAGATTGATGTGGTCATTCTTAGGGTCGATGTTGTTCATGTAGAAGAAGCCCTTCAGTCTCTTCTTCACCGAGTCCTGAAACGGGAGCTTCGGGAAGCCGAATGCGGTCCTCTGATGGACAAGGGACACGCCGCTGTCAGTCATCTGCTTGTTGCCGGTGGTTCTGCCTGGCACCCATTGTTCTTTGAGGTAGAACAGCCAACACCACATATCCAAACCCGACTCAACTCCTAGGAAACCCTCGCAAAGGGTGACGTAGGCGCCAACTACAGCACGACGTTCGCAGCGAGATGGTGTGGGTGCAGCCCAAAGTGCGTCAAGAAAACGGACAAGAAGACGATCGCCGGCAACCCGAACTCGCGAGCGAAGTGTTCTACAAACAACACCGCCTTGCCGGCCTCTGGGGCCGGAGAGCCTTCTCACACGGGGACGCGCGCAGCGCAACATCCACCGGAGGCAGCATGCTGCAATGGCGGAGGATCTCGATGTGCTCCGCATCCACAATGCTACCTTCCCAGGCGCCCCGGGTGTGGGGACCCCGACTAGCAAGTCGAGTTCGCCGTGCCCAGTGACCCCAAGGATCAATGTTCACTGAACATAGATACTGAATAATAGAGTCTTAAATCCAAGTACCGAATTTATTACATCGAACGACACGAAGGTCGGGTTCAAGAGCAAGACCTAAGCCAAATTAAACAGATACATCGAGTAGCGGAAACTCGTAAGGGCTAAGCGGTGCCCATGCCATCAAGCCTACACCGACAGGCATTCTGACTTGGAAGCGTCCTAGATCGCGGGTTCGTCTCCGACGGCGTACTCATCGCCAAACTCCGGTCCTTCCATGTCTGGTCAATAACATAACCAATGGCAAGCCAATGAGTACTTTGAATGTACTCGCAAACAGCCCATGATACGAATATATATGGTAAGGAATAACAGTAACAATTATCTTTAGTGGAATGCAATGTGGTGGCATGATCAGGTATGTGCAACAAGTTAAAGAATTACTTTTAAAGAACAGGTTACAGATATTGACATATCTGTCAAGGGTTGAACACACCGGGTTCACCCTGTATGAAAAGTCATCGGACTTGTCATATCCTCAAGGTATTAACGAGGGCTAAACCATCCGGGTTTACCCTATATGTCAAGTCACCGAACTTGATCATATTGTTGTGGTTATCATAACAACACCTTTTTAACACCACGCACACACACTTGGTTTATGCGGAAACACATGACTTAGTTTAAGCAGCACCACCCAACTATCCTTGATCGTGGACACGACTATTCGAATAGTTTACACTCTAAAGAGATAGTACGTTGGACCCACGAGAAACGGGAAACTTCCGTGTCATCCACGACTCGCGGTAAATCACATATACCCGAGGTAAGTACCCGATCATCATCTTTCCCCTGATGATACTAGACAAAGAGGTCCACTCGATTGGTACCCAGCCCACATCTTGTACGTCTTAAGAGCACCGACTCTGGACTGCATCAACCATGCAGGGACCAACGGTGTGCCTAGAACTCATAATAATGGCATAGTCGTCCTACCTGGCACGACCCCATCACGAGAGTGACACCGATCATTCCCGCCACTAGTAATGTGGCTCTTTGCTAGCACTGACCAGAGTAATCAACAAAGCCCCGTCCCATAAAGGGGTATCGTGGTCATACTGGTAAGGTTGGGACGATCGACACATCATAAATCTAATCCATTTCCGAAACCATACTCACACTAAAATCACCGGTGCATCACTTCACCAAAAGTGATCACCAACTCATCATCACCCTCGGGCATTAGTGGCACCCGACGGGGTTTTCATAAGCTCTTTATTTAACTCAACATTATGCTTGACATAATATGCCTTAACATTACTTGTCAACATGGTAATATCATGACCCTCACGGGGTAGGGTCAAGCTCAATGCAATGATTATACTTTACTAGTCAACATGACATTAGCATGATCCTCGTAGATGGTAGGGTCAGCTCATCATGTATGTGCTCCGAGGAGCCATGTGAGTATCATTATCAACATGCAAATGCTTCGAAGAAGCCTTCGGTACCATCACATCAATGATGAACCGGCATCATGATCGCATGCATCATTCTATATACTTAAGTCATGGCAAAAGGGATGCTTGCCTTGGTTAGCTAGGTATCCGGGGTCTTCGAGGTCTTCCGCTCCGGATCCTTCATCACTCGGTAACTCTACCGTCGAGAAAGGAATAAATAAATACTAGCTATCACTAAAACAGCTCACAAAGTGCTTTTAAAAATGTTGCAAGGCTTAAATTAATTCAGTTTATTATTTTGAAAAAGGTTTCCTATAGTTTTATTAGCTAAGCATATTTATTTAAAAGCAAACAGAAGCAAACAAGTGCTTTTCAATATCATTTTATTATATCAAAATAGTTTCTGTTTTTGATAAATGTCAACTAGTACAGAATCAAATACTACTCATTTTTAGAAAATTAATGGTGGAAGAATTATATTTTTCTACTGGCTAAATATTTCGATAAAAATCATTTAGTTTGCTGGATTAAAACAAAAGAAAAAGGCCAGGGGTTGGATCCAGTCGGCCCAGCCAGCAGGTCGGGGCACGAGGCGCGCGCGTGCCAGGTTCAAACCTGACCTACGGGCCCCTGGCGTCAGCGTCAGCTGCTGCGCGCGCTGGCTGCCCCAGGACACCGATAGGTGGGCTCCACCTGTCGGGTCCTTCTCCTACCTCCAGCCAGAGAGGTGGAGATGGACGCCGGCGAGGCTGCCATTGTCCTCAGGCCAAGCTAGGAACGGGAACGGGTCCCTCGTGCCTCCGCCTACCTGCTCTTGGTCGGGACGTCACCGGAGGTGGTCTGGGTCGCCGGCGACGAGGTGCTCGTGGCGGAATGGTTTCGGGTTGGCGTTCAACTAGGGGCTAGGGGTATGGATTCGCTTGGGGAACTTAGGGGAAATGTTCCTGGTGTCAAGGGGAGTGTAATGGGAGGTTGTGCAGCGCTGGAGCCGACGTGTAGCCGGAGATCGACCGGAGCTTCGAGGCGGAGGGGCCTCGGTCCATCTCGAGCAGCAGGGCTCTGCGAGCTCGATTGGACGGCTAGGGAGTGTCCACTAGTTGTGCCGAAGCTGCTTGGAGGGTGCTGGAGTGCCGGGGGGACCTATTTATAGGCCAACGACGCTGACCCGACTCGGGCGCGCCGGTGATTCACCGTGGTGCGCGTGCGAGCATAGTGAGGTGCTGGCCGCGAAACCACGGGTTCGGGACGTGGTTTAGGACCTCCTGGTGCAACGGACGCAGAGGGAAAGCCAGTGCGGTCGAGCCGCAGCGACCGTGCATGCTCGGCCGCATCGGGCGCGCACGGGCACGCGTCGCCTGAGCTCTTCCGCGAGGGGGAGAGGGTCCCTGGGGTAGCTTTGCACTGAATGGTTGTCGGGGGAGCGTTTGGACATAACTGGGGAAGTTGGGACCGGCCGGAGCGTCGGCCCCTTGCTGGTGGCTCTCTGCAGCGCGCCCAGAGCGCAGTTTTGGCATGCCACGGCATGCTGGCTCGCTCTGGGGAACTTGGGACGTGTCTTCCATGTCCTGGGCGTTGCTGGGAGTGAGCCTAGCCATTGTGGCTTAGTGGGAGCTCGAGCTGGTCAAGGGAGCAAGGAACACTAGTGTTGCCAGTACTGTCCTGTAGCTCAAATTGGAATTCTTGTCACTTGTGCTTGGAGTTGGGGAGGGGCTGATTGACTGGGTGCTCAGGATGTTCTGGTGCTCTAACCCACCAAGTTTGGGGCCTTGTCATTGGTAAAACAGTGGCTAGGTGGGTTTTTACCTTCCTGTAAGTAGGTGTTCGATAGTGACTTGGGGTGCTTCCAATCCACCACTGTAAAGGAGACTTAACAGGTTTGGTCTTGGGGTAAAAACATGGAGTTCCACCAAATCTGAGCTCCATTGAACAAGTTTGGCTTTGTAAACTTGAAAATGTCTCAAAATGACCAGTACTGTCCTTTACAAAGGAAGTGTGGCCAAACAGAGTCTCACAAATCTCATCTTTGCTGTGGAGTCCTCATTTGGGGTGTTAAACACCTCTGCAAAGTTTCAGCTCTACTGGAGAAACTTTGCAATGTAGAGTTGTTCCAACTCTACTCTGGACAAAGAGGGTTTTGGGCTCTTTAGGTGCACTTCCCCACCTTGGATCAAGGTGAGATTTTAGTTGAACACCGAATATGGTTTGGGAGGGCTCCTGTAATTTTATGGGATTTTATTGAGATATTTTCCTTTATAAACATCTCAAAAAGCTAAAACAGACAGAAATGGTTTTCAGGGTTTTACTCAAAAAATATTAATATAAACTAGGGTTGGAAATCTTATATATGGAAAATATATGTCCTTCTCAGCTTCCATGAATTTACCCGGAATATTCTAAGGCAGGAAAGCAATTTTCCTTGTGGGAATATCATTACTGGCCTTAGAAACAGACATAGATATAAGATTGGAAAATAATATTTCAAATCACCAATTTATGTTTTCAATGAATGAAAATAATATTTGCATCAGATCACCAACTTTGGTTGGAAGTGCCACTTGGCATCATGAGCTAGTAGTGTATCCCAACATGATGAAGGTGATCTTGATATAAAGAAGAAATGGTTTTTGAAGAGAGCAAATTAATAAGTTTTCATAGGTTTGAGTCATCAAACAAACAAGCACACACTCAAACAAGGGTTCACATTGCACTCACAACATTATTTTAAAAAGTTTTAACAAGCTCTGATTTTTGCAACATAGAATACTTGGGGTGAAAAACAAGGTGTGACAGACCTATCCCTCTTACAAGAATCTCGTCCCCGACATTCCTAAACTAAGCGTTAAACAGCTCGGGAAATTCTGATCGGAGATAGTCTTCACGTTCCCATGTGGCTTCTGCTTCGGTATGGTTGCTCCACTGAACCTTGAAAAACTTGATGGTGCGGCTTCTGGTGCAATGCTCGTCTTCATCCAAAATGCGGATCGGTCTCTCGCGGTAGGTAAGATCCGGTTGAAGGTCAATAGCTTGGTGATCAATGTCCTTGTAAAGATCGGGACGGTTCGACACTTGCAAACACTTCCGGAGCTGTGACACGTGGAACACGTTCTGCACACCCGAAAGCTCAGGAGGTAGCTCCAACTGATAAGCTACTTCCCCGCGCCTTGGCGTGATCTTGAAGGGTCCAATGAACCTTGGAGCTAGCTTCCCTTTGACGTGGAAACGCTTGGTCCCCTTGAGAGGCGTGACTCGCAAGTAAACCTGGTCTCCGGGAACAAACTCCACGTTTCTGCGGCGAGGGTCTGCATAGCTCTTCTGCCTTAACTTAGCTGCCTCCAAGTTCTCTCAGACAAGTTGAACCTTGTCCCCTGTTTCCTGCAGTGCCTCTGGTCCGAAAACTTGTCCTTCACCGGTTTCAGACCAATTGAGCAGGGTGCGGCATTTCCGCCCATATAATGCTTCGAATGGGGCCATCTGAAGACTGGACTGGTAGTTGTTGTTGTAAGAGAACTCAGCAAAGCGTAGGCAGTCTTCCCACTTGGCACCATGGGCCAAAACACAAGCGCGGAGCATGTCCTCAAGTATCTGGTTTACCCTCTCGGTCTGTCCGCCTGTTTGTGGGTGGAAAGCCGTACTGAAGGAGACTTTGGTTCCGAGAGCTTCTTGAAACTTCTTCCAGAATCTTGAGGTGAATTGCGTGCCGCGGTCGGACACGATCTCTTTGGGAACTCCATGGAGACTCACCACTCGGTGAATGTACAGACTGGCCAGCTGGCTGCCATCGTAAGTGGTGTTAACGGGGATGAAATGGGCCACCTTGGTCAAATGATCAACTATGACCCAAATGGAGTTATGACCCTTATTCGACCGGGGCAACCCGGTGATGAAGTCCATGCCGACTATATCCCATTTCCATTTCGGCACTTGAAGAGGTTGCAGTAATCCAGCGGGTCGCTGGTGTTCAGCCTTGACTCGCTGACATACATCGCATTTAGAGACATAGGAGCCAATTTCCCTCTTCATTCCATGCCACCAGAATCGTTCTCGGATGTCTGGGTACATCTTGGTACCACCTGGATGGATAGTGTACGGTGTGTCATGTGCCTCTTGCAGGATCAAGTCCTTAAGTTCGGCCTTGTTGGGTACGCATAAGTGCTTCCCGTA
Source organism: Hordeum vulgare subsp. vulgare (assembly GCF_904849725.1). Classification (NCBI taxonomy): domain Eukaryota; kingdom Viridiplantae; phylum Streptophyta; class Magnoliopsida; order Poales; family Poaceae; genus Hordeum; species Hordeum vulgare. The sequence continues at coordinate 120,048,563 of NC_058522.1, forward strand.
CCACAGTACTCCTTGCTCATCAATCGAGAATCCTGGGGCTTTGCCTTCTCGCACCTTCCACTTGAGGCCTTCGATACTCTTGTGCCCCTTCTGGGCTTTCTTGATGTCATCAGCCAGAGTAGGCTTGACTTCGAGGTTGGCCAAGTACCCTGGTTCGAGTATCTCAAGTCCTAAGCCCTCCATCTCTTCGCACAAGACGGGTATCCTTTCCTTGAGCGTGACGTTCAAGGAGCCTGCCTTCCGGCTCAAGGCATCGGCTACCACATTCGCCTTGCCGGGATGGTACTGAATGCTGAGGTCGTAATCCTTGATTAACTCAAGCCATCTCCGCTATCTCATATTCAGCTCCCTCTGGGTGAAGATATATTTCAGACTTTTGTGGTCTGTATATATCTCGCATCGCTTTCCCAGAAGGTAATGTCGCCACGTCTTCAGAGCATGCACTACAGCTGCTAGCTCGAGATCATGGCTGGCGTAGTTCGCCTCATGCGGTCGAAGTTGCCGTGACAAGTACGCCACGACCCTACCATCTTGCATCAGGACTGCACCAAGCCCGGTCCCAGAGGCATCAAAATATATCACGAATTCCTTGTTGATGTCTGGGTAGCCAACACCGGGGCGGTAGTTAGCCTCTTCTTCAATTCCTGCAAGCTTGCTTCACACGCCGGTGTCCACTCAAAGTTCCGGCCTTTCTTCAAGAGCTGAGTCATAGGTCGAGCGATGCTGGAGAATCTTTTGACAAACTTGCGGTAGTACCCCGCGAGTCTGAGGAAACTCCTGACATCCTTCACATCCTTTGGTGATTCGCAGTTGGTCACTGTAGTAATCTTGGACTGATCTACGGCCAAACCGCGTGCTGTCAGGGTATGACCCAGAAATCAAACTTCGTTCAGCCAGAACTGATACTTGCTGAATTTGGCATAAAGTTGGTGCTCTCGAAGCTTTCCCAGAACTAGCCTCAGGTGTTGCTCATTCTCTTCTTCGGACTTGGAGAAGATTAGTATGTCATCGATGAACACGACGACAAACTTGTCCAAATATTCCATGAAGACCTTTTTCATGAGATACATGAAGTAGGCTGGGGCATTTGTCAAACCGAAGGGCATGACAGTGCATTCATATAGACCGTACCGGGTCACGAATGCAGTCTTGGGTATATCTTCGGGTCGGATCTTTAACTGGTAGTATCCCGATCGAAGTTCGATCTTGGAAAATACCCTGGCCCCGTTTAACAAGTCAAAGAGGTCTTCGATCTTGGGGAGCGGGTACTTGTTCTTAATTGTGACTTCATTAAGGGAACGGTAGTCGATGGAGAGTCGAATGGTACCATCCTTCTTTGAATCAATAGAACAGGTGATCCCCAAGGTGACGCACTCGGACGGATGAACCCTTTCCTGAGTTGCTCATCTAGCTGCTTCTTGAGCTGTGCCAACTCTTCGGAACCCATCCTGTAAGGCTTTTTCTAAATAGGCCTTGATCCGGGCATGAGCTCAATGATGAACTCGATGTCTCGGTCAGGAGGCATTCCGGGTAGCTCGCCAGGAAAGACGTCGGGGTACTCACAGACTATAGGCACTCGATCAAGCTCTACCTCTGATAGACTGTTGACTCGAGGTGCGTGAGCCGATACTGGCTCGGAGACGAACTTGACCTTGACCCCTTGGTTTCTTATCATGGTGATGGCCATGTTGGCACAGTCCAAAAGACTCTGTTGCTTGGCCAACCAATCCATGCCGAGGATTACTTCTACACCTTGCGATTTAAGCACAATGAGGTCTGCCAAGAAACTCGTCCCATTGATAACAATCTCAACCCTTCTACACCCTAGGTTGGTCCTCAATACTACTCCCGGGGTTTGGATTGCCATCTGCCCGTGGAGTAAAGTGGGTTTTAAACCGCACTTTTCCGCAAACCCTTGAGTAACAAAATAATGCGAGGCACCACAATCAAACAACACTGTTGCTGGAGTTGAGTTGACGAGGAACGTACCCAGAATGCAGTCTGGGTCTTCCTGTGCTTCTTCTGCAGTGATGTGATTGATCCGGCCCCTACCGTTGAACTGTTGGTTGCGGAGGGCCTGGTTCCTTCCTGGTGCACCTTGACCGGGGTTGGGTGCATTGGGACGCGGTGCATCGGTCTTCTTGTTGGGGCACTGCCTGGAATAGTGCCCAGTCTGACCACAGCCAAAGTAGGTGACTTGCCCCGGAGGGTTGGTCTTGACTCCACCGTGGTTCGGCGGGTTGACTACTGGCTTGGCTTGCTGCTGAGGCTGATTATTCTGGTGGAACACTGTATACTTGTACTGCTGCTGCTGAAAGTTGGGTCTTGCAGGTGCTGACTGCCATGGTCTTCGTCTTGCGTTACCGGGTCCTCCACTGCCTATCAGTTTGCGCTTGTGGGTGTCGTCCATTGCACGACGCTTGTCTTCCAGCATAAGCGCCTTGTTAACCAGCTCGCTGAAAGTCTGGCAGTCGCAAACCACCAGTTGGTATTGCAGGGACTGCTGTAACCCTTCCATGAAGCATTCCACCTTAGCGGCCTCAGTGTTAACATCTTCAGGCGCGTACCTCGACAAGAGGTTACACTTCTGCAGGTACTCCTTTACGGTTCCACTGCCCTGCCTCAAGGCTCGGAATTCCCGCTTCTTAATGGTCATCAGTCCACGTGGAATGTGAGCCGCGCGAAATCCTTCCTTGAACATCTCCCACGTGATGACTTCCCCTGCCCGCATGATCTGGAATCCATCCCAACATGCCCTGGCGGTGCCTCCGAGACAGTGAAAAGCATAAAGGACCTTCTCATGATCATCAGTGCACTTGACCAGCGCAAGGAGGTCTTCAATGGTGCGAATCCAGTCATCGCCGTCCAGGGGTTCAGTCGACTCCGTGATTATGGGGGGCGTAGTCCGCATGAACTCAGAAAGAGTAGAGCGACCATCGCCATTCCCATTCGGCGGCAGGTTGTCCACCAGGACTTGAGTCAGCTGCTGGACAGCGGCATTGCTGGCTTGACGCTCCTCCCGAAGAGATTGAAGGAACTGAGCCATCGTCAAGTTCTCAGGAGGAGGTGGTGGCGGAAGGTCTCTAGGCTGCTCGTGGTGACCTCCAGCGTGAGCTTCTCCTTCGGTTCCCTGCAGCGTCCCTGAGGAGCCGGCGCCGGGGTTGCCGAAGGTGCTGTTGCGGGTTGCGTTCACCATCCTGTCATAGAAACAGGCAGGTCAAAATACCACCTTGCATGGGAATACAAGGACTCGTTCCTAGTAAGAGGGTGTCCAGTACGTGCATGTGCCAAGTCTTTAAAACCGAAGTTTTTGACAAACTGGAAATTGCATTCATGACATCTAGGTGATGTAGTCACTTACAGGCTGCCTAAGGCAATAGATGACTTACATCAAGCACACATACGCAAATTAAAACGGTTACATGGATACCCTATGCTCGGGGTACTCCGATATGCCTACGCTAAAACCTACGCGGCGGACTGCTCGGTCTCAAAGGCAGACTCAACAGGATCCTCATCTTCATCAACATCTTCTTCCTTTATAGGAGTGGAAGAAAGAATTCGCACATCACGGCGTCTCTTGGGCGAGGCGGCAAAGATCTCAGTGTACTCTTCCGCTGTCAGGCGGCGACTCTGAAGTGGGACTGCCTGGATGGGTAACACACCACCCCTAGTGGCAACAGTTTCCCTCCCTTCAGGTGCGCCTGCCTTCCTTACGTTGCGGTTCTGCATCTTCTTAGTGTGGAGCAGGCCTTTGACTAGGTGCAGCTCTTGGCGAAGCTTGACTGATTCCTTAACCAGGAAGTGTGTCAAGGTGTTCGACGAGAGACTGAAGTAGGTCTGAAACCTTAATGGCATTCCATCCTCCGTGGCTGGGGTGAGTGTCCAACTCCCATCCACTCCTTCCTTAATGAAAGGTAGGTGACGAGTGACAGGCTCGTTAGCCATATCAGGGAGGATGCTGCGGAGTTGCACGAGCGCCTCTCGTGCAGCCGTCTCCACTGCCAACATCAGCTCTCCCATCTGCGGTCCTTCGAAGAACCAACTAGACGGGGAGTCATTAGCCTTCACTATCACGTCCACGTGATATTCCTTGGTGTCGGCGTTGACGCAGTGCTCGTGGTAGAGGAAGATGGGCGTCCGTCGTACGTGGAACTTCTCGAGACAATCCACCAGAAGTAGTGGAAAGCCGGTCTCCAGAAGAGTCTCAGGTATAGCAACCATCTACAAGGCATAGGAGAGAAGTCAGAAGGTTGTATGTGCAAGAGTCTTGTGCAAGGCTGGCGTTCTAACGTTCTCAGTTGACGTCCATGCAATCTAAGGCTTCCTATAGTCAGGATGGCTCTGATACCAGTTCGGTGGGGACCCTGACTAGCAAGTCGAGTTCGCCGTTCCCAGTGACCCCAAGGGTCAATGTTCACTGAACACAGATACTGAATAATAGAGTCTTACATCCAAGTACCGAATTTATTACATCGAACGACCCAAAGGTCGGGTTCAAGAGCAAGGCCTAAGCCAAATTAAACGGATACATCGAGTAGCGGAAACTCGTAAGGGCTAAGCGGTGCCCATGCCATCAAGCCTACACCGACAGGCATTCTGACTTGGAAGCGTCCTAGATCGCGGGTTTATCTCCGACGGTGTATTCATCGCCAAACTTCGGGCCTTCCATGTCTTGTCAATAACATAACCAGTGGCAAGCCTATGAGTACTTTGAATGTACTCACAAACAGCCCATGATATGAATATATATGGTATGGAATAACAGTAACAATTATCTTTAGTGGAATGCAATGTGGTGGCATGATCAGGTATGTGCAACAAGTTAAAGAATTACTTTTAAAGAACAGGTTACAGATATTGACATATCTGTCAAGGGTTGAACACACTTGGTTCACCCTGTATGCCAAGTCATCGGACTTGTCATATCCTCAAGGGATTAACGAGGGCTAAACCATCCGGGTTTACCCTATATGTCAAGTCACCGAACTTGATTATATTGTTGTGGTTATCATAACAACACCTTTTTAACACCACACACACACACTTGGCTTATGCGGAAACACAGGACGTAGTTTAAGCAGCACCACCCAACTGTCCTTGACCGTGGACACAGCTATTCGAATAGTTTACACTCTGCAGAGGTAGTACGCTGGACCCACGAGAAACGGGAAACTTCCGTGTCATCCACGACTCACGGTATATCACATATACCCGAGGTAAGTACCCGATCATCATCTTCCCCTGACGATACTAGACAAAGAGGTCCACTCGATTGGTACCCAACCCACATGTTGTACGTCTTCCGAGCACCGACTCTGGACTATATCAACCATGCAGGGACCAATGGTGTGCTTGGAACTCATAATAATGGCATAGTAGTCCTACCTGGCACGACCCCATCACGAGAGTGACACCGATCACTCCCGCCACTCGTAATGTGGCTCTTTGCTAGCACCGACCAGAGTAATCAACAAAGCCCCGTCCCATAAAGGGGTATCGTGGTCGTACTGGTAAGGTTGGGACGGTCGACACATCATAAAACTAATCCATTTCCGAAACCATACTCACACCAAAATCACCGGTGCATCACTTCACCAAAAGTGATCACCATCATCACCCTCGGGCATTCGTGGCACCCGACGGGGTTTTTATAAACTCTTTATTTAACTCAACATTATGCTTGAGATAATATGCCTTAACATTACTTGTCAACATGGTAATATCATGACCCTCACGGGGTAGGGTCAAGCTCAATGCAGTGATTATACTTTACTAGTCAACATGACATTAGCATGATCCTCCTAGATGGCAGGGTCAGCTCATCATGTATGTGCTCCGAGGAGCCATGTGAGTATCATTATCAACATGCAAATGCTTCGAAGAAGCCTTTAGTACCATCACATCAATGATGAACCGGCATCGTGATCGCATGCAACGAAAACTACTTGCTATACTAGCATGCATCATTTTATATACTTAAGTCATGGAAAAAGGGTTGCTTGCCTTGGTCAGCTAGGTATCCGGGGTCTTCGAGGTCTTCCGCTCCGGATCCTCCGTCAGTCGGTAACTCTACCGTCGAGGAAGGAATAAATAAATACTAGCTCTCACTAAAACAGCTCACAAAGTGCTTTTAAAAATGTTGCAAAGCATATGTATTTAAAAGCAAACAGAAGCAAACAAGTGCTTTTTAATATCATTTTATTATATCAAAATAGTTTCTGTTTTTGATAAATGTCAACTATTACAGAATCAAATACTACTCCTTTTTAGAAAGTTACTGGTGGAAGAATTATATTTTTCTACTGGCTAAATCTTTTTATAGAAAAAGGCCAGGGGTTGGATCCAGTCGGCCCAGCCAGTAGGCCTGGCCACCAGGCGCGCGCGGGCCACGTTCAAACCTGACCTGCGGGCCCCTAGGGTCAGCGCCAGCGGCTGCACGCGCTGGCTGCCCAGGACACCGACAGGTGGGCTCCACCTGTCGGGCCCTTCTCCTACCTCCAGCCAGAGAGGTGGATATGGACGCCGGCGAGGCTGCCGTTGTCCTCAGGCCAAGCTAGGAACGGGAACGGGTCCCTCGTGCCTCCGCCTACCTGCTCATTTCTCGGGACGTCACCGGAGGTGGTCTGGGTCGCCGGCGACAAGGTGCTCGTGGCGGAAGGATTTTAGGTTGGCGTTGAACTAGGGGCTAGGGGTATGGATTCGCTCGGGAAAGATAGGGGAAATGTTCCTGGTGTCAAGGGGAGTGTAATGGGAGCTCCGAGGCAGAGGTGCCTCGGTCGATCTCGAGCACCGGGGCTCTGCGAGCTCGATTGGGCGGCTAGGGAGTCTCTACTGGTTATGCTGAAGCTGCTTGGAGGGTGCTGGAGTGCAGGGGGGACCTATTTATAGGCCAACGATGGTGACCCGACTCGGGCACGCCAGTGACTCTCCGTGGCGCGCGGGCGAGCACAGTGAGGTGCTGGCCGCGAAACCACGGGTTCGAGACGTGGTTTAGGACCTCCTGGTGCAACGGCCGCAGAGGGAAAGCGAGTGGGGTCGAGCCGCAACGACCGTGCATGCTCGGCCGCATCGGGCGCGCACGGGCACGCGTCGCCTGAGCTCTTCCGCGAGGGGGAGAGGGTCCCTGGGGCAGCTTTGCACTGAATGGTTGTCGGGGGAGCGTTTGGACATAACTGGGGAAGTTGGGACCGGCCGGAGGGTCGGCCCCTTGCTGGTTGTTCTCTGCAGCGTGCCCAGAGCGCAGTTTTGGCATGCCACGGCATTCTGGCTCACTCTGGGGCACTTGGGACGTGTCTTCCTTGTCCTGGGCGTTGCTGGGAGTGAGCCTAGCCGTTGTGGCTTAGTGGGAGCTCGAGCTGGTCAAGGGAGCAAGGAACACTAGTGTTCCCAATACTGTCCTGCAGCTCAAATTGGAGTTCTTGTCACTTGTGCTTGGAGTTGGGGAGGGGCTGATTGACTGGGTGCTCAGGCTGTTCTGGTGCTCTAACCCACCAAGTTTGGGGCCTTGACATTGGGTAAAACAGTGGCTAGGAGGGTTTTTACCTTCCTGTCAGTAGGTGTTCGAAAGTGACTTGGGGTGCTTCCACTCCACCACTGTAAGTGAAACTTAACAGGTTAGGTCTTGGGGTAAAAACATGGGGTTCCACCAAATCTGAGCTCCATTGAACAAGTTTGGCTTTGTAAACTTGAAAATGTCTCGAAATGACCAGTACTGTCCTTTACAAAGGAACTGTGGCCAAACAGAGTCTCACAAATCTCATCTTTGGTGTGGAGTCCTCATTTGGTGTGTTAAACACCTCTGCAAAGTTTCAGCTCTATTGGAGAAACTTTGCAATGTAGAGTTGTTCCAACTCTACTCTGGACAGAGAGGGTTTTGGACTCTTTAGGTGCACTTCCCCACCTTGGATCAAGGTGATATTTTAGGTGAGCACCTAATATGGTTTGGGAGGGCTCCTGTAATTTTATGGGATTTTATTGAGATAGTTTCCTTTAGAAACATCTCAAAAAGTTAAAACAGACAGAAATGGTTTTCAGGGTTTTACTCAAATAATATTAATATAAAGTAGGGTTGGAAATCTTATATGTGGAAAATATATGTCCTTTTGAGCTTCCATGAATTTACTCAGAATTTTCGAAGGAAGGAAAGCAATTTTCCTTGTGGGAATATCATTACTGGCCTTAGAAACAGACATAGATATAAAATAGGAAAATAATATTTTAAATCACCAATTTATGTTTTTAATGAATGAAAATAATATTTGGATCAGATCACCAACATTGGTTGGAAGTGCCACTTGGCATCATGAGCTAGTAGTGTATCCCAACATGATGAAGGTGATCTTGATATAAAGAAGAAATGGTTTTTGAAGAGAGCAAAGTAACAAGTTTTCACAACATTATTTGAAAAAGTTTTAACAAGCTATGATTTTTGCAACATAGAATACTTGGGGTGAAAAAAAGGGTGTGACACCGGGCCTTCGTCGCTTTGGCGGCGGCTCGGGACATGGTGTTGAGCGCAGCGAATGGCGTAGAAGGAGCGCCGAGCTTCGATGGCGAGTGGCAGCAAGCACGCGACCAGAATCGTTCTCTCGCTCACGCACACGTTTTGGGAGTGGCGGGGCGTAAGATGATATGGAGCAGGGGACGAATGGTCTGTACGGCCTCCCCGTCTGCCCATTTAAACCCCGAGCTGGACAGCGGGCAAGGCGATCTGGTGTGTGCAATCCCCATCTCCACCATGCCTCACGGAGGCGTTAAGGCGCCTCGGGACGCCAACCGTCGCCCCGTATCTACGGAAGATCCTTGCGCGCGGGCCAAGGACGCGGCCGGGGCGGGCCCCATTGTGTAGGCCTGGTCTTGTTGCTCGCGTGGGCTGTGAGGGCGCAACTCCCGGGGCCAGCCTGCCGTCGGCTTGGCCATCTCCGACCCACGGGCCCCAAATGTTCGTGGGAGCGACCTCCAAGCCGGCAAGGGCCACAGTGCATGTCGGCGGGCCTCCCCTCCTTCGGGCACTACTGACGGGGGGATAACCCCGAGGTAGGCTTACGAGGCCTGCTCCACAATGTTTCAGTGTAGATTGGGGCGAAAGCCTCCTTGCATACCGGCTCCCCCTGGCCGCCTGCGCACCCTGTGCTGGCTAGGGGCGTCGCCATCTACTCTATGGCCGAATGGCTAGCCGCCAACCAGCTGGGGAGCACCTGTTGCATCATCTCCTCTGGTGCGACGAAGGCCTTCGCTTAAAGGCGAAGGCATGTTAGCTCGGGTACGATGGAGTGGGATACGCGTGGTTACAGTTGTGGCGGCCTTACCTCTGACTGGTGCCGGCTGCGACCCGTCAACCGTGTACGGTGTTCGCCCACCGCAACTCACTCCATTACCTAGCCCGACGTGGCTATAGTGAAGGCAGCCGTATCACTGACCAGTGCCGGATTTCGCTAGACGACAGCCACAGTGCCACCCGTGCTCCTCATGAGGGGCATGCACCGATCCCATTGGCCAGTCGGCGGGTCCTAGAGCCTGATGGGACCCTACAGCCGGCGGGCCCCACCAGTGACAAGACTGCTCAACGGCAGACCCACTAACTAACCGAAGAGGCTGGCACTCGGCACCCGTACCTTATATTCTTATTGCAGGTCCAGTGGTTCGTCTATAAAACCCCCTGGCCCTCCTCCATGCAGAGGGTCGGTTGATCTTACACACACACAAACACACACACACTCATACAGGAGAGGTAGACTGCAAGACGGCTACTCCTTCTTACTCCTCCGTCGAAAAGCTCAAGGCGCATCTTGTAGCTCCACTGGTTGGTTAAGCATTCCGTCAAGACTAGGGGTGTTACCTCCTAGGAAGGGCCCCAAACCTGGGTACATCATTCATCTTGCATCGCTAGATACCAATCTCATTCCCGAAGCCCACCGGTGACCATTCGGCCCCAACCACTCTCGATAAGCCTACACATGGCATCTATCGTGAGACAATGACGACAACCTATGAATTAGTAAATGCAAGTCAACTTCACGTTAACAACCACTGGTTTCGACTAAACACCGCAGAAATCCGATCTACAGGAAGAACTACAAACTAGAGGAGAGGGTAGCATGTGGCAGAAATTTTGTCTCAATAACCCTCACACCACTAGTATATACAGGAGGAGTTAGGCGGTAGCCTTGCACACCAAGTGAAACCCCTTCGCGTTGGCCGAAACAAAGGAGGGACGAGTCCTCCTCCAATCCTACTTGGATTAGGACTCCTTCCCAAATTGTCCACCTCTTTTGGATTTTCCACCTTTTTCCACATGGGCTTTCTTTGGTTGACTAGACAGCCCACTAAGAGCTATTGCGCCACCATCAAGTCCATCTAGCCCTCTTGGGGAGTGGTGGGCCTACCTGGTGGACCCCCGGTACCCATTCATCACTCCCGGTACACTGCCGACAATGCGTGAAATCCTTCCGAAATCCAAATACCAACTTCCTATATATCAATCTTTGTTTCTGGACCATTCCTGAAACCCTCGTGACATCCGGGATATCATTTGGGACTCCGAACAAAACTTCGGTCACTACCACCAATAACTCAACCATACCGAAACATCACCGAACCTTAAGTGTGCACACCCTGCGGGTTCGAGAACTATGCAGACATGACCTGAGACACTCCCCCGTAAATGTCCAATAGAGGTACCTTGATATACATATAGGATCCTACATATTCTACGAAGATCTTATCGATTGAACCTCTAAGCCAAGGATTCATATAATCCCGTATACCATTCCCTTTGTCCTTCGGTATGTTACTTGCCCGACATTTGATCGTCGATATCTCTATACCTATTTCAATCTCGTTACTGGTAAATCTCATTACTCGCAAGTCTCAAGTTATCTTTGATCAACGAGCTAGTCAACTAGAGGCTCACTAGGGACATTGTATTGTCTATGTATCCACACATGCATCTGAGTTTCCAATAAATAGAATTCTAGCATGGATAATAAACGATTGTCATGAACAAGGAAATATAATAATAACCAATTTATTATTGCCTCTAGGGCATGTTTGCAACAGTCTCCCACTTGCACTAGAGTCATCAATCTAGTTCACATCACTTTGTGATTGTAATGAATCTAACACCCATATAGTTCTGGGGTTCGATCATGTCTTGCTTCTGAAAGAGGTTTCTAGTCAACAGATTTGAACCTTTCAGATCCGTGTGTGCTTTACAAATATCTATGTAATCCTATAGATGCTGCTACTACGTGCCATTTGAAACTATTCCAAATTACTGCTCCACTATACGAATCCGGTTTACTACTCAGAGTTATTCGGATTAGTGTCAAAGCCTGCATCGACATAACCCTTTACGACGAATTCTTTAATCACCTCCATAATTCAGAAAAGAAAATCCTTAGTCCACTAGTTACTAAGGATAACTTTCACCGCTGTCCAGTAATCCATTCCTGGATCACTTCTGTACCCCTTGATAGATTCATGGTAAGGCACACATCAGGGGCGGTACACAGCATAGCATACTATAGAGTCTATGGCTAATACATAGGGGACGACCTTCATCCTTTCTCTTTCTTCTGCAGTGGTCGAGCTTTGAGTCTTACTCAAATTTACACCCTACAACATAGCCAAGAACTCCTTCTTTGCCGATCTATTTTGAACTCCTACAAAAACTTGTCAAGGCATGCATTTCGTTGAAAGTTCTATTAAGCGCTTTGATCTATCTCCATAGATCTTGATGCTCAATGTTCAAGTAGCTTAATCTAGGCTTTCCTTTGAAGAACTCCTTTCAAACAACCCTTTATGATTTCCAGAAATTCTACATTATTTCCGATCAACAATATGTCCACCACATATACTCATCAGAAATTCTATGGTGCTCCCACTCATTTCTTTGAAAATACAAGTTTCTCATAAACCTTGTATAAACCCAAAAGCTTTGATCATCTCATCAAAGCTTATATTCCAACTCCAAGATGCTTGCTCCAGTCCATAGAAGGATCACTGGAGTTTGCATACTTGTTAGCATCCTTAGGATCGACAAAACCTTCTGGTTGTATCACATAGAACCTTTCCTCAAGGAAACCGTCGAGGAAACAATGTTTGGACATCCTGTGTGCAATATTTCATAAATAATGCAGCAACTGCTAACACAATTCCAACAGCCTTTTAAAATCGCTACGAGTGAGAAAGTCTCATCATAGACAACTCTTTGAACTTGTCGGAAACATCTTTGCGACAAGTCGAGCTTTTCTTCATGGTGACTTTTCACCATCATCATCTATCTTCCTTTTAAAAATCCATCTGTACTTAATAGTCTTACGACCATCAAGTAGGTCTTCCAAAGTGTACACATTGTTTTTATACACGGACCCTCTCTCGAATTTCATGGATTCTAGCTATTTGCCCAAATCCGAGCCCACCATCGCTTCTCCATAGCTCGTAGGTTCGTTGTTGTTTAACAACATGACCTCTAAGATAGGGTTGCCATACCATTCTGTAGCAGTACGCGACCTTGTTGACCTACGAGGTTTGTAGTAACTTGATCCGAAGCTTAATGATCACTATCATCAATTTCCACTTCAATTGGCGTAGGTACCACAGGAACAACTTCCTGCGCCTTGCTACACACTGGTTGAAGTGACGGTACAATAACCTCATCAGGTTCCACCACCCTCCCACTCAATTCTTTCGAGAGAAACTTTTCCTTGAGAAAGGACCCGTTTATAGAAACAAGCACTTTGCTTCTGGATCTGAGATAGGAGGTATACCCAACTATTTTGGGTGTCCTATGAAGATGCATTTATCCGCTTTGGGTTCGAGCTTATCAGTCTGAATCTTTTTTACATAAGCATCGTAGCCCCAAACTTTAAAGAAACGACAATTTCAGTTTCAACCAACCATAATTCATACAGTGTCATATCAACGGAATTACGTGGTGCTCTATTTAAAGTGAATGCGGTTGTCTCCAATGCCTAATGCATAAATGATAGTGGTAATTCGATAAGATAAATCATAGTATGCGCCATATCCAATAGGGCGCGGCTATGACGTTCAGACACCATCACACCTTGGTGTTCCAGGTGGCATGAGTTGTGAAACAATTTTCACATTGTCTTAATTTTGTACAAACTCGCAACTCAGATATTCATCTCTATGATCATATCATAGACATTTTATCCTCTTGTCACGACGATCTTCAACTTCACCCTGAAATTACTTGAACCTTTCAATAATTCAGACGTGTGTTTCATCAAGTAAATACACTAGTATCTACTCAAATCATCTCTGAAGTAAGTACATAACGATATCCATTGCGTGCCTCAGCACTCATTGGACTGCATACATCAAAATGTATTACTTCCGATAATTTACTTTCTTGTTCCATCTCACTTGAAATTGAAGCCATCAGTCATCTTGCTCGTGTGGTATGATTTGCATGTCTCAAGTGATTCAAAATCAAGTGAGTCCAAAGATCCATCAGTATTGAGCTTCTTCATGCGTTGTACACCAATATGACTCAAGCGGCAGTGCCACAAGTAAGTGCTACTATCATTAGTACTTTGTATCTTTTGGCATTAATATTATGAACATGTGTACCACTACGGTCGAGACTCAATAAACCATTGAAGGTATTTATTCAAGCAAATAGAATAACCATTATTCGTTTTAAATGAATAATAATATTATAATAAACACGATCTAATCATGTTCATGCTCAATGCAAACACCAAATAACAATTATTTAGGTTTAACACTAATCGTGATGGTAGAGGGAGAGTGCGATGTTTGAACACATCAACCTTAGAATTACTTCCAAGACACATCGTCACCTCACCCTTGCTAGTAACCATTTAATATGTAGCTATAATTTCGAGTTACTAAAACTTATCAACTGAACCGGTATCTAATACCCTGGTGCTACTAGGAGTACTAGTAACGTACACATCAATATCAGGTATATCCAATATAGTTTTGTCAACTTTGCCAGCTTTCTCATGTACCAAGTATCGAGGGTAGTTCCGCCTCATTGACCGTTCCCCTCATAACAGAAGAACTTAGTCTTGGATTTGGGTTCAACCTTGGGTTTCTTCACTAGAGTAGCAACTAGTTTGCCGTTTCATGAAGTATCCCTTCTTGCCCTTGCCCTTCTTGAAACTAGTGGTTTTACTAACCATCAACAATTGATGCTCCTTTTTGGTTTCTCCTTTCGTGGTGTCAAACATCACGAATAGCTCAAGGATCATCATATTTATCCCTGATCTGTTATAGTTCATCACAAGCTCTTGTAGCTTCGTGGCAGTGACTTTGGAGAACCTTCACTATCTCATTTGGAAGATTAACTCCCACTCGATTCAAGCGATTGTAGCGCTCAGACAATGTGAGGACATGCTGAACGATTTAGTTTTTCTCCTTTACTTTGTAGACAAAGAATCTTGTCGGGGGTCTCATACATCACAACAAGGGCACGAGCATGAAATCCCAGTTTCTTCTCTTGGAACATCTCGTATGTTGCGTGATGTTCAAAACGTCTTCGGTGCCTCAATTCTAAGCCGTTTAAGCATTACGCACTAAACTATCATGTAGTCATCAAAAACGTGTATGTCACATGTTCGCAACATCCACACACGATGCTCGAGGTTCAGCACACCGAGTGGAGCATTAAGGACATAAGCCTTCTGCACAGCAATGAGGACAATCCTCAGTTTGCGGACCTAGTCCGCATAATTGCTACTATAATCTTTCAATTAAATTTTCTCTAGGAACATATAAGAAACAATAGAGCTACAAGGCAAGCTACAACATAATTTGCGAAGACCTTTTGACTATGTTCATGATAATTAAGTTTAGCTAATCACATTACTAATAACTCCCACTCAAAATAGACACCCCTCTAGTCATTCGAGTGGGGCATGATCCAAATCCACTAACTCAAGTCCGATCATCACGTGAGTTGAGTATAGTTTCAGTGGTGAACATCTCCATGTTGATCATATCAACTATATGGTTCATGCTCGACCTTTCGGTCTCTTGTGTTCCGAGGCCATGACTGTACATGCTAGGCTCGTCAAGTTTAACCCGAGTGTTCCGCGTGTGCAACTGTTTAGCACACATTGTATGTGAATGGTGAGTCTATCAGAGCTAATCATCATGTGGTGTCTCGAAACAACGAACTGTCGCAACGGTGCACAGTCGGGGAGAACACAATTTTATCATGAAATTTTAGTGAGGAATCACCTTATAATGCTATCGTCGTTCTAAGTAAAATAAGGTGCATAAAAGGATTAACATCACATGCAAATCATAAGTGACATGATATGCCACACTACAAGAAATAAGGTCAATTATGACTCCCTATACTGGTCATTTTTTTGACATTTTTTTGACCCAATTTACAAGGTCAATAGTTGACTGTCAAGAATGAACAAAGATGACCTTTCTAAAATTTTGGTCGTAGGTCTCTATTGACCAAAATTTTGGTTTGGTCATTACCCATTTGTGTGAGCCACATAGGATCTGACGTGGCCAAGCTGATGTGGCATTGCTAGTGACCAAATGGAATCATCATAAATTTCAGATCCCAGTCCACCAATCTAGCCTACATGGGTATGGCGCAATACATATTTTACTATTGAAAATGTCTGATTTGTTCGGGTTGAAGCATTTTTTTGCTAGAAGCACACATATCTCAGGATAGGCCCATTAAAAACAAGTACAACAGAATAAAAGATTGCAAATAAAATGTATATTTCATTTCAGTAACATATCACATCAAATAAAATACATCATCCACCGACTCCATGCATTAAGCACTACTGGAAAATAGTTTTTTGCCATCTGCCTAGTCTTTGCCGTCTGCTAGCTGATGGCAAAGAGTGTCTTTGCCGTCAGCTTCAGCCAAACAGACGGCATAGCACAGGCTGATGGCATAAAGTCTTTTTCCCATCTGTCACATCTTTGCCGTCTACTAGCAGACGACAAAGAGTCCAGTGGCAGACGGCAAAGATATAGATAGGCCCACCTGACCACGGGGGGGCTAGGTCAAACTGGAGTCGGACCTTTGCCGTCTGCTGGCGGACGACAAAGAGTCCGGAGGCAGACGACAAAGATTCTAGACTCTTTGCCGTCCGCCGGCAAACGACAATGCTCTAACACCGTTAACGCCTCCTTCCCCCCACCCCGCCCCTCTCTCTCTCTGTAACGGTCACCCCGCGCGCCCCTCTCTCTGTAACGGCCGCCGCCACCACCGTCGCGCCGCCGCCGCCGTTGCGTCGCCGCCGCCGTCGCATTGCTGCCCCTCTCTGTATGCACTAAGGATTAGCAGCTCGCAATGAACAGAAATCACAACTAATAGCTTGCATGTGAAGGATTTTTGCCCTGGCAGGCGTCCGGGGCAGCATTCAGGGTTGAGGGGATGGTGGATTGGTTCCGGGGTTGAGGGTTTATTTAGGAAGCGGACGGGCAAGCGTACCCGGATGACGTAGCCATCGTCGGAGAGCTGGATGAGCTTGAGGCTGCCGTCCTTGACTGTGACGGAAATGGTGGAGGAGTCGGCGTCGATGGTGTTCTAGTCGAGATCCTGCACCGCCGACGAGGTCCGATGGATCACCTTCCCCGGGGCGATGCGGTTCACCACTGACTCCTCCAGTCGCCGGATGTGCGGCGACTCCCCGCCCCCACCCCCGCCGCGCGGCACCGCGTCATCGACCTCCATGCCTGCCACGCCGCGTCTAGGGACCGGGCGGAGGAGGTGGGGAATGGGGAGGCGGAGACAGCGGAGGTTCCATCGATTTTGGTATTCGGACCGAGGGGAGGATCGGCCGCCATATGTCGTGGGTAGGTTGTGGGGGAGAGAGAGATGGGGATCGCCAAGAGAGATGGGGTCGTGGGATTTCTGTCTTTCACTTTTTTTCTCTTTTCTTTTTCACTTTGGGTAGCCAGCCTATCACATGCGAGGCCACGGATCCCTCGCCAGAAACAGATCCTAGCCATCCAGTCCTCCTACATCCAACACTCAAAACCATCCCGTCATCCAACACACCTCTATCACTTTTTCTCTTTTTCTTTTTTCAATCGTTAGCACTTAATGACCAATTTGTGCAATAGTATGATGACCTAATAGACGCAAAAGGTCATAACGTTATGGAATTTTGGTCATGGGTCAATGACCAATTAAACCACCATCATTTTTGGGGTCATAATTGAGCATTTTTCTTGTAGTGCATTGAACTTGTGCTTCTTGATCTCCATCAGCAAAGCACCGGCATGATCTCCATTGTCACCAGTGCGGCATCATGAGCTCCATGATCATGATCTCCATCATCATGCCGCCATCGAGGTTGTTGCATTATCTATGCTATTACTACTAAAGCTACAACCTAGCGATATAGTAAAAGCATCTACAAGCACAAACGTTAGTTTAAAGACAACCCTATGGATCTTGCCGGTTCCCGTAGCATCGACGTGCAAGTCGATATTTAACTATTACAACATGATCATCTCATACATCCAATATATCATATCATGTCTTTGGCCATATCACATCACATGCATACCCTGCAAAAACAAGTTAGACGTCCTCTAATTTCTTGTTGCATGTTTTACATGGTTGCTGTGGGTATCTAGTATGATCCCATCTTACTTACGCAAAGTGTCACACCCTGTTTTTCACCACAAGTATTTTATGTTGCAAAAATCAGAGCTTGTTAAAACTTTTTCAAATAATGTTGTGAGTGCAATGTAAGCCCTTGTATGAGTGAATGCTTGCTTGTTTGATGACTCAAACCCATGAAAAACTTATTATTTTGCTCTTTTCAAAAAAACCCTTTTTCCTTTATATCAAGATCACCTTCATCATGTTGGGATACACTACTAGCTCATGAAGCCAAGTGGCACTTCCAACCAAAGATGGTGATCTGATCCAAATATTATTTTCATTCATTAAAAACATTAATTGGTGATTTAAAATATTATTTTCCTATTTTATATTTATGTCTGTTTCTAAGGCCAGGAATGATATTCCCACAAGGAAGATTGCTTTCCTGCCTTAGAAAATTCTGAGTAAATTCATGGAAGCTCAGAAGGACATATATTTTCCATATATAAGATTTTCAACCCTATTTTATATTAATATTATTTGAGTAAAACCCTGAAAACAATTTCTGTCTGTTTTAGCTTTTTGAGATGCTTCCAAAGGAAATGATCTCAATAAATTCCCACAAAATTACAGGAGCCCTCCAAGCCATATTAGGTGCTCACATAAAATCTCACCTTGATCCAAGGTGGCGAAGTGCACCTAATGAGCCCAAAACCCTCTCTGTCCAGAGAAGAGTTGGAACAACTCTACATTGCAAAGTTTCTCCAATGGAGCTGAAACTTTGCACACGTGTTTGACACCCCAAATGAGGACTCCACACCAAAGGTGGGATTTGTGAGTCTCTGTTTGGCCACACTTCCTTTGTAAAGGACAGTACTGGTCATTTTGTGGCATTTTCAAGTTTACAAAGCTAAACTTGTTCAATGGAGCTCAAATTTGGTGAAACCCCATGTTTTTACCCCAAGACCAAACCTGTTAAGTTTCAGTTCCAGTGGTGGAGTGGAAGCACCCCAAATCAATGTCGAACACCTTCTGACAAGAAGGTAAAAACCCTCCTAGCGACTGTTTTAACCAATGTCAAAGCCCCAAACTTGGTGTGTTAGAGCCCCAGAACACCCTGAGCACCCAGACAAGCAGCCCCTCCCCAACTCCAAGCACAAGTGACAAGACCTTCAATTTGAGCCGCAGGCCAGTACTGGCAACACTAGTCTTTCTTGCCTCCTTTGACCAGCTCGTGCTCCCACTAACACACAACGGCTAGGCACACTCCCAGCAACACTCAGGACATGGAGGACACGTCCCAAGTGCCCCAGAGCGCGCCAGCATGCCGTGGCATGCCAAAACTACGCTCTGGGCGTGCTACAGAGAGCCTCCAGCAAGGGGACGTTGCCCCGGCCCGTCCCAACCTCCCCAGTAATGTCCAAACACTCCCCCGACAGCCATTCAGTGCAAAGCTAACACCAGGGAGCCCCTCCCCTCGCGCAAGAGCTGAGGCGACGCGTGCCCGCACGCGCCCGACGCGGCTGAGCATGCACGGTCACTGCGGCTCGACCCCACTCGCTTTCCCTCTGTAGACGATGCACTAGGAGGTCCTAAACCACGTCCCGAACATGTGGTTTCGCGGCCAACACCTCACTGTGCACGCACGCGCACCACAGTGAGTCACCGGCGCGCCCGAGTCGGCTCACCGTCGTTGGCCTATAAATAGGTCCCCCCGGCACCCCAGCACTCCCCAGGCAGCTTCAGCACAACCACTAGACTCCCCCTAGCCGCCCAATCGAGCTCGAAGAGCCCCGTTGCTCGAGATCGACCGAGGCCCCTCCGCCTCGGAGCTCCGGTCGATCTCCGGCTACACACCGGCTCCTGCGTTGCCCGACCTCCCATTGCACTCCCCTTGACGCCAGGACCATTTCCCCCAACTTCCCCAAGCGAATCCGTGCCCCTAGCCACTAGCTCCACGCCAACCCGAAACCCTTCCGCCACGGTCACCTCGTCGCCGGCGACATAGACCACCTTCGGTGACGTCCCGACCACGAGCAGGTAGGCGGAGGAACGAGGGACCCATTCCCGCTCCTAGATTGGCCTGAGGACAATGGTAGCCTCGCCGGTGTCCGTCTCCACCTCTCTGGGTGGAGGTAGGAGAAGGACCCGATAGGTGGAGCCACCTCTCGGTGTCCTGGGGCCCGCATGTCAGGTTTGAACATGGCCCGCGCGCGCCTGGTGGCCGGTCTGCTGGCCGGGCCGGCTGGGTCTCCCCCCCTGGCCTTTTACTTTTATTTTTAACCTGCAGCTTAAATGATTTTTATAAAAAGCCAGTAGAAAAATATGATTCTTCCACAGATCACCATAATAAAAGGGCGACGATGCTTCATAGGGTGCACCGTAAAACCCGAGTGGCAATAAACCTCATGAGAGAAAGCCAATCCATGCGAGAAATCCAGATCCAACGTGGAACCCCCCATGCAGGCCATGTCCGGCCGCGAGAGAAGACCATGAGTGGAACCCCCCACGTTCTATTGTTTTTGCTGCCTTCCCAGAAGACCGGCTGGTACCTCATAGTATCAGTTTCTCAGAATATTCTGCTTGGGATGGCACAAAGGTGTCCTGGTCCGCTCCTGTGTACATTTTGGGTACGGCGGCTGCAGAGATTCTTCCCAATGATGAGGATCCGATGCCTCTCAATGGCAACCCTCATCCGCTCCCTGGGCAGCTCGTGCTTGACAATCTGCAATTTGCTTTGCCCCCATATCCTGCACTAGGCTGGAATGCGGTGCCGCTCGCCCCTGGAGATCCTGGGCTTGCCGCTGCAGGTGCTGAAGACGGTGGCTGGGGGCTACCGCCCATTGATCTTGAGGCTGGAGGCTGGGGGCAACCGCCTGCTGATGGAGGTGCCTGGGAACACGCTGCGGCACCTGCTGCGCCCGCTGATGCACCTGCTGCTGCTGCTGATCTAGTTCAAGACCAGGAATCAATGGTGATTGATCAGCCGAGTCCCTCCTCCTCGGAATCGGTGCACGAATTGGTGGACCTTGATCCACAGCAGGGTCATATGGCGGAGGAGCCGGCCGCTGGTGCTGAAAATGTTGATATTGCTAATGCTGATATTGCTGCTCTCGCTGATGCCCCAGACAATGATGTTGTGCCCGAGGCTTGTGCTGCTGATCCTGATGCTGGTCTGGACAATGGGGCTGATCTGGAGGAAGAACAGCCTAGGCTGGAGGATGTGGATACAAACCCTCTGGCAATTGTTCTCTACAAACCCCCCCCCCTGAGTCCAACCTCATTGTCGGGGTGTCTAGGGTTTTATATGGGCCTCCGTTGCCCCCAGTGATGTCCTAGGCACGCACTTTTGATACTCTGATGGGCACTGCTACTGCTATGCATGTACCTCGTCAGTTCCAGCTGCCAATGCTTGAGCCCATCCTGATCCCCAAGCGATCCTGGGACGTGGCTTTTGATGCTGATACACCAGGACCTTCACTGTCGGACCCTGCTTCTGCCTCGCTCTCATTACTGGAGGTAACCCCTATCAGCCCAGCTTCTTCTTCAGAGGACTTATCCTTTCACTCTCCTGCTCCATCCAAGAAGGGGTCCCGCAAGAAGGCCACCTCGGTGGTGGATTCCTCGGTGAGGCGATGTACTCGTGGCTCAATCAAGCGCGATGGCGTCAAGCCAATTCTGCAGGAGCTACCTGCACACATCCCCAAGAAAAGGAAGCCCAAAGCCAAGCCTATGTCCTCAACGTCCCAGGAGACTGAAGATGTACCTCCCGCCACTCCTATCCCAGTGATCTAGGAGGTAGGGCAGTCATTGGGCATAGCCCCTGAGAAGCTCATGGTGGATCGACTTATGGAAGATCCTGCTGACTCTGCACCCACATCTTCTGATGTTTAGTCTCTCCATGTTAAGCTGTTACTGTACTGGTCTTACGTTCTGTCGAATTTCTGCTGTTTTTTGGTGTTTCAAACATTGGTTGCAGTGGCTATTACATAGCCTTGCTTTTGCTATATCTCTAATCTGCAATGGATAGTCGTTCCACGAGGAGTTGGCGTGTGCTGTGCTGGAATGTGCGCAGCCTCAATTCGGATCATAGACAACGGGCAGTCCGTAACAAAATCGATGATAGCCTTGCTGCGGTAGTCTGCTTGCAGGAAACAAAGATGCAGTCTATTGAGTTTCGAGCGGTTAAAGGTTTCTGCCCCAAACGTTTTGATCAATTTGCTTACTCCCCTTCCAGGGGTGCATCAGGAGGGCTCATCACCCTTTGGAACTCTTCCATTCTCACTGGTCACTTAGTAGACTGCTCCCCATATGGCTTGATCACCTCCTTTACCTCCAATCACACAGGTGAATCATGGACTTTGGTTAATGTCTATGGACCATGTCAAGGGGAGGCCCGTGATCTTTTTGTGAGCTCGCTTTACAATCTTCATATCCTCACTGGGGCTAATTGGCTGCTCCTTCAGGACTTTAATTTCCTTAGATCTCCTGACAACAGAAACCTCCCTGGGCTGATGTAAATGACATGTTCATCTTCAATGAAATTATTGGGCATTTGGGATTATTGGAGCTTACCATCAAAGGCAGATCCTACACTTGGTCCAATATGCAGGACACCCCTCTTCTCAAGCAGCTGGACTGGTTCTTTACATCCACCAACTGGATCTCCTCTTATCCTCTCACCCAAGTGCTCCCTCTGGCAAAGACTGCATCTGATCATGTGCCTTTTGTGGTCACTGTTAACACCTCCATCCCCAAATGCAACTTATTTCGTTTTGAGAACTACTGGGTTGAAATGGAGGGCTTTATCGAATGTGTGCAACAATCATTGCTCATTCCTTCAAGAAAGACACACATCTCTGCTATTATCATGGATAAGATGAAGCATCTTAGGCAGGCTGTGAAGAAATGGCAGACGTCTCTGTCTCAGTTAAATCATCTTATTTCCACATGTAATCAAGTGGTGCTATGCTTGGATGAGCTTGAAGAGCTGAGGTCCCTATTCAGGCCAGAAGCTAATTTCAGAAAAATTGTCTATCTACATTTGGAACATCTGCTACACCTTCAGTGTTTATACTGGAAGAAGCGGGCCACTATTCAATTTGTTAAGGTTGGTGAGGAAAACACTAAGTTCTTTCATGCTATGGCCACTGAGCGGTATAGAAAAAATTCCATTGCCTCTCTCAAGTTAAATGATGGTTCTATTATCTCTGATCATGATCAAATCGCTGCATGCTTCTGGGCATCTTTCAAGGATCGAATGGGAACTTCTCTTGGCATTAATATGGCATTTGACTTAGCCTCCCTACTGGATGAGGTTCAGGGCCTTGACATTCTCACAGAATCTTTTACCAAGTCTGAAATGGATAAAACTGTGCATGATAGGCCTACTGACAAAGCTCCAGGGCCTGATGGTTTCAATGGGCTTTTTTTCAAGAAATGCTGGCACATCATCTCCCCTGAGTTTTATCAGCTTGCTGCTGAATTTCATGCGGGCCATGCCCAGCTGGTAAACATGAACTCTTCTTATATTACACTCATTCCCAAGAATAGGTCACCTCAACATGTGGGAGATTACAGACAAATATCTCTTACTGGAATGGGTCTTAAATTTTTGTCAAAAATGCTTGCCAATAGGCTACAATTGCAGATCGTTAAATGTCTTCACAAGAATCAATACGGTTTTATCAAGTCTGGGACTATTCAAGATTGTATAGGCTGGACTCTTGAGTATCTGCACCAATGTCACCAATCCAAGAAGCCTATAGTTATCCTTAAGCTGGATTTTGAAAAGGCATTTGATTCTGTGGAGCATGAATTCATCTTCCAGATTCTTAAATCCAAGAGCTTCAATGATCGATGGATCCTTTGGGTTAGGCAGCTTCTATCCTCTGGATCTTCTTCCGTACTAACCAATGGTGTGCCTGGAAAGAAGTTCATGTGTAAAAAAGGTGTCAGGCAGGGAGATCCTTTGTCACCATTGCTGTTTGCTATTGCTGCTGACTTTCTACAAACTCTGGTCAATCAGCTGCTCGCAGATGGGCTGATTCAGCTGCCTATACCTACTCATGATAAAGATTGCCCTATAGTGCAATATGCTAATGATACTCTTATCATCCTACCAGCTGACAAATTGCACTTGTTGCAGCTTAAGAAAATTCTTTTGCTTTTCTCCCAGTCCAGTGGATTACAGGTGAAATATCACAAATCTGCACTCCTACCTGTCAACACTTCTTCTCAGCACCTACAGGACCTAGCAGACTCCATTGGTTGCAAAGTGGGATCTCTACCCTTCACATATCTGGGACTGCCTATTGGGACAACTAAACCTCGAATCATTGATCTCATGCCTTTGGTGGTTAAAATGGAAAGAAGGCTCAGTGCTAGTTCCTCTTTTCTTGCTCACGGGGGAAGACTGCAATATGTAAACTCACCACTGTCTGCTGTTCCCATTTTCTTTCTATGCAGCCTGGATATACCACCAGGTATACTGAAGCAATTGGAGAGGATTCAAAGACAATGTCTATGGAGAAGAAATGGGAATGATCATGCACCCTCTCTTGCTGCTTGGCCTCTGGTGTGCAGGCCTAAAAATAAAGGGGGGTTAGGGATTGTGAATTTAGCAATTCAGAATGAAGCACTCCTGCTCAAACATGCTGATAAATTCCTCAATCATGCTGATATCCCTTGGGTTCATCTGATTTGGAACACATACTATCACAACACTGTACCTCAGGGTACTGCACTTTGTGGCTCCTTTTGGTGGAAAGACATCTGCAAACGTCTTGACAAATTCAGATCTGTTACCTATGTTCTACCTAATAAGGGTGACTCCTTGTTTTGGTCTGATTCATGGTTACTTGGCAATTCCACTATGCCATTGGCAGCTAGATTCCAACGATTGTTCTCCTTTGTGGCTGACCCTTTCTGCACAGCTCAAGAGGTCTTTGCTGCTTTTTCTGATGACAGCATGCTAACCATGTTTCACCTCCCACTGTCTGCTCAAGCTTATCAGGAACTGACTGTAGTTCAATCTTTACTTCTGGACCTGGGCCTTGATCATCAGGCCTTTGACAGATGGGTATGGCGGAAGGATGCTAAGGTCTACACACCGAAGGCCTACTATGCTCATGTTCATAGCAGTATTGTACCTAACCCTCTGCTTAACTGGATCTGGAAAAGCTGTTATACCATGAAAGTTAAGATTTTTGCCTGGATCCTCATTATGGACAGGCTGAACACACAGGACATGTTGGAAAGGCGTCACTGGAAGGTTTCTGATTCTAATCTCTGTGTGTTATGCCATGCCCGAGTCAAGGAAGACAAAGACCATCTATTCTTCACATGCCTATTCAGCACCAGAGTTTGGAACTACGTGCAGATCACTTGGCAGGGGTCATCTATGTGGACTGCTACTGCTACAACTAGAAAGGAGTTCCCTCATCCCTTCTTTGCTGAGGTTGTTTTCACAGCCTGTTGGAATATCTGGATTACCAGAAATGCAAAGGTCTTCAATCAGGAACAGCCAAAGTTCAGGAAATGGAGAGCTGGATTTCTTCATGACATTGCTTTGTTAGCTCATAGAATTAAGGCTAGTTTCAGGGATGATCTCCTTAAGTGGATTTCCTTTATGCCTCCTTGAGGTTTGTATCCCCCTGCTCCTCCCCCTCTGTACATTCTACAACCTCTCTTGTACATACAGTTTTCATAGTTGCAATACAGAAAATGGCTGTGGGGGGGTTTTCCCTATAGTAGCCGATCAATTTTTTTTTTCTAAAAACGTATAGTAATTGGTTCTGTAGTGTTTGACATTTATCAAATACAGAACCTGTTTTGGTATAATATAATGATATAAAAAGCATTTGTTTGCTCCTGTTTTCTTTTAAATAAATATGCTTAGCTAATAAAAACTATAGGAAACATTTTCCAAAATAATAAACTGAATTTATTCAAGCTTTGCAACATTTTTAAAAGCACCTTGTGATCTGTTTTGGTGTGAGCTATTATTTATTTATTCCTTTTTTGACGGTAGAGTTACCGAGTGATGGAGGATCCAGAGCGGAAGACCTCGAAGACCCCGGATACCTAGCTGACCAAGGCAAGCAGCCCTTTGACCATGACTTGAGCACAAACATTGTTGCATGCTAGTATAGTTGGTATTCTCCCGTTGCATGTGATCACGATGCCGGTTCATCATTGTGGTGATGGCATCGGAGGCTTCTTCAAAGCCCTTGCATGGTAGTGATGTTATTCATATGGCTCCTCGGAGCACAAGCATGATGAGCTTGACCCTACCATCTATGAGGATCATGCTACTGTCATGTTGGCTAGTAAAGTTATAGGTTCATTGCACTGAGCTTGATCCTTGAGGGTCATGTTAATACCATGTTGACAAGTAAAGTCAACGCATTTTATCATGAGAATGATGATCAGTTAAATAAAGAGTTTATGAAAACCCCGTCGGGTGCCACTAATGCCCGAGGGTGATGATGAGTTGGTGATCACTTTTGGTGAAGTGATGCACCGGTGTTTTGTGTGAGTATGGTTTCGGAAATGGGATTAGATTTATGATGTGTCGACCATCCCAACCTTACCAGTACGACCATGTTATCCCTTTATGGGACGGGGCTTTGTTGATTACTCTGGTCGGTACTAGCAAAGAGCGACATTACTAGTGGCGGGAGTGATCGGTGTCACTCTCGTGATGGGGTCGTGCCAGGTAGGACGACTATGCCATTATTATGAGTTCCAGGCACACCGTTGGTCCCTGCATGGTTGATACAGTCCAGAGGCGGTGCTCGTAAGACGTACAACATGTGGGCTGGGTACCAATTGAGTGGACCTCTTTGTCTAGTATCGTTAGGTGAAAGATGATGATCGAGTACTTACCTCGGGTATTGGTGATATACCGCGAGTCGTGGATGACACGGAAGTTTCCCGTTTCTCGTGGGTCCAGCATACTAGCTCTGCAGAGTGTCAAACAATTCGAATAGCCGTGTCCACGGTCAAGGACAGGTGGGTGGCGCTGCTTAAACTACATCCAACGTTTCCGCATAAACCAAGTGTGTGTGTGTGGTGTTAAAAAGGTGTTGTTATGCGAGTAATAATATGACCAAGTTCGATGACTTGGCATATAGGGTAAACCCGGATGGTTTAGCCCTCATTAAGACATTGAGGTTATGACAAGTCCGATGACTTGGCATATAGGGTGAACCCGGATGGTTCAACCCTTAGCAGATATGTTGATATCTGTAACCTGTTCTTCAAGAGTAGTTCTTTAACTTGTTGCATATACTTGATCATTCCACCAAATTGCATTCCACCAAAGATACATGTTACTGTTATTCTTCACTATAAATGTTCATATCATGGGCTGTTTGTGAGTACATTCAAAGTACTCATTGGCTTGCCACTGGTTATATTATTGACCAGACATGGAAGGACCGGAGTTTGGTGACGAGTACGCCGTCGGAGACGAACCTGCGATCTAGGACGCTTCCAAGTCAGAATGCCTGTCGGTGTAGGATTGATGGCATGGGCACCGCTTAGCCCTTACGATTTTTCGCTACTCGATGTACCTGTTTAATTTGGCTTTAGACCTCGCTCTTGAACCCGACCTTCTGGTCGTTTGATGTAATAATTTCGGTACATGGATGTAAGACTCTATTATTCAGTATCTGTGTTCAGTGAACATTGATCCTTGGGGTCACTGTGCATGGCGAACTCGACTTGCTAGTCGGGGTCCCCACACAAAGCCACAATGGTGATATGTGTATTGCTATTTAACCTTCTCCAAGGACCGCCTCGGTCAAATCCAATTCAACTAAAGTTGAAGAAACAAACACCCGCCAGTCATCTTTATGCAACAAGTTGCATGTCAATCGATGAAACTAGTCTCTTGTAAGCGTACGAGTAAGGTTGGTCTGGGCCGCTTCAGTCCAACAATACCACCGAACCGAGAAAATACTAAGGACGACAGCAAATCGAACGTCAACCCCCACAAACTCTTTTGTGTTCTACTCGAGATATCATCTACACATCAACCTAGCTCTGATACCACTGTTCGGGAACGTCGCATGGGAAACAAAAAATTTCCTACACACACGCAATACCTATCCATGGTGATGATCATCTACGAGAGGGGAGAGTGAATCTACATACCCTTGTAGATCCCTAAGCCAAAGCATATATAATGCGGTTGATGTAGTGGAACACCTTCGCGATTGAAATCCCAGCCTGTCCCGCCATCTTATCACGATCCTTCCCACGATCCCATCACGATCCACCTCGATCAAGTGCCGAACGGACGACACCTCCGCATTCAGCACACGTACAGCTCAATGACGACCCCGCCTTCTTGATCCAGCAAGAGAGACGAGGAAGTAGATTAGTTGCCCAGTAGCGTAACGGCGCACCGGTGATGGCGGTGATCTATTCATGCAAGGCTTCGCCTAAGCACCGCAAAAATCCGATCTAGAGGAAGAACTACAAACTAGAGGAGAGGGTAGCACGTGGCAGAAATTATGTGTCAAAAACCCTCAAACCACTAGTATATATAGGAGGAGGGAGGAGGCAGTCTTGCCCACCAAGGGAAACCCCTTGGCGTCGGCCGAACCAAAGGAGGGAGGAGTCCTCCTCCAATCCTACTTGGATTAGGACTCCTTCGCAAATTGTCCACCTCTTTTGGATTTTCCACCTTTTTCCACATGGGCTTACTTTGGTTGACTAGACAGCCCACTAAGAGCTGTTGCACCACCATCAAGTCCACGTGGCCCTCTTGGGGAGTGGTGGGCCCACCCGGTGGACCCAAAGTACCCATTCGTCACTCCTGGTACACTACCGGCAATGCCCGAAATCCTTCCCGAATCCAAATACCAACTTCCTATATATCAATCTTCGTTTCTGGACCATTCCGGAAACCCTCGTGACGTCTGGGATCTCATTTGGGAATCTGGGCAAAACTTTGGTCACCAGCACCTATAACTCAACCATACCGAAACATCACCGAACCTTAAGTGTGCAGACCATGCGGGTTCGAGAACTATGCAGACATGACCTGAGAAACTCCCCGGTCAATATCCAATAGTGGGACATGGATGTCCATATTGGATCCTACATATTCTACGAAGATCTTATCTTCTGAACCTCTATGCCAAGGATTCATATAATCTCGTATACCATTCCCTTTGTCCTTCGGTATGTTACTTACCCGAGATTTGATCATCGGTATCTCTATAGCTATTTCAATCTCGTTACCGACAAGTCTCTTTACCCGTTTTGTAATACAAGATCATGTGACTAACTCTTTATTCACATTGCTTGCAAGGCTTATTGTGATGTTGTATTACCGAGTGGCCCCCGAGACACCTCTACGTCATATGGAGTAACAAATCCCAGTCTTGATCCATGCCAACCCAACAGACACCTTTGAAGATACCTATAGAGCACCTTTATAGTCACCCAGTTACGTTGCGACGTTTGATACACACATGGTATTCCTCTGGTCTCCTGGATTTGCATGATCTCATGGTCATAGGAACAGATACACTGACATGCAGAAAACACTAGCAATAAACTGACACGATCATACGCTACGTTCATGGTCAGGGTCTTGTCCATCACATCATTATCCTAATGATGTGATCTCATTATCAAGTGACAACACTTGTCTATGGCCAGGAAACCTTGACTATCTTTTATCAACGAGGTAGTCAACTAGAGGCTCACTTGGGACAGAGAATTGTCTATGTATCCACACATGTATTTGAGTTTCCAATCAATACAATTCTAGCATGGATAATAAACGATTATCATGAATAAGGAAATATAATAATAACTAATTTATTATTACCTCTAGGGAATATTCCCAACAATTTCCATCAACTATATATTGATTATAGATTCTAAAGAATTACGTAATCAGAAGTCTACAATTGTGGACATACATTTCTCAACTAGATTGCAAAACCTTTCATATGATTGAGGTCCAAAGACCATGGCCATGGCAAAGTGTGAACAACACTCGGAATGAACTCAAGCAAAGGGTATAATCTAGCTAGAAATGATCTTGCTCAGTAATGGAAAGGTATTCATAAGCAATACCTACACCAATTTTCTTCTGGAAGTCGAATTGAGAATAATTTGGTGGTGAAACAAAGAGCATGTATTGTCGCACAAGGGTTCACGCAGATACCCAACTATTCTCTAGATGTGGAATATCTTTCTGATAACTTATATCATTGGCAGTACAAAATCATCTATCTCTTCAGTTGATAGATGTAGTGATCACATATAAATGTGGATCACTAGATTCAGACATATATGATTGATTCCTGATGGAATGTCACTTCTCAATCGAAATGCAAAATGCAACATACATTACGTAAAAATCAGTAAGTCACCATACGACTTATTGTTGTCGGTACATATGGTACAACCGACGTAGTGAGTTCCTTATGCATAATGATTGCTCCTACAATGACGATTATCCATGTTTGTGTGTCTACAATGACGACACATTTAATCATCTAAATGTCAAAGTTTAAAATGAAGGACTTGAGTAAATCTAAATACCGCTGGTTATTACAACTTGAGCACCTTAATTCATACATTATGTTATATTGTGTTGTCTATATCCAAAATATATTGGATAAATTCATTGTGGACAAATATTATCCATCCATAGCTCTCATGGTAGTTCATTCTCTAGATGTAGAGAAAGATCTATTTAGGCCAAGAGACGATGGAAATGAGATATTGGGACTCAACGTTCCATAATGCCATTGGATCCACAAAACACAATTGGTTGTGACTCAAGAATATCTATCTGTATCTCCAAAGGCATCAAACATATTGTCCTGGTTTTTCAAGTTTCAGAGAAATCTGAACAATAATACCATTGGATACATTGATCAGATCCTGCTATGTCAGATCATAGACAAGTTTAGTGTTCCTACTAGGTGTGGTAGCCCTCCCATGAAGAGTCTTCAACCAGACCTCGTGTCTACATACACCAACCATTATCTAGACGATAATTTTTCATGTGTTTCCCGGATGCAAATAGGTTATGCAAATAAGCAACATCGCTATATGCATATCTTGCAAATCAAATCATGTGACCGATTTCTCTCGAAGTCTCTATCAACTTTTACATTCCATAAATATGTTATTTGAATTGGTACGTGACGGCTTTGAAATTTGGAAGAAACAGGGTAAGTATCTTCCTAAATTATTCATGTTCTATGCATCATATTATACTCTTTTTTCCTTCATGATTTTGCTATAGAGGTTATCATAAAGGTTTTTAATGAGGTAATATCAACATGAGATCATATGTCCTACTTTTTGTATTCCCCGAGGATTTTAAGGAAGTATGTACGATGTATTTATTGTACTCTAAACTCTATGAGTCTCCTTGTATTGAGTTAAAAGAGACGATAACCATTATATGTTGCATCATTTTCTCGTTATTTTCCCAGTGCCTTTACATAAGTTTTAGCAACATATCAAACACATATATCCTTATTTTCCCATAGGGTTTTGCAGGTGTTTTCAAGATGATAAGGCTTACACTCAAAAGCATGGATTAGGGGGAGTGTTAGGATTTAATTAATCCTACTAATCCCTACTTTTTCTAACCGGGGAGGTTGCCTCATGTCCCTTTGGATGAACCCCTTCGGGGGCTATATATGTGTGTAATCCATCATCAATGAGAACAATGATTCATTTTACATCTTTTGTCCTGTCTATCGTTTCCTACTCTAAACAATTTCGGTCCTATCAGGTTGGGTTGCGTGTTGGCTATAAATAGCCCATCCCCTTCACCACAAGTTGGTGGCTGCTCAGAGTTTGATATGTCTGTTGTCGTTTTGGAGCAACCCACCTCGAAGGCACTGACAGAAAACGATCCTGCGAGGATAAACCCAAACAAGTAGTGCCAGTGTGTTTGAGCATCACTAAAGTTGTTCTATTTTGAGTGAACTGAAGACGTATTACACTTGAAGACTGTGATATTTCAGACGGTTAGGCATCTGGGTCTAGAGCATCCAAGAGTCATTGTGGATTCTCGGGTGACCAAATTTTAACGGATTTCAGAAGTCTCCCCTGAAGACTTACTTGAGTGATTGGACGTGGTCTAAGTGACCTCGTCTCAAGGGGAACAAGGTGAATACGAGGTCTTCGGAGATATTTCTCAGCCTCCCCAACCATACATACAGTTGTCACAACAACTAGAACTCATCCAACAAATCTTGTGTCTTTATCAAGCTAACGGTTATATCTTTCACTCTTTTACCTAACTGTGTGAACACATACCACGAAAGACATTCATACCTGCCGTTTATCATCATATTGTCTGAATTTATCTATGATTTATCTTAGTGTGTACGATGACTATGCTTAACATCTTTGATCCTTGACTGTTATCTCTACTTGATCCTATTTCTCTTCTGCATACTTTGAATACATTCAGTCTTTCCAAGCACTTCATAGAAATTGCCTATTTTCAACCCCCCTCTAGTCGATAACTAGCAATTTCATTTGAAAACCCACCCTCTACCATAGGACTGAACACCTTGTTGGGGAAGGATCTGAAGTTCCTTTATTCCATTTTTTGAAAATCCGCATATATTAATTTGATAAAACAACATTCTTACAATCCTTCATTATTCCAATGACTTGAGCGAGGTGAGCCACCTTCTCCTTCTTGCTGAATCCGCACCAAATGTGTGAGATTTGCACTATTACAGCTTTTGTCCTTTCAAATTTCAATGTTGTTCTTTCTGAATAGGTACCAATATTAATCAAATCACTGTTCCCCTGATTGAGGAGCGAGCCACTCAAGGAAAACAAATTTTCAAAATTTCGGACGAATTATTCAAAATGATTGTTTTCGCTGAGCACTAGACAACATAATCTCATTCGAAAATTTAAAACGAATTAAAAAATCCATTTTGTAAACCCTCTAATTAAGAGGAAAAAAGTAAATCATATGATACATTTTTCTTATGCCCTCCAAACAAATTGTCAGGTATAGGCATGCACTCTTATACCGCTAGCAGCATAATAGAGATACAAGAAACAATTTGTTGGTTGGTGAAAATAACCAAATAGGAAGGAGTTGCGGCACTAAGAAAACCTGGAACACTTGAAGCTTACAGTTATATAATATAATATTCTTTTGCATCGAGAAAGTTCATTCACATCATAAGATTCTGAGAATTCATTTGGCTTACTATACATCAGCCACAAGTTACGCCATGAGAGACGAGACCAATTGAGCTGAGAGAGAAACAATTTTTTCTAAGCTACTCATATTAGAGAGGAATCATCCTCTCGTACATACATATTACGACCATTCCCCTACAGCCCAGCCCATGTCATGTTATTCAAACACATAGAATACTAACAGGTAATTTCTGATCCTTTTATAGTTCGATGGGATTATGCATGCATAACCCAGGTCCTGTTGTTTTGTAACACATGCATGCATGCATGGTACCATCGAACAATCACTACTTATATTCGAATGGTTTTCAACAGAAAATTATTGGCGGTCCTCCATGATGCATTGCTATGTCAGAACTAGATCAGTAGAAATTTATTGTGTATGACCCAGTTTATGCAGTCCTCGTAACAATTACGTGTACCATCGAAAATAAAACTTTCTAGCCAATCAGTTAGCACCCATATGTGTTTGGGTAAAAATAAGGGGTAATGGGTACCGCGCACACAGATCGACATGCATGTCACTTACAACGTGTGGTTGTCCATGTATCTCTCATGGCCACACTTTCTTCTCCTAGGAATGCTATTTAACCGCACAATGGCTAGCACAGCATCCATAAACGATCATCTCCTCATCAACAACCTCCTTCTAAACCAGTCATACCCCGAGGAAGTAATCTCAAGGTCCAGAATGGCGGTGAATACTGGGAACACAATTGGTGTCGTTCTCCTCCTGGACGTGATGGTAGCGGCGGTATCAACACCAGTGGCAACTGCCGAAGAGTTCTGTTGGGACAAATGTATCAAGCGCTGCAAGGGAGAACTAGAGGTTTGCAGCCCAAAGTGCATTCATTTTTGCAACTATCAATCCGGAGCCATAGGATATGTTAAGTGGGCTGCCGATAAACTGAAGGAGGCCGCTGCTGCCCCGCCCAAAAAGGCTGTCCTCCTCAAGAATGAAGCTCAAACGTACTTAGAACGTGCCAATGCCCTCAACGAGAAAGCTGGGACACCGTGAGTGTGCACCCTTCCGTCTATAGGTGTCGCTGTTGTTATGGTGTCTAAAAATGTTTTGTTTATTTAAATTTTTGTGGTTGCATACCATTTTTTGTTTCTTTATTAAAGTAATATCTTTTGTATTATGATGACATGCTTCTTCCGGCGACTCAGTTTCTCTTGTCGACTTCACTTATGTATAATGATTTTCATTTGATTTGGCTATGTAATAATGAAGTTCCTTCGTATGGAAATGTTCCTTTTAATGCCCACAGTGCATATTCTCCTATTTTATCTCCATGCAATAAGGATTGGGATCTTTAGGATGTGTAAAACAATCCGTCTACATTCAAGACCAATAAGGCATGCATATTCTAGAGAAACATCCATGTAAGTGCTTGTGCATTTTTTAGAAAATGTTCATATATATGTAAAAGACTAACCTTGAAATTCACATGTTTTCTTAAAAAATCATGTAAGTGTTTTGCGCATTCTAAAAGAAGAAATGGAAAACACCAGGAAACGACATAAATTAGACGTTTTTCCTAGGAAATATATGTCGGAAAAGCCAACCATCCGAAATAACGATGGGCAAAAAAATATAAAAAATTGGCCATCTATAATTTCCCACAGCCACTGAGGCAATCGAACTTAGTCTTGTGATTGTGAAATTATCGATACAACTTTGTTGATTATTTGTTTGTTCCTCTTCAAGAAAATCATGTATTAGCAACATTTTTATGTCATCCATCCCTATCCTCTCATCTCTCTAGTACAAGACAAGGCTCCTAATTAAGGTGTAGGACTCCTTAGGGCTCCTCGTCCGTCCTTCACACCATGTATCATGTAAACGTACGACCGTCGTCGGGTGTTAACGTTGCTTTACCATCCTTGGAGTACATAAGGTAAAACACTATACTTCACCTTCTGGTCTAGGTGAGAAGGAGTTTGCATGGAAGAATAAGGCCTGACACCTACACTCGGAACCTACGGTTTCCTTGTCCACCATCTCCTTGGGCTTGGTGAGGCCATGGCCATGCCGATATCGCTAGTGTAGATAAGTCATAAATCCAAGTCCAAGTCACGAGGGTGCCAACAAGACATCAGCCACATCCTCAGCATCTACTTTTGCATCGTCGATGCCCCGGACACCATGTATACGGGTCACCTAATCTCAATCTCGTGTGCTTAATAAGTAAGTAATTACTAAGATAGTGTCCAGGAACCTTGAATTTTTTACAATTGCAAAAGTAAAAATTGTATTTTTTCAGCGACATTATCCATCTAGAAAGGCATCGCCAAACCACTAGCTCTAGCAATATAGCTAAGTCCTTCTTTTTTAATGCACTTCTTAGGAACTCCCCACAGTTTTCTAAAATTGGCATTGTTGTTTTTTCCCTTTTTTTTCTTACAAACCTGATGAAAAGGTAGGGGCATATGCATGTCATGTTGTAAGTCATGCATGTTGATCTGGTTACACGGTAGCCATTCCTCCTTGTTTTTACACAAGCACATATTGGTGACAAGTGATTGGCTAGAAAGATTTATTTTCCATGGTGCAAGTAAATGTTCCGGCTAAAATTCTACTCCCTCCATCCCTAAATATAAGACCTTTTAGAGGTTCCACTATGTAGTCATATTTTAAAATATAGATTCATTCATTTTGCTCCGTATCTAGTCTATAGTGAAATCTCTAAAAGGTCTTATATTTAGGAACGGAGGGAGCAATGATCTATTTATGACACAGCCATACATCATGGACGACCATCAGTATTTTTCTTTTGAAAATCATCTGAATACAAGTAGTGATTGTTTGATTGTATCTTGCATGCATGTGTTGCAAAACGGCATGACTTGGATTATACATGCACAATTCAATGGGACAATAAAGAGGCCAACAAAATATCTAGTAGTAATATATGTTTTTGAATAGCATGGCATAGGCTGGGCTATAGGGGAATGATCATAATACGTATGTACGGGGGGAGGATTCCTCTCTAATACCAGTAGCTTGAAAAATTTGTATCACTGTCAGATCAATAGGTCTCTTGTGCTTTGTGGCGTAACTTGTGGCTGAAGTTCAGTGAGCCAAATGAACTTACAACACTGTCTCATGTTAGTGAACCTTCTCTGCACGAAACAATATGATAGTATATAGCTATATGCTTCAAGTGTTTTGATTTTTATATTACCGCAACTCCGACCTATTGGGTCATTTTCAGCAGCCAACAATATGCTTCTTTAATCTCTGTTACCATGCACTATAAGAGTGCATGCCTATACCCGAAACGTTTTCTATGGGCATAAGCAAAATGTATCGTATAATTAAGTTATTTCCTCTTAGAGGTGTTACCCAAGGGATTTTGTATAAAATTTGATCTAAATATTCAAATGTTTCCTAATCCTAATCAAAAATCGTCAATTTCAAACAATTCATCCAAAACTTTGAAGAATTGTTTTTCTTTAGGCCGCAGTGCCACCGCCCCCTAGTTCTCACCACGACTTAACCAAATCGCATGTTGCCTCTACGTCTTCCCTTTGGGTCGTAGTGGCGTGAGGCACGCTCCCCACGACACACAAGCCACCGCTACAATGCCCCTCCGGGATGTAGTGCTGCGACACACGGTTCTCGCTGCCACCCGAGGTCTTTCTGCCGTCGCACCGACCTGCTCGCCGCCCCGAGGTCTTCCCCCCGTCACCCCAACCCGCGCGTTGTCACCTCGGGATGTAGTTCCCGATGCACGGTCCACTCCGCAGTGCCCTGCTCGTTGACTTCATGTGGTATGCACCTGTCAGATTTCGGC
The DNA here is from genome assembly GCF_904849725.1 of Hordeum vulgare subsp. vulgare. Lineage (NCBI taxonomy): Eukaryota > Viridiplantae > Streptophyta > Magnoliopsida > Poales > Poaceae > Hordeum > Hordeum vulgare. The sequence continues at coordinate 120,085,187 of NC_058522.1, forward strand.
TCCGCAATACCGTAAGGATTCGAACATTGGGGCGTGCATGAAGATCTCTCCCTGCTTAGCCTCGCCTAACCCACTACTCGATGGAAACAACGAGGGACTCACTTGATGGCGACGGTTGCATAGAACACAATAGCTTACGGTAGCACATAACACAACAGTTTACCCAGTTTCGGGCACCTGCGAAGCGTAAAACCCCACTCCTGCTTTTGGTGGATTGCCTCTCGTGGAGGTGGTGGATGAATTGGTACAGTGCTCTCGATCCTCCGGAGGCCAAGTGGCTAGGTGTATTGCCCTACGGTTCGAATGAACTCTCCCCTACCAAGTGTTCTACCCACTCAATTTATAGCGGAGGCCCGGGTCCTCTACTCTCGTAGCTTCGACGGGAAGGGATCCCACTGTCGCCAATTTTGAAGGGGAACACGGGAACATGCTCCCCTTCCCAAAGGTGGTCATCGCCTGCAAAGTAACTGTCCGTGCTGCAGGGACTGTCCCGAGGATGACGTTTGCCCTACTGGCATGCGGCAATGGCTTCGTTGCACCATAAGGGAAACCTTTGGAAGATGCCTTTGGAACGCTTGTACGCTTCCGCCTCCTTCCGCTTCTGCTGATTGCCTGTCCTTTCCTGGCGTCACCCTTGACTCCTGAGGCCCGACCTTGCCTTGGAATATCCGCCACTCCGGAGGGGTCCTGAGGAGGCCCTTGCGGTTCTTGACGCTGCTCCTCCTTGTCAGGTTTGGCCCCTCACAAGGGCCATACCCTGAATGGTGCCGAGCCCGTTGGTTTATTCCAATGAGGTGGGCCCGCCTTGGGCAACACGCATGCACGTCTGGGTACCCCCATTCCCAGAACGCCGACAGTAACCCCTGGGCCCGCGGAGTGCTCGGGTTGGCTTCGGGGCGGAGCCTAGGGGGGCATCATGAGGCGCCCTTGGCCCTGAAATGCCTCTAGGCCAGGCCGGCACATGTCACGCGGCTGGTGTCGGGTACTCCGTGTTCTCTGTCTGTGCCCCCTTATTAGGTGCCTTGCTTGTACCTTCGGTGCGTCATTGCTTTCCTTCTTCCGTACTCGCCCTTCCTCTTTGGTCTCTGACTCCAACTGGCACCTCCCAGATCCAGCGCCGCGTAGTTCCTTGCCAGTTCAACAATGGCGCCCGCCAGCAAGAAAAAAACCAAAGGGGCATGGTCCGGCCCTGACTTCTCTGCTCCTGGACTGCACCCTCTTACAGGACACCAATCTCGTCCTCGTGCTTCCATGGACCACGACCGAGTCCAACGAGCATGGGCGAACCGTGATATGGCCTGGCGCCATAGAGGAGCGACTCACGTCCCGGGCGATATACCCCTTCTTCCTTCACGGTATTTACGTTGGGCTGGTGCCGCTTTTCTCCCAGTTCTAAACCGTTGTCTTGGACCACTATGGGATCCAAGCCCTTCATCTCCAGCCCAACTCCATCTTGCTTTTGTATGTCTTTGCTTTCAACTGTGAGGCTTTCGTGGGTGTGCAGCCTTCGGTTGCCCTCGTCCGCCACTTCTGCAGCTTGCGCCTGCATGACGGCGCTCATTTGTCGGCGTGTGTCTCCTTGATGGCAGCCTAGAGTGGCAACGTGCTCTTGAAGGTCGGGAAGAAGGTGGGTAACTTCACGCACCACTAGGTCCTTATGTGCCTTAACGATGCCAACCCTCGGTTGGAGGAGCCGAAGGAGTTGCTGGAGAAGACCTGCGCGTGGAGCTCGGCGAAGTTCTCCGTCCCTCGGGTTGTGCCCGTGCTGGAGCGCTTTTCCCGCAACATCAGCGCCAAGAGGATGACCGGAAAAATGATAGTGAAGGAGTTCCTGGCGCAACGCCTGGCGCCTCTCCACGCACACTCCAAGCCCCTGTGGGAGTATCGGGCTGGCGACGACGAGCTCCGGCTCCGGACCCGGAACCTCCCCATACAAGACCTGAGCAGGGTCATGGCGATCTTGCTGGGCGGTGACCCTGGCGACCTTCCCGAGGCCCTAGGTCCATTATACCATCGTGACGACCGGGCTGACCTGGTAGCTGCGATGCCTGTCTTCAACGAGTGGGGGCCTCCTCGCACATGGACAGTGCCTGCAGGGGCCCCGCATCGACCCTGCTTGCAATGCGGTCCGCGTGCGTGCTTGCTTCCCGGAGGCTCAGGGCTGAGCTGCTTAAATCCCGCAAGACCATGCTCGCCGCCCGGGAGGAAGAGATGTCCCAGGAGGAGAGCAGCCTCAGCATGAAGTAGGCGCGCTTGGAAGAGCAGGAGAACGAGGCCGCCTCGAGGAAGGCCCTCCTTGACGCCCACGAGAAAGCTCTCGCCGCGGCTGAGGAGGGGAAACCACCGAGCTGGCCTCCTTCCCTGACGTTGAGCTCAGGCTTCGCACGGCGCTCCGCTCCCTCTGCCGGGACGAGTTCGATGAACCTCTGGCCACCCCAGAGGATGTCTTTGCCACGCTCGTGAAGGGGCTCGTAACGGCGCTGGAGATTGCCGTCGTGCAGGTGGACAAGATCTTGGACATCGAGTGTCGCGACCTCTTCTTCGTGGCTGCGACTCGGGTCTTTAGCCACCTTCATCTTCGCGACGCCGAATTTGATCTAAGCTTCGTGATCGTGCGGAGGGGGTGAAGGGCCCTGTGGAGGCGTTGGTGAGGAGGTTCGCTCGCGTCGCAGCTCCTTCGTCTCCACGTGTCGTTGGAGCCGATGATGGGGAAGACGATGCCTCTGACGTCGACGACTAGCCCCCCGTGGAGGGGGCGACCGACGGCGGCTCCTCTTGATTTCTTGTCCCTGTTACTTTCCTGCAATGCACATCATGCCTCGCGGAGGCATTGAACTTATTTGCGTTTTTATGAACTTGGTCACGGTTTGTAATAATTGAATGCTTGAATGTTTTCCTCGCCTTGTGTCACACCCTGTTTTTACTACCACTTCTTTGTAATGCAAAATCTGAGCTTGTTAAAACTTTTTCAAAACTAATGATGTGAGTGCCATGATTGTAATTGTATGCTTGTGTGTTTGATCATGTGATGAAAATCCCCATTTCACAATACTGATTTATTTCCAAAAACCTTTACATGTCTCTGATTAAGGTAAAACCCTACTTTGAGTTGCACTACATGCCCTTGATGGTAAGAAGTGTTTCTACCCAAAGTTGGTGATCTGATTTTAACTTCATTTTAGTGCCTTAAAACTACAAAATAATTATTTTTAGAATTAGTTTCCTAATTAAATTGCATGTCCATTTCTGAGGCCAGAATTGGTATTCCTACATGGAAAAATACTTTTCTGCCTTAGAAAAATCTGATTAAATTTGCAGATGATTAGAAGGACATATATATTACATACATAAGATTTTAAACCTTATTTTATATTATAATTATTTGAATAAAAACCTGGAAGCCATTTCTGTCTGTTTTGACCTTTTGAATTATTTCCAAAGGAAATATTCTCAATAAACTCCTAGAAAATTCCAGTAGTATCCCTAAGCCATATTTGGTGTCCACATAAAGTTTCCCCTTGGTCCAAGGTGACTAAGGACCCCAAATAACCCCAAAACACCTTTTGTCCAGATTGAAGTTAGAGCAACTCTACATTGCAAAGTTTATCCAATGAAGCTGAAATTTTGCAGGAGTGCCTAATACCTCAAATGAGGGTTCCACACGAAAAATGGGATTTTTGGGATTTAGTTTGCCCACACTGTCTTTGGAAGGGACATATCTGGTCAAATTGAACTGTTTTCAAGTCTACAAAGCTAAACTTGTCCAATGGAGTTCAAACTTGGTGAAACCCCATGTTTTAGCACCAAACCCAAACTTGTTAAGTTGCAGCGCCAGTGGTGGGGTGCAACCCCCTCAAACCACTGTCGAGCACCTTCTGACAGATAGGGAAAAGTCACCTTAGCCACAGCTAAACCCAACCCCTTTGCTCCAAACTCAAATATTAGGTGGCCAGTATCCATATCTAACCCCAGTCAACTAGCCCCTCACTGGTTCAAAGTGGAAAGGCCAAAAACTCCAATTTAGGCTCCACCTCAAGGCTGACTGCACTAGCATTTCTTGTGTCCTTTGACAAGCCAAAGCTCCCACGAGACCCAAACGGCTAGCCACACTCCCAGCTAGTGCCAGGACATGCTAGACATGTCCAAAGTGCCTCAGAGCGGACCAGCATGCCGTGGCATGCCAAAACTATGCTCTGAGCGCGCTACAGTCAGCCACCAAGGTGGGGGCGACGCTCTCGGCCAGTTCCAGCCCCCCCCGAGGTGTCCAACCTCTTCCCAGACAACCCCTTTGCATTGAGCAACCCTCAAGGCCCCTCCTCCCCCGCATTAGAGCTCGTGATACGCGTGCCCGCGGCACCAGAACCGGCCAAGGTTGCGTGGCCACGGATGCTCTACTCCTCCCTCTCTCCCTCTGCAGTAGATGGTTCTGGAAGTCCAAAACAATGTCCTGAGACCCTGGTTTCAACCCCAGCCCCTCTCTGCACCCCCATGCACACCACGGTGAGTCACCGATGCTCCCGAATCAGCTCATCTTCGTGGGCCTATAATTAGCCATCCCCCTCGCTCCTGGACCCCTCAGATAGCCTCACCACGACCAATAGCACCTCCCTAGCCACCCCAGCAACGAGCAGAGCCCCGGTGCTCGAGATCGACCGAAGCCCCTCCGCCTCGGAGCTCCGATTGATCTCCAGCAACACGACGACTCCTGCGCCCCTCGACCCACCAAACTGATCCCCTCAACCCCAGGAAGCTTTCCCCCAACTCGCCCGACCATTTCCGTGTTTCTAGACACCTCCTCGACCACCTCCCGAAACTCCTCCTTCACGGCCTCCTCGTCGCCGGTGAACCCCTGCCTCTCCAACGTTGTTCCGACCACCAGTAGGTAGGCAACGTCATGGTAAACCCATTCCAGTCCTTGTTGGGGCCTGAGAGCATCTGCAGCCTCGCCGACATGCTCATCCTCCTCTCTGCCAGAGGTAGGAGACGACACCGACAGGTGTGCCCCACCTGTCGATGGCCCAACCTCCTCCCCAGCGCTGTCCACAGCCACTAAGCGCAGGGCCCCGCACGTTAGGTTCCAACCTGAGGGCGCGTGCGCCTGGGCACGCTGTCGGCTGGCCTTGGGCCAGCCCAACACCATGCCGAGCCAGGCCAGGGGCTTGGCCCATTTTTATTTATTTTTAAAAATCTGATTTCAAAGATTTTTATAAAAATATTTAGCCAGTGTAAAAATATAATTTTCCACTTTTATTCTTCTAAAAATATGTAGTATTTAATAATATGATTGCATGAATTTTCCTACAACTATTCTGTTTTACAATAATAAAAAGGACTAAATTGGAATAGTTTTGATTCTGTTTGGTTAATTTTAAAAATATTCCTTCAAGAGAATTTGAGGCAAATATTTCTCAAAATGACAGCTTAGATTTATCAGTAACAAAGAACTTTTTTTAAAATGACTTTTTGATATGTTTCTATGTGAGCTATTTCTTATTTATTGTTTTATCGACGATAGAAAATCCGTGTGACTGGGGAATCGGAGCGGAAGACCTCGAAGACCCCGGATACCTAGCTGACCAAGGCAAGCAACCCTTTGACCATGACTGAGCATATGTTACTTTGCGTGTTTAGATAGCAAGTATTTCCGTTGAATATGATCATAAGTGTCGGTAATCATTTGATATGATTTTAACGATGGCTCCCCCGGAGCACATGCATTGAGCTTGATCCTACCCTTGAGGGTCATGCTAATATGATATTGATAAGTAAAGTTAGAAGTAGTATTATCATGAGCATGTTGATGACATAAACGAAAGAGTTTATGAAAACCCCGTCGGGTGCCACTAATGCCCGAGGGTGATGATGAGTTAGGTGTCCACTTTTGGTGAAGTGGTGCACCGGGTACTTTGAGTGAGTATGATTTCGGAAATGGGATTAGATTTATGATGTGTCGACCGTCCCAACCTTACCAGTACGACCATGTTACCCCTTATGGGACGGGGCTATGTTAATTACTCTAGTCGTTGCTAGCAAAGAGACACATTACTAGTGGCAGGAGTGATGTGTGGTGACTCTCGTGATGGGGTCATGCCAGGTAGGACGACTATGCCATTTTTATGAGTTCTAGTCACACCATTGGTCCCCACATGGTTGGCACTGTCCAGAGTCGGTGCTCGTAAGACAGACAACATGTGGGCTGGGTACCAATCGAGTGGACCTCTTTGTGTAATATCGTCAGGGGAAAGGCATTGATCGGGTACTTACGTCAGGTATGTTATATACCGCGAGTCGTGGATGACACGGAAGTTTCCCGGATCTCGTGGGTCCAGCGTACTACCTCTGCAGAGTGTAAAACTATTCGAATAGCCGTGTCCACGGTCAAGGACAGTTGGGTAATCCTGCTTAAACTACGTCCAGCTGTTTCCGCATAAACCAAGTGTGTGTGTTGTGTTAAAAACGTGTTGTTATGAAAGTAATGATATGACCAAGTTTGGTGACTTGGCATATAGGGTGAGCACGGATGGCTCGTCCCTCGACTGATATATTGATATTTGCAACCTATTCTTCAAAAGTAATTCTTTAACTTGATGCATATTCATGATCATTCCACCCCGATGAAATCCACCAAAGATGCATGATATTGTTATCCTTCACTTTCATTGTTCGTAACATGGGCTGTTTGGGAGTACATTCAAAGTACTCATTGGCTTGCCACTGGTTATGTTATTGTCCAGACATGGAGGGACCAGAGTTTGGAGCAGAGTACGTCTTCAGAGATGCCCCTGCGAACTAGGATGCTTCAGAGTCAGAATGCCTGTCGGTGTAGGCTTGATGGCATGGGCACCCGCTTAGCCCCTATGATTTCTGCTACTAGTTGTATCATAATGATTTGGACTTAGGCCCTGCCTTGTGAACTTGACCATTCGGTCATGTGTTGTAATAATCGATACTTGGAGACTCTTTTATTTGGTATCTCTGTTCGATGAGCATTGATCTTTGGGATAACTGAGCACGGCGATCTTGACCCGTAAGTCGGGGTCCCCACAGAGCTGGTATCAGAGCCATCCTGACTATAGGGAGCCTTAGGTAGCATGGATGAAAGCCGAGATGACTAGTGCACATAGACCTTAACGTGAGATTCTGCACCCACTAAAAACTTTCTAACTCTCTCCTCTACATCTTGTAGATGGCCGCCGTACCTGAGATGCTTCTGGAGACAGGCTTTCCTCTTTTTTTGAGTGATAGCCTCGAGAAGTGTCAAGCACGCCGCACGCCCATCTTCCTCTACCACGAGCACTGGGTCAACGCCGACACTAACGAATATCACGTGGACATGATAGTGAAGGCTAATGACTCCCCGACTAGTTGGTTCTTTGAAGGTCCACAGATGGAAGATCTAATGTTGGCAGTGGAGACCGCAGCACGAGAGGGGCTCGTGCGACTCCGCGACATCCTTCCCGAGATGGCTGTTGAGCCATCTACTCGTCACCTAACTTTTGTTAAGGATGGGGTAGACGGGAGTTGGACACTCAACCCATCTTCCAAGGACGGGATGCCACTGACGTTTCAGACCTACTTTAGTCTCTCCTCCGACACTTTGACACACCTTTTGATCAAGGAGTCAACTAGGATCCGCCAAGAGCGGCACCAAGTCAAGGATCTGCTTCGCACGGAGAAGATGAAGAACCGCATGGTGAAGAAGGAAGGAGCACCCAAAGGACCACCAGGTTTTGCTTTCCGAGGAGGAATACCACCGCTTCAGGCCACTCCTCTACAGAGTCATCACTTGACTGTGGAAGAGTACACCGAACTCTTCGCTACCTCGCCAACCAAGAGACACCGTGATGGTGCGCTTCCTTCTACTACTCCTTCAAAGAAGGGAATCACTCATGAAGATGAAGATGAAGATGAAGGTGAAGACGAAGATCTCGCAAAACCCGCTCATGAGACCGCGCAGTCGGCCGCTTAGCTTTAGCAGCATAGGCAATTAGGATGTACCCCCGAGCGTATGAGTTCCTGTATCGGTTTGTATGAACCATGAGTATTGTGTAAGCCTGTTGGGTGCAAGTCGCATTCTGGCTTAGGCAGCTTGTGAGCGACTACATCGCTTGTTTTTAATATAATGTAGTAGCTCTTTTCAAAACCATTGGCTTAAATTTTTTACACTAGCACAACACCAGACCCCCTCTTTACTAGAGCATCATCCCTTATGATTTCAGCCAGTTTGGCAAATTGACCTCTCTACTCCCAAGACAGGATGGTGAATGCAACTCGCAACAGCACCTTCGGCAACCCCGGCTCTGCCTCTTCAGGTCAGCAGCAGGGAACCGTAGGGGAAGCTCAAGCTGGAGATCACCACGAGCAGCAAGACGATGTTCCGCCGCCGCCGCCTCCTCCTAAAAGCTTGATCATGGATCAGTCCCTTCAAGCTCTTCGAGAGGAGCGTCAAGCCAACAATGCCGCTATTCAGCAGCTGGCTCAAACCTTGGTGAACAACCCACCGCAGAACGGGAATGGCAATGGTCTCTCAACTCCCTATGAGTTCATGCGAACTACACCACCCATATTCACGGAGACGACTGAACCATTGGATGCCGATGACTTGATCTGTACTATCAAAGACCTCCTCGTGCTGGTCAAGTGCACTGATGATCGTGAGAAAGTTCTCTATGCTTCTCACTGTCTCGGAGGCACAGCCAGAGCTTGGTGGGATGGATTTCAGATCATGCGAGCAGGGCAAGTAATCACTTGGGCTGTGTTCAAAGATGGATTCCGCGCTGCTCACATTCCTCCTGGAATGATGACCATTAAGAAGCGGGAATTTCGAGCCTTAAGGCAAGGCACTGGATACGTCAAGGAATATTTGCAGAAGTTCAACCTCCTGTAAAGAATCGCGCCTGAGGACGTCAACACTGAAGCCGCCAAAGTGGAACGCTTTATGGAACGACTAAAACAGCACTCCACTATCAGCTGGTTGTTTGCGAATGCCAGACCTTCAACAATCTAGTTAATAAGGCCCTTATGTTGGAAGACAAGCGTCGTGCCATGGACGACACCCGTAATCACAAGCTAATGGGTAGTGGAGGACCAGGTAACACGAAGCCACGAACATGGCAGCCAGCTCTAGCAAGACCCAACTATTAGCAGCAGTACAAATATCCAACATTTTGCCAGAACTACCAGCCTCAGCAGCAAGTCAACACCAAGCGAGCAAGCAATCCGTCGAACAACGGTGGAATCAAGACCAATCTTCCAGTGCAAGTTACCTGTTTCGGATGTGGACAAACATGGCACTATTCCAGGCAGTGCCCCAACAAGAAACCCGATGCTCAGCGCCCCAATGCGCAAAATCCAGGCCAAGGAGCACCAGACAGGAATCACGCTCCCCGCAATCAGCAGTATCACATCAAGCGATGGATTAATCATATTTCCGCGGAAGAGGCACAAGAAGACCCGGACTGCATTCTGGGTACGTTCCTCGTCAACTCTACCCCAGCAACAGTATTGTTTGATTGTGGTGCTTTGCATTCTTTTGTTACGCAAAAGTTTGCGGAAAAATGTGGTATAGAACCTACCTTTCTTCATGGGCATATGGCAATTCAAACCCCCGGAGTAGTTTTGAGGACCAATCTAGGGTGTAGGAAGATCGGGATAGTTATCAATGGGACGAGCTTCTCAGCTGATCTCATTGTGCTTAAGTCGCAAGGCCTAGAAGTAATTCTCGGCATGGATTGGTTGGTCAAGCATCATAGTATCTTGGACTGTGCTAACTGGGCCATTACCATGACAAGTGACCAAGTTGTCAAAGTCAAGTATGTCTCTGAGCCAGTACCCGCTCAAGTACCACGGGTTAACAGCCTGTCAGAGGAAGAACTCGATCGAGTGCCAATAGTGTGTGAATAATCAGACATCTTTCCTGATGAGCTACCAGGGATGCCTCCTGACTGAGACATCGACTTCATCAATGAACTCATGCCCGGATCAAGGCCTATCTATAAGAAGCCTTACAGGATGGGATCCGAAGAGCTAGCGAAGTTGAAGAAGCAACTGGATGAGCAACTCAGGAAAGGATTTATTCGTCCAAGTGCGTGACCTTGGGGATCACCTGTTCTTTTCGTGTCGAAGAAGGATGGGACTATCCGACTCTGCGTCGATTACCGTTCTCTCAATGAGGTCACAATTAAGAACAAGTTCCCACTCCCCAACATTGAATACTTATTCAATCAGCTAAATGGAGCTAAGGTATTCTCCAAGATCGACCTCCGATCTGGATATTACCAACTGAAGATCCGACCTGAGGACATACCCAAGACTGCGTTCATGACCCGGAACGGTCTGTATGAATGCACTGTCATGTGTTTTGGGTTGACTAATGCCCCAACTTACTTCGTGTACCTCATGAATAAGGTCTTCATGGAATACGTGGACAAGTTTGTCGTCGTATTCATTGATGACATATTAATCTTTTCCATGTCCGAAGAAGAGCATGAGAAACACTTAAGGTTAGTATTGGTGAAGCTTCGAGAGCACCAACTTTATGCCAAGTTCAGCAAATGCCAATTTTGGTTGAACGAAGTTGGATTCTTGGGCCATACGATGAAATCAAGTGGATTGGCAGTTGATCCCTCCAAGATTACTACGGTAACCAACTGTGAATCGCCAATTGATGTGAAGGAAGTCAGGAGCTTCCTCGGACTCGTGGGATATTACCGCAAGTTCGTAGAAGGATTCTCCCGCATCGCTCGACCCATGACTCAGCTCTTGAAGAAAGTCAAGACGTTCGAATGGACGCTAGAGTGTGAATCCAGCTTCCAAGAATAGAAGAAGAGATTAACCACCGCCCCGGTATTGGCCACTCCAGATATCAGCAAGGAGTTTGTGATATATTGTGATGCCTCGAGGACCGGACTCAGTGGGGTTATAATGCAGGATGGCAGAGTCGTGTTGTATCTGTCACGACAACTGCGCCCGCATGAGGAGAACTATGCCACCCATGATCTCGAGTTGGCAGTTGGAGTGCATACCCTGAAAACATGGCGACATTACCTTCTGGGGAAGCGATGTGAAATATACACTGACCACAAAAGTCTGAAGTATATCTTCACTCAAAGGGAATTGAATATGAGGCAACGAAGATGGTTGGAGTTAATCAAAGACTACAACCTCAGCATTCAATATCACCCCGGTAAGGCCAATGTAGTGGCCAATGCCTTAAGCCGAAAGACCAACATCTTGAACGTCATGCTAAAGGAAAGGCAACCCGCCTTATATGAAGAATTGGAGAACTTCGGGTTGGAATTAGTAGAATCAAGATTCCTAGATAACCTCGAAGTCAAACCAACGCTGGTGGATGACATCAAGGAGGCCTAGAAGGGTCATAAGAGAATTGAAGGCATCAGGAAGAAGATTCAAGAAGGCAAGGCCCCAGGATTCTCGGTGGATGAACAAGGAGTAGTGTGGTTTGGGCAACGTTTATGTGTACCCAACAAGGCTAAACTCAAGGATTTGATCCTATAGGAAGCACATGATACACCCTACTCTATTCACCCTGGTGGTACCAAGATGTATCATGATCTCCGAGAAAGATTCTGGTGGCATGGCATGAAGAGGGAAATAGCGTCCTATGTTTCCAAGTGCGACGTGTGCCAACAAGTCAAGGCTGAGCATCAGCGACCTGCAGGACTGCTACAACCTCTCAAAGTGCCAGAATGGAAGTGGGACAATATAGGCATGGACTTTGTTACCGGCTTACCAAGGTCTAGGAGAGGCCATGACTCTATATGGGTTACTGTCGACCATTTGACCAAAGTGGCCCATTTCATTCCTGTCAACACCACATATGATGGGAACAAGTTGGCTAGTCTCTATATTGAGTGTATTGTAAGCCTTCATGGAGTTCCCAAGGAGATTGTAGCTGACCGAGGCACGCAGTTCACCTCAAGATTTTGGAAAAAGTTCCAAGAAGCCATCAGAACCAAGCTCTCTTTGAGCACCGCTTTCCACCCACAAACGGGTGGACAAACGGAAAGAGTGAATCAGATACTCGAAGGTATGCTCAGCGCATGAGTCTTGGCGCATGGAGCCAAATGGGAAGAGTGTCTTCCGTTCGCTGAGTTTTCATACAACAACGGCTACCAGTCCAGTCTCCAAATGGCCCCGTTCGAAGTGTTGTACAGACCAAAGTGCCGCACACCGCTCAATTGGTCCGAAACCGGAGGAGGATTGATTTTCGGGCCGGAAGTTTTGCATAAGGAAGAAGAGAAGGTGCAACTGGTCTGAGAGAATCTAAAAGCAACCAAGTCACGACAAAATAGTTATGTGGATTCTCGCCGCAGGGATGTGGAGTTCATTCCCCGAGACCTGGTGTACCTCCGTGTCACACCTCTCAAGGGAACAAGTGTTTCCACATTAAAGGGAAACTCGCTCCAAGGTTCATTGGACCTTTTAAGATCACGGCAAGGCGTGGAGAAGTTGCTTATCAGTTGGAGCTACCTCCGGAACTTTTGGGTGTAAACAACATCTTCCACGTGTCACAACTTCGGAAGTGTCTTCAAGCGCCAAATCGTCCTGATCTTTAGAAGGACATTGAACACCAGGCCATTGACCTTCAGCCTGATCTCACCTACCACGAGAAGTCGGTCCGCATTTTGGATGAAGTTGAGCGTTGCACCAGAAGCCGCACCATCAAGTATTTCAAGGTTCAGTGGAGCAACCACACCGAAGCCGAAGCAACATGGGAGCGTGAAGACTATCTCCGATCTAAGTTTCCCGACATTTTTAGCACCTAGCTTAGGAATCTCGGCGGCGAGATTCTTGTAAGGGGGATAGGTCTGTCACACCTTGTTTTTACTACCACTTTTGCATAATGCAAAAATCTGATCTTCTTAAAACTTTTTCAAAACTAATGATGTGAGGGCCATGATTGTCATTGTATGCTTGTGTGTTTTATCATGTGATGAAAAACCCCATTTCAGAATATCGATTTGTTTCCAAAAACCTTTACATGTTTCTGATTAAGGTAAAACCCTACTTTGTGTTGCACTACATGCCTTTGATGGCAAGAGGTGTTTCTACCCAAAGTTGGTGATCTGATTTTAACTTCATTTTACTGCCTTAAAACCACAAAATAATTATTTTTAGAATTATTTTCCTAATTAAATTGCATGTACATTTGTGAGGCCAGAATTGCTATTCATACTTCGAATAATACTTTTCTGCCTTAGAAAAATCTTATTAAATTTGGAGATGATCACATGGACATATATTTCCATATATATTATAATTATTTGAATAAAACCCTGGAAGCCATTTCTATCTATTTTGACCTTTTGAAATATTTCCAAAGGAAATATTCTCAATAAAATCCTAGAAAATTCCAGTAGTATCCCTAAGCCATATTTGTTGTCCACATAAAGTTTCACCTTGGTCCAGATAACCCCAAAACCCCTTGTGTCTAGATTGAAGTTAGAGCAACTCGACATGGACAGGTTTATCCAATGATGTTGAAACTTTGCAGCAGTGCCAAATACATCGAATGAGGGTTCCACACCAAAACTGGGATTTGTGGGACTTAGTTTGCCCACACTCTCTTTGGAAGGGACAGATCTGGTCAAATTGAAGTGTTTTCAAGTTTGCAAAGCTAAACTTGTCCAATGGAGCTCAAAATTGGTGAAACCCCGTGTTTTAGCACCAAACCCAAACCTGTTAAGTTGCAGCACCAGTGGTCAGGTGCAACCCCCTCAAACCACTGTCGAGCACCTTCTGACAAATAGGGAAAAGCCACCTAAACCACAGCTAAACCCAACCCCTTTGCTCCAAACTCATAGATTAGGTGGCCAGTATCCATATCTAACACTAGTCAACTAGCCCCTCACTGGTTCAAAGTGGAAAGGCCAAAATCTCCAATTTAGGCTTCACCTCAAGGCTGACAGCACTAGCATTTCTTGTCTCCATTGACCAGCGGAAGCTCCCACGAGACCCAAATGGCTAGCCAAACTCCCAGCCAGTGCCAGGACATGCTAGACACATCCAAAGTGCCTCAGAGCGCACCAGCATGGTGTGGCATGTCAACACTGCGCTCTGGGCATGCTACAGGAGGCCACCAAGGTGGGGGCGACGCTCTCGGCCAGTTCCAGCCTCCCACGAGGTGCCCAACCTCTTCCCCGACAACCCCTCTCCGTCGAGCAACCCTCAGGGCTCCTCCTCCCCCGCATTAGAGCTCATGCGACGCGTGCCTGCACACACCAGAACCAGCCAAGGTTGCGCGACCACGGATGCTCGACTCCTCCCTCTCTCCCTCTGAAGCAGATGGTTGTGGCAGTCCAAAACCATGTCCTGAGACCGTGGTTTCAACCCCAGCCCCTCTCTGTACCCCCATGCGCGCCATGGTGAGTCACCGGCGCTCCCGAATTGGTTCACCGTCGCGGGCCTATAAATATCCCCCCTCACTCCCGCACCCCTCAGATAGCTTCACCACGACCACTAGCACCTCCCTAGCCACCCTAGCAAACTAGCACAACCCCGGTGCTCGAGATGGATCGAGGCCCCTCCGCCTTGGAGCTCCGGTCGATCTCCGGCTACACGACGGCTCCTGCGCCCCTCGACCCACCAAACTGATCCCCTCAACCCAAGGAAGCGTTCCCCCAACTCGCCCGAGCATTTCTGTGTCTCTAGCCACCTCCTCGACCACCTCCCAAAACTCCTCCGCCACGGCCTCCTCGTCCCTGGTGAACTCCTACCTGTCTGATGTTGTTCCGACCACCAGTAGGTAGGCGACGTCATGGCGAAACCATTACAGTCCTTGTTGGGGCCTGAGACCGTCGGCAGCCTCGCCGGCGTGCTCCTCTTCCTCTCTGGCCAAACGTAGGAGAGGACCCCGATAGGTGTGCCTCACCTCTCGGTGGCCCAGTGTCCTCCCCCACGCTGTCCACAGCCACTGACCACAGGGCCCCGCACGTCAGGTTCAAACCTGACGGTGCGAGCACCTGGGCAGGCTGTCGGCTGGCCTGGGGCCAGCCCAGCTCCAGGACTAGCCAGGCCAGGGGCTTAGCCCATTTTTCTTTATTTTCAAAAATCTGATTTCAAAGATTTTTATAAAAATATTTAACGAGTGTAAAAATATAATATTTCAACTATTATTGTTCTAAAAATATGTAGTATTTAATAATATGATTGGATGATTTTTTCTACAACTATTCTGTTTTACAATAATAAAAAGGACTAAATTGGAATAGTTTTGCTTTTGTTTTGTTAATTTTAAAAACGTTCCTTCAAGAGAATTCGAGGCAAATATTTTTCAAAATGACAACTTAGATTAATCAGTAATAAATAACATTTTTTTAAATGACTTTGTGATCTGTTTCTATATGAGCTATTTCTTATTTATTGTTTTATCGATGATAGAAAATCCATGTGACGAGGGAATCGGAGCGGAAGACCTCGAAGACCCTGGATACCTAGCTGACCAAGGCAAGCATCCCTTTGACCATGACTTAGCATATGTTACTTTGCATGTTAAGATAGCAAGTATTTTTTGGAATTATGCACTAGAGGCAATAATAAATGTAGTTATTATTATAATTCCTGTATCAAGATAATAGTTTATTATCCATGCTATAATTGTATTGAATGAAGACTCATTTACATGTGTGGATACATAGACGAAACACCGTCCCTAGCATGCCTCTAGTTGGCTAGCCAGTTGATCAATGATACTCAGTGTCTTCTGATTATGAACAAGGTGTTGTTGCTTGATAACTGGGTCACGTCATTGGGAGAATCACGTGATGGACTAGACCCAAACTAATAGAAGTAGCATGTTGATCGTGTCATTTTGTTGCTACTGTTTTCTGCGTGTCAAGTATTTATTCCTATGACCATGAGATCATATAACTCACTGACACCGGAGGAATGCTTTGCGTGTATCAAACGTCGCAACGTAACTGGGTGACTATAAAGATGCTCTACAGGTGTCTCCGAAGGTGTTAGTTGAGTTAGTATGGATCAAGACTGGGATTTGTCACTCCGTGTGACGGAGAGGTATCTCGGGGCCCACTCGGTAATACAACATCACACACAAGCCTTGCAAGAAATGTAACTTAGTGTAAGTTGCGGGATCTTGTATTACGGAACGAGTAAAGAGACTTGCCGGTAAACGAGATTGAAATAGGTATGCGGATACTGACGATCGAATCTCGGGCAAGTAACATACCGAAGGACAAAGGGAATGACATACGGGATTATACGAATCCTTGGCACTGAGGTTCAAACGATAAGATCTTCGTAGAATATGTAGGATCCAATATGGGCATCCAGGTCCCGCTATTGGATATTGACCGAGGAGTCTCTCGGGTCATGTCTACATAGTTCTCGAACCCGCAGGGTCTGCACACTTAAGGTTCGACGTTGTTTTATGCGTATTTGAGTTATATGGTTGGTTACCGAATGTTGTCCGGAGTCCCGGATGAGATCACGGACGTCACGAGGGTTTCCGGAATGGTCCAGAAATGAAGATTGATATTTAGGATGACCTCATTTGATTACCGGAAGGTTTTTGGAGTTACCGGGAATGTACCGGGAATGACGAATGGGTTCCGGGAGTTCACCGGGGGGGGGGGGGGGCAACCCACCTCGGGGAAGCCCATAGGCATTTGGGGAGCCACACCAGCCCTTAGTGGGCTGGTGGGACAGCCCACAAGTGCCCAATGCGCCAAGAGAAGAAAAATCAAGAGGAAAAAAAAGGGAAGGAGGTGGGAAGGGAGGGGGACTCCTCCCACCAAACCAAGTCCAACTCGGTTTGGGGGGGGGAGTCCTCCCCCCCTTGGCTCGGCCGACTCCTTGGGGGGTCCTTGGACCCCAAGGCAAGGCCCCCCTCCCTCCTCCTATATATATGGATCTTTTAGGGAAGATTTGAGACGACTTTCTCACGGCTGCCCGACCACATACCTCCACGGTTTTTCCTCTAGATCGCGTTTCTGCGAAGCTCGGGCGGAGCCCTGCTGAGACAAGGTCATCACCAACCTCCGGAGCGCCGTCACGCTGCCGGAGAACTCTTCTACCTCTCCGTCTCACTTGCTGGATCAAGAAGGCCGAGATCATCGTCGAGCTGTACGTGTGTTGAACGCGGAGGTGCCGTCCGTTCGGTACTAGATCGTGGGACTGATCGCGGGATTGTTCGCGGGGCGGATCGAGGGACGTGAGGACGTTCCACTACATCAACCGCATTCTCTAACGCTTCTCCTCTACGATCTACAAGGGTACGTAGATCACCCATCCCCTCTCGTAGATGGACATCAGCATGATAGGTCTTCGTGCGTGTAGGAAAATTTTTGTTTCCCATGCGACGTTCCCCAACAGTGGCATCATGAGCTAGGTTCATGCGTAGATGTCTTCTTGAGTAGAACACAAAAGTTTTTGTGGGCGGTGATGTGCGTTTTGATGCCCTCCTTAGTCTTTTCTTGATTCCGCGGTATTGTTGGATTGAAGCGGCTTGGACCGACATTACTCGTACGCTTATGAGAGACTGGTTTCATCGTTACGAGTAACCCCGTTTGCTCAAAGATGACTGGCAAGTGACGGTTTCTCCAACTTTAGTTGAATCGGATTTGACCGAGGAGGTCCTTGGATGAGGTTAAATAGCAACTCATATATCTCCGTTGTGGTGTTTGCGTAAGTAAGATGCGATCCTACTAGATACCCTTGGTCACCACGTAAAACATGCAACAACAAAATTAGAGGACGTCTAACTTGTTTTTGCAGGGTATGATTGTGATGTGATATGGCCAATGATGTGATGTGATATATTGGATGTATGAGATGATCATGTTGTAATAGAAATATTGACTTGCACGTCGATGGTACGGCAACCGGCAGGAGCCATAGGGTGGTCTTTATACTAACGTTTGTGCTTGCAGATGCGTTTACTATTTTGCTAGGATGTAGCTTTAGTAGTAATAGCATAAGTAGAACGACAACCCCGATGGCAACACGTTGATGGATGATCATGGTGTGGCGCCGGTGACAAGAAGATCGTGCCGGTGCTTTGGTGATGGAGATCAAGAAGCACGTGATGATGGCCATATCATGTCACTTATGAATTGCATGTGATGTTAATCCTTTTATGCACCTTATTTTGCTTAGAACGACGGTAGCTTTATGAGGTGATCTCTCACTAAAATTTCAAGACGAAATTGTGTTCTCCCCGACTTTGCACCGTTGCTACAGTTCGTCGTTTCGAGACACCACGTGATGATCGGGTGTGATAGACTCAACGTTCACATACAACGGGTGCAAAACAGTTGCGCACGCGGAACACTCGGGTTAAGCTTCACGAGCCTAGCATGTGCAGACATGGCCTCGGAACACATGAGACCGAAAGGTCGATCATGAATCATATAGTTGATATGATTAGCATAGGGATGCTTACCACTGAAACTATACTCAACTCACGTGATGATCGGACTTGGGATAGTGTAAGTGGATCATGAACCACTCAAATGACTAGAGAGATGTACTTTTTGAGTGGGAGTTTAGCATATAATTTGATTAAGTTGAACTCTAATTATCTTGAACATAGTCTAAGTCCACTTTGAATATATTTGTGTTGTAGATCATGGCTCACGCGAGTGTCATCCTGAATTTTAATACGTTCCTAGAGAAAGCTAAGTTGAAAGATGATGGAAGCAACTTTGTAGACTGGGCTCGTAATCTTAAGCTAATCTTACAAGCTGGGAAGAAGGATTATGTCCTTAATGCTGCGCTAGGAGATGAACCACCCGCTACGGCTGATCAGGATGTTAAGAACGCTTGGTTAGCGCGTAAGGAGGACTACTCAATAGTTCAATGTGCAGTCTTGTATGGCTTAGAACCGGGACTTCAACGTCGCTTTGAGCGTCATGGAGCATTTGAGATGTTCCAGGAGTTGAGGTTTATCTTTCAGAAGAACGTCCGGATCGAGAGGTATGAGACCTCCGATAAATTCTATGCTTGCAAGATGGAGGAAAACTCGTCTGTCAGTGAACATGTGCTCAAAATGTCTGGGTACTCAAACCGTCTAGCTGAGCTGGGGATTGAACTCCCGCAAGAGGCTATCACTGACAGAATCCTTCAATCACTGCCGCCATGCTATAAAGGCTTTGTGTTGAACTACAACTTGCAAGGGATGAACAAGTCTCCCGGCGAGTTGTTTGCGATGCTGAAAGTCGCAGAGTCTGAACTCCGTAAAGAGCATCAAGTGTTGATGGTGAGCAAGACCACTAGTTTCAAGAGAAACGGCAAAGGCAAAAATGGCAATTCGAAGAAGAGCGGCAAGCCTGTTGCCAATCCGCCGAAGAAACCCAAGGCTGGACCTAAGCCTGAAACAGAGTGCTTCTATTGCAAGGGTATGGGTCACTGGAAGCGCAATTGCCCCAAGTATCTGGCAAATAAGAAGGCGGGCAAAGAAAAATCAGGTATATTTGATATACATGTTATTGATGTGTACTTAACCGGCTCTCGTAGTAGTGCCTGGGTATTCAATACCGGTTCTGTTGCTCACATTTGCAACTCGAAACAGGAACTGCAGAATAGACGAAGGCTGGCGAAAGACGAAGTGACGATGCGCGTAGGAAACGGTTCCAAGGTTGATGCAATCGCCGTCGGCACAGTGTCACTTTAGCTACCATCGGGATTAGTGATGAACTTAAATCATTGTTATTTAGTGCCTGCGTTGAGCATGAACATTATATCTGGATCTTGTTTATTGCGAGACGGTTACTCTTTTAAGTTTGAGAATAATGGTTGTTCAATTTCTATGAGTAACATCTTTTATGGTCATGCACCGAATGTGAGAGGATTGTTCATATTGAATCTTGATAGCGATACGCATATACATAACATTGAGACCAAAAGAGTTAGAGTAAACAATGATAGCGCCATATTTTTGTGGCACTGCCGCTTGGGTCATATTGGTGTAAAACACATGAAGAAACTCCATGCTGATGGATTTTTGGAGTCACTTGACTTTGATTCACTTGACACGTGCGAACCATGCCTCATGGGCAAGATGACTAAGACTCCGTTCTCCGGAACAATGGAGCGTGCAAGTGACTTGTTGGAAATCATACATACCGATGTGTGTGGTCCAATGAGCGTAGAGGCACGCGGCGGATATCGTTATTTTCTCACCTTCACTGACGATTTAAGTAGATATGGTTATGTCTACTTGATGAAGCACAAGTCTGAAACATTTGAAAAGTTCAAGCAATTTCAGAGTGAAGTGGAAAATCATCGTAAGAAGAAGATCAAGTTCCTACGGTCTGATCGTGGGGGTGAATATCTGAGTTTCGAGTTTGGTGCTCACTTAAGACAATGTGGAATTGTTTCGCAGTTAACACCGCCGGGAACACCACAGCGTAATGGTGTGTCCGAACGTCGTAATCGTACTTTGTTAGAGATGGTGCGATCTATGATGTCTCTTACTGATTTGCCGTTATCATTTTGGGGTCATGCATTAGAAACAGCTGCATTCACTTTAAATAGGGCACCATAAAAATCCGTTGAGACGACACCATACGAACTGTGGTATGGCAAGAGGCCAAAGTTGTCGTTTCTTAAAGTTTGGGGATGTGATGCTTATGTCAAAAAGCTTCAGCCTGAAAAGCTGGAACCCAAAGCGGAAAAATGCGTCTTCATAGGTTACCCAAAAGAGATAGTTGGGTACACCTTCTATCTCAAATCCGAGGGCAAAGTGTTTGTTGCTAAAAACGGAGCTTTTCTCGAGAAGGAGTTTCTCTCGAGAGAATTGAGTGGGAGGAAGATAGAACTTGACGAGGTTGTCGAACCTCTCATCCCTCTGGATGGTGGCGCAGGGCAAGGGGAAACCTCTGTCGTTGCGACACCGGTTGAGGAGGAAGTTAATGATGATGATCATGAAACTCCAGTTCAGGTTTCTGTTGAACCACGCAGGTCGACGAGATCACGCGCTGCTCCAGAGTGGTACAGTAATCCCGTCTTATAAGTCGTGTTGTTAGACAACAATGAACCTGCGAATTATGAAGAAGCAATGGTGGGCCCAGATTCCAACAAATGTCTAGAAGCCATGAAATCCGAGATAGGATCCATGTATGAGAACAAAGTGTGGACTTTGGAGATACTGCCTCAGGGCCGCAAGGCTATTCAGAACAAATGGATCTTTAAGAAGAAGACGGACGCTGACGGTAATGTGACCGTTTATAAAGCTCGACTTGTGGCAAAGGGTTTTTCACAAGTTCCAGGAGTTGACTATGATGAGACTTTCTCACCCGTAGCGATGCTTAAGTCCGTCAGAATCATGTTAGCAATAGCTGCATTTTTCGATTATGAAATCTGGCAGATGGATGTCAAAACGGCGTTCCTTAACGGTTTCCTTAAGGAAGAGTTGTATATGATGCAACCCGAAGGTTTTGTCGATCCTAAAAATGCTGACAAGGTGTGCAAGCTCCAGCGATCCATTTATGGACTGGTGCAAGCATCTCGGAGTTGGAACAAACGCTTTGATGAGGTGATCAAAGCATTTGGGTTTATACAAGTGGTTGGAGAATCTTGTATTTACAAGAAAGTGAGTGGGAGCTCTGTGGCGTTTCTAATATTATATGTGAATGACATATTACTGATTGGAAACAACGTAGAGCTTTTGGAGAGCATAAAAGGTTACTTGAATAAAAGTTTCTCTTTGAAGGACCTAGGAGAAGATGCATACATTCTAAGCATTAAGATCTATAGGGATAGATCAAAACGCCTGATAGGACTTTCACAAAGCACATACCTTGATAATGTTTTGAAGAGGTTCAAAATGGAACAGTCCAAGAAAGGGTTCTTGCCAGTTTTACAAGGTACGAGATTGAGTAAGACTTAGTGCCCAGCAACTGATGAAGATAGAGAGCATATCCGCTCCGTTCCCTATGCTTCAGCCATAGGTTCTATCATCTATGCAATGCTGTGCACTAGACCGGATGTTAGCCTGGCCATAAGTATGGCAGGAAGGTTCCAGAGCAATCCAGGAGTGGATCACTGGACAGCGGTCAAGAATATCCTGAAGTACCTGAAAAGGACTAAGGAGATGTTTCTCGTGTATGGAGGTGACGAAGAGCTCGCCGTAAAAGGTTACGTCGATGCAAGCTTTGACACAGATCCGGACGACTCTAAGTCGCAAACCGGATACGTATTTATTCTTAATGGGGGTGCAGTAAGCTGGTGCAGTTCCAAGCAAAGCGTCGTAGCAGATTCTACATGTGAAGCGGAGTACATGGCTGCCTCGGAGGCGGCCAAGGAGGGTGTCTGGATGAAACAGTTCATGACGGATCTTGGAGTGGTGCCAAGTGCGCTGGATCCAATAACCTTGTTCTGTGACAACACGGGTGCCATTGCCTTAGCAAAGGAACCACGGTTTCACAAGAAGACCAGACACATCAAACGACGCTTCAACCTTATCCGCGACTACGTCGAGGAGGAGGACGTAAATATATGCAAAGTGCACACGGATCTGAATGTAGCAGACCCGCTGACTAAACCTCTTCCACGGCCAAAACATGATCGACACCAGAACTGTATGGGTGTTAGATTTATTACAATGTAATTCACATGGTGATGTGAGGGCTGCATTATTGACTCTAGTGCAAGTGGGAGACTGTTGGAATTATGCCCTAGAGGCAATAATAAATGTAGTTATTATTATAATTCCTGTATCAAGATAATAGTTTATTATCCATGCTATAATTGAATTGAATGATGACTCATTTACATGTGTGGATACATAGACGAAACATCGTCCCTAGCATGCCTCTAGTTGGCTAGCCAGTTGATCAATGATAGTCAGTGTCTTCTGATTATGAACAAGGTGTTGTTGCTTGATAACTGGGTCACGTCATTGGGAGAATCACGTGATGGACTAGACCCAAACTAATAGAAGTAGCATGTTGATCGTGTCATTTTGTTGCTACTGTTTTTTGCGTGTCAAGTATTTATTCCTATGACCATGAGATCATATAACTCACTGACACCGGAGGAATGCTTTGTGTGTATCAAACGTCGCAACGTAACTGGGTGACTATAAAGATGCTCTACAGGTGTCTCCGAAGGTGTTAGTTGAGTTAGTATGGATCAAGACTGGGATTTGTCAATTAATGGTTGTTCAATGGTTGTTCAACTTCTATGAGTAACATCTTTTATGGTCATGCACCGAATGTGAGAGGATTGTTCATATTGAATCTTGATAGCGATACGCATATACATAACATTGAGACCAAAAGAGTTAGAGTAAACAATGATAGCGCCATATTTTTATGGCACTGTCGCTTGGGTCATATTGGTGTAAAACGCATGAAGAAACTCCATGCTGATGGACTTTTGGAGTCACTTGACTTTGATTCACTTGACACGTGCGAACCATGCCTCATGGGCAAGATGACTAAGACTCCGTTCTCCGGAACAATGGAGCGTGCAAGTGACTTGTTGGAAATCATACATACCGATGTGTGTGGTCCAATGAGCGTAGAGGCACGCGGCGGATATCGTTATTTTCTCACCTTCACTGACGATTTAAGTAGATATGGTTATGTCTACTTGATGAAGCACAAGTCTGAAACATTTGAAAAGTTCAAGCAATTTCAGAGTGAAGTGGAAAATCATCGTAAGAAGAAGATCAAGTTCCTACGGTCTGATCGTGGGGGTGAATATCTGAGTTTCGAGTTTGGTGCTCACTTAAGACAATGTGGAATTGTTTCGCAGTTAACACCGCCGGGAACACCACGGCGTAATGGTGTGTCCGAACGTCGTAATCGTACTTTGTTAGAGATGGTGCGATCTATGATGTCTCTTACTGATTTGCCGTTATCATTTTGGGGTCATGCATTAGAAACAGCTGCATTCACTTTAAATAGGGCACCATAAAAATCCGTTGAGACGACACCATACGAATTGTGGTATGGCAAGAGGCCAAAGTTGTCATTTCTTAAAGTTTGGGGATGTGATGCTTATGTCAAAAAGCTTCAGCCTGAAAAGCTGGAACCCAAAGCGGAAAAATGCGTCTTCATAGGTTACCCAAAAGAGACAGTTGGGTACACCTTCTATCTCAAATCCGAGGGCAAAGTGTTTGTTGCTAAAAACGGAGCTTTTCTCGAGAAGGAGTTTCTCTCGAGAGAATTGAGTGGGAGGAAGATAGAACTTGACGAGGTTGTCGAACCTCTCATCCCTCTGGATGGTGGCGCAGGGCAAGGTGAAACCTCTATCGTTGCGAGACCGGTTGAGGAGGAAGTTAATGATGATGATCATGAACCTCCGGTTCAGGTTTCTGTTGAACCACGCAGGTCGATGAGATCACGCGCTGCTCCAGAGTGGTACGGTAATCCCGTCTTATCAATCGTGTTGTTAGACAACAATGAACCTGCGAATTATGAAGAAGCAATGGTGGGCCCAGATTCCAACAAATGGCTAGAAGCCATGAAATCCGAGATAGGATCCATGTATGAGACCAAAGTGTGGACTTTGGAGATACTGCCTGAGGGCCGCAAGGGTATTCAGAACAAATGGATCTTTAAGAAGAAGACGGACGCTGACGGTAATGTGACCGTTTATAAAGCTCGACTTGTGGCAAAGGGTTTTTCACAAGTTCCAGGAGTTGACTACGATGAGACTTTCTCACCCGTAGCGATGCTTAAGTCCGTCAGAATCATGTTAGCAATAGCTGCATTTTTCGATTATGAAATCTGGCAGATGGATGTCAAAACGGCGTTCCTTAACGGTTTCCTTAAGGAAGAGTTGTATATGATGCAACCCGAAGGTTTTGTCGATCCTAAAAATGCTGACAAGGTGTGCAAGCTCCAGCGATCCATTTATGGACTGGTGCAAGCATCTCGGAGTTGGAACAAACACTTTGATGAGGTGATCAAAGCATTTGGGTTTATACAATTGGTTGGAGAATCTTGTATTTACAAGAAAGTGAGTGGGAGCTCTGTGGCGTTTCTAATATTATATGTGGATGACATATTACTGATTGGAAACAACGTAGAGCTTTTGGAGAGCATAAAAGGTTACTTGAATAAAAGTTTCTCTTTGAAGGACCTAGGAGAAGCTGCATACATTCTAAGCATTAAGATCTATAGGGATAGATCAAAACGCATGATAGGACTTTCACAAAGCACATACCTTGATAAAGTTTTGAAGAGGTTCAAAATGGAACAGTCCAAGAAAGGGTTCTTGCCAGTTTTACAAGGTACGAGATTGAGTAAGACTTAGTGCCCAGCAACTGATGAAGATAGAGAGCATATGCGCTCCGTTCCCTATGCTTCAGCCATAGGTTCTATCATGAATGCAATGCTGTGCACTAGACCGGATGTTAGCCTGGCCATAAGTATGGCAGGAAGGTTCCAGAGCAATCCAGGAGTGGATCACTGGACAGCGGTCCAGAATATCCTGAAGTACCTGAAAAGGACTAAGGAGATGTTTCTCGTGTATGGAGGTGACGAAGAGCTCGCCGTAAAAGGTTATGTCGATGCAAGCTTTGACACAGATCCGGACGACTCTAAGTCGCAAACCGGATACGTATTTATTCTTAATGGGGGTGCAGTAAGCTGGTGCAGTTCCAAGCAAAGCGTCGTAGCAGATTCTTCATGTGAAGCGGAGTACATGGCTGCCTCGGAGGCGGCCAAGGAGGGTGTCTGGATGAAACAGTTCATGACGGATCTTGGAGTGGTGCCAAGTGCGCTGGATCCAATAACCTTGTTCTGTGACAACACAGGTGCCATTGTCTTAGCAAAGGAACCACGGTTTCACAAGAAGACCAGACACATCAAACGACGCTTCAACCTCATCCGCGACTACGTCGAGGAGGAGGACGTAAATATATGTAAAGTGCACACGGATCTGAATGTAGCAGACCCGCTGACTAAACCTCTTCCACGGCCAAAAGATGATCGACACCAGAACTGTATGGGTGTTAGATTTATTACAATGTAATTCACATGGTGATATGAGGGCTGGATTATTGACCCTAGTGCAAGTGGGAGACTGTTGGAATTATGCCCGAGAGGCAATAATAAATGTAGTTATTATTATAATTCCTGTATCAAGATAATAGTTTATTATCCATGCTATAATTGTATTGAATGAAGACTCATTTACATGTGTGGATACATAGACGAAACATCATCCCTAGCATGCCTCTACTTGGCTAGCCAGTTGATCAATGATAGTCAGTGTCTTCTGATTATGAACAAGGTGTTGTTGCTTGATAAGTGGGTCACGTCATTGGGAGAATCACGTGATGGACTAGACCCAAACTAATAGAAGTCGCATGTTGATCGTGTCATTTTGTTGCTACTGTTTTCTGCGTGTCAAGTATTTATTCCTATGACCATGAGATCATATAACTCACTGACACCGGAGGAATGCTTTGTGTGTATCAAACGTCGCAACGTAACTGGGTGACTATAAAGATGCTCTACAGGTGTCTCCGAAGGTGTTAGTTGAGTTAGTATGGATCAAGACTGGGATTTGTCACTCCGTGTGACGAAGAGGTATCTCGGGGCCCACTCGGTAATACAACATCACACACAAGCCTTGCAAGCAATGTAACTTAGTGTAAGTTGCGGGATCTTGTATTACGGAACGAGTAAAGAGACTTGCCGGTAAACGAGATTGAAATAGGTATGCGGATACTGACGATCGAATCTCGGGCAAGTAACATACCGAAGAACAAAGGGAATGACATACGGGATTATACGAATCCTTGGCACTGAGGTTCAAACGATAAGATCTTCGTAGAATATCTAGGATCCAATATGGGCATCTAGGTCCCGCTATTGGATATTGACCGAGGAGTCTCTCGGGTCATGTCTACATAGTTCTCGAACCCGCAGGGTCTGAACACTTAAGGTTCGACGTTGTTTTATGCGTATTTGAGTTATATGGTTGGTTACCGAATGTTGTTCGGAGTCCCGGATGAGATCACGGACGTCACGAGGGTTTCTGGAATGGTCCGGAAACGAAGATTGATATATAGGATGACCTCATTTGATTACCGGAAGGTTTTCGGAGTTACCGGGAATGTACCGGGAATGACGAATGGGTTCCGGGAGTTCACTGGGGGGGGGGGGCAACCCACCCCGGGGAAGCCCATAGGAATTTGGGGAGCCACACCAGCCCTTAGTGGGCTGGTGGGACAGCCCACAAGTGCCCAATGCGCCAAGAGAAGAAAAATCAAGAGGAAAGAAAAAAAAGGGAAGGAGGTGGGAAGGGAGGGGGACTCCTCCCACCAAACCAAGTCCAACTCGGTTTGGGGGGGGGGGAGTCCTCCCCCCTTTGCTCGGCCGCCTCCTTGGGGGGTACTTGGACCCCAAGGCAAGGCCCCCCTCCCTCCTCCTATATATATGGAGCTTTTAGGGCAGATTTGAGACGACTTTCTCACGGCTGCCCGACCACATACCTCCACGG
The DNA here is from genome assembly GCF_904849725.1 of Hordeum vulgare subsp. vulgare. NCBI lineage: Eukaryota > Viridiplantae > Streptophyta > Magnoliopsida > Poales > Poaceae > Hordeum > Hordeum vulgare. The sequence goes on from NC_058522.1 coordinate 120,112,631, forward strand.
TTTTTCCTCTAGATCGCTTTTCTGCGGAGCTCGGGCGGAGCCCTGCTGAGACAAGGTCATCACCAACCTCCGGAGCGCCGTCATGCTGCCGGAGAACTCTTCTACCTCTCCGTATCTCTTGCTGGATCAAGAAGGCCGAGATCATCGTCGAGCTGTACGTGTGCTGAACGCGGAGGTGCCGTCCGTTCGGTACTAGATTGTGGGACTGATCGCGGGATTGTTCGCGGGGCGGATCGAGGGACGTGAGGAAGTTCCACTACATCAACCGCGTTCTCTAACGCTTCTCCTGTACGATCTACAAGGGTACGTAGATCACTCATCCCCTCTCGTAGATGGACATCACCATGATAGGTCTTCGTGCGCGTAGGAAAAATTTTCTTTCCCATGCGACGTTCCCCAACAGTATTTCCGTTGCATATGATCATAAGTGCCGGTAATCATTTGATATGATTTTACCGATGGCTCCCCCGGAGCACATGCATTGAGCTTGATCCTACCCCTTGAGGGTCATGCTAATGTCATGTTGACAAGTAAAGTTTGAAGTAGTATTATCATGAGCATGTTGATGACATAAATCAAAGAGTTTATGAAAACCCTGTCGGGTGCCACTAATGCCCGAGGGTGATGATGAGTTAGGTGGCCACTTTTGGTGAACTGGTGCACCGGGTACTTTGAGTGAATATGGTTTCGGAAATGGGATTAGATTTATGATGTGTCGACCGTACCAACCTTACTAGTATGACCACGTTACCCCTTATGGGACGGGGCTATGTTAATTACTCTGGTCATTGCTAGCAAAGAGCAACATTACTAGTGGCGGGAGTGATGTGTGGTCACTCTCGTGATGGGGTCGTGCCAGGTAGGCCGACTATGCCATTTTTATGAGTTCCAGTCACACCGTTGGTCCCCGCATGGTTGGAACTGTCCAGAGTCGGTGCTCGTAAGACGTACAACATGTGGGCTGGGTACCAATCGAGTGGACTCGGTATGCTATATACCGCGAGTCGTGGATGACACGGAAGTTTCCCGGATCTCGTGGGTCCAGCGTACTACCTCTGCAGAGTGTAAAACTATTCAAATAGCCATGTCCACGGTCAAGGATAGTTGGGTAATCCTGCTTAAACTACGTCCAGCTATCAATTGTGGTCCTACATCGGGACGCCATCGGACTTAAGAATGATTGAGGGGTTGATGTTGCCCAGGCTTCATTGCTATTGGAGATGGGGTACCACAGTGACATCAATGCCACCCTCACAAGTGCGCAAATGTCTCCTTTGAGCCCCCATAACACATATTGGTGTGGACTATTGGTTGTCATGACGTCGGCGGCGGTATCATGAATACATGGGTATCGCCGCACCCAAAGTCCCATGGTCTAGGTTGACATAGTGGTTAATCGAAGGGCTCATCATCGAGAACCATCAATAGACCTTGACGATTGCAACTCAACAACTTAAATAAGCTTCTGCGTACATGTATAAAGACACTGTGTTTCGGGATGTTTCCGAGAGGCAACAAAAATTCATACTCTAGCCCATCATCATATTGACGGCCCCCACAGCTCAACATGCCCCATGAACCTAGAGACTTGGGTGTGATAGATTCACGGTTAATGGTTTTGGGAGAACGACTTGGCAAACAAAGTTTATGCCTTATTGTGGGGTGGTGAACCACTACCTCCCGCCTTCTTTCCAGTGGCCTCCTTACTACTTGGGACTTCTTGACTGCTTCTCGAACTCGTGAGATTTCAATTTTTTATTTGCGTCTTGGATTTTCTTCTTAGACTCTTGGAAATTTATTTTGATTACTCATGCGGGATAATTGATTGGCCGCGGACTTCATATACTTGCTTTGACATTCAGGTTGAACTTCTTGACGACTTGTCTTTCAGGATTTATTGGGGATCCACCTTGAGAACTTGGAAGGCAACTGTCACCTCCGTGGTCTAGGAAAACCCCTCTAGCACTTTATATGGAGCTTCTAGTGGCACACCTGAGGGAGTCCGAAACTAAGGGGTCCTCAGGTGGTTCGACAGTTGTTTGTGGGCCGACCTAATGGGCCACATTGTTGAAGACCGGACTACATGATGATCTCGTGAACAAGTAGGAAAGCTGTAAAGGTTGTCGTGTCATCCAAGCTGTGTAGCCTAGATTAGCGTGTTTACACCTGGCTGAAGTCGATTGTATCACTAGTAGAAAACATGGTTATAGTTTCAGTTGGTAAGGCCCTTTAGTCCCACTTCACCAATTAGTTCTAATAACTTGGGACTAAAGGCCCCCCTTAGTCTTGGTTTTCCACGACCCGGGACTAATTCCCTTCTACGTGGATGGCAGCGCGTGCTGGGGGCGAGGACCTTTAGTCCCGGTTGATAACACCAACCGGGACTAAAAGATTTGGAGATTTGGGGTTTATTGTTTATTTTCATGTTTATTTTCCATTTTTCATTTAATTCTTTTTCATTTCAAACATATCTTACGCTACTACATACAATACACGTTATATATGCATATATCATAGGATTTCTTGTAGGACACTTCATATATATCATAGAATTTCTCATAGGACCATGCATATATATATGCATATATGCACAAATATATATATTTTTGTATATACAATTTCTTCTACAACTTGGAGATCAACTATATGCATGCATTAATTGGTGAAGTGTTATTCTCCTTTGGGATCTATGACGTGCTCAAGCAAAAATCCCAAAATATCCTCTTGAAGTGCTCGTATGCGTTCCATTGGTAGGAGTTTATCCCGCATCTCGTGCATCTTTAAAGAGGGAGACCAATATGAATATATTAGTTGTGTGTATATATTAGACCATGATAAAAAAATTATGAATAGTGTTTATGTACCCCAAGAGTTCTTGCATCTTTGCAACTCCGTTCAGTCATAAAGGAAATGTTCTCGCAAACATAGTATGCACATAGATTAGTCCCGTGTTCCTACCGCATGTAGAACTTTACAAGAATAGAATTCAGTAAGATAATAATCAAGTATTATAATGGTATTGGAACTAGAACTAAAGAGATGCCGAACGTAGCTAGTACAACTTAATTACCTTGGATGTTGACCATTGCAACTTTGGTTTCCATTCACCGCAAAACTTCTTGATGAACCGTGTACAAACCCTGCCCGACAAAGAAAAAGAATAAATGAGTCACTGATTACTTGATATCAGGAAATGAATTAAGAGGCCGACATAGTGCGATAATGATTGAAATACCTGTCGAGCATCAACCTCGGGTTCATGTACTCTTTAGGTTCTTTACTTAGTGATTCCAGTACAAGAACTTTTCCCTCGTCAACCGTAATGATTAGCAGGATAAAGTTGAAACTGTGTTGTATAAGAGGGCATGCATGCATAACTCGTCAAGTACTATACGCACACTTAACATCGAGTAAGCAAACCAAAGTTTATAGTACAAGGCAGTAACTGTCACGTGAAGTTGTAAGGAAATAATATTGTTGGTTGGGTATTTAGTATCTCCGAAAAAAGGAACAAGTTGTCCTTTATTTCATCTTTGTTTCTTATTAAATTCCCCTCATGAATGGTATTTGGGTTAATGAAGCCAATGCGAAAGAAACCATCTCTTTTCATTTCAAACATCTTCATTCTGCATAACACCACACAAAAGAATATAGTGAGGATAGTTAGAGGCAGATGAACGAACTGATGAGAGCTAGAGACTTAAATTAGAAAAAATAATAACTTATAGATAATAGCAACTGACGACAGATTTGTTGAGTGTGTCTTGATTGAATAACTACCAGACTTTTGGATTTTCAATCCACAAATCTTTTCATTGAAGTAATGCTCTCTCTTGACTTTCACCATGAGGCTCTCTCGCCCAAGTTTTGTTTCCCTCATGTACCAGGTATGGAATCTGTACATTTGCGTTGGTAGCTGCTCGACAAGCTCAGGCCTGACGAGAGGTTGCCCGGTGTCAAATGTCCATGTTATTTTATACCCTTCCACCGTGGGCATTTCCTCGTCGCCTAGGAGTTGGTCAATAGTGACACCGACCTCTCTAGCCATGTAGGGGAAAGGGTTAGAAATGTTTTTTGTGGGTGCAGAAAATCTCAGTGTAAAGACTAGGTGCACTATTTGTCTCGGCTATCGTCCATGCTACCTAAGGCTTCCTATAGTCAGGATCGCTCTGATACCAACTATGTGGGGACCCCTACTTACAAGTCGAGATCGCCGAATGAACGTGCTCAGTGATCCCAGAGATCATTGCTCACCGAACACACAGATACAGAATATAGAGAGTCTTACATCCAAGTACCAAATTATTACATCACGTGACCGAGTGGTCAAGTTCGCAAGGTAGGGCCTATAACGCCAAATAAAACAGATACAACTAGTAGCGGAAATCGTAGGGCTAAGCGGGTGCCCATGCCATCGGCCTACACCAACAACCATTCTGATTGGGAAGCGTCATAGTTCGTAGGGCCGTTTCCGAAGATGCACTCTTCTCGAAACTCCGGTCCTTCCATGTTTGGTCAATAATATAACCAGCGGCAAGCCAATGAGTACTTTTGAATGTACCCGCAAACAACCCATGATATGAACAATGGAAATGAAAGGATAACAAGTAATATGCATCTTTGGTGGTTAACAACTTGCCTGTTTCATAAATGATATGAACAACATAAGCTAAATGTTGATTTGAAGAACATGTTACAGATATCAATGTATCTGTCGACGGCTGAACACTCTAGGTTCACCCTATATGCCAAGTCACCAAACTTGGTCATATCATCTGTTTCATAAAACACTATTTAATTTTCCATACACACACACACACACTTAGTTTGTGCGGAAACGACTAGACGTAGTTTAAGCACCAACACCCAACTGTCCTTGACAGTGGACACGGCTATTCAGATAGTTTTACACTCTGCAGAGGTAGTACACTGGACCAACGAGATCCAGGAAGCATCCATGTCATCCACGACTCGCGGTGTATAACATACCCGAGGTAAGTACCCGATCAATGCCTTTCCCCTAACGATACTAGACAAACAGGTCCACTCGATTTGTACCCAGCCCACATGATGTACGTATTAAGAGCAACGACTCTGGACAGTATCAACCATGCGGGGACCAACGGTGTGCCTGGAACACGTAAAAACAACATAGTTGCCATTCCTGGCACGACCCCCTCACGAGAGTGACCACACATCACTCCCACCACTAGGAATGTGGCTCTCTTCTAGCACCGACTAGAGTAATCAACAAAGCCCTGTCCCTTAAAGGGGTAACGTGGTCGTACATGTAAGGTTGGGACGGTCAACACATCATAAATCTAATCCCATTTCCAAAACCATACACACTCAAAATACACCGGTGCACCACTTCACCAAAAGAGGCCACCTAACTCATCATCACCCTCGGGCATTAGTGGCACCCCATGGGGTTTTACAAACCTTAGATCTATACCAACATCATGCTCCTGCTATTATTCTTAGCTCTACTTGTCAACATGTTAATAGCGTGACCCTCATAGGTGGTAGGATCATGCTCAACATGCAAGTACTATGGAGGAGCCATCGGTAACATTACTTCAATGATTTTCCGGTACTTATGATCATATGCAATGGAAATATTTGCTACACTAGCATGCAATATAACATATGCTCAGACATGGTCAAAGGGCTGCTTGCCTTTCTCAGCTAGGTATCCAGGGTATTCAAGTCCAACTCCTTCGTCACGTGGGTTTTGTATCGTTGTACTAAATAAAAAGCAATAAGTGGCCCACTCCAAAACAGATCACAAAGTAACTTTAGAAATGTTGTTTAATTCTGATAAATCCATATTGTTATTCTAAAAATATTTGTCTCTGGTTTTAATGAAAGAATATTTTTAAAATCAGTTTAACAGAAGCAAAATTATTCCAAATTAACCCTTTTTATTATTATAAAACAGAATAGTTGTTGCAAAAATTCATCCAATGGTTCTGTTAAATACTAAACATTTTTAGAAAAATAAAAGTGGAAGAATCATATTATTTCACTCGTTAAATATTTTTACAAAAATCATTTAAAATCAAGTTTTAAAATAAAATAAAAAGGGCTACAGTCCATGGCCTGGCTTGACCTCGAACAGGGCCGGCCCACTAGCCAGCCAACCAGCCTGCCCAGGCGCGCGCGCCGTCAGGTTTGAAATTGACGCGCGGGCCCTTGTGTTCAGTGGCTGCAGGCAGCGAGGGAGAGAGAGATGAGCCACCGACAGGTGGGGCACACATGTCGGGGTCATCTCCTACCTCTGGCCAGAGAGGAGGAGGAGCACGCCGGCGTGGCTACCAATGTCCTCAGGCCCTAAGGACGACATGAATGTGTCCGGCTCGTCGCGGCCTACCTGCTGGTGGTCTAGTCGACGGTGGAGGTGCTCTGGTTGACCCGGACGAGGTAGCCATGGAGGAGGGGTTTCGGGTGAAGGTGGAGGTAGCAGCTACGGGCACAGATTTGCTCGGGGAAGAGGGGAGAAAGCTTCCTCGTGTGGAGGGGATTGCTCTGGTGGGCAGAGGGATGCGAGAACCAATGTGTAGCCATAGATCGACCGGAGCTCTGAGGCGGAGGGGCCTTGGTCGATCTCGAGTATCGGGGCTCTGCTTGGTCAAAGAGGTGGCTAGGGAGGTGATTGAGGTCACAGCAAGGTGGAGTGAGGGGTTCTGGAGCGATGGGAGGGGCTATTTATAGGCCCGCGATGGTGAGCCGACTCGGTAGCGCCGATGATCCTCCATGGCGTGCATGGTGGTGCAGAGAGAGGCTGGGGTCGAAACCACGGTCTCAAGATGTGGTTTTGGACCTCTAGGACTCACTGCGAGAGAGAGGGAGAGAGGAGAGACGCGCTATCGTGGCCGCGCTCCTCCGGCGCTTCTGGTGCGCGTGGGCACGCGTCGCACTGGCTCTTAGCGTGGGAAAGGAGGGCCCCTGAGGGTTGCATGATGTAGAGGGGCTGTCGGGGGAGAGGAGAGACACCGCGGGGAGGCTGGAAATGGCTGATGGAGTCACCCCCACCTCTTTTGCTGTCTGTAGCACCCAAGAGCGCAGCTTTAGCACGCCATGGCATGCTGCCACGCTCTCGGTGCCTTGGACGTGTCTAGCGTGTCCTGGGAGATGCTTTGCCATTGGAGTCCCATGGGAGCCTCGGCTGGTCAAAGAGAGACAAGGAAACATGTGTTGTCAGCCTTGGACTGAAGCTTAAATTGGAGATTTTGGTTTATCTACTTTGAACCAGAGAGGGGCCACTTGACTGGAGTTAGGCATTGATGTCAGCCACCTAATCTATGAGTTTGGGAGAAAGGGATTGTGTTTAGCTAAGGTTTGGAGGGGTTTTACCCATCTGTCAAAAGGTGCTCGAAAGTGGTTTGGGGTGGTTGCACCCCACCACCGGCATTGCAACTTAACAGGATTGGGTTTGGGGCTAAAACATGGGGCTTCACCAAGTTTGAGCTCCATTGGACAAGTCTAGCTTTGTAAACATGAAAACATCCCTAAATGACAAGATATGTTCCTTCCAAAGAGAGTGTGGGCAAATGAAGTCCCACAAATCACATTTTTGGCATGGAGTCCTCATTTGAGGTATTAGGCACTCCTACAAAGTTTCAGCTCCATTGGATATACTTTGCTATGTAGAGTTTCTATAACTTCATTTTGGACAGAAGGGGTTTTGCACTTATTTGATGACCTTAACCACCTTGGATCAAGGTGAATTTTTATATGGTACCAAATATGGCTTAGGGATACCACTAGAATTTTCTAGGAATTTATTGAGAATATTCCCTTTGGAAATATTTCAAAAGGTCAAAAGAGACATAAAAGGTTTTCAGGGTTTTATTCAAATAATAATAATATAAATAGGGGTTTAAAATCTTATGTATGTAAAATATATGTCCTTGCGAGTATCTCCAATTTTTTGTAAGGCAGAAAAGTATTTATCCATATAGGATTACCATTTCTGGCCTCAGAAATGGACATGTAAATAAAAAAGGAAAATAATTCATAAATTAATTATTTTATGGTTTTGGTGAGCTAGAATGTTGTTAGAACCAAATCACCAACTTTGGGTAAGAGCACTCCTTACCATCAAGGTCTTGTAGTGCAACCCAAAGCAGGGTTTTGAATTATGCAAAAATAAGAAAAAGGGTTTTGAAAGTAATTAGGTCATGAGAAATGTGGTTTTCGATATCACATAATCAAGCATACAAGCATACAATGACAGTCATGGCACTCACAGCATTAGTTTTGAAAAAGTTTAAATAAACCGAGATTTTTGAATGACAGAAAAAGTGATAGTGGAAACAGGGTGTGACACCTCCGTAAGGTACGTAACTATTTTTCTTCCATTTGCTTTTCTTCCCTTCGATTCTCTAATGCGCTCTAGTTTGGCTTGTCCGGTTTCATTCCCTTAGTAGGTGCACGTTCGCTTGAGAGACCCAACATATTCACCACCGGTCAACCCTAGCCACTAGCACACACCATGGTTGGTTATTGGTCTTACCCCGGTGCCGAGACACACAAGTTTGGTTCTTCCTAGCTTCTTCTGCCCTCACTTCGACAACACACGTAGGTGGAGGTTCCTCTCCTTTGATCACATGTTCTCTGGATCGATCAATTTCAAGTACTTGTTTGCTTGTTTGTTTGTTTTGAGATGTGCTGCTATAGCGAATTAACATTTCTAGCCTTTGCTTCTCCACTCCTAACTATGGTCACCCCTTTATTGGTTGGATTTAGCCCACAACTAATAATTTGGCCTTGATTTTATCTACTAGTGTAGTGACATGGCTATTCGATTCCTCCTAGGCTTGTTTTTGCATAGTACATACCACAGTGATACGTAAATAAGCTTGCCTCTTTTTATTAATGACCAGGTGTCGAATCCATAAAAAAATGTAAACTTTTCTTGTTTTATTGTACCGACACTTTAGCCATGGCTGACTATGACGATTTAGTACTATAGGCTATTCTTTTGTAGCATTTTGCTAGAACAAGTGTTGTCATTTTCTTAGAATAAATCTTATTTATGTCATGTGCTTTTAGTGTAAGGGTAGTTTTTCTACTCTTACATGTCCAGTGTTAGCTATAAATCATGTGTATCTGCATGACAAAAGGGGACGATGGTGCCTGCGTTGTCACCTCCAAGTCCAGCTACTTACGGCTTAGCAAACTACCTCTCCTCAGGCGGCTGCCTCAGCTTCGCCGACCATGATAATGCGAGATGTAAGCAGTTTGGCTGCAACCTTGTCTGTTTCTTGGTTCTGGTGAGTTCCTTGTATTCCCTCTCTCTGCATGTTAACCTGAGATGGTCTGGCCACCCATCCAATGATTTAGTTGTCTTGTTGTTTGTGGTGGTTGTCTTCTACCCCCCATCTTGTCGTTTAAATTGGTCTCTTTGTTGCTACTGGAGAAAAATCATATACTGTTGCAAGGCAAAAACACAAAACATGTTATCTTCTTATGTTTTTGTATGTAGCAAGCTAGGGGTTTTGTACGCTTAAGTTAAGTCTTTTGCCTCTTCAAATCCATTGCAGGTCAAGCGGTGCTGACTTTGTTGCTAGAAACAATTAAACTTCTTAGGTGCCTCTAAGGTCCATCATTGCATGGTTTCTATTTTTGTTGTTGTAGCCTTTAGGTTAGGTTTTTACTTGGTAGGCATATTACCTTATTGACAGTGAACTCCATCCATTTATAAAAAATGGATGATATTCGAGTCCGTCAGGAATTGTTCTAAGTTAGTTACTAGGGACCTGGATGTTGTGCATGACAGATGGACTTGGAAGCTGTGCATGATAGATCCATCTCTCATGCATGTGAAATCTAGAGATGCATCCTTTTGTTCGTCATATACTAGTTTAAATGTGGAGTACAACCTAAAGCCGCTCAACATCAAACTCTTTTGTTTCAAGAAACCAATAGATGTGCATCTGCACAATATATTTGCTCAGCTTAGCGTGGTCTCACGTAAGGCTTGAAGCTACTTATTTAAGATATCAAGGCCTATGATGGGGGGATAACCCCGGGGTAGGCTCACTGGCCTGCTCCACTATGTTCCGGCGTAGATTGGGGCGAAATCCTCCTACGGCTCCCCCTGGCCGTTTGCGCATCCTGTGTCGGCTAGGGGCGCAGTAGTCTACTCTTTGGCCGGATTGCTAGCTGCAAGCCAGTTGGGCAGCACCTATTGCATCAGCTCCTCTGGTGCGACGAAGGCCTTCACTTAAAGGCGAAGGAACGTCAGCTGGGTACGATGGAGTGGGATACGTGTGGAAACAGTTGTGGCGGCTATACCGCTGACCAGTGTTGGCTGTGCCCCGTCAACCATGTACAGTGCTCGTCCGCCACAACCCACTCCATTACCTGGCCCGGTGTGGCTACAGTGGAGGCGGTCGTACCGTTGATCGGTGATGGATTCTGCTGGACGACGGTCTCAGTGCCATCCGTGCTTCACGTGAGGGGCACGCACTAATCCCATTGGCCATCCGGCGGGTCCCAAAGCCTGATGGGACCCTGTAGCCGTTGGGCCCCGCCAGCAACAAGACTCCTCAATGTCAGGGCCACTGACTAGCCGGAGAGGCTCGCAGTCGGGTCCCCATCTTGTACTTTATAGCCATATTGTAGGCCCGGGGGTTCGTCTATAAAACCCCCTGACCGGCCTTCATGCAAAGGGTCGGTCGATCTTACACACACACACACACTCATACAAGAGGGGTAGACTGCGGGCCAACTGCCCTTCTTCCTCCTCCGTCGAACAGCTCTAGGAGCATCTTGTAGCTCCACTCGTTGATTAAGCATTCCGTCAGGACTAGGGGTGTTACCTCCCACGAAGGGCCCCGAACCTGGGTACATCATGCGTCTTATATCGCTAGTTACCAATCCCGTTCCCGAAGCCCGTCGGTGACCATTCGGCCCCAACCACTCTCGATAAGCCTAACCATGGCATCTGTCATGAGAAAACAATGAAAGTTGGCGCCCATTATGGGGTCGTCCACGGCACCGGTCGGAGTTACGCTTCCGGCGTGACCCTTCGCCAACTCCACCAAAGGCATCGCCTCTGGACCGATGAGCACGCCTGTGGAGCCTGCCCCCATAGATACCTTCACGGTGTTGATCGTCGGCTCCACCTGCCCCGCAAGTTTAGCCATCGAGCCCCTCGGCAAGCCGCGCTGCGACGGCCTCGCTCCGACCGAGCCCCTCAGCAAGCCATACTGCCACGACGTCGTTGCTGACGTCGATCACCTCTGTGCCCTCTTAGGAAACCGAAACCTTGACGATGGACCCCGCCACCTGGGCGAGGAAGTCGACATCGATTCACTCTTCACACTCTTCGGCAAGTACGGCAGCTATGTACTCGACTGCAGCGACCCACCAGCATTAGCGGGGGTCTTCTGTCCTATGCGATGCCGCCGTCTCCTTTGTCATACGGAGGTGATGGTCACTCGATCCAGCACCAGCTCGGGTCGTGTTAGGGTTCCGCCGAACGCGGCTACGACCCGTTCGGGCCCTTCTGACCCGCTTTGCGCTACCCTCGAGGGGTTGCAAACGCCCATCGCACCAACTGCCAATCCCGCGTCGGCTAGAGAGGGGTTGGAGGAGGCTCACAAACAACTGTTAGTAGAGGGCTCCGCCCTCACAGCTTCGAAGCGCCAGATGGAGGTTGCGCAGCACGAGTACAACCCCGCTTACGGTTTCACGTGGGCCGCCGACGGACCTAGCAGGAGTGGTGAGGTTCAAGGTCGTGGTCGGGTTGTTGCCGACATCCTAGGCAACAAGCTGTCCGTTTACGACACCCCCGCATCTATAATTTTTGATGGTTCCATGCTATTATCTTGTCAACTTTGGATGTTTTGTATGCACGAACATGCTATTTTATATCTTTTTTGGGACTAACCTATTAACTCAGTGCCAAGTGCCAGTTTCTCTTTTTCCGTGTTTTTGACCTTTTTCAAAGAAGAATATTAAACGGAGTCCAAACGGAATAAAACCCGCGGAATGATTTCTTTCCATAACAGAAGATACGCAGGGGACTTGAGAACCAAGGCAAAGCACCCCCGGGGGAGGTCACAAGCACCCTAGCCGCGACCTGGTGGGCGCCTAGCACGCTTGTGGGCCCCCCGTGGCTCCATTGCCCTACTTCTTCAGCCTATAAATTCTTTAAAAATCCAAAACCACCAGAGAGAGCCACGAAAATAATTTTCCGCCGCCGCAAGCTTCTGTATCTGCAAGATCCCATCTGGGGACTGTTCTGGTGCCCTGCCGGAGGAGGGGATTCGGAAATAGAGGGCTTCTTTGTCAACACCATTGCCTCTCCGATGATGCGTGAGTAGTTCTCCACAGACCTTCGGGTCCATAGCTAGTAGCTAGATGGCTTATTCTCTCTCTTGGATCTTGAATACATAGTTCTCCATAATCTTCATGGAGATCTATCCGATGTAACCTTCTTTTGCGGTGTGTTTGTCGAGATCCGATGAATTGTGTATTTATGATCAGATTATCTATGAATATTATTTGAGTCTCCTCTGATCTCTTATATGCATGATTTCGTATCCTTGTAATTCTCTTCGAGTTGTGGGTTTCGTTTGGCCAACTAGATCTATAATTCTTGCAATAGGAGAAGTGCTTGGTTTTGGGTTCATATCATCCGTGTCCTCACCTAGTGACAGAAGGGGTAGCGAGGCACGCATCGTGTTGTTGCCATCAAGGGTAAAAAGATGGTGTTTATATCTATTGCATTAATTTATCCCTCTAAATCATGTCATCTTGCTTAAGGCGTTACTCTGTTCGTTATGAACACAATGCACTAGATGCATGCTGGATAGCAGTTGATGTGTGGAGTAATAGTAGTAGATGCAGACATTATCAGTCTACTTGTCTCAGACGTGATGCCTATATGTATGATCATTGCCTTAGATATCATCATGACATTGCGCGATTCTATGAATTACTCGACAATAATTCGTTCACCCACCATAATACTTGCTATCATGAGAGAAGCCTCTAGTGAACACTATGGCACCCGGGTCTACTTCGCACCATATTTTCAGATCTACACTTTTACTTTGTCCACTAAAGGAATCGGGCATTTTGCCGTCATGACTCTACAGAAGGCAAAGAGGTTGTTACGGACGGCAAAAATATTGCCGCAAGCCCATGACGCAAAAAATGTCGTCAACCCATGTGCCCGCATAGCGTATCTTTGTCGTCAGCTGCTGGTAGAGCAGATGGCAAAATGTTTGTCGTCAGTGGAATTATGTTGCCGTCAGCTTCTTTGGTAGACGGCAAAAAAATGGTCAGAAGACGGAACGGCCTAGCTAACGGATGATGTTAGCCCTTTTTGCCGTCTTCCTCACCCGTACATGACAGCAAAATATGGCATTTTTTTGTCGTCTTCCTAACCTATACAAGACAGAAAAATATGTCATATTTTGTGCCGTCTGTCTAAGCTGTAGATGACAGCAAAATATGGTCTATTCTTTGCCGTCTTCCTAGCCTATACATGATAGCAAAATATGGTCTATTGTTTGCCGTCTTCCTAGCCTGTACATGACAGCAAAATATGACATTTTGTTTGCTGTCATGAACATGACAGCAAAGAGCATAAATAGACAATTTATATAACATAATCCATACAACATATATATATATATAACATAATTCATACAACATATATATATATAACATAATCCATACAACATATATATATAACATAATCCATACAGCATATATATATAACATAATCCATACATCATATATACAACATAATCCAAACATCATATATACATATAACATAATCCATACATCATATATATAACATTCATAATCCATACAACATATATATAACATCCTTAATCCATACATCATCTATATAACATCCATAGTCCATACATCATATATATAACATCCTTAATCCATACATCATATAACACATCCATAATCCATACATCATATATATAACATCCATAATCCATACATCATATATATAATCCATGTCATAATATTTGGCATTACTACATAAAATTTGGCATTACGATAAATGTCTTGATGTCTCGTAGTCCAAAGAACATCCGTATGACAACCTACAAGATGAAGTCATGCACATATGTCAGATTTTGGCACACAATAAATTAAGGTTATCTAGTTCTTCGGAACACAATAAAATTTGAGGAACACATAGAAATTCTCCAAGCAGGGAGACTCACAAATAAAAAACATAACTCGCAACTACATTCTTATCGGACATGTTTCATTACAAGTAGGAATAGAGTAAGATCATAGTATAAATATAAATGATTTCTAAATAAAGATGGTGTATTGTTTGAGTGCTAACATACTCACTGTACATCCTATTGTGTCGCATATACAACTTTGTATATAACCATCATGACAAGGAGAAATGTACAAACAGAGTAGCAGCAACAAGTTCTAAGTTTCGGGAAAAATGCATGTTGTCTCTCTCCTAATTTAGAGATGTGCTCCACCATATTTTTGAATTAACCCTCACATACATACTAGAGGAAGTGCCCTCAAGATATTTTCTTACAAATTTTAAAGATCCTAGGAAATCAGTAGATTGAAATTCAGACTATACAAAGCATAGTCCATGTATACAAGAATGACAACATGATAGTATGTAATATAGCAGTAGAAATTTAACATGATGCCAGTTTCACATTTTTAGTGACAGATTAATATATTTCACACAAGGAAACACAATGGCGTAGGTTGACATAGTACATCGAAATGACACTTAATCCCCTGCACATATACATCCAAATACAGATCATGGTATATATGCATCAGTAAAAACTCAAGACATAGGTATTGTTCAGTTCCATTTATGTACTTGGAACCTACGTCCTGACTACCTCTCAAACATAATGAAAATAATAAATGAAACTACAAACCGAACTGAACTCTTGTGAAGCTAACTGGATATGTGCTAAGTCAGATAGTCCACCCAGCAATCGAAATGAATATATCACTTAGTCACTTAGTCAAACATAATGGTAGTGGATCACTAGGTAGTCGTGAATGTTGGCAAGAGGAAATAAACCACTCCACGCCATCAATAATTGGTTTGAAAAGTAAATAATAATTAAACATACTAATTTTGTTATTAATGTCGTGCATGTTACACACACGCCATCTGTATGCAAGATATTGATGGCCGGTCAATATGTTACATTCTCAAATAGAAATTCTTCGCTAGACATGTTACCAGTATTTTAATGCTTTCTCCTTTATTAATATTAGGGATAGATATTCATGTTTATCATATATGAGAAAAACAATGACATGATATCAACAATTAGAGCATATTAACAATTCTGCTATGTCATTCTATGGGTTCAAATGGGTCAAATACATAACTTCAAGTGGTCTCGTAATCATGAAGATCTCAAGTGGTCTCTACTTGTAAATGATATATGGAGGCACTAACCATAGCAGATCTCAAAGATGCGGAGAACCATCAAGGTTACTGCCAGGAGCATGAGCATTAGAAGATCCAGCATTATTCGATCCATTGGTCGATGGATGATGCATGAAGTATTACATGGTTAGAATGACACTCGGACTAAGAAATGCAATAATGATCCTTGCAAATATTTTAGTTAGCTAACCGTAGGACGCGGAGTAAGGGCAGAAAATGATAAGCGGGCTTACCATTCTGGGTACAATAAGCCTTCAAATTATGTTAAGAGCGGTGAAGGTTAAGCACCGATAGTAAAATACTAGATGTGTTGGCTATTACGGAATTGTGCTTGGCTATTAAGGAACTAATCGTAAACAACTGAAAGTTTTGAGTATGTTGTGCCCACACCGCCTGCTGCGTCCTCTGATCAATCAGTTGCCTCTCCTCTGCCCTCTCTATCGCCCTCTCCGCAGCCGCCCATCGCCTCTCCACTATCAACTTCTCCTCGAGTAGGCACTACAGAATATGGCATCACAATCACATCTTCAAATCCAACATTATGTAATAATTACAAAAAGCATATGTAGAAGGACTTGTATAGAATACCTCCATCTCGGCCCTTGCTGGAGTCGCGCGTTCACATACAAAAGATTTTGGGAGACCTAGCCGAGCCTTGTGCTAAGCTAGAGTGCGAGTGGAGGACCTAGGGAACATGGCTCCTGGAATAGCCTCCTTGCCATGTTTCTTCCCCTCTCCAGCGATCATAACCAACTCTTGGGCAAGGGGCACCGATGCCACATCTTAGTCGGGCCGTCTCAACTTTGTTGCTACCTCTCTAACTTCGGTCAGCCGATTGTAGGCGGTCTAGCTGGCACATGTTCAAAGGAACAGTTGACACATGTTGTTTTCGTAACAAATTTAGTGCCAGGCCATCTCAAACCTAACTTTTTAATTGTTCCAAATCATCAACTATCATGTATACTAATTGTGTAAGTACTTTAGAGAAATACTACACAATTTGGAATGTCATGTCTTCCAATGTTAATATAAGCACCACCATTTAGAAAATAAGCACCACCATTAACGAATGCCAAACTATTTGTATCACATGAATTCGGTAGCATAGGACATTCACAAGGAAATATGAAGAGGAGTGTATACTTAGTTTCTATATTTGTTGATTCAGGTGTTGGCCATCAATTAAAGATTGCAGAATACTTGGCAGAAAACCAACATAAATGATGTTGACATTATGGTGCCGATGAAGTGATTTGTCCAAGCCACATCAATAAACAGAAGGTCCGATGAAGTGGGATATTTTTTCATGTGACGGATATTGGTTATTACCCCGTGTGTTGAAGATGCAGCTGAAGTGTTGATCTTTAAAAATATACTGACCGGGACCTACATAAGTTGATTTCCTATGGTCACTTTTCCTCTGTCCCGGACTCCAACTATGCATGCAGGTGTAGAAGTTTTCTTTCCTATGGTTTTCTTTCCTATGGTTTGCAACTGCATTCCTCTCAACATGCAGGTGTAGAAGAACACCAGTCCTATGTTTTCCCTTCCATTGACCTGAATAGCACCTGAGCATTGAGGCGAATGTGGAGGGATCGTACCCTGAACTCAACAGAACTGGACTGAATAGAAGGGGAAATGGGAGGATCGACCTGCAACGTGAGAATGGGGAGACCGCAACCCCGACCTGGATCCTTGGTGGGGCGACCTGTGACCAGTGGTGGGGCGACTAGCAGGGAGGCCCGACCGGCGGTGGGGCAATCAGGAGGGAGGCCCGACCGGCGACCGACAATGGAGCGGCCGGATGGCCTACCCTCCTGCCATATCGCACACACCAATGACGATGTCGACCGGTGAGGGCAGCGGCGGCAGCCGGGGAGGTCACCGGCGGCGGCTGGGAGACTCGCGGCGACTGGGAGCAGCGGTAGGGAACCCTAGCTGGGGATTTTTTCACTCGCGAGAGGAGAGGGCCAGGCAGCGACCGGCGGGGAGGCGCGAATTGGCCGGTCTCCTCACTCACGGTGGGGCGCGAAGGGAGCGGAGAACGACGGCGGCGGCCATTAGGGAGGCCGGCGGTGGCGACCGAGGAGTCCGGTGGCGGTGACAAGGGAGGCCGGCGGTGGTGGGAACCTAGCTAGCGAGAGGATTAGGTCACGAGAGGTGAGCTGCGGGGAGCAGTTTTCGATCTGGGCCGGGGTTGCTGGTTTTTTTTATTTTTTTCAGTCGTTGCCGTCTTCGAAGTAGAGAAAGAGATGACAAAGATTTATTTGTTGCCATCAACTGACCCAAATAAAAGACAACAAAACATGTGTCCGTTTAGGCCCGTTAAACGCAGACGTGCACAGACTTTTGCCGTTAGCCCGCGCGTAAGAAGACGGCAAAAATGCTACCTTTGCCGTCATCTGGCTAAATAGTTGACGGCAAAACGCTATTTTGCCTTGTATATTTTTTTGCTGTCTACTTTTTTTTTATTTTTAGCGATAGTATTTTTTTGCCGTCTACCCATGATGGCAAGGTAACCGTTTGCCGTCAACTCCGACGATTTGCTGACGGCAAAGATTATACCTGTAGGAAAAATAGCTGATTCCTATAGTGGTTGCACTTTCCACCTTCAGGTCTCACCTTGTAAATAATCGTGAAGGGATTGACAACCCCTTTATAGCATTGGGTGCAAGTTTGTTTGTTTTTGCGCAGGTACATTGGTGCCTTATCTTGATACTCCTACCGGATTGATACCTTGGTTCTCAAACTGAGGGAAATACTAACTGCTAATGTGCTGCATCACCCTTTCCTCTTCAAGGAAAAACGAACTCAAGCTAAAGATGTAATAAGAAAAATTTCTGGCGTCGTTGCCGGGGAGGAGTATTCAAAGTGAAGCATATACAAGTAACTATCGCAAACTCATCTCTTGCATTTGCATTATTTGCCTTTTGCCTCTAATTTCCCTCTCCCCCACTTCTCAAAAAAAACAAAATTTACAAAAATATTTTCCTTTTGCGTTCGCCCTTTTCTTTCGCTTGCTTTCTGTTCCCTTGTGTGCTTGCTAAGACACCATGATTGAAAACACCAATTGTGCGACTTCTGGAATACTAATAATAATGATTTTAATATTACTCCGATTGCTCCCGCCACTAGTGCGGAATCATATGAAATCAATGGTGCCTTGCTGAATATTGTTATGAAAAAGCAATTTTCCGGCCTTCCTAGTGAAGATGTGGCATCCCATGTTAATACCTTCATTGAGTTATGCGATATGAAAAAGAAGAAAGATGTGGATAATGATGTGATTAAATTGAAGCTATTTCCGTTCTCATTACGAGATCGACCAAAAACTTGGTTTTCATCTTTACCCAAAAATAGTATTGATTCTTGGAACAAGTGTAAAGATGCTTATATATCCAAGTATTTTCCACCGGCTAAGATTATCTCTCTCCATAATGATATCATGAATTTTAAGCAACTAGATCATGAACATGTTGCAAAATCTTGGGAGATAATGAAATTGATGATTAGAAATTGTCTCGCTCATGGCTTGAGTCTTTGGATGTTAATACAAATCTTCTATGCTAGTTTGAATTTTTCTTCTAGAAATATCTTGGATTCCGCCTCCGGTGGAACTTTCATGGAAATCACATTAGGAGAAGCCACAAAAATCCTAGATAATATCATGACAAACTATTCTCAATGGCACACTGAAAGGTCACCTACTAGTAAAAAGTGCAGGCTATAGAAGAAATTAACTCTTTGAGTGCTAAGATGGATGAGTTAATGAAATTGTTTGCTAGTAAAGGTGCTCCTCTAGATAAAAATGATATGCCTTTGTCTTCCTTGATTGAGAATACAAATGAAAGATTGGATGTTAATTTTGTTGGTAGGAATAATTTTGGCAACAACAGTGCTTATAGAGGTAACTTTATTCCTAGGCCTTTTCCTAGTAATCCCTCTAATAACTTTGGCAATTCCTACAACAATGCTCATGGAAATTACAATAAATTACCCTGTGATCTTTAGAGTAATATTAAAGAGTTTATCAACTCACAAAATATTTTCAATGCGTCCATAGAAGAAAAACTGCTCAAAATTTATGACTTGGCTAGGACGGTTGATAGAATATCTCTTGATATTGATGCTTTGAAATTGAGATGTCCTCCTCCCAAGATTAATATGGATGAAACTTTGAAAGCTATGCGTGTTTCCATGAATGAGAGTAAAGAAAGAACCGCCCAAATTCGTGCTAGACAAGAATGTCTTAAAAAGGCGTGTTCTCGTGATGAGAATCACGAAGATCTTAAAGTGCTTGGTGTGACTCCTATTGAATCCTTGTTTTCTAATGTCAATCCTAATGATGATGGGGCTGGATATGAATCCACTTTGGTTGAGAAACGCCCCAATGATTTGGAGTCTTTCTATCTTGATGCTAAAAGCACTGAAAGTGGAGTAGAGGAT
This sequence comes from Hordeum vulgare subsp. vulgare, assembly GCF_904849725.1. Lineage (NCBI taxonomy): Eukaryota > Viridiplantae > Streptophyta > Magnoliopsida > Poales > Poaceae > Hordeum > Hordeum vulgare. The sequence continues at coordinate 120,132,519 of NC_058522.1, forward strand.
ATAAAAACTTTGAGTAGTGATGAAATTACTACTTTGGATTTCAAGGAATTCAATTATGATAGTTGCTCTTTGATTTAATGTATTTCCTTGATGCAATCCATGCTAAACTCTCCACATGCTTATAGCCAAAACAAGGCCTTTACCGATTATATCGTCAATGCTATGATGAAATCTCTTGAAGAGAAACTTGAGTTGGAGGTATCTATTCCTAGAAAACTATTGGGGAATGTTGCATGGGAATCAAAAATTTCCTACGCGCACGAAGACCTATCATGGTGATGTCCATCTATGAGAGGATATTTGGATCTACGTACCCTTGTAGATCGCACAGCAGGAAGCGTTAAGAAACGCGATTGATGTAGTGGAACGTCTTCACGTCCCTCGAACCGCCCCACAAACCGTCCCACGAACCGTCCTGCGATCCGTCCGATGAACCGTCTCGCGATCCGTTGCATGAACTGTCTTGCGATCCGTCTCATGATCCGTTCCGATCTAGTGCCGAACGGACGGCACCTCCGCGTTCAGCACACGTACAGCTCGATGACGATCTCCACCTTCTTGATCTAGCAAGAGGGCGCGGAGAGGTAGAAGAGTTCTCCGACAGCGTGATGGTGCGCCGGTGGTGGTGATGATCTACTCCGACAGGGCTTCGCCTAAGCTCCACAGAAATACGATCTAGAGGAAAAACTGTGTGGTATAGGGTCGAGAAGCATGTGGCAAAGTTGTGTCTCAAAAATCCTCAATACCTCTAGTATATATAGGAGGGAGGGAGGGGAGGAGGCAGCCTCAAACCCTCAAGGTTTGGCTGAATTTGGAGGTGGAGGAGTCCTACTCCAATCCTACTTGGAGTAGGATTCCAGCTTCCCACTCGAAAACTCTTTCCACCTTGTGTTTTTCCTTCTCAAACCTTATGGGCCTTAGTGGGAACTTATTCCAGCCCACTAGGGGCTGGGTTATCTCTTCCCATTGCCCATGAGACACCTTGGGCCGTGACACCCCTCCCGATGGTCCCCGGCACCCCTCCCGGCACTCCCGGTACACTACCGATGAGCGCGAAACTTTTCCGGTGACCACAACAGGACTTCCTATATATCAATCTTTACCTCCGGACCATTCCGGAACTCCTCGTGACATCCTGGATCTCATCTGGGACTCCGATTAACTTTCGGTTACCAACACCTATAACTCGACTATACCGAAACGTCACCGAACCTTAAGTGTGCAGACCCTGCGGGTCCGACAACTCTATAGACATGCCCCGAGGTACTCCTCGTTGAAAACCCAACAGCTGGACCTGGATGCCCATATTGGATCCTATATATTCTCCGAAGATCTTAGCTGTTGAACCTCACTGTCAAGGATTCATATAATCCCATATGTTATTCCCTTTGTCCTTCGCTATGTTACTTGCCTGAGATTTGATCGTTGGTATCCGCATACCAATTTTAATCTCATTACCGGCAAGTCTGTTTACTCGTTCTGTAATACAAGATCCCGTGACTTACACTTAGTCACATTGCTTGCAAGGCTTGTGTGTGATGTTGTATTACCGAGTGGGCCCTGAGATACCTCTCCGTCACACGGAGTGACAAATCCCAGTCTTGATCCATACTAACTAAACGGACACCTTCGGAGATACCTGTAGAACACCTTTATAGTCACCAGTTACATTGTGACGTTTGATGCACACAAGGTATTCCTCCGGTGCCAATGAGTTATATGATCTCATGGTCATAGGAACAAATACTTGACACGCAGAAAACTATAGCAATAAAACGACACGATCAATATGCTACGTTCATAGTTTGGGTCTTGTCCATCACATGATTCTCCTAATGATGTGATCCCGTTATCAAGTGACAACACTTTTCTATGGTTAGGAAACCTAGACCATCTTTGATCAACGAGCTAGTCAACTAGAGGCTTACTATGGACAGTGTGTTGTCTATGTATCCACACATGTATTTGAGTTTCCAACCAATACAATTCTAGCATGGATAATAAATAATTATTATGAACAATGAAATATAATAATAACTAATTTATTATTGCCTCTAGTGCATATTTCCGACAGTCTCCCACTAGCACTAGAGTCAATAATCTAGTTAACGTCACCATGTGATTTCATTGAATCCAACACCCATATAGTTCTGGGGTCTGATCACGTCTTTCTCGTGAGAGAGGTTTTAGTCAATGGTTCTGAAACTTTCAGATCCGTATGTTCTTTTCAAATCTTTATGTCATCTTATAGATGCTGCTACTACGTGCTATTCGGAAATACTTCAAATATCTACTCTACTATACGAATCTGTTTCACTACTCATAGTTTGTTCGGATTAGTGTCAAAGCTTGCGTCGACGTAACCCTTTACGATGAATTTTTTAACCACCTCCATAATCGAGAAAAATTCCTTAGTCCATTAGTTACTAAGTATAACTTTGACCGATGTTCGGGGATTCAATCCTGGATCACTCTCTATAACTCTTAACAGACTTGTGGCAAGGCACATATCAGGTGCGGTACACAACATGGCATACTGTAGAGTCTACGGCTAAGGCATAGGGGACGACCTTCGTCCTTTCTCTTTCTTCTGTCGTGGTTGGGCTTTTGAGTCTTACTCATATTCGCACCTTACAATACAGCCAAGAACTCCTTCTTTGCTGATCTATTTTGAACTCCTTCAAAAACTTGTCAAGGTATGAATTTCATTTGAAAGTTCTATTTCAGCATGTTGATCTATCTTCATATATCTTGATGCTTAATGTTTTAAGTAGCTCTATCCAGGTCTTCCTTTGAAAAACCCCTTTTAAAGAATCTTTATTCTTTACATAAATTCTACATTACTTCTGATCAACAATAGGTCAACCACATATACTTTATCAGAAAAATATAGTGCTCCCACTCACTTCTTTGGAAATACAAGTTTCTCATAAACCTGTTACAAACCCAAAGCTTTGATCATCTCACCAAAGCGTATATTCCAACTCCGAGATGCTTGCACCAGTCCATAAAAGGATCGCTGGTGCTTGCATACTTCTTAGTATCCTTAGGATCGACAAAACCTTCTGATTGTATCACATACAATCTTTCCTCAAAGAAACCGTCGAGGCAACAATGTTTTGACATCCTGTGTGCAATAATTCATAAATAATGCAGCAAGTACTAACATAATTCCAACATACTTTCAACATCGCTACGAGTGAGAAAATCTCATCATAGTCAACTCTTTGACCTTGTCGGAAACATCTTTGCGACAAGTCGAGCTTTTCTTAATGGTGACTTATCACCATCAGCGATTTTCTTTCTTTTAAAGATCCATATTTACTCAATATTGCTACGACCACCAAGTAGTTCTTCCAAAGTCTACACTTTGTTTTCATACATAGATCCTCTCTCGGATTTCATGGCCTCCAGCCATTTGTCGGAATCCGGGCCCACCATCGCTTCTACATAGCTCGTAGCTTCATTGTTGTTCAACAACATGACCTCCAAGACAGGGTTACCGTACCACTCTGCAGCAGTACGCAACCTTGTCGACCTACGAGGTTTGTAGTAACTTGATCCGAAGCTCAATGACCACCATCATCAGTTTCCACTTCAATTGGTGTAGGCGCCACAGGAACATCTTCCTGCACCCTGCTACACACTGGTTGAAGTGATAGTTCACTAACCTCATCAAGTTCCACCACCCTCCCACTCAATTCTTTCGAGAGAAACCTTTCCTCGAGAAAGGACCCGTTTCTAGAAACAAACACTTTGCTTCCAGATCTGAGATAGGAGATGTATGCAACTATTTTGGATATCCTATGAAGATGCATTTATCCGCTTTGGGTTTGAGCTTATCAGACTGAAACTTTTTCACATAAGCATCGCATCCCCAAACTTTAAAGAAAGGACAACTTAGGTTTCTTCAAACCATAGTCTATACTGTGTCATCTCAACGGAAATACGTGGTGCCCTATTTAAAGTGAATGCAGTTGTCTCTAATGCATAACCCATGAACGATAGTGGCAATTTGATAAGAGACATCATAGTATGCAACGTATCAAAATAGGGCATGGCTAGGACGTTCGGACACACCATCACACTATGGTGTTCTAGGTGGCATGTATTGCGAAACAATTTCCACATTCGTTTTAACTGTGTGCCAAAACTCGCAACTCAGATATTCAACTCTATGATCATATCGTAGACAATTTATCCTCTTGTCATGATGATCATCACTCCAAAATAGCTTTGAACTTTTCAATATTTCAGACTTGTTATTCATCAAGTAAATACTCTTGTATCTACACAAATCGTCAGTGAAGTAAGAACATAATGATATCCACTGCGTGTCTCAGCACGCATTGGACTGGACACATCAAAAATATATTACTCCCAACAAGTTATTCTCTTGTTTAATGTGGCATGATCTGCATGTCTCAATTGATTCAAAATCAAGTCAGTCCAAACGATCCATCTGCATGGAGTTTATTCATACGTTTATACCAACAGGTATGGTTTGCATGTCTCAAACGTTTCAAAAATGAGTGAGTACAAAGATCCATCAGCATGGAGCTTCTTCATGCATTTTACACCAACATGACTCAAGGGGCAGTGCCACAACTAAGTGGTACTATCATTATTACTTTGTATCTTTTGGCACCAATATTATGAACATGTGTAACACTACAATCGAGATTCAGTAAACCATTTCATTTCGAGTTACTAATCACTTAGCAACCGAACCAGTATCCAATACCCTCGTTCTACTAGGAGTACTAGTAAAGTACACATCAATATCATGTATATCAAATATACTTTTGTCGACTTTCGCCAGCCTTCTTATCTACCAAGTATCTAGGGTAGCTTCGCCTCAGTGATCGTTTTCCTCATAACAGAAGCACTTAGTCTCGTCTTTGGGTTCAATTTTGGGTTTCTTCATTAGAGCAGCAACTTGTTTGCCGTTTCATGAAGTAACCCTTCTAGCCCTTGCCCTTCTTGAAACTAGTGGTTTTACTAACCATCAACAATTGACACTCCTTATTGATTTCTACTTTCGTAGTGTCAAACATTGGGAATAACTCAAGGAGCATCATATCTATCCTTTTTTTGTTTATAGTTCATCACGGGCAGCTTAGTGGCAGTGACTTTGGAGAACCATCACTATCTCATATGGAAGATTAACTCCCACTTGATTCAAGCGATTGTTGTACTCAGACAATCGGAGAACATGCTCAACGATTTGAGCTTTTCTCCTTTTACTTTGTAGGCAAAGAATCTTGTCGGAGGTCTTATACCTCTCAACAAGGGCATGAGCATGAAATCTCAATTTCATCTCTTTGAACATCTCTTATGTTCTGCGACGTTTTCAAAACGTCTTGGGCGCCTTGCTTCTAAGCCAGTAAGTATTGCACACTGAACTATCATTTAGTCATCAAAGATGTGTATGTTAGATGTTCGCAACATCCATAGACGATGCACGAGGTGCAGCACACCGAGTAGTGCATTAAGGACACAAGCCTTCTGCGCAGGAATGAGGACAATCCTTAGTTTTACGGACTTAGTCCGCAAAGTTGCTACTATCAACTTTCAACTAACTTTTCTCTAGGAACATATTAAAACAGTAGAGCTATTGCGCAAGCTACATTGTAATTCGCAAATTCCATTAGACTATGTTCATGATAATTAGTTCAATTAATCAGATTACTTAAGAACTCCCACTCAAAAAGTACATCTCTCTAGTCATTTGAATGGTGCATGATCCAAATCCACTATCTCAAGTCCGATCATCACGTGAGTCGAGAATATTTTTAGTGGTAAGCATCTCTATGCTAATGATATCAACTATACGATTCATGCTCGACGTTTCAGTCTCTTGTGTTCCGAGGCCATTTCTGCACATGCTAGGCTCGTCAAGTTTAACCCGAGTGTTCCGCGTGTGCAACTGTTTTGCACCCGTTGTATGTGAACGTTGAGTCTATCACACCCGATCATCACGTGGTGTCTCGAAACAACAAACTGTAGCAACGGTGCACAGTCGGGGAGAACACAATTTTGTCTTGAAATTTTAGTGAGAGATCACGTCATAATGCTACAGTCGTTCTAAGCAAAATAAGGTGCATAAAAGGATTAGCATCACATGCAATTCATAAGTGACATGATATGGCCATTATCACGTGCTTCTTGATCTCCATCACCAAAGCACCGACACGATCTTCTTGTCACCGGCGCCACACCATGATCTCCATCATCATGATCTCCATCAATGTGTCGCCATCGGGGTTGTCGTGCTAATCATGCTATTACTACTAAAGCTACGTCCTAGCAATATAGTAAACGCATCTGGAGACACAAACGTTAGTTTTAAGACAACCCTATGTCTCCTGCTGGTTGCATACCATCGACGTGCAAGTCGATATTAACTATTACAACATGATCATCTCATACATCCAATATATCATATCACGTCATTGGCCATATCATATCACAAGCATACCCTGCAAAAACAAGTTATACGTCCTCTAATTTGTTGTTGCATGTTTTACGTGCACTACTAGGAAAAGGGCTAATGGCGCACCACACAAGCAGTGCGCCACTACTATATAGTAGTGGCGCACCATGTGAGGTGTGCCATTAGTGTGGTGGATACTAATGGCACACCACACTCTCGGTGCGCCACTACTATATTTTTTTTATTTTTATTTTTTTTGCAAAACTACTAATGGCGCACCAGCAGCTGGTGCGCCATTAGTAACCTGCTTACTAATGGCGCATCTGTTAGTAGTGCGCCACTACTATAATTTTTTTTTGGTTTTTTTTTGCAAACTACTAATGGCGCACCAAAGCTAGTGCGCCATTAGTAACCAGTGTTACTAATGGCGCATCTGTTGGTGGTGCACCACTACTATTTTTTTTACAGAACTACTAATGGCGCACCAGAGGAGGTGCGCCACTAGTAACCAGCGTTACTAATGGCGCATATGTAGGTGGTGCGCCATTAGTAACCTGGGACCAGCTAGATATTTTGGACAGCCACCTACCACACTCACTTTCCCCACTTTCATTCTCTCCACCTCCTGCTCCAAGCTTGTCTCGGGTGCCTCCTCCTCCTCACCTCATTTGCATCATAGACTCACCCAAATTAAGTGGTTAATTACCTATTTTTGATAGGTAAGTAAGGGGAAAGCTTTTATGTTGTAGATCTACTTTTTTCTCCCTCCAACAACGTGCACATGCACTTTTTATGGCCTAGCTAGATCTACGTAGGTTTTCTGTGTTGCATATGTTTGTGGTGTTGCATATATGTTTGTGTTTGCCGGTACCGGTATTGGAAATGCGATAGTTGCCAATATTTTCCCGGAATGTTGATTCATTTCCGTTTCGGTGAGAATTTGGCACTATGCATTCTTTTTTGTCCTATTTTTAGGCAAAGTCATGCCAATTTTTTTTGGTTCTAAAATATCGTTTTGCTCTACCCCGCAGGCGACCATGGTCCGCACGATGACCGAAGGCATCGTGAATAGGTTTTTGAGCTCCGCGAAGGCCGAGATGCTTCAAAAGAACGAGACGGAGATAAGATGTCCGTGTCGAAGATGCAAGCTGAAAAGCCTTATGGACCCGGATTCTGTAAAGGTGGAGGACCACCTGCTCTTGCGTGGTTTCATGGATGGCTATCAGTGGCAAGGTGATGAAGATGATTATGAAGTCGTCCATGGGGGCCGGGAAAGAAATGAGGAAGAGCATGAGCAAGACAATCTCGGCGAGGGCGGGCGAGAAGACGAAGAATCTCCAGGACACAGTCATCATGTAGAAGATGTCGGACATGATGATGAGGAAGATGCCGGAGCAGACGAAGGGCATGATCATGAAGATGAAGATGCCGGAGCAGACGACGATGGACCATCGATGGCCTGGGTGCAGGACCCTCATATTCAAGAGCTGCTTCTTAAGCAGACGGATAACGCAAGAGCTGCCGCCCGAGAGAAAGCCAAGCTGGATCAACTGGAGATAGACGCGGTTACTCCATTGTATGAAGGATGCAGGCCCGAGGATACCTGCCTGAAAGTAACGCTCATGGCTCTGGAGATGAAGGTAAAACACAAAATGACCGACACATGCTTCGACGAGAACATGTCATTCTGGCACGAACGTCTTCCCAAGGGGAACAAGTGCCCGACCAGTTTCGAGGAGGCGAAGAAAATCTTGTGTCCTCTGGATTTACCGCACGTGAAATACCATGTGTGCATGAAAAATTGCATCATTTATCGGGACGAGCACGCGGAGTCTACCATATGTCCGGTGTGCGGCGTCAGTCGATACAAGAAGAGGAAGAATGCTCCTCGAAAAGTGGTGTGGTACTTTCCGATCAATCCTCGTCTGCAACGATATTTCACGGACCCTAAGGTAGAAAAGCTCCTGCGTTGGCACGCGGATAGGGAGTAGAAAAAGCGAGAAGATGACGGAAATGATCCGGAGATAAATAAAAAACACAAGATGTTGAGTCACCCTAAGGATGCGAGCCAGTGGCAAGCGTTTAACTACGAATACAAAGAATTTGGGGACGATCCAAGGAACATCGTGCTGGGCGGGAGCACCGATGGAGTCAATCTGTTTGGTAGCCAGAGAAGCACACATAGCACCTGGCCTGTGTTTGTCTGGATGTACAACCTTCCCCGCTGGTTGTGCATGAAGAGGAAGTACAAAAAAATTCTATGCTAATTGAAGGGCCGAAACAACCAAGGAACGACATCAATCTATATCTGGGGCTGCTGAAAGAGGAGCTAGACACGCTGTCGAAAACGCCAGCCAATACGTAGGACGCCGCAGAGATAGAATATTTCCCTATGAGAGCCGCACTGCTCACGGCGGTGCACGACTATCTCGGTTACGGATATGTCGCGGGGCAGGTGGTCCACGGATTTTCTGGATGCGTCAGGTGCATGGATGACACAATGAATCTCCAGCTAGATAGAGATCCCGGGTCTTCAAAAACCGTGTTCATGGGACATCAAAGGTGGCTTCGCAACGATGACACATGGAGAATCGCAAGGATCTGTTCGATGGTGAAACCGAACCCCGAAGACACCCCCTTATGAGGAGCGGCGAGGAAATATACGAGTTGTTGAAAAATTCGAAAGAGTGCCCACCGCCGGGAAAGGCGCCAAAGCCGGGAAAGAAGCGAAAGGCGCCAGAGCCGCTGCTGAAGGTATGGAAAACGAGGTCTGTTTTCTGGGATTTGCCGTACTAGAAGATCCTCCGTGTGCCACACAGCCTTGATGTCATGCATATCACGAAGAACGTGTGCGAGAGTCTGCTTGGTACCCTGCTCAACATGCCAGAGAGGACCAAAGATGGACCGAAAGCAAGGGCACTTGAAATCAATGGGCATGAGGGAGGAGCTTCACGCTAATAATGATGATGATGATGATGATGAGGCGAAGCAGGACACGGAAAGTCGTCGCTAAGGCAAAAATTCTAAGAAGACCAGAAATGACTTCCCTCCCGCGTGCTTCACTCTAAGTCAGGAGGAGATCGATCAGTTTTTCACCTCCCTCGTAGGAGTAAAACTTCCTTACGGTTACGGGGGGAAGATAAGCAGATACCTAGACTCAGCGAAGAAGAAGTTTAGCGGGATGAAGTCTCACGACTGTCACGTGCTGATGACGCAGATACTTCCAGTTGCAATCCGTGGGATCATGGACGCGCAAGTCCGTGAAACGCTATTTGGCCTATGCAACTTTTTCGACGTCATCTCTCAGAAGTCGGTTGGCGTGAGGCAACTCCGAAGGCTACAGGAAGAGATCGTGGTGATACTATGTGAGCTTGAGATGTACTTCCCACCCGCATTCTTCGACGTTATGGTGCATCTGCTGGTCCATATCGTGGAGGATATCATCCAACTCGGGCCGACGTTCCTGCACAACATGATGCCGTTCGAAAGGATGAATGGTGTCATCAAAGGATACGTTCGTAACATGTCACGTCCAGAGTTAAGCATAGCCAGGGGATCTCTGACCGAAGAGTGCATCTCCTACTGCATGAATTATCTAGGCATCCAGAACCCCGTTGGTCTGCCCGTCAACAGGCACCTCGGTAGGCTCGCAGGATGGGGTCACCGTGAGGGTCCCCGCGAAATGCATGTCGACTTCGAGGGTCGACTCGCCGACTTTGAAAGAGCAAACCTAGTCGCGCTACAACACATACACGTGGTCGATCCTTGGGTCGTAGAGCACAAAACCTTTATTGAAAAGACGTACAATGTCCGAGGCCAACAGAGGACGGACGGAGATATAATCAAAGAGCACAACTCATGTTGCACGCGTTGGTTCAAGCAGAAGCTTCTGTCGTACCCTTTACATGAGGATTCTTCCACGGAAGAACAACTCATATTCGCCTTGTCACAGGGCGCCGAGCACAACCTGATGACGTATGAGGCGTACGGTACCAACGGCTACTCATTCTACACCGAGGTAAAGGACATGAAGAGAGATGGTTATCAGAACTCTGGGGTAACGATGGAATCATACACCGGTAACGACAAGGACAGATACGACAGAAGGATCGAGGAGATCTGGGAGCTGAGCTACGCTGGAGAGAAGGTCCCGATGTTCCGTGTCAGATGGGCCAAGAGCGTCATAAAAGAAGACCGGTATTTCACCACCATGGTTATACCCGAAGCAAAATCCAAGACCGCAGGCGCAAACGTCACCGCGAAAAATGAGCCATAGGTACTGGCTTCCCAAGTGGACCAATGCTTCTTCATTATCGACCCGCCAAAGCCCGGTCGTGTTGTCGTGAGGAGAGGCAAAAGGAAGATCATCGGAATGGATGGAGTCGCCAATGATCAAGACTTCGACAAGTATGGTGACCCGAAGATGGAACATGACGACGATGATGAAGTACCAGCATACACCACAAGAAGAAGCAGGACCACCCTACCTAAAGGACGTCCGTTCAAGAGAAGAACTCCATTTACGAAAAATAAGGGCAAGAAGATTGTGAACAAATAGCTAGCTAAGATCGATTGTATTTAAATTTGATGATATTTTTTCATATTCAATATGAAAAAATATTGAATATTCATGAGGACACTCGATCTCGATCCCCTCCATCTCGATCGATATAACCCCTCGCAAGATCCCCCTTGCCGCGGAGCACCCCCCGCATCCTCCCCCGCTCCACCGAACTAGATGTTGTTGTGAGGCACTAGATATTCATAGGCATCTAACTGCAAACATAAAAAAAACATACTAGACATCTACTTGCAAACATCAAAAAAAATTGTAGGCACTTCTCAAACCAAGGTGCAACCAGCACAAGAAAACAATGCATAGAAAAAAAGAGGAAAAAAAAGAGGGGGGAAGAGGATTCGAACCCGCAACCTCCTGCTAGGAGGCAAAACCCATGGACCACTGCGCTGCTACTTCGGAAGGATAACAACATAGAGAAGGCGCACCTCATATACATGCGCCATTACTATATAAAAAACATTCTAATGGCGCACCGCACAGGGTGCGCCATCCTAAGTCGGGCCGCGCCCTCCTATCTTCTCCCGCGGCCTCCCCCCTACCCCCTTTCCACCAAACAGCAGCTCCCGCCGTCTCCCCGCTCGCCGACCACCGCCGGACCTGCTTGCTTTCTTTCTTGGTTCGTGGGATTCGGCCCGGGTTCCGCCGCCGCCGAGCCCAGCCCAGCGGCCGCGCCTCTACGGTCGTCCCCTCCACCTACAGCTCGTCCCCTCTACGGTCGCGCCGCCGTTCGTGGTTGGGCTTCGACGAGGTGAGTAGAAGAGCACCACCGACGGCTCCTTCTTCAGATTCCGGTGAGTCGTCTTCCACCTCTCCCGTTCATCCCCTTCTCCTCGCGGTGGTGACCTAGGGTTAGGTTTAGGAGCTCAATAGTCAATAGTCAATAAGGAATTTTGTGAATTCTGTCGGCCCGTGCTCGATTTGGTGCGGTTCTTCGAGCTGCTGCCTAGGGTTGTTCGTCCGCCTGGCCTGCCCCTTTTTTGTGTCCAACACAAAGCAGGCTTGATATGTCTTGTGTCCCTTTATGCTAAATTACCCACTTATGCCCTGGAGTGTGGTCTCGGACCTATTTGCTTGGTCTATTTCTGTTTGCATCTAGCCAAGGGTCTGATTTGACCATGCAAAAGTAATCGATTCAATTGCTATAGAAGAGCTAGTATTTTTTGGTTTGTTTGTCACTGAATGGTGGTGCAAAACCATGATGCTTCTGTCTGTTTTCTGGATTCTGTTGGCTTATGGGAGAGTTGGATCAGTTGCTTGGTTTCTGTCGTAAACTTGTTCTTGATGCTAATAATGTTCTAGTTTCTTCTGTGGGGAAGGGCCACTTGTCAGATATCTTTGTGTACGGTGGTCTTCTGCATCATATGGAAATTCTCCATCTAGTGTAGTCAATAGATGTTGTTAAGTGACCGTGTCATGGTTTTGGTTCTGTTTTTAAAGAGGAAAGCCAGTTTTTTTCAGGCTTCAAGAAAATAATTTCCCAGAATAATACTGCTAAGCCCAAGCTTGTTAATCGGCATGTACTTCTCTGTGATATATTGCTAATGTCTGCTCTGATGTGCTTGGTATTGTAAAGTGTCTTTTTTTCTACATCAATAGCCTTTATGCATCCAAGTTATCAAACTATGTGAACTAGAAATGATAATAGAGAGAATTGATCATTACTTTTCTGAACTGTTGCAGAAGTCTCAATAGTTCTTTCAAGTTCGTACATTGAAAGGCTTGTTTCACAAATAGAGTGAGGCTTAGCTCTGGATCAGGAGTAAGACCTTTCCAGCTTATACCAAGCTCAGGTCTGGTTGGTGGTTTAAGTTGCAAATCTAAGGTAACATCAGCTGCTCCACTCTTATTAGAAAGTTGATATGCATTCGACGGTTTCAGAGTATTGTCAATATTTAGAATAAGCTGACTGCTGACTGAAGAAAAGGGTGCCACTGAGGGAACATGTGCTTTCTGATGCTGAAAGATTCTATGATGGGGTATGTTCAAACCAGCCAGCATTGTAGGCAAACCTTCAAGTTGATCAACCGGGTCCGGTGATACATTAAGATCTAAATTAGATAGTTTTCCCAATCTAGCGTTAGAATAAGATTCTGTGCCACTTGTTGTTTGCACATCCTTGGGAGGTCTTGCTCAAGGAAAAATAGAAAACCCCTGATCTAGTTTATCTCTCTTGACAGGGGAACTTGAGTTGATTTTGGCATTCTGACGAGACGCTAACTGTAAATCTAGAGTTAGAAACTTGTGACTCTGTGATCTGGCAACGGGAGCAACACTCCCTAGTCTACCACTATATCCACAAGAGGGGGTCTCGTTTGAGCCATTAAGTAGCACACCTTTCTTCTCGTTCGTTGCTGGAGTAAAACATCTACTGGGAATATCTAATTTAGATATATTCAAGACAGGCTCATTTCTAAAGACCAGCAACTACCAAGTAATATTTGCACATAGGTTGTAAGACATTAACCCAGCCAGTTCAAGAGTAAATAGTTCGTTTGCCTGCCAACGTCAGAACAAATGGAGCAATCATCTGACAAAAACATGGAGCATAAATAAAACAGCAAGCAGGCATGAAGAGAAGACATAAAGCATCATTGTTCCCCATTAGCATATAGTATACCGACGACAACCAAACTACAAAAGGCCTACCTATCCGTGTCATTTCAAGGTCTATTAAGCAGTGAGTTTAAGACACTGAAATGCATTGATACAAGAGACACATCTTGGTTCTTGAAACTCTGTAAACCAAAAATTCATACTACTAACTAGTTATGCCCATGGTCAGCCACCGAACCCGATGCTCCAAAACCAGAATTGGCACTCTAGTGGAGATGTCATTTGTTCTACTTCCATCACCCCCTGGGCTTAAATACACATAATGTGACTCTGCCCGCTTATTTCACTAGCATTGATACAAGAGGCTTATTTCACTAGCCTGCCAAGATTTCTTGCAGATTTCATATTTAACATGTTGTATTTAACCTTTTTTTCTTATCAGTTTCATCCTTATATGACTCTGCAACATAATAAAGGTGGTTGAAGAAAGTTGTGCACACGCAAGAAAGTTGGTAGTAGTATTAGTAGTTTGGGCTATTCGTTTTTGAGCCCGGGCTCACCCTTCTCCGAGCTCTCCGACCATCGTGTCATGATGATTTTGTAGGTACCCCGAGAGGCCCTTGAGTTTGCCGGAATGTCGATTAACTTCCGTTCCGGCAAATTCGGGTACTCCATATGTCCTATTTTCAGCAAAGGTCATGCTGAAATTTTTCGTGAATTTTAGCATGACTTTGCTAAAAATAGGACATATGGGGTACTTGCGACTAATGCATGGGTCGGGGTATCTTAGTGCTTAATTAAGTAGGATCAACTGCCCCTTTATTGTTGCTGCATTAAACCATAGGTGGCAATAGAGCCAAGTGATTAGGCCCAACTTTTTGACCAAATTATTTCCTATTTTGAGCGAAACATGGCCCACAACGATGAGGCCGGCGGTTCGGGCAAGCCATTCTGGGAGCTGTCCCAGGAGATGGAGGAAGAACCTCACCGCTATCAAGACGCCGCGGAAGACACCGATCCCGAGTACACAACCCCTAGTGGCGTCGGGGATGACACCACTGATGGTGCCGCCGAGGATGACACCACCTATGATGGCAGCGCACGCACAGATGGCAGCCAATCGCAGAGGCAACGGAAGGACCGGCTCCCGAACATGCTCAGCACCGTAAAGGAGGAATTTAGTGAAGTGAACTCCGACGGGTATCCAACGGCGCCCAAAGAAATAGTCAAGGGGTACGCGGTTCAGCTCGGGTGCATTCTCCGGAGCACTTTCTCGATCAACACCGAGAACCTAAGGCATAAGGACCGAGGGAACTTGCGCAACGTCCTCTTCACGAAGCTGCACGAATGATACAAGTTCCCCGGTGAGGTCGCAAACACACGCCTCTGAAGGAATAAAGTGAACAGTGCCGCCCTCACGAAGATGAGCAAGGCCCTGTCTACTTGGAGAAGCGTGGTGAAGAGAATGATTGACAAAGGTGATAGTTATGAGAAGATCAAGGCGAAAAATCCTTCGATCAGCGAAGATGACTACAAGGAGTTCAAGATCAAGTGCGAGAGCAAGGCAACCGCGGAATCATGTCGATGGGGGAAAGAAATGCGGGAGTTCAACTTAGGGGTCCACCAACTCGGTCCCGGCGGTTACAGAGTGGCGGAACCTATATGGGACAAGGAGGACGCGGAGCGTGCCGAGCAAGGCCTACCACCCTGCTTCGAGAAATACGTTCACAAGTAGACCAGGAACTATGTCAAGGCCCGGTACAAGGTGGACCCAGTAACAAAGGAGCTTACCACGGATGCGAAGTCCAGGGCGCTTGAGTGTGTTCTGGTAAGGAATACACCCCACGTAATTAGCTCCATATGGTTCCATTCTGATTAATGAAGCCATATTTCTAAATGGTTCATTCCTTCCGCAGGACACTGAAAGCAGTAGCGCGGGGTCGTCTCAGAGCTCCCATTGGGACACCAAATTTAAATAGGGCGTTTAACATAATGAAAAACAAGGATAAGTCAAGTAGGCCGTCGTCAGCTGGTCGTGTGGCCGGCAAAGGCTTTCCACGAAATGGTCGTCATACTATAACGCTGGTGGGCGAAAGGAGAGAAATACCAACTTGGAAAGCCAGTCGCGCGAGGTTGAAGAACTCAAGGAAAAAGTGGCGCGGATTCCGGAGATGGTCCAAGAGCTAGTGCAACACCAAGTGGGAGGGGTGATCACCGCCATTGTGCCTACCTTGATTGAGGGGCTGCAGGCGTGGACTGCGGGCGGCCAACAGGGGCCGCCCCCGATTCCCAGCTTCACGGCCAGCAACTCGCACAACGCGCAGGCGACGCCATTGGTGTCTCCGGCGCCGGCCGGCACCTCGGCAGCAAGCGGCCCCTCCATCACTTGCACGCCCGCCGTTGGCGGTGCCTCGACATTAGCCAAGCTCGACGCCATCACGCTAACTAAGCCTCTCTCGGCCGATGACTTCATCTCCTTGCCTTTGACTGGGCATCCCCTGACGCCCTACATGTTTTCGCAGGGCGCCGGCGCTGATGTTCCATGCACTCTCCCGCACTTCATGGGCGGCGAGTTGATCGATGTCGCCAAGGGCAGAATCATTCAACCGGGCAACCCCATGTTCCACGGTAAACCGATGCCACCCACCACGTATAGGGTTCAACTGGTTCGGGTGCTGCCAGGCTGCGAGGACTTGTTACCTCCGTTCCACCCTCTTGGGGCCGACAAAGATGATGTGATGACCCTCAGCGCCTGCTTAAGCTGGCCCTTGCTTTGGCCGAAGAGCCAAATTCATTTGGGGGTGGGGGACACCACCCCACAGACAACACCACCAGTCGTGCCGGCGCCAAGCCATGGCAAGACCGCCGCAACGCTACCGGACATGCATTTGGCACAGGATACGGACATGCATATGGCACAGGTTTCGGACGACGACGATGACGACGATGGTACATTTACCAAGGTCGATAAGTACTTTGCCGAACATGGGTACGGTGAGGAATTCTTGGGGCCTCCTTCTCAAGAACCCAACCCTGCAAAAGACGACCGCGATCTAGCTGGTACCGCGGAGAAACCCAATTGCAACAGGCGTTGTCTGGCGTTTAGTTTTGAGGAGACGCCTCCAGCTGCCGCCTTCACCGAGCCTCAGATAGCCGAGGTGCAAAATATTATCAGCCCCAACACACTCAAGAAGGTGGTCTCTGAGCAGATGAACTGGATCCCATTACATCAGCAAAACAAGGGACGGAAAAGAAAGACTAACCAGGGTGCGAGCCAGCCGGCACTGAGTACGTGTCGCAAGAATGGATATCGTTACAAGTACATGTACTGAAAAGAAGAGATATGTAAAGAGTTGGCTTACACTCGCCACAAGCTACATCAGAGTCACATCAGTACATTACATAATCATCAAGAGTAAGAGCAGGGTCCGACTACGGACGAAAACAAACAACAAAAGAAGAACGACGTCCATCCTTGCTATCCCAGGCTGCCGGCCTCGAACCCATCCTAGATCGATGAAGAAGAAGAAGAAGAAGCAACTCCAAATGAACAATCAACGCGCTCGCATCAGGTAACCTTTACCTGTACCTACAACTGGTGTTGTAGTAATCTGTGAGCCACAGGGGACTCAGCAATCTCATTTCCAAAGGTATCAATACTACCAAAGCTTAATGGGTGAGGCATGGTTAAGTGGTGAGGTTGCAGCAACGACTAAGCATATATTTGGTGGCTAACTTACGAGTACAAGAATAAAGAGGGGGAAGATCTACGCTTAGAGGACGTGAACTACAGATGATCAAATGAATGATCCTGAACACCTACCTACGTCAGACATAACCCCACCGTGTCCTCGATCGGAGAAGGAACTCACGAAAGAGACAGTCACGGTTACGCACACAGTTGGCATATTTTAATTAAGTTAACTTCAAGTTATCTAGAATCAGTGTTAAATAAAGTTTCCATGTTGCCACATAACCGCGGGCACGGCTTTCCGAAAGATTTAACCCTGCAGGGGTGCTCCAACTAGTCCATCACAAATTACCACAAGCCGCAAAGAAATCCTCAATCACGAAGCTCGCAATCTCGTCGGATTCCCTAGTGGAAAACCTCAACTCTGAGATTACCCAAAGCATCACGGAATCCCGATGCACAAGATATCTCGTCAAAGATAAAACTAATCCAGCAAGGCCGCCCGGCGTGTCGATGATCCCGATAGGAGCCGCGTATCTCGTTCTCAGGACACGACGGATAAGCACAGCGTACGGTGGCCTGATAGACATCTCCCGAGTTGCCCCGCGTTGGCCCCGCAAACGGCTCTAGTTTTGGACGAGCACCAACAGCACTGGCCCCCTGTATTATGTGAAATTACTCCTCGGGTTCATGACGCCCTATGCTTTCAGTATTAACAAGTTATTATGTTGGGGAAATGTAGTACCAATGTTGGGCCTTGCCAGAACAGCTTTAATCTAAAACGAATTATCAAGGGGGTCCCCATAACAACCCCGATCGTGTTAGGAGCGCTCGTTTATGGAACATAACACCGGTAGCCGAAACTAAGGGGGCAAAGGTGGAACAAAACACCAGGTTAGAAAGGCGGAGCATTCCACCTTTTACCAAGTATATAGGTGCATTAAGTTAAATAGCATTTAATATGGTGATATAACAAGGAACCCATGTTTTCACATGGAAGCAATGCACCTGCAACTAGTAACGCTATCATAGGGTTAAGCAAGCGGTAACATAGTCAATCAGTGGTTTGCTAGGTGGAACGGGTTGAAGTTTATCATGGCATTGTTGAGAGGCTAAAATTTAACATGTGGTAGGCAACGAGACATAAGCGATAGAAGCGATAAAACTAGCTTGGCAATGATAGTAATGGTATCTAGGGAAATGATCATCTTGCCTGAGATCCCGCTTGGAAGAAGAACATCTCCGAGATGTCGGCGAACCAACGTAGTCGAACGGGTCCTCACATTCCGACACGCTTGCGGAACTCTATTGGAACGGAGCAAACCGGAAACAAACATCAACACAAATATTCACCACACGATGCACAACATGATGCATAACCTACTATGATGCATGATCAGTTCAATGATGCAAGGCATGACATGGCAAAACAATTCACGCAAACACTACACATTAAATGAAGCTCGATATGCAACGGGTTGCATATCGACGAAACTCCACGGTTAATTATTTAATTCACTCCCAATTATTTACACGGCCATATTAAATTGTTGTTAACATGGCAGGGGTGAAGCGATGATCCTTCACGACATCCTAGTCGGGTAACAGGCGAAACATAGATCGGATCTACGGCACTAAAGACATGCAACACCATATTATATGCCATGAATGCATTATGCATGCGAGTTTCAACACGGGCAAGAAGGGAGAGAGACAGGTGTCGCCACGGCGAGCGAGAGGGAACCATGGCGGCAAATCGGAAACGATGCCACGACAACGTTCCTATCCCGACACTCAATGAGGTAATTTGCCAATGAATAGGGAGCGCGTGCGGTAACGGTAAATAAAGATGGGGTGATCCCGTATCTCGGGTTCCCATGTGTCGAGGGCACGACGAAAAGAAAGACAACGTGCACGGGCAAACAACGGTGCATACATTCATATAGCTCATACATCACATTCGTTACACGACACGTCTCACCGGTATACCTTCGAAGCGTGCAATCTGAGCGGTTCGGTTCGGAGAAGGAGACCAACGATCGTCGTGGAAGTAGTCGTACACGCGCCGGTAGTTGAAGTAGTGGTACACGGTCTCGTCGACGGTAGTCGTTCGCTCGGCGTCGTGGTTCTCAGGTCTTCGGTGTCGGTAGTCGATCACGGGTCTTCGACGACGTCGAGGAAGTCGAACTCGTTTCCGGGGGTCGTCGAGGGCGTTGTGGTTCTCGGGCCTCGTCGAAACCACGAAGGAGGGAATGGCGCATGCGGCGGCAGCAACCAGCAGCACAAGCTAGCGACGGAGACCACGGCTACAAGTGGCAGCAACTAAGAGCAACAGCTACACGCAAGCAAGCTCTAGCATCTACAGCTACTAGCTAGCTAGCCAGGCAAGCAACAACTACAACTAGAAATGCTAGCAACGGCAAGCACGCAAGCAGCACCTAGCTACATGCATCAGCTGGCACAACACTAGTCATCGGCAACGCGGCAACAGCAGCACACTAGCAGGCACAACAACTAGCAGACGATAGCCACGGCAGCAAGAGCAACAGCATAAGCTCGGCAACAACTACAGCAAGTAACAACAGCAAGTGGCCGGCACAGCAGCAAGCAATCGGCAGCAACAGGGACAACACTCGGCAGGCAGCATCCTCCGGCATACAACAACCACGTGCACGGAAACAACGGCGGCAGCTATAGCAGCAACCCGGCGGTGGCTACGGCGACAGCCACAGCAAGCAGCTACGAGCAAAGGCAACAGCAACAACATGCAGCAGAAACACAGAAACTCGGTAGAAGCAGCAGCAGCAGCAAACGCAGCAACTTGGCAACGAAAGGCAGGGGCGACGACGAGGAGACGAGCTCCGGCTCCGGCGAAGGGAGGCCACAGCGCGGCAGCGGGGCGGACGAGGCGGCCACGCGGCGCAGGGTGGCGCTGGAACCAGCAGCCGACGACGGCGCTCGGGGAGCGGGGCCGGCAGGGCGTGGCGACTGGCGCGGGAGGCGCGGTGACCTTGACAGGGAGGCCTGCAGGCAAGGGACGAGGCGGGGCCTCCAGCGGTCGAGGAAGAGGCGGCGAGCGGGCACGGCAGGGCGGTGCGGGCGGACGTGGATGCGAGCACGTTGGGTGCGGCGCCAGCGGAGGACATCGGGACGAGCTGCTGAGGCTGGCCGACGGAGGAGAGGCCTTGGCGGGGCGGCGCACCGGCGACGGGAGCAGAGAGGAGGCCGGCGTGGCGGGGCTGGCGGCGACCACGCTGGGAGAGGAGAGGGAGCGGCGACGGCAGATCGGGCAGGACGGCGCGGCGACGGGCCTCGGGGTTGCCGCACGAGGAGGCGGGGAAGAGGGGCGAGGCGGCCGGCGGCGGGATCCAGAGGAGCGGCGCAGCTCGAGGAGGAGGCGGCGCAGAGGGGCGAGGCGGCCGACGGCGGGGTCCAGAGGAGCGGCGCGGCTCGGGGCGACCATGGGGAGAAAGAGAGAAGAGGGACGAGGGCTCCTGCGGTGCTAGGGCAGGGGAGGGACGCTGGCTCGGCCTCGGCCTGGCCGCCTAGCTCCCTTGGGCCCGGGGAACTCCCTCCCTCTATGTTTTTTTAACAACCTTTTTTTCTAAAATCAGACAAGTTTTTAACTAAAGAAAAGTCTTTTAACAAAGAAAAGGAAAAATAATAATAATAAATAATAAAATAAAGAAACTGGCCTTGCTCCTTTAAAATCAACCCCAACTCTAAAAGTAGATTGGGTTTTTTTAACAAATAAAAAATGAAAACCCTTTTGGAGAATAAAATAAAACCTATTTTAATTGAAAGAATAAAATAAAAGCTTTTAAAAGAGACAAGAAAAAGAGACGGTTTAAAATTAAAACAAAAGGAAAAATAAGATTAAAACCAAAGGGTTGCCGCCACATTTAATAAAAATGACATTTTAAAAGAAGACGGGTTTTTAAAAGACGTGTTAAGTTTGGAATCTTTAGCAAAACCACAAAAACAAATTAGGAGGGGAGAGGAGGGTTTTAGGTCCGCGGTGCAACAGGGTTTTGCGGTGGCTCTCACGCACGCATTCTCAACACGCCAACAAATGACGTCACACTCACAAAGCTCTAACGCCTAACAACACGGAGCAACAAGCAACACCGACAAATAACACAGTTGACATGATGTCATGCGTGATGCGATGATGCAAACTATATGATGATGCAACCAACAAAATAAAAATAGCCACACGATGGAAATGGAAAGAAAAGGGAATCTTCTGGAACGTCGGCATCGGGCTGTCACATCGCGGTCTCGAGACTTGTAATGTTCTAACTTTGTTCGGTATTTTAAATTCGGAAACTAATATGATGAATTGTATTCGGAGACGAATCTTCTATTGTATTCGATAAATATGTTGTTTATAGGTTGTGCTATCTATATTCTGTGCAATAATACATTTTGTAATCTATGGAAATATCAGAAAAAAAATACCTAATATTCATACTAGTGGCGCATCACTCAGCACACAAGTGGCACATCACTCAGCACACTAGTGCGCCATTAGTAAGCCAGAGCATATGGGTAAATATGGCCCTCGGAGGCATACTAATGGCACACCATAAGCTATACTTATGGCGCACCAGGATCTATACTAATGGCGCACCAGGATCTATACTAATGGCGCACCGGGATCTATACCAATGGCGCACCAGGATATATACTAATGGCGCACTACCTGGTGCGCCATTAGTATACCACATACTAATGGTGCGCCATTAGTATACCAAATACTAATGGCGCACCGTGAGCAATACTAATGGCGCACTACCTGGTGCACCATTAGTATACCGGATACTATTGGCGCACTTGTGGTGCGCCATTAGTAAAAAAATCTAATGGCGTGATGCTAGTGGCGCACCTATAGTGCGCCATTAGTAGCAAAAATAGGTGCGCCATTAGCAAGCCTTTTCCTAGTAGTGGTGGTTGCTATGGGTATCTAGTAGATGGCAACATACTTACGCAAAAACCACAACGGAGATGTGCAAATTGCTATTTAACCTCTCCAAGGACCGGCTCGATCAAAACCAATTCAACTAAAGTTCAAGAAACAGACACCCACCAGTCATCTTTATGCAATGAGGTTGCATGTCAATCGATGAAACCAGTCTTTCGTATGCGTACGAATAATGTCGGTCTAGGCCGCTTCAATCCAACAATACCGCCGAATCGAGAAAAGACTAAGGAGGGCAGCAAATCAAACATCACCGTCGACAAAACCCTTTGTGTTCTACTCTAGGTAACATCTACGCATGAACCTAGCTCTTGATCCCACTGTTCGGGAACGTTGCATGGGAATCAAAGATTTCCTACGTGCACAAAGACCTATCATGGTGATGTCCATCTACGAGAGGAGATTTGGATCTACGTACCCTTGTAGATCGCACTGCAGGAAGCGTTAAGAAACACGGTTGATGTAGTGGCACGTCTTCACGTCCCTTGAACTGCCCCACAAACCGTCCCACGAACCGTCCCGCGATCCGTCCCATGATCCGTCCCGCAATCCGTCCGACGAACCGTCTCGCGATCCGTTGCACGAACCGTCTTGCGATCCGTCTCATGATCCATTCCGATCTAGTGCCGAACGGACGGCACCTCCGCGTTCAGCACACGTACAGCTCGATGACGATCTCCACCTTCTTGATCCAGCAAGAGGGGGCGGAGAGGTAGAAGAGTTCTCCAACAGCGTGACGGCGCGCCGGTGGTGGTCATGATCTACTCCGACAGGGCTTCGCCTAAGCTACGCAGAAATACGATCTAGAGGAAAAACTGCGTGGTATATGGTCAAGCAGCACGTGGCAAAGTTGTGTCTCAAAAACCCTCAATACCTCTAGTATATATAGGAGGGAGGGAGGGGAGGAGGCAGCCTCAAACCCTCAAGGTTGGGCCGAAATAGGAGGTGGAGGAGTCCTACTCCAATCCTACTTGGAGTAGGATTCCACCTTCCCACTCGGAAACTCTTTCCACCATGTGTTTTTTCCATCTCAAACCTTATGGGCCTTAGTGGGAACTTATTCCATCCCACTAGGGGCTGGTTTATCTCTTCCCATAGCCCATGAGACCCTTTGGGGTGTGACACCCCTCCCGATGGTCCCCGGCACCCCTCCAGGCACTCCCGGTACACTACCGATGAGCCCGAAACTTTTCCGGTGACTACAACAGGACTTCCTATATGTCAATCTTTACCTTTGGACCATTCCGAAGCTCCTCGTGACGTCCTGGATCTCATCTAGGACTCCAATTAACTTTCAGTTACCAACACCTATAACTCGACTATACCGAAACGTCACCGAACCTTAAATGTGCAGACCGTGCGGGTTCGAGAACTATGTAGACATGCCCTGAGGTACTCTACGGTCAATATCCAACAGCGGGACCTGGATGCCCATATTGGATCCTACATATTCTCCGAAGATCTTAGCGGTTGAACCTCAGTGTCAAGGATTCATATAATCCCTTATGTTATTCCCTTTGTCCTTCAGTATGTTACTTGCCCGAGATTCGATCGTTGGTATCCGCATACCAATTTCAATCTCGTTAGCGGCAAGTCTCTTTACTCGTTCCGTAATACAAGATCCCGTGACTTACACTTAGTCACATTGCTTGCAAGGCTTGTGTGTGATGTTGTATTACCGAGTGGGCCCCGAGATACCTCTCCGTCACACGGAGTGACAAATCCCAGTCTTGATCCATACTAACTCAACGGACACCTTCGGAGATACGTGTAGAACACCTTTATAGTCACCCAGTTACGTTGTGACGTTTGATACACACAAGGTATTCCTCCGGTGCCAGTGAGTTATATGATATCATGGTCATAGGAACAAATACTTGACATGCAGAAAACTATGGCAATAAAACGACACGATCAATATGCTACCTTCATAGTTGGTGTCTTGTCCATCACACGATTCTCCTAATGATGTGATCCCGTTATCAAGTGATAACACTTGTCTATGGTTAGGACACCTTGAGATTCTTTGATCAACGAGCTAGTCAACTAGAGGCTTACTAGGGATAGTGTGTTTTCTATGTATCCACACATGTATTTGAGTTTCTAATCAATACAATTCTAGCACGGATAATAAACAATTATTATGAACAAGGAAATGCAATAATGACTAATTTATTATTGCCTCTAGGGCATATTTCCAACAAAAACTTCATGATGAGTGGGAACCTACTATCAAAATCAAGATTAAAAACTATGATGCAATGCTTTGTGTTATTTGGGTGCTAGTGTTTCCGCTATTCCAAAGTCTTTGTGTGATGTTCTAGGCTTCAATGAGATTGATGAGTGCTCTCTTAATTTGCATCTTGCGGATTCTACTATTAAGAAACCTATGGGAAGGATCAACGATGTTCTTATTATTCCAAATAAGAACTATGTACCCGTAGATTTCATTGTGCTTGATATTGATTGCAATCCGACATGTCCCTTCATTCTTGGTAGAACTTTCTTTAGAACTATTGGTGCTATCATCGATATGAAGGAAGGGAATATTAGATTTCAATTTCCATTAAAGAAAGGCATGGAACACTTTCCTAGAAATAAAATAAGATTGCCTTATGAATCCATGATGAGGGCTACTTATGGTTTGAGCACCAAAGACGACGATACTTGATTCTATCGCCTTATGCCTAGCTAAGGACGGTAAACAATAGCGCTTGTTGAGAGGCAACCCAATGAATTTATCTTTTCTTTTTTTCTTTCTGTTTTGTTGTCTCCACACCATCATAATTCTGTTATGATTGTGTTTTTTGTGTTTCTTTTTGTGTTTGTGCCAAGTAAAACCTTTATGACTAGTTTTGGTGATGGTTGTTTGATCATGCTGAAAAAGACAGAAACTTTGTGCTGACGAAATTATTTTTAATTCCTATCCAGAAAGAGCTTTTGAGTTGGTTCTTTTTGCTTCTGGTTGATACGCAAATTTCCCTAATTTTCAAAAGTTTTCAGAATTTTGGAGAAAAAATAATTATACGAAGTATATAGATTGCTACAGATTTGTTTGTTTTTGACAGATTCTGTTTTTGTTGTGTTGATTGCTTATTTTGATGAAACTACGGATAGTATCGGGGGATACTAGCCATGGAATAGTGAGAATACAGTAATCTAACATCAGTCTAAATATAAATCAAGTTTACTACAGTACCTACAAAGTTGGTAGTTTGTTTTCTTATGCTAATGATATCACGAGTTTCTGTTTAAGTTTTGTGTTGTGAAGTTTTCAAGTTATGGGTGATGTTCTCATGGACAATGGGATAAAGAGTGTAAAGATCTCAATCTTGGGGATGCCGAAGGCATCCAAAGCCAAATTCAAGGACACCAAAAAGCCTAAGCTTGGGGATGCCCCAGGAAGGCATCCCCTCTTTCCTCTTCAATCCATCGGTAACGTTACTTCAAGCTATATGTTTATCCACCACATGATATGTGTTTTGCTTGGAGCGTCGTATATTATAGGAGTCTTTTCTTTTTGTTTTGTCACAATCATCCTTGCTGCACACCTTTTTGAGAGAGACATGCACTCATCGTGAATTTGCTAGAATACTAATTGAGCTTCACTTATATCTTTTTGAGCTAGATAACTTTGCTCTAGTGCTTCACTTAGATCTTTTTATAACGCGGCGGTGTCATATTTTGAAGAAATAAAAACTCTCGATCTTCACTTATATCTTTTTGAGAGTTCTCTCTCTAAGTAACTTTCCAATTGGCGTGTGCTATGAATGTAGTCCTAAAGATGATAGGCATCCAAAGAGGATATAATAAAAACTTCCATATTCAAGTGCATTGATTAGTAAGAGAAGTTTGATTCCTAACAATTAGTTTTGAGATTTGGATTTGGTAATATTAGAGTGATTTTAGTAGGGTGTTGTGAATCTAGAAATACTTGTGTGGAAGTTAGTGATTCCCGTAGCATGCACGTATGGTGAACCGCTATGTTAGGAAGTCGGAGCATAATTGATTTATTGATTGTCATCCTTTGTGTGGCGGTCGGGATGGTGCGATGGTTAACACCTACCAACCCTTCCCCTAGGAGTATGCGTTTAGCACTTTGTTTCGATTACTAATAAAACTTTCACAATAAGTATATGAGTTCTTCATGACTAATGTGAGTCCATGGTATAGATGCACTTTCACCTTCCACCATTGCTAGCCTCTCTAGTGCTGCGCAACTTTCGTCGGTGCACAAACCAACAATATACCTTCCTCAAAACAGCCACCATACCTACATATTATGGCATTTTCATAGCCATTCCGAGATAAATTGCCATGCAACTCCCACCGTTCCGTCTCATGACTTGTTTCGTCACATTCATATTGCCGTTGCATGATCAGAAGATAGCTAGCAAGATGTTTCAACGTCATATGCTAAGCTAGATCGTTGCATATCCCGGTACACTACCGAAGGCATTTCCTATAGAGTCATCATTGTTCTAAGTATTGAATTGTGAGTAGGTAAAAGTGTGATGATCATCATTATTAGAGCATTGTCCCGTGTGAGGAAATAAAAAAAGAGGCCAAAGATACCCACAAAAAAAATGAAAATAGGCCAAAGAGCCCAAACAAAAAAACAGAGAAAAAGAGAGAAGGGACAATGCTACTATCTTTTTCCACACTTGTGCTTCAAAATAGGACCATGTTCTTCATGATAGAGAGTCTCTTGTTTTGACACTTGCATATACTAGTGGGAATTTTCATTATATAACTTGGCTTGTATATTCCAATGATGGGCTTCCTCAAAATTGCCCTAGGTCTTCATGAGAAAGCAAGATGGGTGCACACCTACTAGTTCTCCTTTTGAGCTTGCACACACTTATAGCTCTAAGAGCATCCGTTGCATGGTAATCCCTACTCATTCACATTGATATCTATTGACGGGCATTTCCATAGCCCTTTGGTATGCCAAGTCGATGTGACCATCTCCTCCTTTTTGCCTCACAACCTCCACCACACTCTATTTCACCTAGTGTGCTATATCCATTGGTTAAGCTCATGTATTGCGTGAGAGTTGAAAAAGTTTGAGAAAGTAAGAGTACGAAAACAATTACTTGGCCAATATCGAGGTTGTGCATGATTTAAATTCGTTGTCTGGGGATGATGGAGCATAGCCAGACTATATGATTTTGTAGGGCTAACTTTCTTTGGCCTTGTTATTTCAAAAGTTCATGATCACTTTGTTAGTATGCTTGAAGTATTATTGTTTTCATGTCAATAGTAAACTATTGTTTTGAATCTTACGGATCTGAACATTCATGCCACAAGAAAGAAGTTACAAAGGACAAATATGTTAGGTAGCATTCCACATCAAAAATTCAGTCTTTATCACTTCCCTACTCGTGGAGGAGTTGGAGTTAAGCTTGGGGATGCTTGATACGTCTCTAACGTATCTATAATTTTTTATGGTTCCATGCTATTATCTTGTCAACTTTGGATGTTTTGTATGCATGAACATCCTATTTTATATCTCTTTTGGGACTAACCTATTAACTCAGTGTCAAGTGCCAGTTTATGTTTTTTGCGTGTTTTTGACCTTTTTCAGAGAAGAATATTAAACGGAGTCCAAATGGAATAATACATGCGGAATGATTTTTTCCATAACAGAAGATACGCAGGGGACTTGAGAACCAAGGCAAAGGACCCCGGAGGAGGTCACAAGGCCGCTAGCCGTATCCTGGGGGCGCCTAGCAGGCTTGTGGGCCCCCCGTGGCTCCTTTGCCCTACTTCTTCCGCCTATAAATTCTCTAAAAATCGAAAACCACCAGATAGAGCCACGAAAATACTTTTCCGCCGCCGCAAGCTTCTGTATCGTTGCGGTGTGTTTGTCAAGATCCGATGAATTGTGGATTTCTAATCAGATTATCTATGAATATTATTTGAGTCTCCTCTGATCTCTTATATGCATGATTTGTATCGTTGCAATTATCTTCAAGTTGTGGGTTTCGTTTGGCCAGCTTGATCTATAATTCTTGCAATGGGAGAAGTGCTTGGTTTTGAGTTCATACCGTGCGGTGTCCTCACCTAGTGACAGAAGGGGTAGCGAGGCACACATCATTTTGTTGCCATCAAGGGTAAAAAGATGGGGTTTGTATCTATTGCATGAATTTATCCCTCTACATCATGTCATCTTGATTAAGGCGTTACTCTGTTTGTTATGAACTCAATACACTAGATGCATGTTGGATAGCGGTCGATGTGTGGAGTAATAGTAGTAGTCGCAGACAGTATCGGTCTACTTGTCTTGGACGTGATGCCTTTATGTATGATCATTGCCTTAGATATCATCATGGCTTCGCGCGATTCTATCAATTTCTCAACAGTAATTCATTCACCCTCCGTAATACTTGCTATCATGAGAGAAGCCTCTAGTGAACACTATGTCTCCCGGGTCTACTTCACACCATATTTTCAGATATACACTTTTACTTTGTTGCACTTTCCACCTTCAGATCTCACCTTGCAAATAATCGTGAAGGGATTGACAACCCCTTTATAGAGTTGGGTGCAAGTTTGTTTGTTTTTGCGCAGGTACATTGTTGCCTCATCTTGATACTCCTACTGGATTGATACCTTGTTTCTCAAACTGAGGGAAATACTTACTGCTACTGTGTTGCATCACCCTTTCCTCTTCAAGGGAAAAACTAACTCAAGCTCAAGAGGTAGAAGTGGCCCATGAGGAGATGGCCGCCATGGAGGGTGAGGAACATGTGCGTCAGGAGAAACATGTTCAAGGCCTCCTGGCAGCCGCCAACGAGCAACAGGGTCACCTTGACCCGAACCACACCTTCTCCGGATCTCCTAGTTTCGACTACGAAGGTCACCAGATACCCAACTCTCGTCAGCAGGCTCAGCATTCTTCGTCCCCTCACGACTCTGGCCAGAAGGCCGAGGGGAGCCGTGGTCGGCGCTCCTATCGTTAGAGCGAGCATCCGGCGGTTTCCAGCCGCCTGCATGAGCCGGTTGAGAGTGATGACCAATCGGTCCGCGTCATCCCCCGTGTGCACGGCAAGAGAAGGCCCGCACACTTGCGCCTCCCGCCCGGCCCAAACTCTTAGCTCGGCTCGATCCGCGTATCCTGCACAGCGAGAATGACGCTCGAACCCGCCTTGACCGGCTGGCGCAGTAGGCCCTCCTCGAGGAGGAGGGTCCCATCCGTGTGGCATGCTTCGGTCCTCGAATCCGCATGGAGCCATTTCCTTCCGGCCTCGGTCCGGGGATCCGGGCATTGTCACCATTGCTGGCGACCACAAGAAGTCAATCGAGTATGCACGCAACAGCAGTCGGCTGGCCGAGGCGCTCGTGATTACGGAGGAGAAGAGTCAGCTCCACCTGCTCGTGGCTCATGCCATCGAGCAGCTGGCCGTGCCAACTCCCCCGTCCCAGTCGGCCAGCGAGGCCACGTTCAAGCCGTCCAAGGACACCAAGCAGGTGCCACTCGACCCAGCCAACCCCAAGTAGTGCGTCACCATCGGGGCCAGTCTTAGCCCAAATAGGAAGGCAATCTCGTCGACCTCCTCCATTAGAATCGAGATATCTTTGTGTAATGCCCCAAGAGTGTAGCTTCCCTTTTTGGAACCTTCTCTATGTGATTTCATGTGATGTCACCTTCTTTATTATTCCTTTGCATGCATGTATTCCATATCATTCCATGCATTGAGTTTGATTCCTTGTGATCTTATGTGATGGTGTGATGACATGTGGTGTGATGTGTTGATGCTATGTTTGAAGTGGGTGTTGCTTGTAGTAGGGAATATCTAAGTTGCTTTGCACTAGATTTTCAAAACCCTCTTCCTCTTACTTATCTCAAGCCCAAATATTCTTTTGCTCCTTCTCTATTTTATAAATGCCCATGGTTTAGGATATTTTGTGGTGGATTTCAGATGTGATTTTGCTGTTTCGAAAAGGTGTTTTGAAGGTGCAAATAATTACAAAACAGATCTAATAATACTGTTTTGTAAATATTTAGTTGCTCCAAATAATTCTTTTCCAATTTATTCAAATAGGTCATAATTTCTTATGACCAGGGGCATTTTCGTTTCGTTTTTAACCCCAACAGATTTGTCTATAATTTATTTCCTTTCTCTGGTATTTTTGTATTTGGAAAACCCGAGGGAATTAATTCCCTTCTATCTGGCGCCACTAGTGGGCTTCCTCCCACTAGAAGGACCATCTCCCCCTCCTCTCTTTTCCTTGGCAGCCCAGGCGCGTGCCCCTCCTCTCATGTAGACGCCGTCCTATTCTCCTTCCTCCATCAGTCTTTCTTCAGAGACAGAGGCAGAGCAACGGCAGCAGACGCAATCACGGACATCGAGGCGTGTCCCTCTCCCCTCCTCCTCCATAAAAGGTCCCCCTTGGCGTCCATGCAGCTTAGGGTTTCCCTCTCGCGCCGCCACCTCCATCCCATCGTCTTCTCCCTCTCTGTCGACGACACCAGGTAAGGGGATCAGTCCTCCAGCAAGGCCGCGAGATTTGGAGCTCCTCGATGTCGCGCCCGTACCTATACTTCCCCTCCGACGCCTCTGCGAGCATGCGTGATCCTCCAGGAATCCATTCCCGCGGCTAGGACGTCAAGATCTGTTGTGCTACCTCTCCTTCACAATGGCGGCTTTCTTCCCCGACGAACTTCCCGAGCGACTACTTTCTCCTTCTTCCTCTACTTCCTCTCCGGACGAAGTATCCACCTCGTCCAGTAGGTGAGGTAGATCCATCCCCCCTTCATCCCTGTCTCAGATTCCGAGCAGTAGGCCAGAGGCTCGACGGCGTTCCTTCCCTGTCGCCGGAGCCATCGCGTCACGTCGAGCCGTCGTTGTAGGTCCTCTCGAGCAGAGCTAGGAGTTGAAATAGAACCGTTTGAACTCCTTATACCTTCCATCTAGGAGCCGTAGCTGGATTTGTAGTATATCGCCGGCGAGCACCGTCCCCTGTTCTGGCCACCGTCGGGCAGAGGAGTTGTTGCGAGGGGTTACTCAAAAGGGTAAACTCCCCTCTTCTGTTAAGCTCCCATCTAGTAGCAGAGTGGTATTGGTGGTTTTGGAGCTAGTTGCAGGTCGTGGGTGCTATCCCCCCTCGGCACCCCTTTGCATTTTATTTGTTCGACACGGTAGCTTAGCAGAGACCATTCCCTGCTCTCTTGTGTGTAGCTGTCGAGCTAGAGCACCTCATCCCAGTGGTATTGTTGCAGTGTTGTGACCAGGAGGTACAGGGTTCGATCCCTCTCCCCCTCCTTTTTTTCTGTGTATTTATTTTCTTGTGCTGTTTTTCCTTTGGCTTGTTGTAGTTGTTGTTGTGGTGTGCTTTAAACCATGAGGGTATTTTGTCTCCCCTCAAAACAGCATGTTGATCATAGTATTTTTGCTAGTTGTGAATAGTTGAGGGTGTAGGCTTGTGAGGATGTGTGTAGGTATGTCCTTGGGAGAAGAGTATGTGTAGGTTGTTTTGCAAGAGGGCATGTATGTGTATAATTAAGTATGTGTGTGTGTACGTTGTGGGTGTATGGCACTAAGGTGGTGTACCCATGTTGTGCAAGTGTGATGGATGTGTGTGTGTGTGTCCTATCTTGTGCAAGTATGTGCTTATGTGTGTGTCTATGATGTTGTGTTTGTGTGTGTGTGTTTCACACATGCCCAAGGCATGATGTGCCTTGGAGGGCACATGAGCAGATTATATGTGTAGGTGTAGAAGTGCTTATGTGAGTGCAAGGTAGTAGTGAATTCTATTTAGCATGTGTAGGTGTTGTGATGCTTGTGCTTTTGGTATTTGTGTGGGTATGGTGATGTGCTAAGGCACAAGACCATGAGGTCTACCCCTCATGTGCACCAATGTAGTGTTGTTAGAGTGCAAGTGGATGTGTAGGTGATAATCTAGTGAGGAGCACATGTGATGATGCACTATTCACTACATGTGATTCCATGTAGTTCTTCTTTTCTAGTTTGTGCCCATTTGTTCTATGCAAGCACATAGGTCTTATATATGTTTTTGGGGTAGAATCATCCTAGGAATCCATTGGTGTAGTCAGTTTTACCTTTGTAACAATTTCTGGAGATGACATATTTCAGATTTGGTCTATGTTTGGAGCTTGGTTCCATGAGATGTGGTGAGCCCAAGAGGTTGACTCCTTGTTGTGGCATTAGAGTGTGACCCCCTCTATGGCATGTTGGTTTTGTTTCATGCTTAGTAGTTCATATGTGCAAGTGGTGCATAGTCAAAGTAGGCATGTGGCTGAAATTCCAGTTTAGTGAAAATCTGTAATTTTCACTAAGTCTGAGAATCTGCTTATGTTTTCTTCTCCTATTGTTGTGCTTGTAGAGGTCCATGTGTTGTGAATCAGCCTTTGCTTTCAACTGGGAAGTTGTAGCTTTTGTGTTTGTATAGCTCTCTATAAATATTCATTCCATTTGCAGTCCTGTAGATATTGTTTTGGGTGCTGTCAAAATGCTTCAGAGCATAAGCAGCTAGTGAGAATCTGGAATTATCACCAAGTCCGTGAAAACTGATATTTTTTGCCAAGTTAGCAGTTGTGTAACTTTCTGTGTGAAACGCCTTTGAATTATATTTTTGCTTGTGCTTGTAGTACTTTTGAATAGCTTCTGCCACATATTCTATTTGGCATGTTTGGGTGGAAGTAGGTTCTTTGCATGTAGCTCTCAAAAGGCTATGATGCTGCTTATGGCAGATTGTATAGTTTTGATGTTTTGATGCTTGTGAGAGCATAGATGATGGTGTGGTGATGTTCCTTGTACCACCCCATCCATGTTGGTTTGTTTTATGTCTTGGCAACCTAGAAATACCAAAAGTATGCCATTGGTGTGTGTTGTGGTGATTTTGATACGTATGACGTCATTTCTTGTTCTGTTGTTTCCCGTTGATCCGTAGCTCCATTTGAAACGTTCTTTATATGGTTTTGCATCATTTTCCCGTGACGCATCTTTTCATGTCATACTCATGCATGTAAAGATTGCTTAGATTGAAGTTCTGTCTAGGAACTTGTATTTTCTTCTAATGCTTGTGCTAGTGAGTAGAATAGGGATGCACGTTCATATTCATCTCATGCATCATGTGCTTGTTGCATCTTGAGGTGTTGTTGTTCACTGGATGCTATTTTTATGTTGGGTAGCACTGGGATCGGAGAATGAGTACGTGGATCCGGGTGAGTACGGGCAGGACGAACAAGAGCAGTTCGAAGCTGAGGACATAACAGGCAAGATGATATGACCTTGATTCCATTTCTAGACTTGTTATGCCAGATTACGTTTCTTCCGTAAGATGCTTGCTGCCTACCACTAAAATATTTGCCTCCTAATATTGCCATGAAACCCAAACACTTATCCCTTCCTAGAAAATCTTGAATGGCTAAGTAGGCTTTGCTAAGCTTCTAATGTTAGCATTGCTAGATGCAGGTGATTTGTCTCATGTGATAACATGAGTTTGATATAATTATGTTAAATCTGTTATTTAATTAATGCACCTATATGCTTGGTAAATAACGGAAGGCCTAGCCTTTTGCCGAGTGTTTTGTTCCGTTATTGTCGCCATAGTTACCGGCTACCGGTGTTTAATTCCATAACTGATCGCTCCTAACACATTCGGGGTTGTAATGGGGACCCCCTTGATAAATCGTGTAGTGTTAAGACTTGTCCGACAGGACCCAACATTGGTTTTAATCTGCTAATCACTTAGTAATAATCTGCATAGGGAATAGCTACCCGAAGGAACTTAATCATCAACCCGGGGCAGTGCTCCTCATGAGTGTTGGTCCCACCTGAGTGATGTCCGGGGCCCCACTGGTCACCTAGAGGTTTAGCCATAATGACGTCTAGCTCATCCGTCGTTTCCTGAGACTGAGATACGCGGCTCTTATCAGGGTCGTCGACACGACGGGAGGTCCTGCTAGTCTTGTCTTACCTTAGCGATATACCTTGCGTATAGGAATCCCGGTGAAGCTTTGGTTCTCCCCAGAGTTGAGGTTTTCCTCTAAGGAATCCGACGAGATCACGAGATTCGTGATAGAGGATTACTTTGCGGCCCTGCAGGACCGTTTGTGATGGACTAGTTGGAGCACCCGTGTAGGGTTTAATATTTCAGAAAGCCATGCCCGCGGTTAAGTGGCAACTTGGAATATTTGTTAACATCCGGTTAGAGATAACTTAAACATAACTCTAATAAAATTGCCAACTGTGTGCGTAACCGTGACGGTCCCCTTCGAAGATCTCTCTTCGATTGGGAACACGGTGGGGTTATGATTGACGTAGTAGGTGTTCAAGATCACTTAGTGATCAACTAATCATCAATCGCTAGTATATACAACCTCAATACATGTTCTACATAAGTGAGCCACCATATAAAGCTTAGGATGCTGCAACCTAAATACTCCACCTTCCTTAGCTAATTACTTGACTAGTTCTCGCACCGAGGTCATAGATTGCTGAGTCCCCGTGGCTCACAGATTCCTTCAAAACACCAATAGGTTCAGGTACCCCCGAGACAGGTGACCCCGACGGCACACAGCTGGCGTGGCAGTACGATGAGGAGAACGACCGCCTGTACGTGAACTATCCAGAAGACTCATGCATGGTCGTGATCGTGGGCAAGCTTGCATGGTAGCATAGTCATTTCTCATGTTTTGTAGTCCGTAGCGGAACTACCTTGTTTGGGTGCGTGATGTAACTCTGATATATTTGTGAGATGGGAGTTGAATCCCTTATTTTCATTCTTCTATTATTATGTATGTGCTATGTTACCGTGCTTGCGAAACGCTTAGATGCGCTTCTTTCCAATTCGGGGCCTCGTTCCCCAAATCGGAAAGGACCGCATCTTAGTCATTACACTTTGCATGGTCCCCAAGGACATGTCGGGATTCCCGAGGAAGTACGCCGAGCACAAGCTTCATGTGCGACCTGATGCAAAGCCGGTCAAACAACCTTTGCACCGCTTCGCCGAGGCGAAGCGGGGCACCATCGGAGAAGAGATAGCACGGCTTCTTGCTGCCGGCTTCATCATTGGAGTTTTCCACACGGATTGGCTAGCCAACCCAGTCCTCGTGTTGAAGAAAAACAAAACATGGAGCATGTGTATCGACTACACGAGCCTAATAAGGCATGTCCCAAGGACCCTATCGCCCTGCCACGGATAGATCAAGTGATTCGTTCCACGCCGGGCTGCGACTTGTTGTCCTTTTTGGATGCCTATTCCGGCTACCACCAGATCATGTTGGACCCAACCGACTGGCTCATGACCTCCTTATCACCCCTTTTAGGGCCTATTGTTACACGACAATGACGTTCGACCTGAAGAACGCACGCACCACCTTCCAGCGCTGCATGCAGCAATGCCTCCAGCCACAAATCGGCAGGAACATACACGTCTACATCGACGACATCGTCGTCAAGAGAAAGAAGCACTTTAGTCTCCTTGACAATATGCGGAAAACCTTCTCCAACCTGTGTGAGTACAAGATTCGTCTCAATGTGAAAGAATGTGTCTTCGGAGTCCCAGCAGGCCGGCTTCTAGGCTTCTTTGTGTCCATGCACGACATCGAGGCCAACCCTAAGAAGATCGAAGCCATCGAGCGCCTAGCCTCTCTCAGAAGTTCGTCGGCTGCCTAGCCTCTCTCAGCCGGTTTGTCAGCCGGCTGGGTGAGAATGCGTCGCCGCTTTACCAATTGATGAAGAAGACCACGAAATTTGAGTGGAGCGATAAGGTGGACAAAGCATTCCGTGACCTCAAGATTGTGATCTCCAGCATGCCCGTTTTGGCTGCGTCAGCTGAGAAGAATCCCATACTCATCTACGTCGCGGCAACCACGTGAGTAGTTAGCGTTGTCTTGGTGGTGGAGCAACGGGAGGAGGGCAGGGCGCTGCCGGTTCAGCGCCCTGTCTACTATCTTAGAAAAGTTCTCTCCACCTCCAAGCAGAACCACCCCACTATCAAAAGATGTGTTACAGCGTGTACTTTGCCGCCAAGAAGCTGAAGCAATACTTCCAGGAAAACACCATTATGGTGGTGAGCGAGGCTCCGCTTTTGTAAATCATGGGCAACCGTGAC
The DNA here is from genome assembly GCF_904849725.1 of Hordeum vulgare subsp. vulgare. Taxonomy (NCBI): domain Eukaryota; kingdom Viridiplantae; phylum Streptophyta; class Magnoliopsida; order Poales; family Poaceae; genus Hordeum; species Hordeum vulgare. The sequence goes on from NC_058522.1 coordinate 120,168,844, forward strand.
GCCGTATGCCGGGTCGCCAAATGGGTCGGGTCATCGCCATGGCTGACCACGACATCCGCTACGAGCCGCGCACCGCCATCGAGTCCAAGGTGGTGGCTGACTTCCTCGTCGGCTGGGCCGACCCAGGTCTTGCAGCCGCTGTTGGAAATATGCCCGAGAGGCAATAATAAAATGGTTATTATCATATTTCCTTGTTCATGATAATCGTCTATTGTTCATGGTATAATTGTATTAATAGGAAACAGTAATACATGTGGGAATAAATAGATCACAATGTGTCCCTAGCAAGCCTCTAGTTGGCCAGCTCGTTGATCAATAGATGATCATGGTTTCCTGGTCATGGACATTAGATGTCATTAATAACGGGATCACATCATTGGGAGAATGATGTGATGGACAAGACCCAATCCTAAACATAGCACTAGATCTTGTCGTTCGTATGCTAAAGCTTTTCTAATGTCAAGTGTCTTTTCCATCGATCGTGAGATTGTGCAACTCCCGGATACTGTAGGAGTGCTTTGGGCGTCTCAACCGTCGCAAAGTAACTGGGTGACTATAAAGGTGCACTACGGGTATCTCCGAAAGTGTATGTTGGGTTGGTATTAATCGAGATCGGGATTTGTCGCTCCGTGTGATGGAGAGGTATCTCTAGGCCCACTCAGTAGAACATCATCGTGAGCTCAATGTGACAAAGGATTTAGTCACAGGATGATGTGCTACAGAACGAGTAAAGAGACTTACCGGTAACGAGTGTGAACAAGGTATGGGTATGCCGACGATCGAATCTCGGGCAAGTTCTATACCGATAGACAAAGGGAATTGTATACGGGATTGATTGAATCCTTGACATTGTTGTTCATCTGATGAGATCATCGTGGAACATGTGGGAGACACCATGGGTATCCAGATCCCGCTGACGGTTATTGGCCAGAGAGTGTCTCGGTCATGTCTGCATGCCTCCCGAACCCGTAGGGTCTACACACTTAAGGTTCGATGATGCTAGGGTTATAGGAAATTGCTATACGAGGTTACCGAAGGTTGTTCAGAGTCCCGTATGAGATCCCGGACGACACGAGGATCTCCAGAATGGTCTGGTGGTAAAGATTGATATATAGCATGGATGGGTTTGGACGTCGGAAATGATTCGGGTGCCACCGGCAAAGTGCCGGGACAACCGGAAAGGTTCCGGAGGTCCACCGGGAGGGGAAACCAGCCCCAGGAGGCTACATGGGCCAAGTGTGAGAGGGAACCAGCCCTGGGTGGGTTGGTGCGCCCCCCACACCCAGCCCAAGTCGCCTAGAGAGGGAAAGGTGGGAAACCCTAAGTCAGGTGGGCCTAAGGACCACCAGGGGTGGGCCACCCCCCTCTCCCCCTCCTGGCCGCCACCCCCCTCTCCCATCTAGGGCTGCCGCCTGATAACCCACAAGTATAGGGGATCAATCGTAGTCCTTTCGATAAGTAAGAGTGTCGAACCCACCAAGGAGCAGAAGGCTCTGATAAACGGATTTCAGCAAGGTAATAACTTCAAGCACTGAAAGTAGCGGGAACAAGTGATTGTGTAGCGAGGTGAAACATAGCAAGCAAAAAGTAACAAGTAACAAGTAGTAGCAACGGTGCAGCAAGTGGCTCAATCCCTTTTATAGCAAGGGAAAAGCCTGAACAAAGTTTTATATGAGGAAAAACGCTCCCGAGGACACACGGGAATTTCTGTCATGCTAGTTTCATCATGTTCATATGATTCGCGTTCGTTACATTGATAGTTTGATATGTGGGTGGACCGGCGCTTGGGTACTGCCCTTACTTGGACAAGCATCCCACTTATGATTAACCACCCTCGCAAGCATAGCATTAAACTAGTGGATCCAAATCAGCCCCTCACGAAGCAACGCATAGACTGGGGTTTAAGCTTCTGTCACTCCAGCAACCCATCATCTACTTACTACTTCCCAATGCCTTCCTCTAGGCCCAAATATGGTGAAGTGTTATGTAGTCGACATTCACATAACACCACTAGAGGAAAAACAACATACAGCATATCAAAATACCGAACGAATATCAAATTCACATGACTATTATCAGCATGACTTATCCCATGTCCTTAGGAACAAAAGTAACTACTCACAAAACATAATCATAATCATGATCAGAGGTGTAATGAATAGCATCAAGGATCCGAACATAAACTCTTCCACCAAGTAATCCAACTAGCATCAACTACAACGACTAACCAACACTACTAGCAACCTTACAAGTACCAATCGGACTTGCGAGACGAAGATTGGTTACAAGAGATGAAATAGGGATTGGAGAGGAGATGGTGCTGATGAAGATGTTCATGAAGATGCCTCCCCTCCGACGGGAGGAGTGTTGGTGATGACGATAGAGACGATTTCCACCTCCGGAAGGGATGTTTTCGTGGCAGGATCGTCCTGCCGGAGCTCTAGATTGGATCTGCTCAAGTTCCGCCTCGTGGCGGCGGAGAAACCACGAAAAAGCTCCCGTCTGATTTTTTCCAGACCAAAACCCTTCATATAGCAAAAGAGGGGGGCTAGTGGGCCGTCAGGGAGCCCACAAGCCCCCACTCCGCCACCAGGGGGTGGCGGTGTCAGGGCTTGTGGCCCCCTGGCAGCCCCCCTCCGGTAGTTCTTTCGCCCAGTATTTTTTATATAATCCCAAAAAAATCCACGTAACTTTTCAGGGCATTTGGAGATGTGCAGAATAGTGGACAAAGATTTGCTCCTTTTCTAGTCCAGAATTCCAATTGCGTGAATTCTCCTGCTTCAAATAAGAGAGAAAAGGCATAAATATGGTAACACAAGTAATATAACATCCCGAAAAGCAATAAATATCAACATGAAAGCATGATGCAAAATGGACGTATCAAATCCCCCAAGCTTAGAACTCGCTTGTGCTCAAGCGAAAACCAAGTTCCATAAACATGTCCACATGTTGAGGGATGAAGGTGTCGATAAAACATAATACAGACATGAGGGCATCATGATCACACATAGGACAACAATACATCACAAAGATTCTTATGGGAAAGTAACAGTTCCTTCACAAAGCAAAGCATGAAGCCAAAACCTCACCGAGAAGTAACCAACAATAGTCCATAGTCATTGAAGCAATTGCAATTTATCACAACATCAGAAAGAGTCAATCATCTCTTTTGTTTTCCACAATTGTTACAACTCACGTGGTACTCATGGTGTCAAAGTTTCAGCTGGACACAGAGGAAGATAGGGGCTTATAGTTTTGCCTCCCAACGGTTTACCTCAAGGGTAAAGTCAACAACAATAAAGCATTAGTACTCAACTCCAAGTTGATATATGAATATAGATCTTTCCCAAACATGTTTCTTACAAGGGTAAAAAGGGAATTGGTGAATATCACCATGACTCTTACAAGGGTAAAAAGTAAAGGTACAAGATAGGCCCTTCGCAGAGGGAAGTAGAGGTTTGAATGCGTGTCCTCTTAGTGCGGAGGAACGTCACTTTATATTTCCTCCTGTGATAAAGAACTTTATTATGCAGTGTGTCGCTTTTATGTCTTCCTCATCACAGGTTCGTACAAAGTTTATTTTTCACACACTTAGAGATCATACATATTAGAGAGCAATTTTAATTGCTTGCACCGATGACAACTTACTTCAAGGATCTTATTCAATCCATAGGTAGGTATGGTGGACTCTCATGGTAAACCTCGGTTGAAGGTTTATGGATGCACAAGTAGTATCTCTACTTGGTGTGGGAGTTTTGGCTAACGTGAGGTGGAAGCAATCGTCACATGCTAAGGGATCTCTAATCATATAACATTGTTCAGAACCAAGCAGACACAATTCATTATGTTGTGTTCCTTGTCGAACTTCTACTCCTAAGCATGTTATAGTTTGATGAGTGCTCACAATTGTAAAAAGTGTCTAAGATGATATATTTATATGTGAACCTCTCTTTCCTTATTACTTATTAATTGCAACAATGGCTAAGGTCTATGTTGTTTTATTCTCAACAAGTTTCAATCATCATACGTGTCATAAGTGAAGTTATCACTTTCCATAAGATCGTCTCATGATCTTTCATGCTATTGTTCTTTTCATACTTTTGATCATGGCACAAAGCAAAGCCCTTGACTAAGACACTCTTTATTATATAGCTCGTAAGATCCAATACATCGGGGGAGAGACAAAAGCAAAAGACTCAAACTAAAAACTAAAGACTTATTCCTCTAAGAGAAGAAATAAAAAATGAAAAGGAAAGAACTAAAATAAAGGTAAAAGCAAAATATATTAAGGTGATACGATACCAGGGCAACTCCCCCAAGCTCGGCAGAAGCCAAGGGGATTGCACATACCAATGCTTAATTGACTTCCTTCGGTGGTGATGGTGGTGGAGTTGTTGAATTAGTCTGATCCTCCGTCTTCCAAGGCATAGGTGCTCCATCATGGCAGGATGAACGAGTCGCCGGAATCCTCAAATCTGCAACCAACCTTATTGATTTAAATCTGTACTCATACTCACAGTTTTGGTTCTGCAGGTCATAGATCTGGCCTTGAAGTTGATCAACCTTGTCATAGAGCCTGGAGAGGTGTTTCCCAATGTCAATGGCATCCATCTTTTGATTGCTAGTGAACTCCGTGATCATCATGTGGTTGGAGTTGAATCCACGCTCCACCATCCCTTGGCACTTGAAGACATATTGCTCCATTGCTTCGAGCCTCATCTCCACGCTTCCAGTCTTCTTAGGCCCCTTAACATCACGGATGTGCAACATCCCCTCACTCATCTTGATAGATTGAGGGTGTTTTAGCACTTCCGTGAGGTACGGATTGATGACCTTCTCGAAGATCTTGTCTTTAGGAGCGTTTGGGGAAGTCATGGTGATCTAGATCTGTCATAGAAACAGGCTCGAAACGAAAACAGAGGAAAACTACGTGATACAGAGATCAAAACCTTCAGGCGAGTATATACTGATTTTTTCTGGGCAGAAGGAGTCCTCCGCAAGAAAACGGAGTTCGGGAGGCACACGAGGTGCCCACAAGCTTGCCCTCCGCCACCAGGGGGTAGGGGGCGGTGGCAGGGCTTGTGGCCGCCTCGTTGGCTCTCCGGACTGCTTTTTATTTTTCTAATTTTCCAAAAATTCCAAAACTGAGGAAATTTCCTATTGGAAAAGCATCGGAGTCCAATTTCTTACCGAAACAGATACATCTTCGTTTTCAAGGTCTGAAACTGGATGATAAACATCTCTTATGTACTCCTCTGGAGTTATGACATTGATGATATTGGTCTCAACATTTATGGGAGTACCAGAGATGTAATGCTTCATTCTTTACCCATTTACCACTCTAGGAAAATTTCGTACCCATTTACCCATTTACCAGAGATGTAGGACATAATCACCTACATTTAACTCTCGTTTCTGTATTCGTTTGTCGTTCCATCTCTTAACCTTTTCCTTGAACAACCTGGCATTCTCATATGCATGGGCTATCCATTCATCTAATGAGCTGATATCAAACAACCGCTTCTCACCGTCAAGTTTGAAATCAAAGTTGAGCTCTCTGATTGCCCAATAAGCTTTGTGTTCCATCTCAAGAGGTAGATCACAGGCTTTACCATAAACCATTTTATACGATGACATTCTTATAGGCAGTCATATAAGCCCATAGTGCATCGTCAAGTTTGCTAGACCAATTCTTTCGAGATCTATTGACGGTCTTTCGTAGGATCAATTTGATCTCCCTATTACTCAACTCCACTTGACCACTAGACTGAGGATGATAAGGAGATGCAACTCTATGGTTGACATCATACTTAGCTAGCATCTTGCAGAAAACACCATGAATAAAGTGTGAACCGCCATCAGTCATCAAGTATCTAGGGACTCCAAATCTTGGGAATATGACTTCTTTAAGCATCTTAATAGAGGTGTGGTGATCAACATTTTTAGTGGGGATAGCTTCTACCCACTTAGTAACGTAATCCACAGCAACTAAGATGTGAGTGTACCCATTGGTACTCGTGAAGGGTCCCATATAATCAAAGCCCCAGACATCAAATGGTTCAATGACAAGTGAATAGTTCATAGGCATTTCCTGACGCTTACTGATGTTCCCTATTCTTTGGCATTCGTCACAAGACAAGACAAACTTACGAGCATCCTTGAAGAGAGTGGGCCAATAGAAACCTAATTGCAATACCTTATGGACAGGTCTTTCTCCAGCATGGTGTCCTCCATAGGCTTCGGAATGACACTTCTGCAAGATCTGTCCGTGTTCATGTTCAGGCACACAACGTCTAATAACACCATCTACTCCTTCCTTATAAACGCGAGGATCATCCCAAAAGTAGTGTCTCAAATCATAGAAGAATTTCTTCTTTTGCTGATAGGTGAAACTGGGTGGTATGTATTTGGCTACGATATAGTTTGCATAATCAGCATACCACGGTGCACTATGTGAAGTGCAGATGACATTTAATTGCTCATCGAAAAAGTTGTCATCAATAGGTAGTGGGTCATCAAGGACATTCTCTAGCCTAGACAAGTTATCTACTACAGGGTTATCAGCACCCTTTCGGTCAATGACGTGCAAATCAAATTCCTGTAGCAGGAGAACCCATCTGATCAGCCTACGCTTAGCGTCCTTCTTCTCCATAAGGTACTTAATAGTAGCATGATCAGAGTGAATAGTGACTTTGGAGTCAACGATGTAAGATCTAAACTTCTCACATGCCAACACGACTGCTAAAAATTTCTTCTCCGTAGTGGCATAGTTTCTTTGGGCACAGTCTAGACTTCTACTAGCATAGTGAATGACATTCAACTTCTTGTCAACTCTCTGTCCTAGAACATCACCAACAGCGTAATCACTAGCGTAACACATGATTTCAACGGGCAAGTTCCAGTTAGGTGGTTGAACAATAGGTGCGGTTATCAAAGCCTTCTTAAGTATTTCAAAGGCTTCTCACAATCCTCATAAAAAACAAAAGGAACAACCTTCTGCAAGAGGTTGGTAAGAGGCCTAGAAATCTTAGAGAAGTCTTTAATCAACCTTCTATAGAAACCAGCATGACCTAGGAAACTTCGTATACCTCTGATATCTGTGGTGCAAGGCATTTTCTAAATTGCATCAACCTTAGCCTTATCAACTTCAATGCCTCTTTCAGATATTTTGTGTCCTAAGACGATACCTTCATTGACCATAACGTGGCACTTCACCCAATTCAAGACGAGGTTGGTTTCTTCGCATCTCTGTAAGACTCGATCAAGATTGCTGAGGCAATCATCAAAGGAAGACCCGTAAACGGAGAAGTCATCCACGAAAACCTCGACAATCTTTTCATAAAAGTCATAGAATATAGCCATCATACATCTTTGAAAAGTGGCAGGTGCATTGCATAAGCTAAAAGGCATACGTCTATAAGCAAAGGTACTGAAGGGACAGGTGAAAGTGGTTTTCTCCTTATCAGATTGTGCAACAGGTATTTGCGAGGAACCTGAATAACCTTCTAGAAAGCAGAAGTGTGTGTGTTTTCATAGCCTTTCTAGCATTTGGTCGATAAACGACAAAGGGTAATGATCTTTCCTCGTTGCCTTGTTCAGTTTCCGGAAGTCTGTCACCATCCTATAGCCGGTAATAATCCTTTGTGGGATTAGTTCATCCTTATCATTAGGAATGACGGTGATACCTCCCTTCTTAGGTACGCAATGTACTGGACTTACCCAATCACTATGAGCAACAGGATAAATGATTCCTGCTTCCAGAAGCTTTAATATTTCTTTGCTAACGACCTCTTTCATCTTAGGATTTAATCTTCTTTGATGAGCAGCAACTGGTTTAAAGTCAGGATCGGTTTTAATATTGTGCTGACATAGAGTAGGACTAATACGCTTAAGATCATCAAGAGTATATCCAATAGCAGCACGGTGCTTCCTCAGAGTTCCTAGTAACTTCTTCTCTTCGTGCTCTGAGAGGAGAGCACTAATAATGACAGGATATATCTCCGTCTCATTAAGATAGGCATACTTAAGAGTATCAGGCAACTGTTTAAGCTCAAACACATGATCACCCTTTGGTAGGGGGGATCCTCAAGCAGTTCAACAAGCAGATTATTCTTGAGAATAGGATATTGTTCTAAGACAATTTTATCAATCTCATCTCTCTCCTCCATATGCATATCATTTTCATGCTCAAGTAGATATTGTTCTAAAGGATCCATAGGAGGTACGACAATAGAGGCAAGAGCAATGATTTCATCTCTAACAGACGACTCTCTTTCATGGGGCTGTCTTCCAAACTTGGAGAATTTAAATTCGTGAGACACACCCTCGAAACTAACTGTGACGGTCTGCTTAATGCAATCAATGTGAGCATTGACAGTGTTGAGAAAGGGTCTACCAAATATTATGGGAAATCAGTAGGATACTTCGTCTTACCACACAGGACTTCTACGTCTCTCACACTTCCGAGAGGGCAGATAGTGTCTCTATTAGCTAGCGTAATAGTGACATCAATGGGTTCTAACTCAGCAGGTGCAATCTCATCTTTGATTTCATCATATAGAGAACGGGGTATTGCACTAACACTAGCTCCCATATCACATAAACCATGGTAACAGGGATCTCCTATCTTAACAGAAACAACGGGCAGGCCAACTACAGGTCTGTATTTGTCTTTCTCGTGAGGTTTAGCAATTATAGCGGAGTCCTCACAGAATTTCATAACATGCCCGTCTATGTCTTCGGCTAAGAGATCTTTGATAATAGCAACACTAGGTTCAACTCTAATCTCCTCAGGGGGTGCAAGTGGTCTAATGTAACCCCTACGTATCACAGTTGGAGCTTTAGAATAATCCTTTATCCTAGCAGGGTATGGTGGTTTCTGAGTGTAAGCACAAAGAACAAGATGATCACTAAAAGCAATTACTTTCTCCTCAACTAGATTGGTTTTGGCTATGTTGCTTTCTACAGGAGGATGATATTTAAACCACTTCTCTTTGGGAAGATCAACATGAGCAGCAAATGATTCACATAGAGAAGCTACTATCTCAGAGTCAAGTCCATAGTTAGCGCTAAAATTTCTAAAAGTGTTTGTCTCAACAAAAGATTTAACGCAATCAAACTAGAAATTCATACCTGACTCCTTACCTTCCTCCAACTCCCAATCTTCCGAGTTGCGTTTGATTCTCTCAAATAAATTCCACTTGTGATCAATATCCTTCTTCATAAAAGAACCGGTACAAGAAGTGTCAAGCAGGGTACGATCTTCATGAGAAAGCCGAGCATAAAAGTTTTGAGTGATGATTTCTCTCGAGAGCTCATGATTGGAGCATGAATATAGCATTGATTTAAGCCTCCCCCAATCTTGAGCTATGCTTTCCCTTTCACGAGGCCAAAATTTATAAATAAAGTTCCGATCACGAAGTACTAAATGCATAGGATAGAACTTTTGATGAAATTCCAATTTCAACCGATTGTAGCCCCATGATCCAGTATCATCATAGAGCCTATACCATGTTAACACCTTATCCTTCAAAGATAAAGGAAATACTTTCGTCTTTACCTCATCCTCGGGCAAACCTACAAGCCTAAATAAACCACAAACTTCATCTACATAGATCAGATGCAAGTGTGGATGTGAAGATCCATCTCCTGTGAAAGGATTAGCCAGTAGTTTCTCAAGCATACCCGAAGGAATTTCATAAAAGATATTTTCAGTAGGTACCTCAGGTCGAGGAACAACTCCTCGTGCTTCCTATCGTGGTGAAGATACCCCGAACAAACTCCTCAAAGGAACAGTTTCCATAGTGACAAGTGACAATAAATTTCAGCACAGTATATAGATGTTTCCTTACCAATTTCCACTTACCAAAGGCGCTTCACTCCCCGGCAACGGCGCTAGAAAAGAGTCTTGATGACCCACAAGTATAGGGGATCAATCGTAGTCCTTGCGATAAGTAAGAGTGTCGAACCCAATGAGGAGCAGAAGACTCTAATAAATGGATTTCAGCAAGGTAATAACTACAAGCATTGAAAGTAGCGGTAACAAGTGATTGTGTAGCGAGGTGAAATGTAGCAAGCAAAAAGTAACAAGTAACAATTAGTAGCAACGGTGCAGCAAGTGGCCCAATCCCTTTTGCAGCAAGGGACAAGCCTGAACAAAGTCTTATAGGAGGAAAATCGCTCCCGAGGACACACGGGAATTTCTGACATGCTAGTTTCATCATGTTCATATGATTCGCGTTCGTTACGTTGATAGTTTGATATGTGGGTGGACAGGCGCTTGGGTACTGCCCTTACTTGGACAAGCATCCCACTTATGATTAACCTCTCTCGCAAGCATCCGCAACTACAAAAGAAGAATTAAGACAAAGTCTAACCATAGCTTTAAACTAGTGGCTCCAAATCAGCCCCTCACGAAGCAACGCATAGACTGGGGTTTAAGCTTCTGTCACTCCAGCAACCCATCATTTACTTACTACTTCCCAATGCCTACCTCTAGTCCCAAATATGGTGAAGTGTTATGTAGTCGACGTTCACATAACACCACTAGAGGAAAAACAACATACAACATATCAAATACCGAACGAATATCAAATTCACATGACTATTATCAGCATGACTTATCCCATGATCTCAGGAACAAAAGTAACTACTCACAAAACATAATCATAATCATGATCAGAGGTGTAATGAATAGCATCCAGGATCTGAACATAAACTCTTCCACCAAGTAATCCAACTAGCATCAACTACAAAGAGTAATCAACACTACTAGCAACCTTACAAGTACCAATCGGAGTTGGGAGACGAAGATTGGTTACAAGAGATGAACTAGGGATTGGAGAGGAGATGGTGTTGATGAAGATGCCTCCCCTCCGACGAGAGGAGTGTTGGTGATGACGATGGCGACGATTTCCCCCTCCGGGAGGGAAGTTTCCCCGACAGGATCGTCCTGCCGGAGCTCTAGATTGGATCTGCTCAAGTTCCACCTCGTGGCGGCGGCGAAACCACGAAAAAGCTCCCGTCAGATTTTTTCCAGACCAAAACCCTTCATATAGCAAAAGAGGGGGGCTACTGGGCCGTCAGGGAGCCCACAAGCCCCCACTCCGCCACCAGGGGGGTGGCGGTGTCAGGGCTTGTGGCGCCCTGGCAGCCCCCCTCCGATAGTTCTTTCGCCCAGTATTTTTTATATAATCCCAAAAAAATCCAAGTAACTTTTCAGGGCATTTGGAGATGTGCAGAATAGTGAACTAAGATTTTCTCCTTTTCTAGTCCAGAATTCCAACTGCCTGAATTCTCCCTCTTCAAATAAACCTTCCAAAATAAGAGAGAAAAGGCATAAATATGGTACCACAAGTAATATAATAGCCCAAAAAGCAATAAATATCAACATGAAAGCATAATGCAAAATGGACGTATCACCGTGGGAAATCCTAAAGGGGGCGCTACCCTCCCTTCCCCCTATATATAGCGGGGGTTTTTGGCCTTTGAGAACACGGTTTTCCATATCTCTTGGTGCAACCCTCTCTCTCTTCTTCCTCCTCTCCCATGGTGCTTGGTGAAGCCCTGCTAGAGACCATTGACACCATGCCGTCGTGCTGCCGGTGATCTTCCCCAACCTCTCCCTCCTCCTTGCTGTATCAAAGTGCGGGAGACGTCACCGGGTTGCACGTGTGTTGAATGCGGAGGTGCCGTGATTCGGCACTAGATCGGAATCACACCGCGCAGTGAATCACCGCGAGTACGACTCCATCAACCGTGTTCTAGCAACGCTTCCACTTAGCGATCTTAAAAGGTATAAAGATACACTCACCCCTCTCTCGTTGGCGGTCTCTCCATAGGAAGACTTGAATATGACGTAGGAAAATTTTGAATTTATGCTACGTTACCCAACAGCGGCATCAGAGCCAGGTTTTCTATGCCTAGATTCCATGGACGAGTAGAACACAAAAGGTTGTGGGCGCTGGTTTTTCAATTGCTTGCCGCTACTAGTCTTATTCTTTTCCGGTGGTATTGTGGGATGAAGCGCCCCGGACCGACCTTACACATACGCTTACGTGAGATAGGTTCCATCGGCTGACATGCACAACATGCATAAAGGTGGCTAGAGGGTGTCTGTCTCTCCCACTCTAGTTAGATTGGATTTGATGAAAAGGGTCCTTATGAAGGGTAAATAGCTTTGCCTTATCATCGTTCTGGCTGTCACGTAGGTAAGAAGGCATTCTTGCTAGAAACCCAAATCAGCCATGTAAAACTTGCAAAAAACAATTAGAGGACGTCTAACTTGTTTTTGCAGGGTTTGACATGTGATGTGATATGGCCAAAGTAGTGATGTTACATGTGTGATGTATGATATGATAAAGTTATTGTAATAGGAATCACAAGTTGCATGTCGTTGAGTATGACAACCGGCAAGAGCCATAGGAGTTGTCTTAATTTATTTTATGAGATGCAACGCCATGTGTTTACTACCTTTACTTCATTGCTAACGGTTAGCTATAGTAGTAGTAGTTGTAGTTGGCGTGATGACTTCATAGAGATACGATGATGGAGATCATGACGATGGAGATCATGGTATTACGCCGGTGACAATGATGATCATGCGATGCCCGAAGATGGAGATCGAAAGAGCAAAGATAATAATGGCCATATCATGTCACTATATGATTGCATGTGATGTTTATCATGTTTTTCGGGAACGACGGTAGCATAATAAGATGAGTCCTCATAAAAATTTCGAGAACGTATTCCCCTAAGTGTGCACCGTTGCGAAGGATCGTTGTCTGGAAGCACCACGTGGTGATCGAGTGTGATAGATTCTAACATTCGCAAACAACGGGTGTAAGCTAGATTTACACACACGAAACACTTAGGTTAACTCGACGAGCTTAACAAGTACAGACATGACCTCGAATACAAGAGATCGAAAGGTCAAACATGAGTCGTATGGTTGAATACGATCAGCATGAAGTTGCTCACCATGATGACTAGTCCGTCTCACGTGATGATCGAACAAAAGTTAGTCGACATGTATCATGTATCACTTGAATGACTAGAGGGATGTCGATTTAAGTGGGAGTTCATCATATTAACTTAATTATCATGAACATAGTCAAATAGGTCTTTGCAAATTATGTAACTTTTGCTATGGCTCTGTGGTATTTGATATGTTCATAGAGAAATCTTAGTTTAAAGATAGAAGTAGCGATAGTGCGGACTGGGTCCGTTAACTGAGGATTGTCCTCATTGCTACATAGAACGCTTATGTTTTTAATGCACCGCTCAGTGTGCTGAACCCCAAGCATTGTCTGTAGATGTTGCGAACATCCGACATACATGTTTTTTGATAACTACATGATAGTTCAGTGTGTGTTGCTTGAACAACTTAGAATTAAGGCATTAAAGAAGTTTCGAACGTCATGGGACATACGTGATGATCCAAGAGATGAAATTGGGAATTCCTGCTCATGCCCTTGTTGAGAGGTATGAAACCTCCGACGAGATTCTTTGTTTGCAAAATAAAGAAGAAGAGCTCAATCATAGAGCATGTGCTCAGATTATCTGAGTACTACAACCGCTTGAATCGAGTGGGAGTTGAACTTCCACATGAGACAGTGATAGTTCTCCAAGGTCACTAACACCAAGCTACTAGAGCTTGGTATTGAACTATAACGTATGAAGGATGGATATGATGATCCTTGAGCCATTCGTGATGTTTGACACCACGAAAGTAGAAGTCAAAAGGGAACATCAATTGTTGATGGTTTGTAAAACCACTAGTTTCAAGAAGGGAAAGGGCTTGAAGGGATACTACATTAAACGGTAAACCAGTTGCTGCTCTATGAAGACATCCAAGGTTGAACACAAACCCGAGACTATGTGCTTACGAAATAAGGGGAACAGTCATTGAAGAGGAACTACCCTAGACACTTGGTAGATGAGAAGGCTGGCAAAGTCGACAGAAGTATATTGGATATACATGATATTGATGTGTACTTTACTAGTACTCCTAGTAGCGCCAGGGTATAAGATACCGGTTCGGTTGCTCAGTGTTAGTAATTCGAAATAAAAGCTATGGAATAAACAGAGACTAGTTAAAGGCGAGGTGACGATGTGTGTGTTTCCAAGGTTCATATGATCACACATCGCACGCTCCCTCTACCATCGAGATTAGTGTAAAACCTAAATAATTGTTATTTGGTGTTTGCGTTGAGCATAGACATGATAGGTTTATGTTAATGGCAAATACGGTTATTCATCTAAAGAGAATAATGGTTATTTTGTTTAGTTGAATGATACCTTAAATGGTCTTGCACCTTGAATGAATGCTTTATTGAATATCGATCATAGTGATACACATGTTCATAATATTGTTACTAAAAGATACAAAGTAGAAATGATAGTACCACTTACTTGTGGCACTGCTAGTTGAGTCATATTGATATAAAATGCACGAAGAACCTCCATGCTGATAGGTCTTTGTACTCACTCATTTTTGAAACATTTGAAACATGCAAACCATGTCTGTTGGTATAAACGCATGAAGAAACTCCATGCGGATGGATCATTTGACTCACTTGATTTTGAATCACTTGAGACATGGAAATCAAACCACATGGGCTAGATGACTGAAGACCTCTTTTTCGAGTGAGATGGAACAAGAATGTAACTTTTCGTAAGTAATACATTTTGATGTGTGCAGTCCGATGAGTACTGAGGTACGCAGTGGATATTATTGTGTTCATACTTCACAAATGATTTGAGTAGATACTAGTGTATTTACTTGATAAAACAGAAATCTGAATTATTGAAATGTTCAAGTAATTTCAGAGTGAAGTTGAACATCATCGTGACAAAAGGATAATATGTCTACAATGTGATCGTGGAGGTAAACATATATATATCTAAGTTATGAGTTTGGTAAACATTTAAGACAATGTGAAAATAGTTTCACGTGAAAAATGTTTCACAACTCATGCCACCTGGAACACCATAGTCTGATGGTGTGTCCGTATATCATAGTCGTGCCCTATTAGATATAGTGCATACTATGATATTTCTTATCAAATTACCAATATTGTTTATGGGTTAGGCATTAGAGACAACCGCATTCACTTTAAATAGGGCACCACGTAATTCCCTTGGAGATGACACCGTATGAACTATGGTTTAGAGAAACCTAAGCTGTCATTTCTTAAAAGTTTGGTCTTGCGATGGTTATGTGAAAAAGTTTTCAGCGTGATAAGCTCGAACCCAAAGCGGATAAATGCATCTTCATAGGACACCCAAACAGTTGGGTATACCTCCTATCTCAGGTCCGGAAGCAAATGTGTTTGTTTCTTTAGACGGGTCCTTTCTCGAGGAAAAGTTTCTCTCGAAAGAATTGAGTGGGAGTTTTGGTGGAAAATTGATGAGGTTATGTGAACCATCACTTCAACCAGTGTGTGTGTAGCAGGCGCAAGAATTTGTTACTGTGGAACCTACACCAATTGAAGTGGAAGCTAATGATAATGATCGTGAGACTTCAGATCAAGTTACTAGAAACCTCGTAGGTCGACAAGGTCACGTACTGCTGCTACAGAATGGTACAGTAACCTTGTCTTGAAGGTCATGTTGTTGGACAACAATGAACCTACGAGCTATGGAGAAGCGATGGTGGGCCCAGATTCCGACAAATGGTTGTAGGCCATGAAATCTGAGAGAGGATCCATGTATGAAAAACAAAGTATAGACTTTGGAAGAACCACTTGATGTTCATAAGACTATTAGCTGTGAATGGATCTTTAAAAGAAGACAAACGATGATGGTGAAAAGTCAACATTAAGAAAGCTCGACTTGTCGCAAAAGTGTTTTCGACAAAGTTCAAAGAGTTGAATACGATGAGACTTTCTCACTCATAGCGATGCTGAAAGTCTGTTGAAATTATGTTAGCAGTTGTTGCATCATTTATGAAATATTGTAGATAGGATGTCAAAATATTGTTTCCTCGACGGTTTCCTTGAGGAAAGGCTGTACGTGATACAACCAGAAGATTTTGTCGATCCTAAAATGTGCTAACAAGTATGCAAAGCTCCAACGATCCTTCTATGGACTGGAGCAAGCATCTCAGAGTTGGAATATACAGTTTGATGAGATGATCAAAGTTTTTGGTTCTATACAAAGTTTATGAGAAACTTGTATTTCCAAAAGGTGAGTGGGAGAACTATAGAATTTCTGATGGTATGTGTGGTTGACATACTGTTGATCAGAAATAATGTAGAATTTCTGTAAAGCATAAAGGGTCCTTTGAAAACAGTTTCTCAAAGAAAACCTAGATGTAGCTACTTGAGAGTTGAGCATCAAGATCTATAAAGATAGATCAAATTTCTTAATGGAACTTTTAGCGAGTTGCATGCCTTGACATGTT
Organism: Hordeum vulgare subsp. vulgare; assembly: GCF_904849725.1. Lineage (NCBI taxonomy): Eukaryota > Viridiplantae > Streptophyta > Magnoliopsida > Poales > Poaceae > Hordeum > Hordeum vulgare. The sequence continues at coordinate 120,185,249 of NC_058522.1, forward strand.
TTCGAAGGAGTTCAAAATAGATCAGCAAAGAAGGAGTTCTTGATTCTGTTACAAGGTGTAAATTTGAGTACGACTCAAAGCCCGACCACCGCAGATGAAAGAGAAAGGACGAACGTCGTCCCCTATGCATCAGTCGTAGACTCTACCAGTATGTTATGCTTTGTACCGCACCTAAAGCGTGCCTTGCCATCAGTCAGTCATGGGGTACAAGAGTGATCCAGAAATGGATCACTGGACAGCGGTCAAAGTTATCCTTAGTAACTAATGAACTAAGGAATATTTCTCAATTATGGAAGTGATTGAAGAGTTCGTCGTAAAGGAGTTACGTCAATACAAGCTTTGTCACTGATCCGCAGGACTATGAGTATTAAACCGGATTCATACAATGGAGCAATTATTTGGAACGGTTTCAGATGGGGCATAGTCGCATCTATAGGATGACATAGAGATTTGTAAAGCACACACGTATCTGAAAGGTTCAGAGCCGTTGACTATAAACCTCTCTCACAAGCAAGACATGATGAAACCCCAAAACTGTATGGGTGTTGAATTCATTACAATCACATAGTGATGTGAACTAAATTATTGACTCTAGTGCAAGTGGGATACTGTTGGAAATATACCCTAGAGGCAATAATAAAATGGTTATTATCATATTTCCTTGTTCATGATAATCGTCTATTGTTCATAATATAATTGTATTAACAGGAAACAGTAATACATGTGTGAATAAATAGATCACAATGTGTCCCTGGCAAGCCTCTAGTTGGCTAGCTCGTTGATAGATGATCATGGTTTCCTGATCATGGACATTAGATGACATTGATAACGGGATCACATCATTGGAAGAATGATGTGATGGACAAGACCCAATCCTAAGCATAGCACTAGATCGTGTTGTTCGTATGGTAAAGCCTTTCTAATGTCAAGTGCCTTTTCCTTCGACCATGAGATTGTGCAACTCCCGGATACCGTAGGAGTGCTTTGGGTGTATCAAACATCACAACGTAACTGGGTGACTATAAAGCTGCACTACGGGTATCTCCGAAAGTGTCTGTTGGGTTGGTATAAATCGCGATCGGGATTTGTCGCTCCGTGTGACGGAGAGGTATCTCTGGGCCCACTCGGTAGAACATCATCATGAGCTCAATGTGACTAAGGAGTTAGTCACAGGATCACATTCTACAGAACGAGTAAAGACACTTATCGGCAACGAGATTGAACAAGGTATGGGTATACCGACGATCGAATGTCGGGCAAGTTCTATACCGACAGACAAAGGGAATTGTATACGGGATTGATTGAATCCTTAACATCGTGGTTCATCCGATGAGATCATCGTGGAACATGTGGGAGCCACCATGGGTATCCAGATCCTGCTGACGGTTATTGGCCGGAGTGTGTCTCGGTCATGTCTGCATGCCTCCCGAACCCGTAGGGTCTACACACTTAAGGTTCGATGATGCTAGGGTTATAGGGAATTGGTATACGAGGTTACCGAATTTTGTTCGGAGTCCCGGATGAGATCCCGGACATCATGAATAGCTCCAGAATGGTCGGGAGGTAAATATTGATATATAGGATGGATGGGTTTGACGCCGGAAATGTTTTGGGCGCCGCCGACAAAGTTTCGTAACCACCGGAAGGGTTCCGGAGGTCCACCGGGAGGGGCAACCAGCCCCAGGAGGCTACATGGGCCAAGTGTGAGAGGGAACCAGCCCCTAGGTGGGATGGTGCACCCCCCACAGCCAGCCCAAGGGACCTAGAGAGGGAAAGGGGGGAAACCCTAAGTCAGGTCGGCTAAGGCCCACCAGGGGTGCGCCACCCCCCTCTCACCCTCCTGGCCGCCACCCCCTGTCCCATCTAGGGTTGTCGCCCCCATTTAGGGTCGGAAACCCTAAAGGGGGTGCCACCCTCCCTTTCCCCTATATATAGCGCGGGGGGGGGGGGGGGTTGGCCTTTGAGAACACGGTTTTCCATCTCTCTCGGCGCAGCCCTGTCTCTCTGATGTCCCTTATGCTACTGCACAAAAGACCTTCCAATGGCGCCAGAAATGACACGTTGACGGGACAATATTTGGTGTGTCGACGACACCAGGCATCCTTCTGCGTTGGTGTTCCCTCTAAGCGAAGAGGATGATGTAGCACAGCGGAGGTAAGTATTTCCCTTAGTTTGAGAACCAATGTATCAATCCGGTGGAGGAGTATCTCAAGATCCTGCACAAACACAAAAACTTGCACCCAACGCTATGAAGGGGTTGTCAATTCCTTATAGATTGTTTGCCAAGTGAGAACTGAGAGCAACAAAGTTACAAAGCAATGTAAAAGCGGAGGTGTAAACGTTGGATGTGAATAGACCCGGGGGCCGTAGTGTTTACTTGTGGCTTCTCTCATGAAAGCAAGTAGACGATGGGTGAACAAATTACTGTCCAGCAATTGATAGAACCGCGCAAAGTCATGACGATATCTATGCAATAATTATAGCTATAGGTATAACATCCAAAACAAGTAAACCGATACTTTCTGCATCTAGTACTATTACTCCACACGTCGACCGCTATCCAGCATGCATCTAGTGTATTAAGTCCATAAGAATAGAGTAACGCCTTAAGCAAGATGACATGATGTAGAGGCATAATCTCAAACCAATGATAAAAAACCCCATCTTTTTACCCTTGATGGCAACTACTTGATGTGTGCCTTGCTGCCCCTTCTGTCACTTGGAAAGGTCACCACATGGTAGAACCAAAAACCAAGCAGTTCTCCCATTGCAAGAATCATAGATCTAGTTGGCCAAACAAGACCCAAGACTCGGATAGACTTACAAGGATATCAAGTCATGCATATAAGAAATCAGCAAAGACTCAGATATATATCATAGATAATCTGATCACAAATCCACAATTCATCGGATCTCGACAAACACACCGCCAAAGAAGATTACATCGGATAGATCTCCAAGAAGATCATGCAGAACTTTGTATTGAAGATCCAAGCGAGAGAAGAAGCCATCTAGCTACTAACTACGGACCCGTAGGTCTGAAGTGAACTACTCACGAGTCATTGGAGAGGCGATGATGATGATGAAGAAGCCTTCCAACTCAAAAGTCCCCTCCGGAAGGGCACCGGGAAGAGTCTCCAGATGAGATCTCGCGGAAACGGAAGCTTGCGGCGGAGGAAAACTATTTTCGAGGCTCCCCTTATTTTTTGCGGAATATTTTGGAATTTATAGGCCAAAGACCTAGGTCAAGGGGCGGCCAGGGAGGCCACAAGCCTGCCCACCGCCGCGTCCCCCTGGTGGCGGAGTGCGGTCTTGTGGGCTTCCTGGAGCCTACCTGGCGTGGCCCAAAGGCCTCCTGATCTTCTTCCGTTCAGGAAAAAATCATTTTGGGGTTTTTCTTCCGTTTGGACTCCGTTCCAAAATCAGATCTGAAAGAGTCAAAAACATGGAAAAAACAGGAACTGGCACTTGGCACTGAATTAATAAGTTAGTCCCAAAAAAGATATAAAAGGTACATAAAACAACCAAAGAAGACAAGATAACAGCGTGAAACCATCAAAAATTATAGATACGTTTGAGACGTATCAAGCATCCCCAAGCTTAACTCCTGCTCGTCCTCGAGCAGGGAAGTGATAAGAATGAATTTTTGATGCTTTCATGCTACCTAGCATAGGTGTCCTTTGTAATTCCTCTTATGTAACGTGAATGTTAAGATCCATTAGATTCAAACAATAGTTTGCTATTGACGTGGAAACAATAATAATTCAAGCAAACTAGCAAGGTAATCATGGACTTTCAAAATGACAAGGCCAAAAGAAAGTTGTCCCTACAAAAGCATATAGTCTGGCTATGCTCTATCATCACTGAACAACGAATTTAATTCATGCACAACCCCAGTATTGGCCAAGTAATTGTTTCACACCTTTACTTTCTCAAACCTTTTCAACTCTCATGCAATACATGAGCGTGAGCCATGGTTATAGCACTATAGATGGTGTGGAATGTAGTGGAGGTTGCCAGACAAAAAAGGAGAAGATAGTCACATTAACTAGGCATATCAATGAGCTGTGGAGATGCTCATCAATAGATATCAATGTGAATGAGTAGGGATTGCCATACAAATGATGCACTAGAGCTACGAGTATGTGAAAGCTCTTAAAGAAAACTAGTGGGTGTGCATCCAACTTGCTTGTTCACGAAGACCTAAGGCAATTTTGAGGGAGCCTATCATTGGAATATACAAGCCAAGTTATATAATGAAAATTTCCCACTAACTATATGGTGGTGACAAAACGAGAGACTCTCAATCATGAAGACCATGGTGCTTAATATGCACAAGTTTGGAAAAAGTGGTAGCATTGTCCCTTCTCTCTTTTTCTCTCATTTTTTTTATTTGGTGGGATCTTTGGCCTCTCTTTTTTTGGTGGGCTTCTTTGTCCTCTTTTATGTCCTCACATGGGACAATGCTCCACTAATGATGATCATCACACTTTCAACTCAAAATTAGAGCAACTATGAATCTATATGGAATGCCTTCGGTAGTGTACCGTGGCATTGATCTAGCATGGCATAGACATTAATGGAAACATCATGCTAGCTATCTTACAATCGTGCAAAGGCAAAGTAGACATGGTGGCACATGTCATGGTGGTAGTTGCATGGCAATATATCTCGGAATGACTTTGAAAAGACATAGTAGGTGGGTATGGTGTCTGTTTTGAGGGAGGCTAATGGTGGGTTCTGTGCACCGCCGAATGTTGCACGACACTAAGAACATAGTGATGCTGGAAGGTGAAAGTGCATCTAAACCATGGACTCAACATTAGTCATGAAGAACTCATATACTTGTTGCAAAAGTTTTATTAGTAATCGAAACAAAGCATTCAACGCATACTCCTAGGGGAAGGGTTCGTAGGTATAAACCATCGCGCTATCCCGACCGCCACGCAAAGGATGACAATCAATATACTAATCATGCTCAGATTTCATCACATAGCTGTTCACCATACGTGCATGCTACGGGAATCACTAACTTCAACACAAGTATTTCTAGATCCACAACACCTTACTAGCATGACTTCAATATTACCATACCCACAACTCAAAACTAATTTAGATGAATCAAACTTCTCCAACTATTCAATGCACTTGAAGGTGGAAGTTTTTGTATCCCTTTGGATAACTACCCCTTTTGGGACTACTTTCAAAGCATGGATCAACTACCAAGCCACGCACCGCTGTGCTCTAAAAGATATAAGTGAAGCACACAGAGCAAAAGTATCTAGCTCAAAAGATATAAGTGAAGCACATGTGAGCTGAATTGTCTACCAAAAGATATAAGTGAAGCTCGACAAAATCACGGTGTGTGCATGTCTCTCTCTCTCTAGGTGTGCAGAAAGGATGACTGTGACACAACAAAAATAAAATACTCCTACGATACAAGACGCTCCAAGCAAAAACACATAATATGTGGTGAATAAAAATATAGCCCCAAGTAACGTTACCGATGGATTGAAGACGAGAGAGGGGATGCCTTCCCGGGGCATCCCCAAGCTTAGGCTTTTACGGTATCCGTGAATATCTTGGGGTGCCTTGGGAATCCCCAAGCTTGAGCTCTTGCCACTCTTTATCTCTTTTTCAATAAGAACTTCACCCAAAACTTGAAAACTTCACAACACGAAGCTTAAACAGAAACTCGTGATAACATTAGTAAAAGAAAGCAAGCCACCACTTCCTTAGGTACTGTAGCAAACTTAAATTCTACTTGTGCTGATGTTGGGTTACTGTACTTTCAATATTCCATAGTTTCATCAAAATAAGCAACCAACACAACAAAAACAGAATCTGTTAACAGCAGACCATTCTGTAGCAATCTGTATATTTCGTATACCTCTGGTACTTCACAAATTCTGAAACATTACGACAGTCTAAAGAATTTGCGTAGCAATCAGAAGCAAAAAAGAATCAACTCAAAAGCTCTTACAGAAAAAGAAAAAAAATTCTTTTCTTGAGCAGAAAGTTTCTGTCTTTTCCAGCATGACCAAACAATCATCCCCAAGACTAATCATAACGGTTTTGCTTGGCACAAACGCAAAAAAGAAACACAAAAACACAATCATAACAAAATTATGAAAGTGTGGAAAACACAAAACAGAAAGAAAAGGATATATTCGTTGGGTTGCCTCCCAACAAGCACTTTTGTTTAACGCCCTTAGCTAGGCATCAATGATGCTCACACAAAAGATAAGAGTTGAAGCACAATGAGAGCATCATAAAGCATGTGAAAATCACATCTAAGTCTAACATACTTCCTATGCATAGGCATTTTATAGGAAAATAGATTGTCAAGACAACCAATAGTTACCATATGCAAGGAAGAAGGAAGAGATAAGAGCAATCTCAACATCACGAGAGGTGATTTGGTAACATGAAAGTTTCTACCAAAATATTTTCCTCTCTCGTAGAAATTACATGTGGGATCATATTCAAATTCAACAATATAGCTATCCCATAGGATATTCTTTTCATGATCCACATGCATGCAAAGTTGACGCTCTTCAAAAATAGTGGGATTATCATCAAATAAAGTCATGACTTCTCCAATCCCACTTTCAGTATTGTTGCAAATATCATATTCATCATGAGGTTTGAACAAATTTTCAAGATCATAGGAAAGACCATCACCCCAATCATGATTATTGCAACAAGTAGTGGACAAAGCAAAACTAGCATCCCCAAGCTTAGGGTTTTGCATATTTTTAGCATGATTGTCACTAATAGGATTTATAGTGAAACCATTGCAATCATGCTTTTCATTCAAGGAGCCCTCGTGAATCACTTCATGAATTTCTTCCTCACAATTTTCATATTCACGCATATTGCGCAAAACTCCAAGGAAATGGTGAATTGCCCTCAACTCACTAGCAATTTGTTCCACACGAGTGGGTCTCTTAAAGAGACTAGCAAGTGGATGAGGATCCATATCACTAGATTTTCAGCAAGCGAAGATGTAAGCATATTGAGGGCACATGGCACACAAGCAAACAAAAAACAAGCGAGAGAAAAGGGTGAACGAAAAACGGCAAAAGAAAACGGCGCAGGAGGAAGGCAAATGAAAACGGCAAATGTGAAGTGGCGGAGAGGAAAACGAGAGGCAATTGGCAACAAAAGTAAATGCAAGAGAAGAGTTTGTGAGACCTACTTGGATAGATCTTGATTTCTCCTCCCCGGCAACGGCTCCAGAAATGCTTATGATGTCCGTTATGCTACTGCAAAAAAGACCTTCCAATGGCGCCAGAAATGACACGTTGACGGGAGAATATTTGGTTTGTCGACGGCACCAGGAATCCTTCTGCGTTGGTGTTCCCTCAAAGCAGAGAGGATGATGTAGCACAGCGGAGGTAAGTATTTCCCTCAGTTTGAGAACCAAGGTATCAATCCGGTGGAGGAGTATCTCAAGATCCTGCACAAACACAAAAACTTGCACCCAACGCTATGAAGGGGTTGTCAATCCCTTATAGATTGTTTGCCAAGTGAGAACTGAAAGGAACAAAGTAACAAAGCAAAGTAAAAGTGGAGGTGTAAACGATGGATGCGAATAGATCCGGGGGCCGTAGTGTTTACTAGTGGCTTCTCTCATGAAAGCAAGTAGACGGTGGGTGAACAAATTACTGTCGAGCAATTGATAGAAGTGCGCAAAGTCGTGACGATATCTATGCAATGATGTATCTATAGGCATCACGTCCAAAACAAGTAGACCGATACTTTCTGCATCTACTACTATTACTCCACACGTCGACCGCTATCCAGCATGCATCTAGTGTATTATGTCCATAAGAGCAGAGTAACACCTTAAGCAAGATGACATGATGTAGAGGGGTAATCTCAAACCAATGATTAAAACCCCATCTTTTTACCCTTGATGGCAACTACTTGATGTGTGCCTTGCTGCCCCTACTGTCACTGGGAAAGGTGACCACATGGTAGAACCCAAAACCAAGCACATCTCCCATTGCAAGGATCATAGATCTAGTTGGCCAAACAAAACCCGAGACTCGGAGAGACTTACAAGGATATCAAATCATGCATATAAGAAATCAGCGAAGACTCAAATATATATCATAGATAATCTGATCACAAATCCACAATTCATCGGATCTCAACAAACACACAGCCAAAGAAGATTACATTGGATGGATCTCCATGAAGATCATGGAGAACTTTGTATTGAAGATCCAAGAGAGAGAAGAAGCCATCTAGCTACTAACTACGGACCCGTAGGTCTGAAGTGAACTACTCACGAGTCATTGGAGGGGCGATGATGATGATGAAGAAGCCCTCCAACTCCAAAGTCCCCTCCGGCAGGGCGCCGGGAAGGGTCTCCAGATGAGATCTTGTGGAAACAGAAGCTTGCGGCGGCGTAAAAGTATTTTCGAGGCTCCCCTGATTTTTTGAGGAATATTTGGGAATTTATAGGCTAAAGACCTAGGTCAGGGGGTGGCCAGGGAGGCCACAAGCCTGCCACCGCTGCCTCCCCCTGGTGGCGGAGTGGGGCCTTGTGGGCTTCCTAGAGCACACCTGGCCTGGCCCAAAGGCCCCCTGATCTTCTTCTGTTCGGGAAAAATCATTTCGGGGTTTTTCTTCCGTTTGGACTCCATTCCAAAATCATATCTGAAAAGAGTAAAAAACACGGAAAAAATAGGAACTGGCACTTGGCACTGAATTATTAAGTTAGTCCCAAAAAAGATATAAAAGGTACATAAAACAACCAAAGAAGACAAGATAACAGCGTGAAACCATCAAAAATTATAGATACGTTTGAGCCGTATCACTCTCTTCTTCCTCCTCTCCTATGGTGCTTGGCGAAGCCCTGCGGGAGACCTCGTCTCTCCATCGACACCACGCCGTCGTGCTGCCGGAGATCTTCCCCAACCTCTCCCTCCTCCTTGCTAGATCAAGGTGCGGGAGATGTCACCGGGCTGCACGTGTCTTGAAAACGGAGGTGCCGTGATTCGGCACTAGATCGGAATCACACCGCGATCAGAATCGCCGCGAGTACGACTCCATCAACCGCGTTCTAGCAACGCTTCCGCTTAGCGATCTTCAAAGGTATGAAGATCCACTCACCCCTCTCTCGTTGCTGGTCTCTCCATAGGAAGATCTAAATATGACGTATGAAAATTTTGAATTTATGCTATGTTACCCAACAGCCACCTCTCGACTCCACACACTTGCGGATGCACTTCGACGGCTCCAAGATGCGGACTGGCCTGGGAGCCGGCATCGTCCTAACGTACCCGAAAGGGGACCAACTCAAATATGCTCTTCAAATCCACTTCTCCGCCTCCAACAATGTGGCCGAGTACGAGGCGCTCGCACACGGCCTCTGGCTTGCCAGAGGGATCGGCATCCGATGGATTCTTTGCTTCGGCGACTCCAACCTTATGGTGCAATAGGTCTCCGGCGAATGGGACGCCAGGGATGCCAATATGGCCAACTACTGCTTCCTCATTCAGCAGCACAGTGGCCCTTTGGAGGGTTGCGAACTCCACCAAGTCCCGCGGGAGACAACGAGGCGACGGATATGCTGGCGAAAATTGGCTCCACCACGCAAGAAATTCTAGCCGGTGTTCCCCTCGAGCAATTGCACAATCCGTCTATCCGGCCGTCTCCGGAGTCAGCATGAATCTTCGTGCCCGCGGACCCATCCGACCCTGCAGCTTTGGCGTCGGAGGCTCCGCCCGCTTTGCCTGCTCTAGCTGCTTCGCCGACTCCGACAACGCCGTCGACTGCCTATGCCATCATCAAACATGAGCTGCTTTGACGCAGTGCGACCGGTGTATTTCAACGATGCATTGAATCAGAGAAAGAATAGGAAATCCTCAGAGACATCCATCAGGTCGAGTGTGGGCATCATGCCGCCTCTGGAACCCTGGTGACCAAGCTGTTCTGCCATGGATTCTACTGTCCCACGTCCTTGTAGGAAGCGACAGACTTGCTCGACAAGTGCGAGGGATGCCAATGCATCAACACACAAAGCCACTTGCCAGCTACAATGCTCAAGACTATCCCCCTTTCATGGCCCTTTGCCGTCTGGGGGCTCGACATTTTAGGGACTTTCAAGACCGCCCGAGGTGGCATGACGCATCTCCTAGTAGCCGTCGACAAATTCACCAAGTTGATCGAGGCTAGGCCCATCAAGAAGCTTGACGGCCCCACGGTCTTCAGGTTCATCAAGGACATCACCATCCAGTATGGCATCCCTCACAGCATCATCACCGATAATGACACCAATTTCACCAAAGGTGGAATGGTGCTCTTCTGTGACAAGGAGAGCATTCGAGTCGACCTCGCGTCGGTCACCCACCCGCTGTAAAATGTGCAGGCGGAAAGGGTCAATGGCGTGATCTTAGCCGACATCAAGCCAAGACTCATGGCGCCACTCATCACGTCAGCCGGCTGCTGGATCGAAGAGCTGTCGGCAGTGCTATGGAGCCTCCGTACCATGCCGAACCGGTCAACCAGCTTCACACCATTCTTCTTTTGTATACGGGTTGGAGGTTGTCATCCCCACGGATCTCGAGTTCGACTCACCTCGCTCCACCCTGTACGTAGAGAAGGATGTAAGAGAAGCAAGAGAAGACAACGTCAATTTACTCGAGGAGGCATGGGAGCTAGCCCTGAGCCGATCGGCCATCTACCAGCAGAAGTTGAGGCACTATCATAGCAAAAGGATCAGGCCCCTCTCTTTTTGTGAAGGGGACCTGGTACTTAGAAGAATCCAGTGAACCGCCGGCCAACACAAGCTCTCCTCCCCATGGGAGGGGCCCTTCATCGTTGATACGTCTCCAACGTATCTATAATTTTTTATGGTTTCATGCTATTATCTTGTCAAACTTTGGATGTGTTGTATGCCTTTCAGAGGAGATTTTGAAACACAGTCCAAACGGAAGAAAATCCCCGAAAAGAATTTACCGTAACGGAAGAAGATCGGGAAGCTTGAGAGCCAAGGGAGGGGAGCCTCAGGGGCCCCACAAGCCCCCACCCCGCGGCCAGGGGGGAGGCCGCGGCCCACAGGCTTGTGGGCCCCCTAGGTGCCTTCTGACCTAGGTGTTGCGCCTATATATTCCCTAAAAATCCCAAAAAAAATCAGGAGATCATCGAAATTACTTTTCCGCTGCCGCAAGCTTCTGTCTCCGCAAGATCCCATCTGGGGAAGGTTCTGATGCCCTGCCGGAGGGGGGATTCGGACACGGAGGGCTTCTTCATCAACACCATGACCTCTCTGATGATGTGTGAGTAGTTCACCATAGACCTACGGGTCCATAGCTAGTAACTAGATGGCTTCTTCTCTCTCTTGGATCTTCAATACAAAGTTCTCCTAGATCTTCATGGAGATCTATCCGATGTAATCTTCTTTTAAGGTGTGTTTGTCGAGATCAGATGAATTCTGGATTTATGATCAGATTATCTATGAATCTTATTTGAGTTTCTTCTGATCTCTCTTGTGTATGATTTCATATCCTTGTCATTCTCTTCGAGTTGTGGGTTTTGTTTGGACAACTAGATCTATGATTATTGCAATGGGGGAAGTGCTTGGTTTTGGTTCATATCGTGCGGTGACCTCACCCAGTGACAGAAGGGGTAGCGAGGCACGCATCATGTTGCTGCCATCAAGGGTAAAAAGATAAGGTTTTCATCATTGGTTTGAGATTATCCCTCTACATCACGTTATCTTGCTTAAGGTGTTACTCTGTTCGTCATGAACTCAATACACTAGATGCATGCTGGATAGAGGTTGATGTGTGGAGTAATAGCAGTAGATGCAGAAAGTATCGGTCTACTTGTCTCGAACGTGATGCCTATATGTATGTTCATTGCCTTAGATATCGTCATAACTTTGCGCGGTTCTATCAATTGCTCGACAATAATTTGTTCACCCACCGTGATATTTTCTATTTCGAGAGAAGCCTCTAGTGAACACTATGGCCCCGGGGTCTACTCCACACCATATTTTCAGCCTTACACTTTTTACTTCGTTGCACTTTCTGCCTTCAGATCTCACTTTGCAAACAATCTTGAAGGGATTGACAACCCCTTTGAAGCGTTGCGTGCAAGCTTGTTTGTGTTTGCGCAGGTACTCTAAACTTGACGGGACCCTCCTTCTGGATTGATACCTTGGTTCTCAAACTGAGGGAAATACTTACTTCTCCTGTGCTCCATCACCCTTTCCTCTTCAAGGGAAAAACCAACATGAACAAGAGAAGTAGCAAGAAGAATTCCTAGCGCCAAGGAAGGACTTTTGTTACCGTAGCAGAAGAATTTCTTGCGCCGTTGCTGGGGAGGAAGATCAAGTCAAGAACTCATCGAAGTAGGTGTTGCAAACTCATCTCCTGCATTTACTTTGTTTTCCAGTTGCCTCTCGTTTTCCTCTCCCCCACTTCACCAAATTGCCTTTTTCGTTTGCCTTTTCAGTTCGCCCTTTTTCTCGCATGCTCTTTGTTTGCTTGTGTGCTTGCTTGCTTGCTGAAGTCACCATGAATAAAAACACCAAAATTTGTGACTTCTCAAATACTAATAATAATGATTTTATTAGTACTCCGATTGCTCCAGCCACTAGTGCGGAGTCATACGAAATCAATGCCGCTTTGCTGAATCTTGTTATGAAAGAGCAATTCTCTGGCCTTCCTAGTGAAGATGTCGCATCCCATCTCAGTACCGTCATTGAGATTTGCGATATGCAAAAGAAAAAAGATGTGGATAATGACGTGATTAAATTGAAGCTTTTTCCTTTCTTGTTGCGAGATCGCGCAAAAACTTGGTTTTCTTCTTTGCCCAAAAATAGTATCGATTCTGGGGATAAGTGCAAAGATGCTTATATATCCAAGTATTTTTCGCCGGCTAAGATCATCTCTCTCCGTAATGATATCATGAATTTCAAGCAACTTGATCATGAACATGTTGCACAATCTTGGGAGAGAATGAAATTGATGATTAGAAATTGTCCCGCTCATTGCTTGAGTCTTCGGATGATTGTTCAAATCTTTTACGCTGTCTTGAGTTTCGCTTCAAGAAATATCTTGGACTCCACCTCAGGTGGAACATTCATGAAAATCACGTTAGGAGAAGCCACAAAGCTCTTAGACAACATCATGACGAACCACTCTCAGTGGCATACTGAAAGGTCACCTACTAGTAAGAAGGTACACGCTATAGAAGAAATTAATTCGTTGAGTTCTAAGATGGACGAGTTAATGAATTTGGTTGCTAGTAGAACTGCTCCTTTGGATCCTAATGATATGCCCTTGTCTTCTTTGATTGAGAGTAGCAATGCTAGCTTGGACGTTAATTTTGTTGGTAGGAATAACTTTGGCAACAAGAATGCTTTTAGAGGAAACTATGTTCCTAGGCCTTTTCCTAGTAACTCTTCTAATAATTTGGGCAACTCCTACAACAATACTCATGGAAATTACAATAGATTACCCTCTGATCTAGAGAGTAATATCAAAGAGTTCATCAACTCTCAAATGATTTTCAATGCGTCCATATAGGAAAAGCTACTCAAAATTGACGAGTTGGCTAAGAGCGTTGATAGAATGTCTTGTGATGTTGATGCTTTCAAAGTTAGATGTGCTCCTCCCAAAATCAACGTTGAAGAAACTTTGAAAGCTATGCGTGTTTCCATGATTGAGAGCCAAGAAAGAACCGCCCAAATTCGTGCTAGACATGAGTGGCTTAAAAAGGCGTGTTCTCGTGATGAGAATCATGAAGATCTTAAAGTGCTTGGTGTGACTCCCATTGAATCTTTGTTTTCTTGTGTCAAACCTAATGATTTTGGGGCTGGATATGAATCCACTTTGGTTGAAAAGTGCCCCAATGATTCGGAGTCCATCTATCTTGATGCTAAAAGCATTGAAAGTGGAGTAGAAGATGTTTAAACTTTGAGTACTAATGAAATTACTACCATGGATTTCAAGGAATTCAATTATGATAGTTGCTCCTGGATTGAATGCATTTCTTTGATGCAATCCATGTTAAACTCTCCACACGCTTATAGCCAAAACAAAGCCTTTACCGATCATATCGTCGAAGCTATGATAAAATATCTTGAAGATAAACATGAATTGGAAGTCTCTATCCCTAGAAAGCTTCATGATGAGTGGGAACCTACCATCAAAATCAAAATCAAAAACTATGAATGCAATGCTTTGTGTGATTTGGGTGCTAGTGTTTCTGCGATTCCAAAGCCTTTATGTGATGTTCTAGGTTTTAATGAGATTGAAGAGTGTTCTCTTAATTTGCATCTTGCTGATTCTACTGTCAAGAAACCAATGGGAAGGATCAATGATGTTCTTATTATTGCAAATAGGAACTATGTACCCATGGATTTCATTGTGCTTGACATTGATTGCAATCCTACATGCCATATTATTCTTGGTAGACCTTTCCTAAGGAGTATCGGTGCTATCATCGATATGAAGGGAGAGAATATTAAATTTCAATTTTCTTTAAGGAAGGGCATGAAACACTTTCCTAGAAAGAAAATAAGATTTCCTTATGAATCCATGATGAGGGTCACTTATCGTTTGAGCACCAAAGACGACGATAAGTGATTCTATCGCTTTTAAGCCAAGCTAAGGGCGTTAAACAATAGCGCTTGTTGGTAGGCAACCCAATCAATTTATCTTTTTCTTTCTGTTTTGTTGTGTCCACACCATCACGATTCTGTTGTGATTGTTTTTTTTGTGTTTCCTTTTGAGTTTGAGCCAAGCAAAACCTTTATGACTAGTATTGGTAATGGTTGTTTGATCGTGCTGGAAAAAGACAGAAACTTTTCGCTCACGAGATGATTTTTCATTGTTATTCATAAAGAGCTTTTGAGTTGATTCTTTTTGCTGCTGGTTGATATGAGTTTTTCCCAGGCCGTCGTAATTTTACAGATTTTGTGAGGTAATAGAAGTATACGAAGTATACAGATTGCTACAGACTGGTCTGTTTTTGACAGATTCTGTTTTTTTAGTTGGTTGCTTGTTTTGATGAAACTATGGTTAATATCGGGGGGTACTAGCTATGGAAAAGTGAGAATACAGTAGCCCAACACCAATATAGATGGAAATCAAGTTTTCTACAGTACCAAAAAAAGGTGGTAGTTTGTTTTCTTGTGCTAATGTTATCATGAGTTTCTGTTTAAGTTTTGTGTTGTGAAGTTTTCAAGTTTTGGGTGATGTTCTCATGGACAAAGAGATTAGGAGTGGAAAGAGATCAAGCTCGGGGATGCCCAAGGCATCCCAAGCCAAATTCAAGGACACCAAAAAGCCTAAGCTTGGGTATGCCCCGGGAAGGCATCCCCTCTTTCGTCTTCAACCATCGATAACATTACTTGGAGCTCTATTTTTATTCACCACATGATATGTGTTTTGCTTGGAGCGTCGTGTATCTTAGGAGTATTTTCTTTATTTTGTCTCACAATCATCCTTGCTGCACACCTTTTTGAGAGAGAGAGAGACATGCACTCATCGTGATTTTGCTACAATGCTCATAGTCCTTCACTTATATCTTTTGAGCTAAATACTTTTGCTCTAGTGCTTCACTTATATCTTTTAGAGCACGGCAGTGCGTGATTTGGTAGTTGGCTTATGCTTTGAAAGTAGTCCCAAATGTGATAGGTGCCCAAAGAAGATGCAAAAACCTCCATCTTCATGAGCATTGAGTAGAAAGAGATGATTCCTCTCAATTAGTTTTGAGACATGGATTTAGTAATATTAAGAGCTATGTTAGTAGGGTGTTGTGAATCTAGAAATACTTGTGTTGAAGTTAGTGATTCCCGTAGCATCCACGTATGGTGAACCGCTATGTTAGGAAGTCAGAGCATAATTGATCTATTGATTGTCATCCTTTGTGTTGAGGTCGGGATCGCGCGATGGTTAACACCTACCAACCCTTCCCCTCAGAGTATGCGTTTAGCACTTTGTTTCGATTACTAATAAAAACTTTCGCAACAAGTATGTGAGTTCTTCATGACTAATGTGAGTCCATGGTATAGATGCACTTTCACCTTCCACCATTGGTAGCTTCTCTAGTGCCGCGCAATTCTCGTTGGTAAACAAACCCACTAAATTCCTTCCTCAAAACAACCACCATACCTACCTACTATGGCATTTTCATAGCCATTCCGAGATATATTGCCATGCAACTCCCACCATTCCGTCTCATGGCTTGTGCCGTCACTCTCATATTACCATTGCATGATCGTAAGATAGCCAACGAGATGTTTCAATGTCATATGCCATGCTAGATCGTTGCAAATCCCGGTACACTAGCGGAGGCCTTTCCTATGGAGTCATCATCATTGTGATCTTTGAGCTGTGAGTAAATAAAAGTGTGATGATCATCATTATTAGAGCATTGTGCCATGTGAGGAAATAAAAAAAAGGAGGCCAAAGAGACCAAAAAGAAAAAAAGAAAAAAGAAAAAAAGGGAGGCCTAAGAGCCCAAATGAAAAAAAGAGAGAAAAAGAGAGAAGAGACAATGATACTATATTTTTCCACACTTGTGCTTCATGATAGCACCATGTTCGTCATGATTGAGAGCTTCCTGCTTTGTCACTATGGCCCCTGGGTCTACTCCACACCATATTTTCAGCCTTACACTTTTTACTTCGTTGCACTTTCCGCCTTCAAATCTCACTTTGCAGGCAATCTTGAAGGGATTGACAACCCCTTTGAAGCGTTGGGTGCAAGCTTGTTTGTGTTTGCGAAGGTACTATGGACTTGACGAGACCCTCCTTCTGGATTGATACCTTGGTTCTCAAACTGAGGGAAATACTTACTGCCCCTGTGCTGCATCACCCGTTCCTATTCAAGGGAAAAACCGACGCGAACAAGAGAAGTAGCAAGAAGAATTCCTAGCGCCAAGGAAGGACTATTGTTACCGTAGCAATCGTCAGCAAGGCACTACACAATAACGCGTATTATCTATTAGACGCTCAGATACCATTGAAGGGCAAGAGAGATGTCTCCGGCGAGGAGACATAGCGTGCTTGTAACGCAGCATTGCTTCGCTCGTTCTACTGCTAGAACAAGAGAGAGATATGTGTACATATGTATCCCTTTACTCTTTCAGGCGTAAATGCATTCAGTGGGTGCCTCAAGCCGACACTTGAGGCATACCTTTTCGATTTCCCAAAAGAGTGTCGTTTTAAGAGTAAGATCCTTGGTCTTACTCCTCGAGCCCGGGGGCTCACTAGTCCGCCTGAGGCAACCTCCCATCCGTAGTCGAACACAGGGCGCACGACAAGCCAAAACCCTTACCACCCTGCATAAGCTACAGACCGGCTCCCGGCTGTCTAGCTAATGGGTCCCTCGGACGAAAGGCCGCTTGCGCAAAAGGTTCGACTGCGAAGGGGTTGCCGGCTTGGGCTGGTCCAATCGTTTTCATTCCTTCTTTATTAAGCCAGCTCTATCGACTCGCTCCAAGTCTAAGTCCCGTCCCAGTCATAGACCAGCTCCCGGCTGTCGGACTGGCAAGGCGGAAGCTAGAAGGGGTAGGCTTTTGGTTAAACGGAATCCAACATAATAAAGGACCGAAAAGCAAGCCGGCAAGCACAAGCTTTCGTAGACGCGATATTCACAAGCAAGCATGTTACACAAAACATGCAAAGGCCCACAGCCAAGGTTCATTACATTACACCCCCAATGGGTGGAACTGCAGAGTTAACTATAAATGCAGGAAGCAGGAAAAGTTTCAATCGGTGGCGGATCCACCCTCGGCTCCGACATCGCCGAGGGCAGCTGAGGTGGATGCTTCGTCGTCCGCTCGGACGCCTCCGGTATCGGCTTTCGTGGGCGAATCACTTTCCGAAGTGGAGTCGGCGTAGGCTTTGTCACTGGAGTCTACATCCTCGAGAGCCGTCTTGCAGGATCTACCATCAGGATCGCTGACGGCTGGCCAATAGCGATTTTCCGGGATGGGGGTCCATTGGGCCTCCGCTCCAAGATGTACTCGTTCCACGCGGAGTATGAGGTGACGTCCCTGGCCCGCACTTGTAGTTTGTTCTCAATGGGGACCAGCTTCGCGTCCGTGCTGGCTCGCTACGCTACAAACAGGTAAAGGTCGTAGCACCATGACTTGGAAAGCCGAAGAGCCTTGTACGCTCCGGCCCGAGCCACCGACGAACGCCAGGCGTCCAGCCAGGTGCTCCCCGCCTTGAGCCACCGAGACAGTCGGCTCATCAATGCTGGCAGCACATCACCAACCTGGAGTCCTAGCGATGGTTCATGGATCGAGCCAAGTCCCGCAGGCAAGCCTTGGCGGGAATGCCCACCTCGTCCACAGCCCAGCAGGCATCGACGTCCACTTCGACGCCTACGGCTCGTCGTTCCTCATGGTGGGCCTCTACATCCGCCTCTACCGCCTCCTTTGTCCACGGAAATCAGCTTGGGGAACGGGGGCGGACGCGCGGTACGAGGAAAAGGAGACAAAATCAACGACAAAAAGACAAGCTAAGCCAAGGATGACTCACTTGTGAGAAGGATGTCAACTTCGCCCGCTTCTTCTTCAAGCTCGCGGTCTCGGGTTGCATACTCCTGGACCCGGCGGGCAAGATCGTGCCATGCGGCATGCGCTTCTTTGTCCTCCTTCACGAGTTGGGCATCCTTGTCCTTCAAGGACGCATCCTGTCGCGCCTTCTCTTCGCGGTGCACCTACTCCAACCGCTCCACCTCGACGGCATGGGACGCCTCCTTCTACGACAGGGCATCACGGTGGGATGCCTCTCTCTTCCCTAGGCCGTCGCGATGGGTAGAGCAGCTGCTCCAACTCCATCCGATGGGCCGCCTCACGGTCCTTCTTCTCTGACTGGAGAATCTCTATCTCCTGGCACAGCCGGGTGCGTTCATCGCGCAAGGCGTCTCGCTCTGGGCAGTTGACCCTCGGCTTCTTGGAGTCGATTCAACAACACATTGTGAGCATCCGCACGAAGCTCTTGAAGGTCCTACAATGCAAAAAAGGCAAAAGTTTAGCTGCGAGTAAGACTCGACCCGGCGGATTTCCAGCCGGACCGACTCTCGGGGGCTACACCCAATGAGTGTAGTTGGGTGAACCCACTGAAACAAAAAGGAAAAAACAGCTAGCCACGAGTGAGACTTGAGCCGGCTAACGTTTAGCCGGCCTGACTCTCAGGGGCTACACCAAGTGGGTGCACTGGCGCAACCCCACTGAAGCAAAGCAGGAAGAAGAAAAACTCTCAACGAAAGCATGGGGGGATGGAAAGCTTACCTCAACAAATCGCTGAATGCGTAGCAGATGCTCCCGTGCCACGTTGGTGGCTTGCGTCACACGACCGCGGCTTCGGGGTGAACGCCGTGATGAGAGCGGGAACTCCACTCGGTGTGGTGCCGAGGGGTATCCTCGCACGACTCACGCTGGTCGCGCTCCAGGTCTCCACGGGTCGGCTCCGGAGGCGGACGGGGCACGGGCAGACACAACCAGGGTGCAGTCTCCCGGTTGTGCGCACCTGGTTGACTCCTTCAATGCATCAGGCTGTTGGAGCACTTGCGTAGCGGGAGCCATGGTCCCCGAGGCCCCATCCCTCGCCTGGAGGCCGACTCGCCCATGGATTCTGCTATGTGATGTCTACGCACGCTTCTATTGTTGTAGACTATGTTGGGCCTCCAAGCGCAGAGGTTTGTAGGATAGCAGCAATTTCCCTCAAGTGGATGACCTAAGGTTTATCGAACTCAAGGAAGTAGAGTTTAAAGATGGTCTCTCTCAAGCAACCCTGCAATTAAGATACAAGAAGTCTCTTGCGTCCCCAACACACCTAATACAATTGTTAGTTGTATAGGTGCACTAGTTCGGCGAAGAGATGGTAAAATATGGGTGATAGGTGTGGAAAAGCAAGGTAATATGAATTTGAAATAAAAATGGCAGCAAGGTAGCAACTGACAACATTGAGCATAAACGGTGTAACAATGGTGGAAAAAAAGGCCATGCTTCATACTTTCACTAGTGGCAACTCCCAACAACATTAACATAATCTAATCACATGATATTTCCACTAAAACATGCAATGGAGATGTACTTGGAGGTCATTCCTTTGTGATCAAGAGAGGACGATAATTATGTAGGGCTACAAAAGCACACCTTAGAGTTCGTAGTTTTCATCTATGGATTTCCCAATGTCACCGCTGCCATCCAAAGAGAGTACCACAATCACCACAACATATCTCAAGGATAGTCAAAGACAAGTACCAAGAGACTCTCAATCTTCAATCAATTCACAAAAGAGGAAATCACTCATGAAAATATTCTTCTAATCCAGGTCCAATAGACCGCTATCACCATGGTATCAAGGATTATACTAGATAAGATCAAGTAAGTACATAAATCCACTACATAGAAGAAGGGGAAACATCATGGGATCAGCCTAGATTAACATAGCCTATGATCACAATCAAGATCACATCATGGGAGAGAGAGATGACCACCTAGCTACGGTTGAAATCCTCAGCCCTGAGGAGGAACTACTCCCGCTTCATTGAGGGAGGAAGCAATGTCGATGGAGATGAATCCGGGGGCACTTCCCCATCCCGGCAGGGTGCCGCCATAGGAATATAACCCCCGAAACTTGTCGGCGATGGCGACGGAGGTCAGAATTGCTTCTGGAGAAAAGGGTCTTGAATCAACATTTTCTCCACGGGGGTTCAAATAGGAGCCAAGGTAGGGCACAGAGGATGAGGGACCCACCGAGGCGGCCTGCTGGCGCGGCTAGTGTTGGGGAACGTTGCATGGGAAAGAAAAAATTTCCTACGCACACGAAGACCTATCATGGTGATGTCCATCTATGAGAGGAGATTAGTTCTATGTACCCTTGTAGATCGCTAAGAGGGAAGCATTAAGAAACGCGGTTGATGTAGTGGTATAGCTTCGTGATTCAAATCACCGTCGTCCCACGATCCGTTCCGATCTAGCTTCGAACGGACGACACCTCCGCATTCAGAACACGTACAACTCGATGACGATCTCGGCCTTCTTGATCCAGAAACAGAGACGGATAAGTAGATGAGTTCTCTGGCAGTGTGACGGCGCTCCGGTGGTGGTGATGATCTACTCCTGCAGGACTCCGATCTAGAGGTAAAACTACGTGGTATAGGTTTGAGTTGCACATGGCAAAGTTGTGTCTCAAAAACTCTAAAACCACCAGCATATATAGGAGGAGGGGAGGGTCTAGCCTTGGGGCTCAGGGACCCCAAGGTTGCGCCGGCCGAAGTGGAGAGGAGGACTCCTACTCCAATTTCGTTTGGGAAGGAGGAGTCCTCCTCTCCCTTTCCACCTCCCTCTTTCCCTTCTTTCCTTTGGTTTTTTCACTTGTGGCGCCATAGCCCTCTTGGGCTGGCTCCACCAGCCCACTAAGGGATGGTGCACCACCCTAGGGTTACTGGGCTCATTCCCGGGTGGGTCGGCCCCTCCCAATTGAACACCCAGAACCCATTCGTCACTCCGGTACACTCCCGGAAATGCCCGAAACTTTCCGTTGACCAAATGAAACCATCCTATATATCAATCTTCGTTTCCGGACTATTCCGTAAAGCCTCTTGACGTTCGTGATCTCATCCGGGACTCCGAACAACATTCGGTAACCACACATATAACTCAACTATAATAAAATATCATCAAACCTTAAGTGTGCAGTCCCTGCGGGTTCGAGAACTATGTAGACATGACCTGAGACACTCCTCAGTCCATATTGGATCCTACATATTCTCTGAAGATCTTATCGGTTGAACCTAAGTGCCAAGGATTCATATAATCCCTTATGTCATTCCCTTTGTCCTTCGGTATGTTACTTGCCCGAGATTTGATCGTCGGTATCCGCATACCTATTTCAATCTCGTTACCGGCAAGTCTCCTTACTCGTTCGGTAATACAAGATCCCGTGACTTACAATTAGTCACATTGCTTGCAAGGCTTGTGTGTGATGTTGTATTACTGAGTGGGCCCCGAGATACCTCTCCGTCATACGGAGTGACAAATCCCAGTCTTGATCCATACTAACTCAACGGACACCTTCGGAGATACCTGTATAGCACCGTTATAGTCACACAGTTACGTTGTGATGTTTGATACACACAAGGTATTCCTCCGCTGCGAGTGAGTTATATGATCTCATGGTCATAGGAATAAATAATTGACACACAGAAAAGAATAGCAACAAAATGACATGATCACATGCTACGTTCATAGTTTGGGTCTAGTCCATCACATAATTCTCCCAATGATGTTATCCATTAATCAAGTGACCACACTAGCATATAGTAAGAGAACCTTGACTATCCTTGATCAACTAGACAGTCAACTAGAGGCTTGCAAGGGATATTGTTTTGTCTATGTATCCACACATGTATCTATGTTTTCATTCAATACAATTATAGCATGGATGATAAACGATTATATTGAAACAGGAAATATAATAATAACTATTTTATCATTGCCTCTAGGGCATATTTCCAACAGGCAGGGGGTTGGACGCGCTAGGAGGTCGCCTGGGCGGCCCCTGGCCCCACTCTCGCCCATATTTGGTGATCTGGAAGCTTCCGTTATGCTGATTTTTTATATATTTTTCCTGGATTTTTTCGGGTTTTGGAAAATTGGATAAAATCCCGTGCAAAATAGACGTCAGCACACAGAAACTGGCACTAGGTGTACTGAGTTATTAGGTTAGTCCAAATATGTGTAAAATGATATAAAAGTGTAGCAAAACATATAACAATGTCACCCAAAGGATCATGGAACAAGCAGAAATTATGGATACGTTTGGGACGTATCAACATCCCCAAGCTTAATTTCTGCTCGTCCTCGAGTAGATAAATGATAACACAATAAGTTCTTTAGTGACATGCTAACACACATATAATAACTTCAAAGTAAAAAGGTGATATATGCAATTCAAGTCAAGACAATAACAAACAAGAGTTTATATCTAGTATTGAGTTTAGCAAAGTAAGAACATAAAGGTGCAAGAGCTCTCGCTGTCCGTGATTTGAATGTTTGCGTGCAAGAAGTGGGAGATGGGTTGAGATCATGAAATATTTTTTAATTGAGAACTCTATATACTAAAATTTCAGTCTTGGTCTCCTTCGGAATCTTATTTTGACTCATCCCCAAACCACTAGTCAGGCACAAGACAAAAATGATCCTCTCCCTTTCGACTTTGAGCACTCATGCAATGGATGAGCGTAAGCAAGATATGTTGGCACATAGGATGGAAAATAGAATAATGATGGGGAAGGAATACAAAAAGGTGTGAAAGGCTCACATCAATGAGGACAACCATAGGCGAGAGAAAGCCAGATGATAAATATAATGTAAGGAGTAGGGATTGCCATGTAAGGATGCACATATGAGCTAAGGTAAGCTCTGTAATGGAACTAGTGGGGGTGCATGCAACTTGTTTTCTCATAAAGACCTAGAGCTCATTTGAGGAGGCTCATCATTGTAATATGCAAACCAAATTCTATAGTATAAGGGTCCCCACATAGCTATGCATGAATGCTAATCTCTATGTGGTACCAATATAGCAATGGAGTACGAGTGTGGATATTTCAAAAGGAATAGTAGTGTTGCCCCCTTCTCTCTCTTTATTTCTCTTTTTTCTCTTTTTTTGTGGCCTCTTTGGCTCTTTCTTTTTATCTCTCATTTGTCCTCTTTGGGATCTTTTGTTTTGTCCACTTTGGGATCTTTTCCTCTCTTAAGGGCAACACTCTATGTTCTACATGAATAAAAGAAAAATCATCACACTTTATAAGAAGTACGCAACATAAAGAAAAGTGAAAACTATCATGATGTATGCATATGTATGCCTCTGTCGGTGTAGCAGGATATGCAATGATACTAGCGCGTCATGTGACAATAATTGGGGTAAGGCCGAACTATCATGTGGCTCTACGATCAATTAAAAGCATGTATGACATGAAGATCAAGTCATGAGATGGTGGATGTTGCATGGCAATGTATCTCGGAAAGGATATGGAAATGCCTTAATAGGTAGGTATGGTGGTTGTTTTGAGGAAAGATATAATGAGGCTTATGTATGACAGAGTGTATCATTTCATGGGTTGGGATGAACCGGCGGAGTTTGCACCAACTCTAAAAAATGAGAAAGGTCAATGCACGATACCGAAGAGGCTAGCAAGATATAGATGGTGGATGTGCCAACGATCGAATACTCACATTAGTCCGAAGAACTCATACACTTATTATTGGTAACTATCCATTTAGTTAGTAGTTCACAAAGGACAAGTAACCCGAGGAGGAGTGTTTCTGGGTTTGGTTATCCTTGCGCATCCTCGACTCATGGGAACGTGAGGGTACTTTATATGTTCCAACCCTTCCAGAGGTTAGTGATCAATTTAGTAGCTAGAGTTCTCAACTAATTTTTTATTTTTAAAAAACACATGGATTTGCCAAAATACAACACCTATCACTAATAGGCTCAATCTATTGTCACCAATAGTCCAAACATTACTCAAATCGATACCTCAAAACTATTGCAAGTTACTACTATACTTAAATAACAACCTCAATTATCTACTCATACAAGACACACAACTCAGTGCAACAAGCCGTCTCTCTAAACAAGATAAGCATGATAACTCAAGAGAGTTCCAAAAGCAACCTAAATAATAGCTCTTAAGAATATAAGCATGAAATCTAAGAGGTAAGCATGACAGTAGCTATGGAAAGACGAAGAACACACGAAAAAGATAAGCATCAAAACCTATGTTGTGTTCTAGAGTGGAATGGAGTGTGTCTCTCTCCCAAACAAGGTTGTCTAAGTTCCGACTTGTTATGAACAGAAAGAAAAACTAAAACAAGCTAAAAGGTAGATAGCGGGATGCTCCAAGCATAGCACATATCATATGAAGTGATAAAAATATTGCATGGAGATGGACGAACTGATGATTGTTGATAGAGAAGGGGATGAACCTGGGCATCCCCAAGCTTAGACGCTTGATTCTCCTTGAATATTTATTGGGGGTGCATGGGGGCATCCCCAACCTTCAGCGTTTGACACTTCTGTATCTTCTTTCATCATCTCCCGTCGCATACTTCAAAACTCCCTTCATACGAAGCTCATCATAACGTGATTAGAGTGGTTAGTACCCTTAATAAAATAATTCATTACCTGCTAGAAATAAATATTTTCATGAAAACCTACTGTTTCTCATAAATTCCAAAATGTTTTTGCAAATAAAAAATAAGCTTAGGATTTGCAAAATGATGAAAACGCAAAACATGGCAGAATCTATGAAAAATAGAACAGCAGGTAGTAAATAATTTATTCGGGGCACTTCTGCAACTCAAATCAAAAACCTCAGAACAGATTCCACAAAGGCAATTATATAGATCATGCTGTGAAAAACATTCAGATCAAAAAGATGATCTGGTGATTTTGGCCGATTTTTTCAGTCAAGCAGACAGAATATGTTTCTCAACAGCATGTCACAAAGCTTGAAAATTAAGATACAATGATGTTGCTAGAGTAGTAACAAGCATCAAGACCACTAAAACTGAAAGTAAAAAACTCAAAGTAAAGATAATAAGGGTTGTCCCCCTAAAGTTCTTTCTTTATGGCCATAAAGATAGGCTTAAGATTTTAACAATGCTCTCGTAGGAATAAGAGTTGTAGAACAAAAGAGAGCATCAAAATGCAAATACCAAACACATTTTAGTCTAACATGCTTCCTATGCATAGGAATATTGCAATAGGATAATTCATTGACGCACAAAGCAATAAGCATAGGAAGGCAAAACAAGTGTAACTTAAAAACTTTCAACATAAAGAGAGGGAACTTGAGATTATTGAAATATCTATAAGCATATGTTCCCTTCTTATAATAATTTTTAGTTGGATCATGAATAATCTCAAAAATATAAGTATCACATAAAAGCATTGTTACCATGATCCACATGCAAAAAGGTACTCTTACACTCCACATAAGCATAATCTTTCACATTGGTAATAGTGGGAGTAGGACTATCATAAACAACCTGAACACTATAGATTAATTGTGTATTGGGGAGACGGTGTTAAGGAAGGGAGTAATTCCCACCATGATTATGACAAGTTCAAAGGATAATTTCTCCTTATGTCATAGGTATTTTTAAACTCACTATAGATAGGAGTTATAACATCATCATGGTAGATAAGAGCATTATTATTGCTAGAAACTATATTTGTAAACATGTTGTCTTTATGCTTACTAGCAAAAGAATTATCAATTATCACATCACTAATGGGTAAAGGACTTGCAATCCTATCACCCCCAAGCTTAGAGCTTTCCATATCATCATTTTCAAAGTTGGTACCAAAAATATTTTCAAGATCATAAGTAGCATTATCATCATCTTCCCAATCACAATAAGTAACATGCATATCATAATCGAAATGATCATCAATAGTACCTATGGACTTGTCATCAAGCTCACCATCCTCCATAAATTTATGTCTATTAGGATAAAAGTTGATGCGAGGAATATGGTCAGGCCAGGTTGATACCCATTCTTCTTCCTTCTTGTTCCTCTTCCTGCTCTTCTTTTTCTTCTTCTTCACCTTAGGAGGGAGTGGTTGGAAAGGAAGCTTCTCCAAATATTCTAGTTTAAAATTAGAAACAATAGGGGAAATTTGGGAGAAACACTCCTTTTTATTAGTGGAAACATAAGAGACGTTTTTATGCTTTGGTAAAGTTCCATCCTTTCTAATCTTACCTATGTAATCATTTTCATGGCAATTAACAACACAATAGAGATTTAATTGTTGCAAAGTGTTGTTTATTCCTAAGGCATTATCATCTAGCCAAGAAGTTTTTTCTGATAACTCTTCACACATTAAAAATAACATGAGTTCATCATAAAGATTAGAAGTGATCATGTTATCAAACAACTCGTTAACAGTTATGTTTTGAAAGTTCATGCATTGTAAATTAAATTGACCTTCTATACCAGAAAGTTCATAAGTAAAAGGATAAAGGCCACACAATTCTCTAGCAATTTCATTTAAATCTCTAACCCAAGTGATTGTTCTTTCATGCTTATGTTGCTTACAATACTTCTCTTCTTCAATCATAGGCCTTTCACAAGGTCTATCCACTCCACAAAAATTAACATGCTTATATAAAACTTCATTTTCAGGAATTGGATCATGCATGTTGCAATCATCATTAACAATTGCATCTTCTTTGCAAATCTCTTTAAAAGGTTCAGGATGCTTGATCCAATTCTCCTTAAGCATATTAAGATGTGAAGCAAAATATTTGAGGAAATCAACAAAGAGTTGAGAATCAAGCCCAAACTTAGCACTAAACTTATTAAAACTTGCAGTTTCAACAAAGGTCTTAATTGAATCATATTCATAATTTATACCTGACTCTTTACCTTTGTTGATCTCCCAATCTTCAGTATTGCGTTGAATTATTTCAAGGAGTTGCATTTAGCAACAATCCTTTTGTTTGTGAAAGAACCCATAGAGGAAGCATAGAGAAAGTCTTTATCCTGTTGAAAGAGCCTAGATTAGAAATTAGTAATAATCATATCTTTGGGGAGCCCATGGTTAGGACATTTTAGCATTAGAGTTTTCAGTATCCCGCAAGCTTGAGCTATGCTCTCTCCGTTATGAGGATAGAAATTATAAACATAATTCATATTCTCATGGACTTCATGAAGATGATAAAACTTGTAGTAGAAGAGAGACTGGATCTCTTCCCAATCCCGTTGGGAGAATCATCTAGTAGCCAATAGGATTCCAATCCTTTCCACTCGGCGGCATGGGACGCCTCCTTCTACGACAGGGCATCACGGTGGGATGCCTTGGTCTGCGCCAAGTCGTCGCAATGGGCAGCACACAGCTGCTCCAACTCTGTTCGATGGGCCGCCTCGCGGTCATTCTTCTCCACGTGGAGAATCTCTATCTCCTGGCATAGCTGGGTGCGTTCATCGTGCAAGGCATCTCGCTCTGGGCAGTTGAACCTCATCTTCTTGGAGTCGATTCAAGAACGTATTGTGAGCATCCGCACGAAGGTCGTGAAGGTCCCGCAATGCAAAAAAGGGAAAAGGTTAGCCGCGAGTAACACTGGACCCGACGGATTCCTACCGGCCCGACTCTATGGGGCTACACCTAGTGGGTGCGCTTGGGGGCACCCACTGAAACAAAAAAAAGGAAGAAACAACTAGCCACGAGTGAGACTTGAGCCGGCTAACTTTTAGCCCGCCCGACTCTCGGGGGCTACACCAAGTGGGTGCGCTTGCGCGCCCCCACTGAAGCAAAGCAGGAACAAGAAAAACTCTCGACGAAGGCATGGGGGATGGAAATCTTACCTCAACAAACCGCTCAATGCGGAGCAGATCCTCCCACGCCACATTGACGGCTTGCATCACACGACCGCGGCTTCGGGCGAACGCCGCGATGAGCGTGGGAACTCCGCTCAGTGTGGTGCCGGGGGGTATCCTCACACGACTCGCGCTGGCCGCCCTCCAGGTCTCCATGGGCCGGCTCACGGAATTGGGGCTGGCTCCGGAGGTGGACGGGTCACGGGCAGACACAGCCAGGGTGCAGTCTCCCAGCTGTGCACCCCGCGTTGACTCCTTCAATGCATGAGGCTGCCGGAGCACTTGCGCAGCGGGAGCCATGGTCCCCGAGGCCCCATCCCTCGCCGTGGAGGCCGACTCGCCCATGGATTCTGCTATGTAACGTCTACGCACACTTCTATTCTTGTAGACTATGTTGGGCCTCGAAGCGCAGAGGTTAGTAGGACAGCAACAATTTCCCTCAAGTGGATGACCTAAGGTTTATCGAACTCAGGGAAGTAGAGGTTAAAGATGGTCTCTCTCAAGCAACCCTACAGTTAATATACAAGAAGTCTCTTGTGTCCCCAACACACCAAATACAATTGTCAGTTGTATAGGTGCACTAGTTTGGCGAAGAGATGGTATAATATGGGTGATAGGTGTGGCAAAGCTATGTAATATAAATCTGAAATAAAAATGGCAGCAAGGTAGAAAGTGACAAAAGTGAGCATAAACGATGTAACAATGGTGGAAAACAAGGCCTAGGCTTCATATTTTCACTAGTGGCAACTGCCAAGAACATTAACATAATCTAATCACATGATATTTCCACTAAAACATGCAATGGAGACGTACTTGGAGGTCATTCCTTTGTGATCAAGAGAGGGCGAGAATTATCTAGGGCTACAAAAGCACACCTCAGAGTTCATAGTTCTCATCTATGGATTTCCAAATGCCACCGCGTCCATCCAAAGGGAGTACCACAATCACCACAACATATCTCAAGGATAGTCAAAGACAAGCACCAAGAGACTCTCAATATTCAATTGATTCACAAAAGAGGAAATCACTCATGAAAATATTCTTCTAATCCATGTCCAATAGAACGTTGTCACGATGGTCTCGGGGATTATACTAGATAAGATCAAGTAAGTACATCAATCCAATACATAGAAGAAGGGGAAACATCATGGGATCACCCTAGATTAACATAGCATATGATCACAGTCAGGCATCATGGGAGAGAGAGATGACCACATAGCCACGGTAGAAGGCCTCAGCCCCGAGGAGGAACTACTCCCGCTTCATGGAGGGAGGAGGCAACGTCGATGGAGATGAATCCGGGGGCACTTCCCCGTCTCGGCAGGGTTTCCGGCACAAGAATTTTGTCCCCCGAAACTTGTCGGCGATGGCGGCGGAGATCGGAATTGCTTCTGGATAAAAGGGGTCTCGAATCAACGTTTTCTCCATGGGGGTAAAAATAGGAGCCAAGGTAGGGAACGAGAGGAGGTGGGACCCACCCAGGCGGCCTGCTGGCGTGGCCAGGCGGTAGGCGGCGCCAGGAGGTCGCCTGGGCGGCCCCTGGCCCCATCTATCCCATCTTCGGTGATCTGGAAGCTTCCGTCACACTAATTTTATATATATTTTTCCTGGAATTTTTCGGGCTTCAGAAAATTGGGTAAGAGCCCCTGCAAAATAGACATCGGCAGATAGAAACTGGCATTGGGTGCACTGAGTTAGTAGGTTAGTCCAAATATGTGTAAAATGATATAAAAGTGTAGAAAAACATATGAAAATGTCTACCAAAAGATCATGGAACAAGCACAAATTATAGATACGTTTGGGACGTATCACTATGTCACTGGGATCTCCTTCCTTAGTGGCGGGCACTCGCTCCTCAACGCGCCTGTCGGTGGGTCCGACACGACCTCTGCCATGATCTCGGGCGCTCCAGGAATCACCTCAGGTACCTCCGGCATGATGTCGAGCTCTGGATCCACATCCTTAGGAGCATCCGCTGTACCCGTGCTGGTGCGCGCCCGCTCATCGGCCTGCGCGTCCAGGTCCCTCCGCTGTGCAGGGTCGTGCTTCGTCTTGGACCGCCTCTCCACAAGCGACGGTTCCCGAGCGGAGTTGGCTGCCCTCTTCCCGGAGCTGTTCCGAGATCATGGTTGTCACTCTTGTTCGACCAGTGCTGCCTGCACCACCTCCGCTTCAGCCCAGGCGGCCCGGTATTTGTCGGAGGCTTCCTCCCCTTTGCTGAACGGGTGGCCTTGCTCATCGTATCCTGATGGGTGAGGCCCCCCCACTAAATAAGCAAGAACTGACAAAAGAAGCGGAAGGTGCGGCGGCTTGCCCAGGGACAACTGCCACCGATTGTCGGCTGAGGCCTGCCGGGCCGAGTCATGGCTTCTTCGAGCCGCCACCAGGACCCATGTCCTGGGGTCCTCTCACCGCATGCTTGGGAAAAGGGTTGGCAGCAATGGCGTGCTTCCCCTTCCTCCTCGCTCCTTTTCCATCCTCGACCGACTCAGGAACGGCTCGGTGGGGCCATCCCCCCGGCACGCTGGAGACGTCCTCCAGTTCCTCCAAATCTTCCACGGTGACTGCACCATGCAATGGGGGTGACTCCTCATCATCATCAGTCCAGTTAAGCAACCCAGATGTGAGTAACTCACCAGCTGGCTCGGTCCCCTCTAACTCTGCCACATCCTTGGTCTACTCAGAGCCTGTCGGATGTGGCACCACGTTGACGAAATCCTCTATTTCTTCGGGGTCCGACACGTCCAAGACAGCAGCCGACTGGCGAGGTGTAGCCGGCATCCGACATCAGGAGTGAGGCTACATCCCAAAGAATAGATAAGAATATTATTATGGCAATACCTACATTCGCGGCCGGATGATCCCGATGATAGGGAGCCTTACCCCATTCCCATGCGCCGACCTAGTCCATAGAGGCGGTGGAGATCTGATTCACTAGCTCTGCCACTCTCCCAGGTTGTAGCTCTTTCATCGAGAGCCGGCACGGGTCGTCTCGGTCGCTCATCTGACAGATCAGCTACGGTCGGTGCTGCAACGGCAGAATCTGGCGTGCCACCATGGCGGCAAGGAGATCCGCTGCCTTGAGGCCTTCCACCTTGAGAAGCTCCAGCCGGGTACAGAGCAACTTCACCTCCCCGGTCGGTTTCGGTAGGGTGCTCTTCCAGTTCAGCTTCGCCGATGGCGGCGTGAGGACGAAGTGTGGCAGATTGATATGGTCATTCTTAGGGTCGATATTGTTCATGTAGAAGAAGCCCTTCTGCCTCTTCTTCACCGAGTCCTGAAACGGGAGCTTCGGGAAGCCGGATGCGGTCCTCTCATGGACAAGGGACATGCCGCAGTCAGTCATCTGCTTGTTCCCGGTGGTTCCGCCTGGCACCCACTGTTGTTTGAGGTACAAAAGTCGGCACCACATATCAAAACCTGACTCAACTCCTAGGAAACCCTCGCAAAGGGTGATGTAGACGGCCAACTACAGCACTATGTTCGAAGTGAGATGGTGTGGCTGCAGCCCAAAGTGCGTCAAGAAGCCGGACAAGAAGACGACCGCCGGCAACCCGAACTCACGAGCGAAGTGTTCTACAAACAACACCGCCTCGCCGGCCTCTAGGGCCGGAGAAACTTCTCACACGGGGACGCGCGCGGCGACGACATCCACCGGAGGCAGCATGCTGCAATGGCGGAGGATCTCCATGTGCTCCGCATCCACAATGCTACCTTCCCAGGCGCCCCGGGCCTTCGTCGCTTTGGCCGCGGCTCGGGACATGGTGTTCTCACACGGGGACGCACGCGGCGACGACATCCACCGGAGGCAGCATGCTGCAATGGCGGAGGATCTCGAGGTGCTCCGCATCCACAATGCTACCTTCCCAGGCGCCCCGGGCCTTCGTCGCTTTGGCGGCGGCTCGGGACATGGTGTTGAGCGCAGCGAATGGCGTAGAAGGAGCGCTGTGCTTCGATGGCGAGTGGCAGCAAGCACGCGAGCGGAATCGTTCTCTCGCTCACGCACGCGTTTTGGGAGGGGAGGGGCGTAAGATGATATGGAGCAGGGGACGAATGGCATGTTCGGCCTCCCCGTCTGCCCATTTAAACCCCGAGCTGGATAGCGGGGAAGGCGATCTGGTGTGCGCAATCCCCATCTCCACCACGCCGCACGGAGGCGTTAAGGTGCCTCAGGACGCCAACCATCGCCCTGTATCTATGGAAGATCCTTGCGCGCGGGACGAGGACGCGGCCGGGCGGGCCCCATCGTGTAGGCCTGGTCTTGTTGCTTGTGTGGGCTGTGAGGGCGCAACCCTCGGGGCCAGCCACGTGGAGAACTACCACGTTAAACGGAGAAGCCGAGGCATCTCGCAGAAGCCAGCCAGCCGCCGGCCTGGCCATCTCCAACCAACGGGCCCCAAATGCTCGTGGGAGTGACCTCCAAGCCGGCAAGGCCCACAGCGCAAGCCGGCGGGCCTCCCCTCCTTCGGGCACTACTGACGGGGGGATAACCCCGAGGTAGGCTTACGAGGCCTCCTCCACAATGTTTCGGTGTAGATTGGGGCGAAAGCCTCCTTGCATACCGGCTCCCCCTGGCCGCCTACGCACCATGTGCCAGCTAGGGGCGTCGCCGTCTACTCTCTGGCCGAATGTCTAGCCGCCAGCCGGCTGGGGAGCACCTGTTGCATCATCTCCTATGGTGCGATGAAGGCCTTCGCTTAAAGGCGAAGGCATGTTAACTCGGGTACGATGGAGTGGGATACGCGTGGTTACAGTTGTGCCGGCCGTACCTCCGACTGGTGCCGGCTGCGACCCGTCAACCGTGTACGGTGTTCGCCCGCCGCAACTCACTCCATTACCTGGCCCGACTGGCTATAGTGAAGGCAGCCAAATCACTAACCAGTGCCGGATTCCGCTGGATGACAGCCACAGTACCACCCGTGCTCCTCATGAGGGGCATGCACCGATCCCATTGGCCAGTAGGCGGGTCCTAGATCTTGATGGGACCCTACAGCCAGCGGGCCCCGCCAGCGACAAGACTACTCAACGGTAGACCCACTAACTAGCCGAAGAGGCTGGCAGTCGGGACACATCTTGTACCTTATATTCTTATTGTAGGTCGGGGGGTTCGTCTATAAAACCCCCTGGCCCTCCTCCATGCAGAGGGTCGGTCGATATTACACAAACACACACACACACACTCATACAGGAGAGGTAGACTGCAAGACGGCTAATCCTTCTTCCTCCTCCTTCGAAAAGCTCAAGGCGCATCTTGTAGCTCCACTAGTTGATAAAGCATTCCGGAAGGACTAGGGGTGTTACCTCCTAGGAAGGGCCCCAAACCTGGGTACATCGTTCGTCTTGCATCTGTAGTTACCAATCTCGTTCCTGAAGCCCACCGGTGACCATTCGGCCCCAACCACTCTTGATAACCTACACATGGCATCTGTCGTGAGACTACGACGACAACCTATGAATTAGTAAATGCAAGTCAACTTCATGTTGACAGACACCTAATGGGTAGCCTACCCAGTGGATGGGAAACCTCCACTAACCCAGGTCATAGTGCACACAATGATTGGGTCATCGGAATATTTGACTCAATCGCATTGGCAAATCGCGAGCAGACATCATAGGTCACGATATTTTTGTTGGGGAACGTCGCATGGGAAACGAAAAATTTCCTACACCCACGCAATACCTATCCATGGTGATGATTATCTACGAGAGGGGAGAGTGAATCTATATACCCTTGTAGATCGCTAGGTGGAAGCGTATATAACGTGGTTGATATAGTGGAACATCTTCGCGATTCAAATCGTAGCCCGTCCCGCGATCTCATCCCGATCCGTCGGGCGATCCCATCACGATCCATCCCGATCTAGTGCCGAACGGACGGCACCTCCGTGTTCAGCACACGTACAACTCGATGACGACCCCCGCCTTCTCGATCCAGCAAGAGACATGGGGAAGTAGATGATTTCTCTAGCAGCGTGACGGTGCACTGGTTATGGTCGAAGAACTACAAACTAGAGGAAAGGGTAGCACGTGGCAGAAATTGTGTCTCAAAAACCCTCAGACCACTAGTCTATATAGGAGGAGTTAGGAGGCAGCCTTGCCCACCGAGTGAAACCCCTTGGTGTTGTCCGAACCAAAGGAGGGAGGAGTCCTCCTCCAATCCTACTTGGATTAGGACTCCTTCCCAAATTATCCACCTCTTTTGAATTTTCCACCTTTTTCCACATGGTCTTTCTTTGGTTCACTAGACAGCCCACTAAGAGCTATTGCGCCACCATCAAGTCCACGTAGCCCTCTTGGGGAGTGGTGGGCCTACCTGGTGGACCCTCGGTACCCATTCGTCGCTCCGGTACACTGCCGTCAATGCGTGAAATCCTTCCGGAATCCAAATACCAACTTCCTATATATCAATCTTCGTTTCTGGACCATTCCTGAAACCCTCATGACGTCCGGGATCTCATCCGGGACTCCGAACAAAACTTCGATCACCAGCACCAATAACTCAACCATACCGAAACGTCACCGAACCTTAAGGGTGCAGACCCTGCGGGTTCGAGAACTATGCAGACATGACCTGAGACACTCCCCGGTAAATGTCCAATAGAGGTACCTGGATGTCCATATTGGATCCTACATATTCTACGAAGATCTTATCGGTTAAACCTCTATGCCAAGGATTCATATAATCCCGTATACCATTCCCTTTGTCCTTCGGTATGTTACTTGCCCGACATTTGATCGTCGGTATTTCTATACTTATTTCAATCTCGTTAGTGGAAAGTCTCTTTACTCATTCCATAATACAAGATCCCGCGACTAACTCTTTAGTCACATTGCTTGCAAGCCTTATTGTGATGTTGTATTACCGAGTGGGCCCCGAGACACCACTCCGTCACACGGAGTGACAAATCCTAGTCTTGATCCATGCCAACCCAACAGACACCTTTGGAGATACCTTTAGAGCATGTTTCTAGTCACCCAGTTATGTTGCGACATTTGATACACATAAGGGATTCCTCCGGTGTACGGGAGTTGCATGATCTCATGGACATAGGAACAGATACATTGACATGCAGAAAATAGTAACAATAAACTGACACGATCATATTCTATGTTTATATGTTATCAAGTGACAACACTTGTCTATGGCCAGTAAACCTTGACTATCTTTGATCAACGAGCTAGTCAACAAGAGGCTCACTAGGGACAGTGTATTGTCTATGTATCCACACATGTATTCGAGTTTCCAATAACTACAATTCTAGCATGGATAATAAACGATTATCATGAACAAGGAAAGATAATAATAACCAATTTATTATTGCCTCTAGGGCATGTTTGCAACAGTCTCCCACTTGCACTAGAGTCAATAATCTAGTTAACATCAATGTGTGATTGTAATGAATCTAACACCCATATAGTTCTGGGGTTCGATCATGTCTTGCTTCTGTGAGAGGTTTTTAGTCAACGGATTTGAAACCTTTCAGATCCGTGTGTGCTTTATAAATCTCTATGTCATCCTATAGATGCTGCTACTACGTTCCATTTGGAACTATTCCAACTGATTGCTCCACTATACGAATCTGGTTTACAACTCAGAGTTATTCGGATTAGTGTCGAAGCTTGCATCGACATAACCCTTTACGACGAATTCTTTAATCACCTCCATAATTGACAAAAAAATCCTTAGTCCACAAGTTACTAAGGATAACTTTCACCGATGTCCAGCAAGGCCCACATCAGGTGCAGTACACAGCATAGCATACTATAGAGTCTATGGCTAATACATAGGGGACGACCTTCGTCCTTTCTCTTTCTTCTGCCATGGTCGAGCTTTGAGTCTTACTCAAATTTACACCCTACAACATACACAAGAACTCCTTCTTTGCCGATCTGTTTTGAACTGCTTCAAAAATTTGTCAAGGCATGCATTTCGTTGAAAGTTCTATTAAGGGCTTTGATCTATCTCCATAGATCTTGATTCTCAATGTTCAAGTAGCTTAATCCAGTCTTTCCTTTGAAAAACTCCTTTCAAACAACCCCT
This sequence comes from Hordeum vulgare subsp. vulgare, assembly GCF_904849725.1. Classification (NCBI taxonomy): domain Eukaryota; kingdom Viridiplantae; phylum Streptophyta; class Magnoliopsida; order Poales; family Poaceae; genus Hordeum; species Hordeum vulgare. The sequence goes on from NC_058522.1 coordinate 120,221,673, forward strand.
TATGCTTTCTTGAAATTCTACATTATTTCCGATCAACAATATGTCCACCACATATACTCATCAGAAGTTCTATGGTGCTCCCACTCACTTCTTTGAAAATACAAGTTTCTCATAAACCTTGTATAAACCGAAAAGCTTTGATCATCTCATCAAAGCTTATATTCCAACTCCAAGATGCTTGCTCCAATCCATAGAAGGATCGCTGGAGTTTGCATACTTGTTAGCATCCTTAGGATCGACAAAACCTTCTGGTTGTACCAAATACAACCTTTCCTCAAGGAAACCGTCGAGGAAACAATGTTTTGACATCCTATGTGCAATATTTCATAAATAATGCAGCAACTGCTAACATAATTCCAACAGACTTTAAAATCGCTACGAGTGAGAAAGTCTCATCATAGTCAACTCTTTGAATTTGTCGGAAACATCTTTGCGAGAAGTCGAGCTTTTCTTAATGGTGACTTTTCACCATCATCATATGTCTTCCTTTTAAAGATCCATCTATCATAAATAGTCTTACGACCATCAAGTAGTTCTTCCAAAGTCTACACTTTGTTTTTATACACGGATCCTCTCTCGGATTTCATGGCCTCCAGCCATTTGCCGGAATCCGTGCCCACCATCGCTTCTCCATAGCTCATAGGTTCGTTGTTGTTTAACAACATGACCTCTAAGACAGGGTTACCGTACCACTCTGTAGCAGTACCCGACCTTGTTACCTACGAGGTTTGTAGTAACTTGATCTGAAGCTTAATGATCACTATCATGAATTTCCACTTCAATTGGCGTAGGCGCCAGAGGAACAACTTCCTGCGCCTTGCTACACACTGGTTGAAGTGACGGTTCAATAACCATATCAAGTTCCACCACCCTCCCACTCAATTCTTTCGAGAGAAACTTTTCCTCGAGAAAGGACCCGTTTATAGAAACAAGCACTTTGCTTCTGGATCTGAGATAGGAGGTATACCCAACTATTTTGGGTGTCCTATGAATATGCATTTATCCTCTTTGGGTTCGAGCTTATCAGGCTGAAACTTTTTTACATAAGCATCGTAGCCCCAAACTTTTAGGAAACGACAATTTAAGGTTCCACAAACCATAGTTGATACGGTGTCATATCAACAGAATTACGCGGTGCTCTATTTAATGTGAATGCGGTTGTCTCCAATGCCTAATGCATAAATGATAGTGGTAATTCGATAAGATAAATCATAGTATGCGCCATATCCAATAGGGCGCAGCTATGACGTTCGGACACCTTGGTGTTCCAGGTGGCATGAGTTGTGAAACAATTTTCACATTGTCTTAATTGTGTACCAAACTCGCAACTCAGATATTCATCTCTATGATCATATCATAGACATTTTATCCTCTTGTCACGACGATCTTCAACTTCACCCTGAAATTACTTGAACCTTTCAATAATTCAGACGTGTGTTTCATCAAGTAAATACACTAGTATCTACTCAAATCATCTGTGAAGTACATAACGATATCCACTGCGTGCCTCAGCACTCATTGGACTGCATACATCAAAATGTATTACTTCCGATAAGTTACTTTCTTGTTCCATCTCACTTGAAATTGAGGCCTTCAGTCATCTTGCCCGTGTGGTATGATTTGCATGTCTCAAGTAATTCAAAATCAAGTGAGTCCAAAGATCCATCAGTATGGAGCTTCTTCATGCGTTGTACAATAATATGACTCAAGCGGCAGTGCCACAAGTAAGTGCTACTATCATTAGTACTTTGTATCTTTTGGCATTAATATTATGAACATGTGTACCACTACGATCGAGACTCAATAAACCATTGAAGGTATTTGTTCAAGCAAATAGAATAACCATTATTCTCTTTAAATGAATAATCGTATTACAATAAACACGATCTAATCATGTTCATGCTCAATGCAAACACCAAATAACAATTATTTAGGTTTAACACTAATCATGATGGTAGAGGGAGAGTGCGATGTTTGAACACATTAACCTTAGAATTACTTCCAAGACACATCGTCACCTCACCCTTGCTAGTAACCATTTAATCTATAGCTGTAATTTCGAGTTAATAAAACTTATCAACTGAACCGGTATCTAATACCCTGGTGCTACTAGGAGTACTAGTGAGGTACACATCAATATCATGTATATCCAATATACTTTTGTCAACTTTGCCAGCTTTCTCATCTACCAAGTATCTAGGGTAGTTCCACCTCGATAACCGTTCCCCTCATAACAGAAGCACTTCGTCTTGGATTTGGGTACAACCTTGGGTTTGTTCACTAGAGCAGCTACTGTTTGCCGTTTCATGAAGTATCCCTTCTTCCCCTTGCCCTTCTTGAAACTAGTGGTTTTTCTAACCATCAACAATTGATGCTCCTTTTTGGTTTCTACTTTTGCGGTGTCAAACATCGCGAATAGCTCAAGGATCATCATATTTATCTCTGATCTGTTATAGTTCATCCCAAAGCTCTAGTAGCTTGGTGGCAGTGACTTTGGAGAACCATCACTATCTCATTTGGAAGATTAACTCCCACTCGGTTCAAGCGATTGTAGCGCTCAGACAATCTGAGGAAATGCTGAACGATTGAGCTTTTCTCCCTTACTTTGTAGACAAAGAATCTTGTCAGGGGTCTCATACATCTCAACAAGGGCACGAGCATGAAATCCCAGTTTATTCTCTTCGAACATCTCGTATGTTCCGTGACGTTCAAAACGTCTTATGTGCCTCAATTCTAAGTCGTTTAAGCATTACGCACTGAACTATCATGTAGTCATCAAAAACATGTATGTCACATGTTCGCAACATCCACAGACGACGTTCGAGGTTCAACACACCAAGTGGAGCATTAAGGAGATAAGGCTTCTGTGCAGCAATGAGGACAATCCTCAGTTTACGGACCCAGTCCGCATAATTGCTACTATAATCTTTCAATTAAATTTTCTCTGGGAACATATAAAAAACAATAGAGCTACAACGCAAGCAACAACATAATTTGCGAAGTCCTTTTGACTATGTTCATGATAATTAAGTTTAGCTAATCATATTACTAATAACTCCCACTCAAAATAGACATCCCTCTAGTCATTCGAGTGGCGCATGATCCAAATCCACTAACTCAAGCACGACCATCTCGTGAGTTGAGTATAGTTTCATTGGTGAACATCTCCATGTTGATCATATCAACTATATGATTCATGCTCGACCTTTCTGTCTCTTGTGTTCCGAGGCCATGTATGTACATGCTAGGCTCGTCAAGTTTAACTCGAGTGTTCCGCGTGTGCAACTATTTAGCACCCATTGTCTGTGAAATGTTGAGTCTATCAGAGCCGATCATCATGTGGTGTCTCGAAACAACGAACTGTCGTGCACAGTCGGGGAGAACACAATTTTATCTTGAAATTTTAGTGAGGGATCAACTTATAATGCTATCGTCGTTCTAAGCAAAATAAGGTGCATAAAAGGATTAACATCACATGCAAATCATAAGTGACATGATATGGCCACAGTATAAGAAATAAGGTCAATTATGACTCCCTATATTGGTCATTGATTCGTCATTGTTGTCGCTTATTGACATTTTTTTGATACAAGGTCAACAGTTGACTGTCAAGAAAGAACAAAGATGACCTTTCTAAAATTTTGGTCGTAGGTCTCTATTGACCAAACTTTTGGTTTGGTCATTACCCATTTGTGTGAGCCACGTAGGATCTGACGTGGCCAAGCTGACGTGGCATTGCTACTGACCAAATGGAATCATCATAAATTTCAGATCCCAGTCCACCAATCTAGCCTACATGGGCCTGGCGCAATACCTATTTTACTATTGAAAATGTCTGATTTGTTTGGGTTGAGGCATTTTTTTGCTAGAAGCACACATATCTCAGGATAGGCCCATTAAAAACAAGTACAAGAGAATAAAAGATTCCAAATAAAATGTATATTTAATTTCAGTAACATATCACATCAAATAAAATACATCATCCACCGACTCCATGCATTAAGGTTCAACGCCTAACAAGTGCACATCACAATAATTTTACATGTGCACAACAGAATACTTCTGCAAGTGCAAGTGCACAAAAAAAGGACCCAACAAATGCATAGTCGCACATAAAGAGAGTTCCACAAAGATTGGGTGAGAACGACAAGTTTCTTCTCATCCTCTTCCTCTACACAATATTCAACTCTTTCCGTTGCCACCTACAAGAAGAAAATGATTGTAAGGCTTAGAAAGCAGACCAAGGGAACTAGTAAAATTGCACGCACGATAACCAATGATAAAATAGTAGAAAATTGTTTTCTCATTCATCTAGTTATGACTTATGAGGTCATAAAAAATATCATATGAATATATATAGGAATTGATTATTTGTCATCCAGGGTGAAGAATTCTTATTCTTCACCCGAGCCAACCCACACCCTAAACCAAAGCATGCAGCTTGCATCCATCGTAAGAAAAACATATGGTTTTGAGGTAATCTTACAGTTTCAGAATTAGTCTTGCGTTTGTAACACCACAATGCGTAGTAGGTGAGGTAAGATTTGTTGCTTGCCAAGTAAAATTATGTCCTCGAGAATTCTTCTTATGCCCCGAATAGGCACGGTAAGGAAAAGGAGATTCTTCCCGTAAAATTACTGCATGACTTTTTGGATATGGCTGTATGGTCCCTTGTGTTTATGGATGAGAAAGAAATGGAGCAAGCCAACATTAATCTCCTTGATTTCACCGAGAATGGCATCGAATACAAAAACGCTAGAATGGATCATGTCAGTGTAGCTAGAGATCTACTATACCTAGTCCATTATACTAATTACTACTCCCTCTGTTCACTTATATAAGATGTTTTAGCCTATTCATACAGTACTCTAAACAATTCAAAACCAGCTGTCTAAACCGCCTTATAAAAATGAACGGAGGGAGTAATAGATATATAAAAAACACCTACTATACAATTAAAGAATGCATCCTTAACCTATTAAAAGGCCTGGACTGTCTCTTAGGAATTTGGCAGTTTCTCTTTCAGCTTGTTCGTAGTAAGGAAAATGTAGCCATCTTTCTGCCAAATTTACTGTTTTTGAAAGAAGGGAGAGGTCGTAGCTCAGCTCTACCCTTGATTACAGCTACCTTACATGCGCTACAAATTTCATTTTAAGCGAAAGCAGAAATACTAAGGCACTATTCTGTCATAGCTACAAATACTTTACTATCTTTACTGGTATAGGGAGAAGGCACAGACTATCAAATCTGTCTTAGTCGATCGATCAGGGTGAAGAATAAGTTATTCTTCACCCCGGTCGATCAAGCGAGCCACTTTGTTTCTCGACCGATCACACCAACATGCCCCTTTGGTGAGCGACGGTTTTGACTAGTATAGTACTGCTTCTCTTATCAAAAGCAGAAGTTTGACAATTTAGTGTGGCACTGACACCGTGTCCATTGATATGGCTGACACTCACTCACACTTAATTTATCCTCCTCATTGTATATGAACTAATGTGTCTACATATATAAATAGATGAAGTTTGTGACCATCATATATTTCATACCGTCGTGATGGTGACTTATAATAGTTCCCACATTTATGGTATCTTCGGTTATTATTCTCAAAGATGGTAGCATTACTTATCAGATAAATATAGGATTTGTGGTCGGTGGCGTATATACATGAACATAGATGAGGCTGGAGTTGTGGAAGTCAAACATACTTGCCACTACTATAGAGTGAGGTGCCATGGGGCAGGTACTTGAAGGCCGCCGCCACCCAATACCCACTCATGCCCAAGCCTTCTTTCTTCTCTTCCTCTTCCTCTGCCCAATACGGAACTCCCGCCATCGCTGCCTGCATGTGGCACACCTCGCATGTCTATTACCCTACTTTATATTGCAGAAAGTACTCTCATCGATCAAGGAGCTGGAATGCTTAAACATAAAAAGATCATCTTAAAAAGGCATGTCTCCTAGAATTCGAACAGATAAAATATGTCCACCTGTAGAAACCTATAAGCTAAGGCATCTTATTAACACATCCAAATTTGTAATGTGGGCCAAAACAATGAACATATACTTAACAAATAACAGAAAATGGTTGAGAGGTGAAAACCTTTTGTTTCACATCTTCTTCTCCACTGTTGCCTCTTGTATTATTGTCACATCCCTAACCCTTAACCAAGATAGCATTGTGCTCATGTCTTCTTTGCATTTGCATCTAAGAAGTTTCTACAAAAACAACAAAGTGGCAAAGGAAAAACTCAAAACCCTAGCCACCATTTCAATTGAAGGAAATTTCAACTAGTTCAAAATCAATGAACCCAAAATGGCCTCAAGAAATGTTCAAACTTTCTGATAAATCATGAAAGTAAATGAGCATTGGAGAAAACTATTTTCTTGACACTTTAAGCATTTTAAATAAATGCAAAAGCCACTGGTTTCAAATTTAAAAATTTGAAATCAGAAACTATAATTTTCCAAAAATGTTGAAAGTCTTGGAAATGAGTGGGGATATTATAACAAATATTTCAGGAGGTCAAAATTAGTTTTTACCTTTTGTTTTGGAGCTGAAATAATTAGCAAAGCAATAAATAGAAAAACAAAAAAAACCAAAAAAGAGAAAATGGGAAAAGCTTACCTGACGCCCAAGCCAGGCCAAGCCCATCTCGCCGCTCGTCCCCTTCCCCGCGCCAGTAAGCAGGAGGAGGTGGCCGCCGCCTCCTCCGGCGCGGCCACGCACCTACGTGCCTGCCTGGCCGCCGGTTCGCGCTGGTGATGACGGGGATAAGCTCCCCAGAGCCTCCCCTATCCATTCCCCGCCTCGGTTCTCCTCCTCCGGCCGGATCCCCTCCTTCTCCCTGCTGCCGCCATTAGAGCCGAGCTCGAGCTCGAGCTGGCCGTGCCCCTGGCCATAGGATCCCCTCCGCGAGCACGCCATTAGCTCCGCCTCGTCGCCCTGGTCATTCCTCCAGAAGCCGAAGCTTCCTCGCACCCTGCAACGCCCACAACGCCGTCGTCTTCTTCCTCCGGCCGCCGGACCTCTCCCGTCGATTCGTCGCCCCCAGGCCTTCCCCGAGCCGTCTGAGCTCTTCTTTGCACTCCCTGTGAGCATGCGGTGGTTTTCCCTAAGTTTTCCCCGTCGATCCCCTCCTCTAGCCCTAGTTTCACCGGAGCCCGACGAGCACCGCCGCTGCCGCTCGTCGCCGGTAGCCCTCCGATGTCCAGCTCGTCCTCCCAAGAGCACCAACAGCTCCAGGACGACGCGTAGATGCCGTAGCAGCTAAGAACTAAGCATGGATCCCTCTGATTCAAAGCCCCCGACCACGCCCGAGCTTCGGCCGCCGCTCCGGCTCGTCGCCGACGCCTCTTCCGGCGACCCTAGCCTCCCCAGATGGTCCTGCTGGATCGGCCACTTCGCGGGCTTGCTGTAGATGCCAACCGCGTGCGTTTTCGTGCTGTGAAGCGCCGTCTAGGTCGCCTCCGGCGAGCCCTCCGCCGCGGGTTTGGTCGCCGGCGACCACCCTCCGGTGGCCGTCGATGTGGCCGACCATTAGGGCCTAATCGCCCTCCCCTGAGTCGCTGCCAGAGGGCCCCACGCCTGGTCAAACCCCAATTAGGGGCTGGTCAGCGCGGGATTAGTCCCAGAGAGGCTGACCAGTGGGGCCCCCCTGTCAGGTTTCACCTGAACAGGTCGGCTGACCTACTGACGTCAGCCTGATGCAATAAATGGAATTTCCAGTATAAAAATAATTCAGGAAATTGCTAAAAATTGCAAAAATCATAGAAATTAATCTGTAACTCCAATGAAAATAATTTATATATGAAAAAGTATCAGAAAAATTCAAGGATTCTGATTATGCTATTTTCAACTATGTTTGAAAAAGTTACAGAACCCTAAATTGTGAAATAAGGAATAATTCAATTCTTTTAATCACTTTATAAATGGAATTTGCAAAAATATCCAAATTTCATTATAAATACAATGATCACACACTGCCCTAGAGGTAAATCAGTACCATAACTTGACATTTCATGCATGTTAACACTAGGTTGATCTGAGCATCAGGTCGAATCAATTAAACCGGTATCCGGGAATACCCGTTTGAATTGCTATTCGAATGTGATTCAAATCAACTCTAAACCTAAAACATCTTGATTATAATAACTTATCACTTGCATTCTCATGCCATGCTCATGCATCATTTTGATTGCATATGATTGTTATTGAATGTTGCCATTCATTTCGATAGGCTCCGCACCCCCGGATTCCACTGAATATCCGTCCGACGGATATCGTTCCTCCTCTGAGCAACAAGGCAAGCAACCCTTTTGATCATCCCGATAACACCTATGTTCTTGCTCCTGCACCTATTTAATGCATTAGGATCAAATGCTTCAGCTGCTTTTGCCACGATAGTTGGACCCACTTCCTTTGCATGACTTAACCTTGTCACAGTAAATAGCCGAACCTTGCAACCTAGCATACCTGGTAGTTGCTTGAGCTATGATGTGCCTTATCCTGCTATGCATGCTATGCTTAGAGTTGTGTATGGTCTGTCATCTGGGAGATGAACATAAATGTGGAACGTGTTCGGTGAGCAAAGGTCGTGTGTTGAACTTGATTTGGTAAAGGTACCGGTGAAAGGCTGTGTAGGAGTACATGGCGGGTTGTTTCATTGGAACCGTCCTTAGGAACTGAGTTCCATGTATGTAATCCAAGACTAGATACTACCACATGCTGGGCCCTGAAATATGACCCCGCTCGGCCTGTTAATCGCTTAGTACTCGGTCGAGGAGTTGCAAGTAGTTTCTGGTGTTTATAGTAATGCTGGAGGCCGTGCATGGTGCTGACCTGAGAGGTGGACCGTGATGCGGTAGGCAGTGGCACGGTGTACCAAGTGGCACCCAGATGGTGGGCTTGGGAACCCTGCGCACATCGTTTGAGGCCGTGGCGGAAACCTCGGCCGGACTTCCGTACGGGTTACTCTCAGATAGGCGATAAACCTGGACTAGGTACTAGTGTGGTTAACGGTCGTGGCCGACTCCCTCGCTGGGCTTCCGCTTGAAGGTTGCCGAGGTGCATGACGTGCACATGGCGATAAGTGGCGGAAGCGTGTGTGACGAAGTACACCCCTGCAGGGTTATGATCTATTCGAATAGCCGCGTCCGTGGATATGGACTACTTGGAGACATATGTTGTTCATAGATAACTTCAGTGGCTACTCATAAAATTGTCAAGATAAGCGTGAGTGTCGTGGACGGCATTTCCGTATGGAGACGGAATGATTCCACGATAGTGTATTGTTGTGGTGTTAGTGGACTCGTGTGCGAGAAATCAAGTTGTCAAAACTAATTTCAAAAAGCAAGTTGTCTAGCCACGAGTCAAACGCTGGCTTTCCGCATGAAACCCCACAATACCTTCTTGATACCTTGCATGAGTAGTTAGTCATCCTAAAGTCTTGCTGAGTACCTTCGTACTCATGTTTGCTTAATAAATGCTGCAGAGATTGCTAATGACCCTAATGGAGGGTTCTTCGTAGACATCGACGATGACGAGTAGCTGTTGTCCCAGCTACGATCTGGCCCTACGTCGGCTCTGTAGTATAGTCAGGCCATGTGCCTTCTAGTTGCTCTGTCTGTACCCAGACAGTTTATAACTCTTCCGCTGGCTTGTAATTGTATGACTGCTATTATGGGTCGAGAGACCCTTAATGTGTAATATTATGTGTGTGGCTCTTCCGAGCCTCTTAAATAAAGCTTGTATGATTATGGTTATGTTGTGATGCCATTGATGTATCTATACATATCGGTATGCCATGCGTACGTGTGTCTTACTTGATATGTATGGGGTTCGAATACCTAGTCGTGAACTTTAGTAGCACTCCTTACAAGGAAATGCCCCTTTGTGATCCAACGAGCCTTGGTAGTTCGCTACTGCTCCGGACACATTGGTTGACCGGCATGTATCCTTCTTAGCTGCTGTGTCTGTCCCCTTTGGGGAAATGTCACGCGACGTAATGGAGTCCTTGTAGCTTGCTACGACTCGTCTACGTTCGTTGGTGACCGACACCTGCTTTGTTGGGTCATGTATGCCTGTCCTTGTGCGGAACTGCCACTTTGGTTTATGACTAGACATGTTGATCCGGGTTCTTTGACATTGGCTTGCTAGCGACACTATCGCATACGTGAGTCAAAAGACGCAAACAGCTAAGGTAAGGCTGCAGCCGTGGAGTTAACCGTGCGTGAGACCACAAAGGGATGCGTTGTGTTACAGGCTGGATTCCTATGGCTTAGGATCGGGGTCCCGGCATAAGGAGAATATGAAAGAGGAGAAGAAATAGGAGGAGGAGGAGAAGAATAAGAAATCAAGAAGAAGGAGAAGAAGAAGGAGAAGGAGGAGGAGGAGGAGAAGGATGAGAAGAAGGAGAAGGTCTTTTCATTTTTCTTATTTCTTCTCCTCTTCTTGGAGCTAAATTATGTAATTATGTCTGTTTGGAGATAAATGGCCTAATTATGTCATTTTGGAGCTAAATAGGCTAAGTATATAATATTCGTGAGCTAACAAAGGTTCTTATATATGCCATTTTGAGCTTATTATGTCATTTTTGAGCTAAATGGGCTAATTATGTCATTGCTGGGGAAAATAAGGTTAGGAGAATACGAAAAAGGAAAAGAAAGACGAGGATGAGAAGAAGAAGAAGAAATCAAGAAGAAGGAGGAGAAGGAGGAGAAGGAGGAGGAGGAGGAGAAGGAGGAAAAGAAGGAAAAGGTCTTCTCCTCCTTCTCCTTCTTCTCCTCCTCTCCTTTTCCTACATCTCCTCCTCCTCCTTCTTCTTCTCTTCTTCTTATTATTCCTTCTCTTCATTTTTCCTATTTCTTCTCCTCTTCTCCTATTCTTGGAGCTAAATTTTCTAATTATGTCTTTTTCGAGCTAAATGGGCTAATTATGTCATTTTGGAGCTAAATTAGCTAAGTCTATAATATCCATGACCTATCCAAGGTTCTTAGCCATTTTGAGCTTATTATGTCATTTAGGAGCTAAATGGGCTAATTATGTCATTGTTGGGGAAAATAAGGTAAGGAGAATATGAAAGAGGGAAGAAATAGGAGGAGGATAAGAAGAAGAAATCGAGTAGAAGGAGAAGAAGGAGGAGGAGGAGGAGGACGAGAAGGAGGAGAAGGAGGAGAAGATGGAGAAGGTCTTCTCCTCCTCCTCCTTCTCCTTCTCTTCTTCTTCTCTTCTTGTTCTTGTTCTTCTTCTTCCTTCTTTTCATTTTTCCTATTTCTTCTCCTCTTCTCCTCTTCTTGGAGCTAAATTATCTAATTATGTCTTTTTGGAGCTAAATGGGCTAATTATGTCATTTTGGAGCTAAACAGGCTATAATATTGATGAGCTAACCAAGGTTTTTATGCCATTTTGAGCTTATTATGTTATTTTGGAACTAAATGGGCTAATTATGTGATTGTTGGGGAAAATGGGGTAAGGAGAATATGAAAGAGGAGAAGAAAGAGGATGAGGAGGAGGAGAAGAAGAAATCAAGAAGAAGGAGAAGAAGAAGGAGGAGGAGGAGGAGGAGGAGAAGGAGGAGAAGGAGGAGAAGAAGGAGAATGTCTTCTCCTCCTTCTCCTTCTCTTCTTCTTCCTCTTCTTCTTCTTCCTTCTGTTCATTTTTCTTATTTCTTCTCCTCTTCTTCTCTTGTTGGAGCTAAATTATGTAATTATGTCTTTTTGGACCTAAATGGCCTAATTATGTCATTTTGGAGCTAAATAGGCTAAGTATATAATATTCATGAGCTAACCAAGGTTCTTATATATGCCATTTTGAGCTTATTATGTCATTTTTGAGCTAAATGGGATAATTATGTCATTGTTGGAGAAAATATGGTAAGGAGAATATGGAAGAGGAGAAGAAAGACGAGGACAAGAAGAAGAAGAAGAAATCAAGAATAACGAGGAGAAGGAGGAGAAGGAGGAGGAGGAGGAGAAGGAGGAGAAGGAGGAGAAGAAGGAAAAGGTCTTCTCCTCCTTCTCCTTCTTCTCCTCCTCCTCTCCTTCTCCTTCATCTCCTGCTCCTCCTACTCCTTCTCTTCTTCTTCTTCTTCTCTTCTTCTTCTTCTTCCTTCTTTTCATTTTTCCTATTTCTTCTCCTCTTCTCCTATTCTTGGAGCTAAATTTTCTAATTATGTCTTTTGGGAGCTAAATGGGTTAATTATGTCATTTTGGAGCTAAATTAGCCAAGTATATAATATTCATGACCTAAGCAAGGTTCTTATGCCATTTTGAGCTTATTATGTCATTTTCCAGCTAAATGGGCTCATTATGTCATTGTTGGGGAAAATAAGGTAAGGAGAATATGAAAGAGGGAAGAAACAGGAGGACGAGGATAAGAAGAAGAAATCAAGTAGAAGGAGAAGAAGAAGGAGAAGGAGGAGGAGGACGAGAAGGAGGATAAGGAGGAGAAGAAGGGGAAGGTCTGCTCCTCCTTCTCCTTCTTCTCCTCCTGCTCCTTCTCCTTCTCTTCTTCTTCTCTTCTTCTTCTTCTTCTTCTTCCTTCTTTTCATTTTTCCTATTTCTTCTCCTCTTCTCATCTTCTTGGAGCTAAATTATCTAATTATGTCTTTTTGGAGCTAAATGGGCTAATTATGTCATTTTGGAGCTAAACAGGCTAAGTATATAATATTCATGAGCTAACCAAGGTTCTTATGCCATTTTGAGCTTATTATGTCATTTTGGAACTAAATGGGCTAATTATGTGATTGTTGGGGAAAATGGGGTAAGGAGAATATGAAAGAGGAGAAGAAAGAGGAGGAGGAGGAGGAGGAGGAGAAGAAGAAATCAAGAAGAAGGAGAAGAAGAAGAAGGAGGAGGAGGAGGAGGAGAAGGAGGAGAAGGAGGAGAAGAAGGAGAATGTCTTCTCCTCCTTCTCCTTCTCTTCTTCTTCCTCTTCTTCTTCTTCTTCCTTCTTTTCATTTTTCTTATTTCTTCTCCTCTTCTCCTCTTGTTGGAGCTAAATTATTTAATTATGTCTTTTTGGAGCTAAATGGCCTATTATGTCGTTCTGGAGCTGAATAGGCTAAGTATATAATATTCATGAGCTAACCAAGGTTCTTATATATGCCATTTTGAGCTTATTATGTCATTTTTGAGCTAAATGGGCTAATTATGTCATTGTTGGGGAAAATAAGGTAAGGAGAATATGAAAGAGGAGAAGAAAGACGAGGACGAGAAGAAGAAGAAGAAATCAAGAAGAAGGAGGAGAAGGAGGAGAAGGAGGAGGAGTAGGAGAAGGAGGAGAAGGAGGAGAAGAAGGAAAAGGTCTTCTCCTCCTTCTCCTTCTTCTCCTCCTCCTCTCCTTCTCCTTCATCTCCTCCTCCTCCTACTCCTTCTGTTCTTCTTCTTCTCTTCTTCTTCTTCTTCCTGCTTTTCATTTTTCCTATTTCTTCTCCTCTTCTCCTATTCTTGGAGCTAAATTTTCTAATTATGTCTTTTGGGAGCTAAATGGGTTAATTATGTCATTTTGGAGCTAAATTAGCCAAGTATACAATATTCATGACCTAAGCAAGGTTCTTATGCCATTTTGAGCTTATTATGTCATTTTCCAGCTAAATGGGCTCATTATGTCATTGTTGGGGAAAATAAGGTAAGGACAATATGAAAGAGGGAAGAAACAGGAGGACGAGGATAAGAAGAAGAAATCAAGTAGAAGGAGAAGAAGAAGGAGAAGGAGGAGGAGGACGAGAAGGAGGATAAGGAGGAGAAGAAGGGGAAGGTCTGCTCCTCCTGCTCCTTCTTCTCCTCCTGCTCCTTCTCCTTCTCTTCTTCTTCTCTTCTTCTTCTTCTTCTTCTTCTTCCTTCTTTTCATTTTTCCTATTTCTTCTCCTCTTCTCATCTTCTTGGAGCTAAATTATCTAATTATGTCTTTTTGGAGCTAAATGGGCTAATTATGTCATTTTGGAGCTAAACAGGCTAAGTATATAATATTCATGAGCTAACCAAGGTTCTTATGCCATTTTGAGCTTATTATGTCATTTTGGAACTAAATGGGCTAATTATGTGATTGTTGGGGAAAATGGGGTAAGGAGAATATGAAAGAGGAGAAGAAAGAGGAGGAGGAGGAGGAGGAGGAGAAGAAGAAATCAAGAAGAAGGAGAAGAAGAAGAAGGAGGAGGAGGAGGAGGAGAAGGAGGAGAAGGAGGAGAAGAAGGAGAATGTCTTCTCCTCCTTCTCCTTCTCTTCTTCTTCCTCTTCTTCTTCTTCTTCCTTCTTTTCATTTTTCTTATTTCTTCTCCTCTTCTCCTCTTGTCGGAGCTAAATTATTTAATTATGTCTTTTTGGAGCTAAATGGCCTATTATGTCGTTCTGGAGCTGAATAGGCTAAGTATATAATATTCATGAGCTAACCAAGGTTCTTATATATGCCATTTTGAGCTTATTATGTCATTTTTGAGCTAAATGGGCTAATTATGTCATTGTTGGGGAAAATAAGGTAAGGAGAATCTGAAAGAGGAGAAGAAAGACGAGGACGAGAAGAAGAAGAAGAAATCAAGAAGAAGGAGGAGAAGGAGGAGAAGGAGGAGGAGTAGGAGAAGGAGGAGAAGGAGGAGAAGAAGGAAAAGGTCTTCTCCTCCTTCTCCTTCTTCTCCTCCTCCTCTCCTTCTCCTTCATCTCCTCCTCCTCCTACTCCTTCTGTTCTTCTTCTTCTCTTCTTCTTCTTCTTCCTTCTTTTCATTTTTCCTATTTCTTCTCCTCTTCTCCTATTCTTGGAGCTAATTTTTCTAATTATGTCTTTTTGGAGCTAAATGGGCTAATTATGTCATTTTGGAGCTAAATTAGCTACGTATATAATATTCATGACCTAACCGAGGTTCTTATGCCATTTTGAGCTTATTATGTCATTTTGGAGCTAAATGGGCTAATTATGTCATTGTTGGGGAAAATAAGGTAAGTAAAATATGAAAGAGGAGAAGAAAGACGAGGAGGAGGAGAAGAAGAAGGAAAAGAAGAATGAGTAGTAGGAGGAGGAGGAGAAGGTGGAGAAGAAGTAGAAGGTCTTCTCCTGCTTCTCCTTCTTCTCCTCCTCTTCTCCTCCTCCTTCTCCTTCTCTTTGTTCTCCTCCTCCTCCTCCTTCTCCTTCTCTTCTTATTCTTCTTCCTTATTTCCATTTTTCCTATTTCTTCTCCTATTCTCCTCTTCTTGGAGCTAAATTATCTAATTATGTCTTTTTGGAGCTAAGTGGGCTAATTATGTGTTGGCCTAAATTAGCTAAGTTGTGATCTAACCAAGGTTCTTACGATGTTTTTACCTAACTAAGCTAAACTAGCTAATTATGTCAAAAATGAACTAGAGAAACACGAGGGTTGCTCACGTCGGCTTCGTTTGGAGACGGTTGCCGTGGAGAAGGGTTGTGCGATGCCGCTCGGGAGTTATTCTGCAAATTTTTTTTCAATATCTTAGTTAGCATGATGACACACAATTGTTAATACTAGTTTATAATGACCATTAAAACGAAACTCACCATGCCAATCCCACAGAAGACGGGCATCGGCGGAGGGGCTTGTCCGCTCTTCTCTTACATGGACTGCACATTCGGTTTTGAAGAGTCAGTCCTATTAGCTAGTAATGAAACAGACGTTACACACATGATTTGGATAATGTGAAAAAGAAACTTACCACAATAAGCTCGTACATGGCCAGGTGAGCCGCCTCATTCCGGGCCCTCTCGTCCTCAATCAACCGAGCCGTGGTCGGGTCCCTCTCCTCAAGAGCAGCCTGAAGAGTAGCCTGGCTTGCCGCTCTCTCTGTCTCAAGAGCAGCCTCGGTTGCCGCTCTCTCTTTTTCAGGAGCAGCCTCGTTTTCCCCTCTCTCTTTCTTAAGAGAAAGCTGCAACACCATTCCTCGTTACCATAGTAATGATCGATGGCCACACACACAATGAAATGGATGAAAGTTTTCTGAGTCCGTACAACTAACCTCGATGGCAAGATCGAATGGCCATGGATGAGGCCTTATCTCAAGACAGGAGCTCGACTGGCGCGCCTTGATCTCTGGGAGAGTGAGTGGACAACGTATTATACCATCTCCAATGGCTATCGAGCAATGGGTCCTCCGGCAACCAGATATCATCACCAGCTCTGGATCCAAAGGTTACTGGCTCGGGTTAAAGTCCTCCCCTTTCCAAGCCTTCCCCGTGTCCCTGTATTTCATGAGCTTGTGGTGGGTTAAGATGTTGGTGAAGTTATTTTGATCATCCAGGTCAGCCAAAGAGAATGCCTTCGCCTTCTTGTACGAGGCGGTATGGGCCATGCCATAAAGGTCGTACAACTCTGGCATCTCCATCTTATTGTGATGCACCTAAAAGAGAGGAACAAAGTATTAGTAAGGGGCTCAAGCTAGCATGAAGAATGAATGGCATGAATCATGAAGCAAACCAAATACCCAGTTTCGTCCGAACTGAAGTAAGTTGGCGCTGCCTTGATGGTGTGGCACACCAACCATTTGGCTACGCCGATCCTTCGCATTGTCATGGACGGCTCGCCAGTTGCCTATGCACCACTCATCCACCAACGCCTCCCAACAATCCATCTTATCCGCACACCATCTCGGGGTCACCTATAAGTTATTAGAAAGAATTTTGACCGCTACGCCTATGAATCAAATCAAGAAAACTACGTACATGGCCTTAAGAAAACTACGTAATTACCTTCATGTACTACTCCTTTTTCAGTTACTTTCTGCGGCACTCCTTCTTCTGCTTCTTAATACCACGCGTGGCATAGTAGTCTCGAATGGCCTCCGGCCGAGCCTCGTGGCATAAGTTATGTAATAACCACCTACACTCGGCCTCGATAACCTTGGCCTCCTCCTCCTCATATCCCTCCTCACACCTATAGAAGGTCTGCAATCAAACGAGACAACCGATTAGTACAATAATTAGCTATATTGTTAATTTTAGATTGTGTAAAAGAATAATTTAACCTAAAGTTGTTGATCACCACCTCGGCCCTCATGTGGCACAAGACACCATCTAAAATCTCCTCTGGCGAGGCCTGCGTAGCCTGGTAGTGCTCCTAGGTAAATCCTAGTGTAGGAACGTGACCCTCACCAGGCAACGTGACAAACCCCGGAAAATTTGTCCGGCAAAGCACACCAAGGACGCAGTTCGGCTTGCGGACTCCACAAGGGTGTTTCCATCCCTTGCAGTATGATAAGGTCAACACATTAGATCTTTGAACAAACTTGAAGGCAGAAGATAAAAAAAGAGGGAATGTACTTACCTATCCCCTCCAGGCTTAATCCCCCGCCTCTGCTCACGGGTAGCCAGCGCGACTGGGAGACATGTACTACCACGCTTGTACACTTTGGCCCCGTCCACCTCCACGTCGCCCTCACTATCTGTAGACTCATCCCCACCATCAACAGAACATGCACCAGGACCCTCGGTCCGATCCGGCACCTCGGTCTGATCCGACTAGGCAACCCATCTGGACCTCTCCACGTCGGCCGAAGCGTGTGTGGCAGGAGTCTCCTGGGACGTAGCCTCAGGGACCGGAGTCTCATGGGCCAAAGGCACCTCGACCCGAGGCTGATCCTAGATCAGAGTCTCATGGGCCGAATGACCGTCCACCCGAGGCTCCTGGACCGGAGTCCCCGTAGCCTCCTTCGTAAACGGTTCCACCATAGTAGTACTATGCTCGAATGAATGAGATGGTGGTGGTGGCGAGGACGTCGCAACAGCCCGGCAACCTCTTCCGCGGCCACCACCTCTCCCTGTACCCTTCCCCTTATTCCCTACCCGACCAGCACCTCTCCTAGTGGGCATTGCCGCCGATGAAGAAGCACCCACTGGTGGTGTCGTCAAACTATCTGCCAAGGTTCTACGTAGAGATAGGGGTGGAATGGAAGTACCACCCCTCGTGCGGGCCGCTGAAGAAGAACCCGTCGAGCTATCTGGACCTGCGCCCACCATCTTTCAACACCTGTTGACCTGCCATGATAAAGATTAAAATAAATTAGTACAACATAAATTTTTTGAATAAATGACATGAATAATAATATGTACATATATAATTTAAGTTGGACATCTTCATGAATGACGTGCTCATCGGGTTCAACGGCATGAAGTTGTGGAAGGCCTTTCTGTAATCGGTCAAGCATTGATAGGTCATCCGCATCAGTAACCTCTTCTAGTTCCATCTCTGCTGGTTCCGGCTCAATGGTGAAGTCAGGTTCATTATCACTGTCTACTTCCATGTTCAGGGGTGAAGCACGGCGGTTTTTGAAACATTTCTTGGAAAGACGTGTTTCTTGGAAGAATTCTCCATCATATGTGTCTGGGTTAATGTGAGGTCCATAATCCTGTTCATTTGGGAGAGGTGGTCTAAGACGTGGCGGCACTTCATAAACAACATACCAACCTTCCAGATTCTTATCAGTTTGGCATGCCCACGGTAGATAGAAAACCTGGATTGCCTGTTGAGCCGTAATATGGACATCGGGAACATCTAAATGGCAGTTTGGATTGATTTCGACTAATCCTATATGTTCATGATTCCTTCTAGTCTCCTTCGGCTGGAAGCAATAACATTTGAAGACTACCACATTCGGTGGGCTTTCACCATAGAATTGAAGTTCATAAATTGCTTCAACTCTTCCATAATACTCGATAACACCTTCACCGATAGCAGAGACACCACAATTTGTAGATTTCCGGTCGGGCATAGATAGCTCTTTGCCAAATGTACGAAACAGATACCCATTGATGTTGTATTTCTCAAATGAATGAACCTTATAGTCAAAACCATTAGCGGCTTGTCTCAATTTGGCATCCATAGACTCTGTATTAGCCTAGATGTTTAATACGAAACGATTGTTGCATTAGCCGCAAGTTAGACCAAGAAATGAAATGGTCCATTATTGATAATTACCGTTTGTTTGAACCAAGAGATGAAACCGGGATAGCCGCCTCCTGTCTTTGCTAGAAGCTCATACTCTTCGACGGAATCATTTTGGATCACCGCTCCATCCGAGAATTTGGCAATGTATCGGCTGTATGAAATATCCGAGAATAAGAGTAGTTCAAAGGAATTAGAAGTTACGGGAAAATGTGCCGAGAACTTACTCGATGTACAGCCGCACTTCGGTTAGGTTGTTGAAGATATACAACGAAATGGTCCCCCATTCTTCGACATCCAACATTATTGGTTTCGAAGCACTAGCTGGTGCGAGCTTCCCTTTGAATAGGATGAGGTTGGACCCACCTTTTTTAGGGTCTGCATCATTATACCGAGGCTTAGGATTATGCAAATGATGATTTTTGGCTTTGTAGTGTGCTGTCACAAAGTTTGCCACCTCCTCAGTAATGAATGCCTCAGCCATCGATGCTTCAATTCTACACTTATTTTTACATTTAGCTCGAAGCGTCGTCTGCATCCTCTCACTTGCATAGCACCAATGATTTTGCACGGGCCCACCCAATCTTGCCTCGGTCGGTAGATCTAAAATCAAATGCTGCATTGGATTAAAGAAGCCCGACAGAAAGATCTTCTCGAACTTGCACAACAACTCCGGTTCAAACTCCTCCTTGTCATCTACCATGCCAGGCAACAATTCTTTTGCACAAAGAACATGGAAGAAATAGCTCAGCTCCGCCAGTACTAGTTATTCGTCCTCGGGAATAAAGCCACGTAACATCACCGGCATTACCTGCTCTAGCCATATGTGCCAATCATGACTCTTGAGACCAAATATTTTTAATTTTTCTAGACTCGCTCCCCTATTTAGATTCTCTGCATACCCATCGGGGAACATCAAGTGCATTTTGACCCACTAGATAATTTCCCTCATGGCTAGCCTTCCAAGATTGAACCAGGCCTTTGGCGTCGACCACTTCTGCTTTCCTTTGCCTTCTCGCATGTTTTGTAACGGTCTGTGACATAGTGTCTCTTGATCGACTCTAGCCTTAGTATTATAGTTTGTCTTACCATCTATGTCGAACAATGTACCAAAACTAGCCTCTCCGATATTCTTTTCAATGTGCATCATGTCGATATTGTGTGGAAGAAGGAGGTCTTTGAAGTAAGGAAGATCCTAGAAGCATGACTTGTGAGTCCAGGCGTGTTTTGAATTATACCCCTTGAAATACCCTGGACGCTCTGGATCAGGTTAGAGGGCGTTTAACTGATCCAGGATATGTTGGCCTGTCAAAGCAGGTGGTGCCATGTTTTTGACAACTTTACCTTTGGTAAAGTTCTTCTTGTCTTTTCTGAACTGATGGTCTGGATCTAGGAACTGTCAATGCAAGTCAAAGCAAGAATACTTCCGACCCTCCTACAACCAATGAAACTGAAGAGCTGCCTTGCTTTGGTGGCACGGGAACCTTCCATGCACACATCATCCAGAGAATAGCACACACGCCGGCAAGTCATGCATAGAGTACATGTACCACACATGCATTTTGAAGTTTTGTTTTCTAGCGGCATCGTATGTCTTGACCCCATTGTCCCAAGCTTCTTCCAATTCAGCCTTCAGCGGTTGCAGGTACACATTCATATTCTTCCCCAAATAATTGGGCCCTGGAATTATCAACGTCACAAATATGTTCTTTCTTTGCATAATCTGCCCGGGGGGAGATTGAGTGGAATGACAAATACACGCCAAGAACTGTATTGGGTTGTCGTCATTCCGAAGGGATTAAAACCATCTGTGGTGGCGTAGACTCGAGGATTCCTTGGATCTACGCTTTATCCTAATGCAATCCATCGAAATGTTTCCACGCTTCCCCATCTGATGTGTGTACCGCCATCTTATTCCCATCTGCATCTAGTTCAGTTCTTTTGCCCAATTTGTTTCATGTCATCTGTCTGGCTGTCTCTTCATCCATCAAAATACGTTGAAGCCTTGGTACGATTGGCATATACGAAAGAACACTAACTCCAATTTTGGTGTACCTCTTCTCACCCATACCGTTGTCTACCACAAGATACCTACAAGACTCGAAATTGGGACAATATTCCAAGTGTGCATACTCCTTCCTAAATAAGACACATCCTTTCTCACATGCATCTATCTTCTCATAGGACATCTTAAGTACATGAAGTATTTTGTCCGACTGGTACAGATTTGCAGGCATGACATGTCCTTTTGGTAGGAAGCGTCCAAATAGTGTCATCGTATCGTTGTAGCATTCTCTTTCCAAGTTGAACTAAGCCTTCAGAGCCATTACTTGCGCAATTGCATCCAGCTGACGAAGCTCAGTGTGCTCATGGAGAGGACGTTTTGAAGACTCCAACATTTCATACAAGGCCTTTGCAGATTCCTCCATCTCATCATCTGAATCCCTAGCATCATCAAAGTCTTGCACCATGTCTTCGATCCCGGTACCATGCTCGTCTGTGCGACGACGGACCACCTCACCTCTGGTGCGTTGTATAGACTCCACATGAAATGTCCACACCGTATAATTAGGCTTAAAACCCCTCCTCTCTAGGTGTTTAATCATTACATCCTCTATTGTCTTTTTATAATTGTCGAATCCAGGACAGGGGCAATATTTTCTTTCCTGGCCATTTACAAATGCGGCTTTCACAAATTCCTTGGCTTTTAGAAACCATTCTTTCGTCATCTCTTTCTGACTAGGGTGACCGGCATACATCCACGCACGATCACTCATGTTGCCTAGCTACAAAACACATAAGAAATATATTTATATATAATTTAGCATATATATTCATCAGTTAATCAAGTTTGCCATTTTTATTATGTCCATGCAACCTACACACTAATAGGTAAAGATAGGTCCTAGTCCCACCCGAGTATGTGTAGATTGGGTTCGTTTTCCCATGCTATGCTCCGGATCCAATATAAAATTTTGGCAGCACCTCCCCGCTGTTCTCCCCATACGTGTCTCCGCAATAAATAGAGAGGATGTGTATCCGGAGAACAACAGGGAGGGACTGATGAAATTATGCATCGGATCCGGAACAAAGCATATGGGAAAACGAACCCAATCTACACATTCCTTGGGCTGTCCATGGATAACGTTGGAAAATTCGAAAGAATCACGGTTATAAATATAAGCAAATGCATGCATATTTATAACTGTATCCCTTTCGAACGGGAGACACATACTGGTCACGCATACTGATAAATTAATTTAATTACCTACATCTAGCAAGTTTCATCCGAAAATCGACCCACAGTAAACGAAGGGGTGAGGAGGAGATGACATTTGTACAGACCCACGAATGCAGGGGCGGAGCTCGTAGAATGCACGGGGAGGTCTTCGCACAGCACACCTCACAGCGATGAGACAACTATCACATGTAAATCCACCCGGTCAACACAAATATTTTCTGTTCTTTAATAAAATCGAACAATATACGACCTAACACAAATATACGGCGTATTAACAATTGCGCGGAGTTTCGTGCTGGGGTGTCAGGATGTCGTGTCGGGGTGTCGGGGCATCGTGCCAGGGTGTTAGGGTGTCATTTTCTTCTTCTTCCTCTTCTTTTTTTCCTCTTCTTCCATTTCTTCTTATTCCAATTCTTCATTTTCTTCTTCGTCTTCTTCTTCTTCTTCTCTTCTTCTTCTGCCGGCAGGAGGAGAGAAGAAGGAGAAGAAGAAGGAGGGCTCCTTCTCCTCTTATTTCTATTTCTATTTTTCTTTATCCTCTTCTTATACTTATTCTTCTTTTCTTCTTTTTTCTCTTCTTCTCCTTCTTATTTTTTTTCTTCTCTGCTTCATTTCTTCTTCTTCTATTCTTCTCTTTCTTCTTTTCTTCTTCTTCTTTTCTTCTTCTCCTTCTTATTTTTTTCTTCTCTTCTTCATCTTCTTCTTCTTCTCCTCCACTTCCTCCTCTTTTCTCCTCTTATCCTCCTCCTCTTCTTCTTCTTGCTCTTCTTTCTATTAAGCTAACTAACTAACTAACCTAACTAACCAAGCTAACTAACTAACCTAACTAATAAAACTAATAGTAGGTAATTAACAACTAACCTAACTAACAGTAGGTAATTAACAACTAACCTAACTAACCTAATAATCTAAAGAACTAACCTAACTAATTTAACATAAATAAAAATAGGAAAAACAAAATAAAAATAGGGGTGGCCTACCAGCGGGGGGGGGGGGGGGGGGGGGGCTGGGCGTTGTGGGCGGCAGGGCGTCGGGCGGTTGGTGGCGGGGACGATGGGGTGTTGGGGCGGTGGGAGACGCACGCGACACGGGTTGTGGTGCGACGGTGCGACAGGGGCGGTGGACACGTTGGGGGCGGTGGGGCACCGAGGGCGGAGCGTCAACGAAGGCGGTGGCCGCGGGGGTGGCGGTGGTGGGTGTCGGGGAGAGAGGGGAGTGAGAGTGGGGGTTGGGGCGACGACCGTTAGGGGAGAGAGGGGTGCGGGGGTGGGTGCGACGGTCGTTAGGGCATGTTACCTCTTTGCTGTCTACCCCCGACGGCAAAGAGGTAAAAGGCAGACGGCAAAGGAAGATTCCGTTAGGGGGAGAGAGTGGTTACGGGGTGGGATGCCTTGTGCTCTTTGCCGTTTGCCTGAATGCTCTTCGCCGTCAGCTGGCACATGGCAAAAAGCAGACCGATGGCAAAGAGTATCTTTGCCTTTAGTCTGCTGTTTGCCGTCTGGTTTTTGGTAGGTGATGGCAAAGAGGGTCTTTGCCATTAGCCAACAGACGACAAAGAAGCTGCAGATGGCAAAATCTCTGATTCCAGTAGTGTATTAATCCCTACTTTTCCTAACCGGTATGATTGTCTTGTGTCCCTTTGGACGCACCCCTTCGGAGGATATTTATATGTGTAATCAATCATCAATGAGAACAATGATTCATTTTACATATTTTTTCTTGTCTCTCGTTTCCTACTCTAAACAATTTCAGTCATATCAGGTGAGGTTGTGTGTTGGCTATAAATAGCCCATCCCCTTCACCATAAGTTGCTGGCTGCTCGGAGTTTGATACGTCTGTTGTCTTTTTGGAGCAACCCACCTCGAAGGCACTGAGAGAAAACGATCCTGCGAGGATAAACACAAACAAGTAGAGCTAGTGTGTTTGAGCATCACCGAAGTCGTTATGTTCTGAGTGAACTGAAGACTTATTACACTTGAATACTGTGATAATTTCAGACGGTTAGGCGTCTAGGTCTAGAGATACAAGAGGAAACAAGTAAATCATGTGATATATTTTGCTTATGACCTCCAGAGAAATTGTCGGGTATAGGCATGCACTCTTATACCGCTAGCAGCATAATAGACATCCTAGAAACAATATGTTCATTGGTCAAAATAATCGAATAGGAAGGAGTTGCGGCACTAAAAAACCTGGAACACTTGAAGATTAGATTTATATAATATAATATTCTTTTGCGCCGAGAAAGTTCACTCACATCAGAAGATGCTGCGAATTCATTTGGCTTACTATACATCAGCCACAAGTTACGTCACGAGAGAAGAGACCAATTGAACTGAGAGAGATACGATTTTTTCTAAGCTACTCATATTAGAGAGGAATCATCCTCTCGTACATACATATTACGATCATTCCCCTACAACCCAGCTCATGTCATGTTATTCAAACACATAGATTACTAACAGGTAATTTGTGATGCTTTTATAGTCCGATGGGATTATGCATGCATAACCTAGGTCATGTTGTTTTGTAACCATCGAACAGTCACTACTTATATTCGAATAGTTTTCAACAGAAAAATATTGGCGGCCCTCAATGATGCATTGCTATGTCAAAAGTAGATTAGTAGAATTTTATCGGGAATGACCCAGTTTATGCATTCCTCATAACAATTACATGTACCATCGAAAATAAAACTTTCTAGCCAATCAGTTGGCACCCATATGTGTTTGGGTGAAAATAAGGGGTAATGGGTACCGCGCACACAGAGTGACATGCATGTCACTTACAACGTGCAGTTGTCCATGTATCTTTCATGGCGACACTTTCTTCTCCTAGGAATGCTATTTAACCCGACAATGGCTAGCACAACATCCATAAACAATCATATCCTCATCAACAACCTCCTTCTAAACCCGTCATACCATGTGGAAGTAATCTCAAGGTCTAGAATGGCGGTGAATACTAGGAACGCAATTGGTGTCATTCTCCTCCTGGTCGTGATGGTAGCGGCGGTATCAACACCTTTGGCAACTGCCGAAGAGTTCTGTTGGGACAAATGTATCAAGCGCTGCAAGGGAGAACTAGAGGTTTGCAGCCCAAAGTGCATTCATTTTTGCAACTATCAATCCGGAGACGTAGGATATGTTAAGTGGGCTACCGATAAACTGAAGGAGGCCGCCGCTACCTCGCCTGAAAAGGCTGTCCTCCTCAAGAATGAAGCTCAAACGTACTTAGAACGTGCCAATGCCCTCAACAAGAAAGCCGAGACCCCGTGAGTGTGCACCCTTCTGTCTATAGGTGTCGCTGCCGTTTTGGTGTCTATATATGTTTTGTTTTTTTAAATGGTCGTGGTTGCATCCCCTTTTCTTGTTTCTTTTTTAAAGTAATATCTTTTGTATTATGACGACAAGCTTGTTCCAACAACTCAGTTTCCCTTGTCGACTTGATTTTCATTTGATTTGGTTATGTCATAATAAAGTTCCTTGGTATGGAAATATTCCTTTTTAATGCGCACAGTGCCTATTCTCCTATTTTATCTGCACGCAAGAAGGATTGGGATCTTTAGGATGTGTGAAAACAATCCGTCCACATTCAAGAACAATTAGGCATGCATATTCTAGAGAAGCATCCGTGTAAGTGCTTGCGCATTTTTTAGAAAATGGTCATATATATGTAAAACACTAACCTTGATATTCACATGTTTTCTTAAAAAATCATGTAAGTTTTCTGCGCATTCCTGGAAACCACATAAATTAGAACTTTTTCCTAGGAAATATATGCTGGAAAAACCAACCAGCCAAAATAACGGTGGGCCAAAAATTAAAAAAACTGGGCATCTATAATTCCCTACGGCCATCGAGGCAATCGCGCTTAGTCTTATCATTGTGAAATTATCGATACAACTTTGTTGATTATTTGTTTGTTCCTCTTCAAGAAAATCATGTATTACCAACATTTTTATGTCATCCACCCCTAGCCTCTCATCTCTCTTGTACAAGACAGGGCTCCTAATTAAGGTGTAGGACTCCTTAGGGCTCCTCGTCTGTCCTTCACACCATATATCATGTAAACGTACGGCCGTCGTCGGGTGTTAACGTTGCTTTACCATCCTTGGAGTACATAAGGTTAAACACTTCACTTCACCTTCTGGTCTAGGTGAGAAGGTGTTTGCACGGAAGAATAAGGCCTGACACCTACACTCGGAACCTATGGTTGCCTTGGCCACCGTTTCCTTGAGCTTGGTCAGGCCCATGGCCATGCCGACATTGCGAGTGAAGATAAGTAATAAATCCATGTCCAAGTTACGATGGTGCCAACAATACATTAGCCACATCCTAGGAATCTACTTTGGCGTCGTCCACGCCCCGGACACCATGTATACAGGTCACCTAATCTCAATCTCGTCTACTTAATAAGTATGTAATTACTAAGATAGTTTTCAAGATCCTTTAAAAGTTTTTTTTTTACTTTTGCAAAACCAAATATTGTATTTTTTTCAGTGACTTTATCCATCTAGTGAGGCTTCCCAAAACCACTAGCTCTAGCAACATAGCTCAGTCCTTCTTTTTTAATGTACTACTTAGGAACTCTCCACAGTTTTATAAAATTGGGATTTTTCTTTTTTCCCATTTTTTCTTACAAACCTGATGAAAAGGTAGGGGCATATGCATGTCATGTTGTAAGTCATACATGTTGATCTGGGTACACGGTAGCCATTCCTCCTTGTTTTTCCACAACCACATATTGGTGACAAGTGATTGGCTAGAAAGATTTATTTTCCATGGTACAAGTAAATGTTACGAGGAATGCATACACCGGGTCATTCCTGACAAAATTATATTGACCTACTTATGACATGGCCATGCATCATGGAGGACCATCAGTATTTTTCTTTTGAAAAATCATGTGAATACAAGTATTTATTGTTCGATTGTATCTTGCATGCATGTGTTGCAAAACCGCATGACTTGGATTATACATGCACAATTCGATGGGATAATAAGAGACCAACAAAATCTCTACTAGTAATATATGTTTTTGAATAGCATGGCACGGGCTGGGCTATAGGGGAATGATCATAATACGTATGTATGGGACGAGGATTCCTCTATAATAGTAGTAGCTTGAAAAATATGTTTCACCGTCAGATAAATAGGTGTCCTCCAATTTGTGGCGTAACTTGTGGCTGAAGTTCAATGAGCCAAATGAACTTACAGAACCGTCTCATGTCAGTGAACCTTTTGGCTGCGAAAGTATATAGCTATATGCTTCAAGTGTTTCGATTTTTATATTACCGCAACTCCGGCCTATTGGGTTATACTCACCAGCCAACAATATGCTTCTTTAATCTCTGTTATGAGGCACTATAAGAGTGCATGCCTATACAAAACACGTTTTTGAAGGGCATAAGCAAAATGTATCGTATAATTAACTTTTTTCCTCTTAGAGGTGTTACCCAAGGGATTTTCTTTAAAATTTGATCTAAATCTTCAAATGTTTTCTAATCCTAATCGAAAATAGTCAATTTCAAACAATTCATCCAAAACTTTGAAAAATTGTTTTCCTTTAGGCCGCAGTGTCGCCGCCCCTAGTTCTCTCCACGATTGCACCAAATAGTATGTTGTCACTATGTCTCCTATTTGGGTTGTAGTGGCGCGAGACATGCTCCCCATGACACACAAGCCACCGCTACAACGCCCCTTCGGGGATGTAGTGCTGCGACACACGGTTCTCGCTACCACCCGAGGTCTTCCTGCTGTCGCCCCGACCTGTTCGCCGCCCCGAGGTCTTCCCCCCGTCGCCCCGACACGCGCGTTGCCGCCTCGGGATGTAGTGCCGCGACACGCGGTCCACTCCACTGTCCCCTGCTCGTTGACTTCCTGTGGTATGCGCCTGTCGAATTTCGGGCTCCGCAATACCCTAAGGATTCGAACATTGGGGCATGTATGAAGATCTCTCCCTGCTTAGCCTCGCCTAGCCCACTACTCGATGGAAACAACGAAGGACTCAGTCGATGGCGAGGGTAGCGCAGAACACAACAGTTTACCCAGGTTTGGGCCGCTGCAAAGCGTAAAACCCTACTCCTGCTTTTGGTGGATTGCCTCTCGTCCAGGTGTTGGATAAATTGGTACAGTGCTCTCGAGCCTTCGGAGGCCAAGTGGCTAGGTGTATCGCCCTACGGTTCGAATGAACTCTCCCTACCAAGTGTTCTACCCTCACTATTTATAGAAGAGGCCCGTGTCCTCTTCCCTCGTAGCTTCGGCGGGAAGGGATCCCACAACGGCCAATTTTGATGGGGAACCGGGGAACATGCTCCCCTGCCAAAAGGTGGTCTTCGCCTGCAAAGTAACTGTCCGTGCTGCAGGGACAGGCCCGAGGATGACGTTTGCACTACTGGCGGGCAGCGGCGGCTTCGTTGCACCAGAAGGCAAACCTTTCGAACATGCCTTTGGAACCCTTGTACGCTCCCCCTCCTTTGCACCAAAGGGGAAACTGCCCCGCCCTGCCATCTGCTGCTCGTCTGTCCTTTCATGGCGTCACCCTTGCCTCTTGAGGCCCGACCTTGCCTTGGAATATCCGCCGCTCCGGAGGGGTCCTGAGGAGGCCCCTCCGGGTCTTGACGCTGCTCCTCCTCGTGAGGCGTGGCCCCTCACGAGGGCCTTGCCCTGAATGGTGCCGAGCCGGTTGGTTTGTTCCGATGAGGTGGGCCCGCCGTGGGCAACAAGTAGGCAGGTCTGGTTACCCCCATTCCTAGAACGCCGACGGTAGCCCCCAGGCCCGCGGACTGCTCTGGTTGGCTTCGGGGCGGAGCCTAGGAGGGCAGCATGAGGCATCATGGGCCATCAAATGCCTATGGGCCTGGCCGGCGCGCGTCACGCGGCTGGTGTCGGGTCCTTCGTGTCCTCTATCTCTGCCTCCCTTATTAGGTGCCCAGCTTGTAGCTTCGGTGCCTTATTGCTTTCCTTCTTCCGTACTCGCCCTTCCTCTTTGGTCTCTCACTCCAACCGGCGCCTCCTAGATCCAGCGCCGCGTAGTTCCTTGTCAGTTCAACAATGGCGCCCGCCGGCAAGCAGAAACCACAGGGGCATGGTTCGCCCGCGGCTTCTCTGCTCCTGGACTCTGCCCTCTCCAAGGACACGAGTATCGTCCCCGTGCTTCCATGGACTGGTGCCGAGTCCAAAGAGCATGGGTGAACCGTCATCTAGCCTAGCGCCGTAGAGGAGCGGCCCGCGTCCCGGGCGGTATAACCTTCTTCCTTCAAAGTATTTATGCTGGGCTGGTGCCGCCTTTATCCCGGTTCTTCACCGTTCTCTTGGACCACTATTGGATCCAAGCTCTTCATCTCCAGCCAAACTCCATCTTGCTGCTGTCCGCCTTTGCTTTCTACTGTGAGGCTTTCGTTGGCGTGCAGCCTTCGGTTGCCCTCCTCCGCCACTTCTTCAGCTTTCGCATGCACGACAACGCTCATTTGTCGGCGTGTGTATCCTTTGTGGCGGCCCAGACCGGCAACATGCTATTGAAGGCCGGGAAGAAGGTGGAGAACTTCAGGCACCGTTGGGTCCTTATGTGCCTCAACGATACCAACCCTCGGCTAGAGAATCCGAAGGAGTTGCCGGAGAAGATCTCCACATGGAGCTCGGCGAAGCTCTCCGACCCTCGGATTGTGCCCGTGCTGGAGCGCTTTTCCCGCGACATCAGCGGCATGTGGCTGACCGGGGGAACGATAGGGAAGGAGTTCCTGGCGCAGTGCATGGCGCCTCTCCAGGAACAATCCAGGCCCGTGTGGGAGTACCGGGATGGCGATGTAGCGCTCCGGCTACGGTCCCGGAATCTCCCCACAGAGGACCTTAGTAAGGTCATGGCGATCTTGGTGGCAGTGACCCTGGCAACCTTCCCGAGGCCCTGGGTCCGTTATACTGTCGTGATGACTGGGCCGACCTGGTCGTTCCGATGCCTGTCTTCAAGGAGGGGGGGCTCCTCCCGGCTGAGGGCGCTGGTCCGGTGGAGGTGTCATCCGGTGAAGGGGACTCGAAGAAGACAGTGAACGACCGCGTGGCCAGAGTTCCTCTCCCGTCGCAAACTTTCCTTCTACGCAAGCTCGAGGATGATGATGCCAACAGTGATACCCCGACCGGGACCTCCTCGCACCTGTCGAGGGCCTCCAGGGGGCCCGGGTCGACCCCCTGCGCCACGCGGTCCGCGTGCGTGCTTGCTTCCCGGAAGCTCGGGGCTGAGCCATCCTCCGCGTAGCCCACCTCTGTCGGCAGGGGGTCTAACGCACCGAGCTCGCCTCCCTCTGTGGGGGGCTTGTCACCTCTGATGTCGTCAGGGCGGAGAGGAAGAAGAGATGGTGTGATTTTGAAGAGTAAGCTACTTGCCTGGGCACGCCTTGCGCATCTATTGTCCGCGCTTGGTTGATCCCCCTCTTTACTTGTCGTCCAGGGATGTTGTCTCGCTGGGGGAGAACAGGAAGGAGACGGTCTTCAAGCCAAAGGCGACTCCCGACGGCCCGCCTACTCTCGTTAGCGCACCGCCATATGGAGGTGGGGAAGGGGAGGCTCCTGGGGCGGTCCCCCTGGCCTTGGTCGTCAAGCCCCCGATCCCCCGAAGCATCTTGAGGCAACCGTGGGGACGCCGTTGCCTGGGGTCAGGCCCGCGAGGGGCCTCGGGCTCCTGAAGGCCTTCACCGCCTTAAGAAATGTCACCGACGAGATGGGGAAGGCCGAGAGGGAGGCCGAGGCTGCCCGTGCCTTGCATGAGAAAGCACTGAAGGAGGCCAAGGCGGCTATCAAACGCTGTGAAGAGGTGGAGCTGGCCTACTTCCCTGACGTTGAGCTCAGGCTTCGCACGTTGCTGTGCTCCCTCTACCGGGACGAGTTCAATGAACCTCTGGCCACCCCGTAGGACGGCTTTGTCTCGCTCGTGAAGGGGCTCGTAGGGGCACTGGAGATTGTCGTCCTGCAGGTGGATAAGATCTTGGGCATTGAGTGCCGCGACCTCTTCTTCGTGGCTGCGACTCGCGTCTTCATCCACCTTCATCTTCGTGACCCCGGATTCGATCTAAGCTCCGTGATCATGCCGGTCCCTACCGAGGCCCACAACCATGCAGCGGGGGCGTTGAAGGGCCCTGTGGAGGCGTTGGTGAGGAGGTTCGCCCGTGTTGCAGATCCTCCGTCTTCAGGTGCCGCTAGAGCTGATGATGGGGAAGACAAAGCCTCTGACGTTGACGACCAGCCCCCTGCGGAGGGGGCGACCGACAGCGGCTCCTCCTGATTTCTTGGCCCTGTTATTTTCCTGCAATGCACATCGTGCCTCGCGAAGGCGTTAAACTTATTTGCGTTTTTATGAACTTGGTCATGGTTTGTAATAACTGAATTCTTGAATGTTTTCCTCGCCTTGTTCCTGTCATGTTTGTTGTGTTATTCTACATCGGCAGGGTCCGCCCCGCGCGTACGTTTCCGTGATTGAACCAACGAAAAACAAAGGACGGCCCAAAGGGGGAAGGGTCTATGAGCGTAGTTAGGCACCTTAGTCGCGATGCTTAGGAGCCCCCCTTGACGCGCGAGCTTCCCTCATGAGGAGAACGCTGCGATGATTTCAAAACATCGGACATATTCAGCACTCCGTGTCGGCAGGGCCCGCCCCGCACGTACCTCAACGCGATTGAACCGATCGGAAACCAAAGCCGGCCCAAAGAGGGAAGGGGCTATGAGCGCAGTTAGGCCCCTGAGTCGCGATGCTCAGGGGTCCCCTTTGACGTCTGAGTGACTCCAATGTTCCTACTAAGAAGCTGATAATTTGAGACTCTCGAACTCCTTCAGCACTGTGCGTCGACAGGGCCCGCCCCATGCATACCATCCCGCAGTTGAACCAACCGGAAAGGGTGGCTCAAAAGGGAAAGGGGCTACAGGAGCCGCGATGCTTAGGAGTCCCCCTTGACGTAAGAGTGACTCCAGTGTTCTTCCTAAGGGATTCGAAGTGATTTGTCGAGCGCACTGGGCTCTGCATCGGCAGGGCCCGCCCCGCGCGTACCTTCCCGCGCTTGAACCGACCAAGGATGACCCTGGTGAGTGTCCCTACCTCCGAGTCATTGGTGGATTGAGTTGATTTTGTTTGGGACATTGGGAAACCCTGCCGACTTCTTCTTCTTTGGGAGCGAGGCTGCGTATCTGCATGGACAAGCTTCGACCGAGCCCCCAAGAGGGGAGCCGACCGCCCGACAATATAAGCAAGGCAGAACGTTAGGATTCTGAACGGGTGAAATTGAACAACCAAATGATGCATAAACAAAAGTTGCAGCCGGAGGAGTGTCCTGAGCTCGGGGAGGCCGCATGGCCCCGGGGGTGCCCTCAAATGGGGTGAACCAAAAAGTTACCTCACAGTAGCCAACAAAAAAGTCACCTGGCGGCGTGCCGCTGAAGTACCGAAGGCTTCGTCGTCGCTTGATCTCCTGTCTCCACGGTCGCGACCCTCAGGGGTCCGCCGCTTCCCGAGGCTTGGGGCCTTCTCTTAGCCCGAGCATCTCCGACTCTTCCTCGCGGCGCCCTAGCAAGCGGGGTACGAGCATGACCCGCTGGAGCCTCTGGTAGGTGGCAGCCGCGTTCCCCAGCCCGAAGGGCATGAAGGCATGGGCGTTTGGTACTCTCACCGGTAGCCAGCCAGCGTAGGCTAGAAGGAACTGCATCCCGCGACAATGTTGGTTGCGGGCACGTTGATGCAGATGCAAGGCCGGTCAAGCGTGCCGACGACGGCGACTGCGATTGGTGATGCAGGGCAGTCACCGCATCACATGGCCTGGGCCCCTCGAAGTTCTTGGATTACTCTGATGACGGATTCACGGGAGCTGGGTGGACATGCTCAGGAGCGCGTCCTCCGGATGTGCTCGAACGCCGTCCCTGCCTCACTGGTCAAACCAGGGACCTCCCCGGTGGGAGCCCCCAACCCTGACCCAAGGGGGGTGCCGAGCGTGCTTTTCTATGAGATGGAGGCATGTCCCTGTCCCCCGGCATGGAGCCCGAAGCCCCGAGGCGCTCCGTGGAGAGGAGCTCCTTCTTCATCTTTCGTGGGCCTCGCGAGGCAGCTCGTCTTCTTCGTCGTCCTGGCGTTCTGCCACCACCGTGCGATAGGCGTACTCAAGTGTACAGACGACATCCTTCTTGTCGCAGGGGATGGTGATGACGCTGCCGCTCCCTGGCATCTTGAAGACATTGTAAGCATGGTGGATTACTGCCATGAACTTGGCGAGTGCCACGTACCTGAGAATTGCGTTGTATGACAGCTGAATGGGCGCGACATAGAAGACGATGATCTCGGTGTGGTAGTGCTTGTGCCCACCGAAGGTGACGGGCAGATGCACTTGCCATGGGCACGGTGGACCCCTCTGTTACTCCTGAGAAGGGCTTGGTTGGCATTAGCTGTTCGTACAGTAACTGGAGTTTCTGTAAGGTCTCGACTCATAGGATGTTGAGCCCTGCTCCACTGTCAATGAGGGTCTTGGTGACGAGGACGTTGCTAATGATCGGGGTGCACATCACTGGGAGTTTGCCGGCCATGAACGAGCACCTGAGCTAGTCACTTGGGTCGATGGCGATGGTGGTATGGGACCAGTTGAGGGGGCGCATTGCTTCTGGCCTCGGGAGGGCAGCGTTCACCTCCGAGGGAAACTTCTTGAAGGCGCGGTTGAAGGCTGGGGTCTGGGCGCCGCCCAAGATGGAGGGAACCGCCCTGGCATCCTGGAACTCGCTAGCCCCGTCGTCATGCGTGTCTTCATCGTTCCTCCAGGGTGGCAAAGGCAACGGGGGCAGTCGGACCTCCCGAGGGCGAGCCTCACGAGGCTGACCGTGTCGTTGCCCCTCCTGAGGGGTATCACGCCAGCGGTCCTCTTAAGGCTGGCCACGCCGGGGTCCTCCCGAGGTTTTTCACGCCACCCCTGACGCGGCTCTCGGTCATCCCAGCGGCCCCCATTGCATCCTCCTCCGCGCGCGGGGCTTCTGTCGAACCGTCTGTGGCGCCTGTTGAAGTGTTCGGCACGGACCAGACGGACTTCTTGACACTCATAGGTATCATGGGCACTGGTGCCATGGAAGATGCATGCCGGCCCCCCTACGGACGGGCGCTCTCCCCCTCGGACATGCTTCACCTCGGGCTCGGCGGCGAGCACCACCGGGGCCTTGTGCTTCACCTCCTTGGCTTTGGCTTTCTACACTTCTGGGTCCGCAGCTTGGGTCCCGAGGACCGACAGGCGTCCTTCTTCAGCCTTGGCGCATTTTCTTTCCAAGTTGAACATCTCCAATGCGGTGCTCATTTCATTATTCGTGGCGAGCTCCTCTTTGACCTTGAGGTCGGTGATAACCCACAAGTATAGGGGATCGCAACAATTTTCGAGTGTAGAGTATTCAACCCAAATTTGTTGATTCGACACAAGGGGAGGCCAAAGATTATTCTCAAGTATTAGCAGTTGAGTTGTCAATTCAACTACACCTGAAAGATTTAGTATCTACAGAAAATTTCAGTAGCAAAGTAGCGTGATAGTAACGGTAGCAGCGGTAACAGTAACAGTAGTGACAGCAGTAGCGGTAATAGTAGCAGCAGTGACAACAGTAGCGGTAAAGTAACTTAGCAAGGACTAGTAGGAAAAGCTCGTAGGCATTGGATCAGTGATGGATAATTATGTCGGATGACATTCATCATGTAACAGTTATAACATGGGGAGATTTGTAACTAGCTCCAGTTCGTGAATGTAATGTAGGCATGTATTTCGTATATAGTCATACGTGCTTATGGAAAAGAACTTCCATGACTTCTATTGTCCATCCCTCCTGTGGCAGCGGGGTCCTAATGGAAACTAGGGGATATTAAGATATCCTTTTAATAGGGAACCGGAACAAAGCATTAGCACATAGTGAATACATGAACTCCTCATACTATGGTCATCTCCGGGAGTGGTTCCGGCTATTGTCACTCTGGGGTTGCCGGGTCATAACACATAGTAGATGACTACAACTTGCAAGATAGGATCAAGAACACACATATATTGATGAAAACGTAATAGGTTCAGTTCTGAAATGATGGCACTCGGGCCCTAGTGACAAGCATTAAGCATAACAAAGTAGTAGCAACATCAATCTTAGAACATAGTGGATAATAGGGACCAAACCCCATCAATACTAACTCGATTACATGATAGATCTCATCCAACCCATCACCGTCCAGCAAGCCTACGATGAGATTACTCACGAACGGTGAAGAGCATCATGGAATTGGCGATGAAGGATGGTTGGTGATGACAACGGCGATGATTTCCCCTCTCCGGAGCCTAGAACGGACTCTAGATATGCCCTCTAGAGGAAGAACAGGTGGTGGCCGCGGCTTCGTATTGTAAAACGCGATGAACTCTTCTCTCTATATTTTTTCTGGACGAGAAAGACTATATAGAGCTGGAGTTGGAGGCGACGGAGCCACGAGGGCCTCACAAGCCTGCCAGACGTGGCCGGGGGGGGGGGGGGGCGCCTCCTGGGCTTGTGAGCTCCTGGCTCCGTCCCTCCAGGTAATTCTTGCACGAGTATTTTTTATATATTCCACAAAAAATCGTCGTAAATTTCCAGGTCATTCTGAGAACTTTTATTTCTGCACAAAAACAACACAATGGCAATTCTGCTGAAAACAGGGTAAGTCTGGGTTAGTTCCATTCAAATCATGCAAATTAGAGTCCAAAACAAGGGCAAAAGAGTTTGGAAAAGTAGATACGATGGAGATGTATCAACTCCCCCAAGCTTAAAGCCTTGCTTGTCCTCAAGCAATTCAGTTGACAAACTGAAAGAGACAAAAGAAAAAAATTACGAACTCTGTTTGATCTTGTTGTTGTAATTATGTCTAACTCATATTCAGATTTTCAGCAAGGTCATAATCTAACCACATAAGCAATGACATTTAGGTCTCATGATGTACTCATATCAATGGCATAATCAACTAGCAAGCAATAATAATGAGTTTCAAACGTCAATACTTCAATCAAAACAATCATAACAGAATATGAACAGGTGGTATCTCGCTAGCTCTTTCTGACACCGCAAAACATAAATACATAGCACCTTCAAAGACCAAGGGCTGACTGAACATTGTGATTTATGGCAAAGAAGATCCAGTCACAGTCATACTCAATATCAATTAATAGCAAAGCATAAAAATGACGGAGGTGCTCTCTAACTGGTGCTTTTAAAAGAAGAGGATGACTCAACAGAAACGTAAATAGATAAGCCCTTCACAGAGGGAAGCATTGATTTGCAGAGGTGCCAGAGCTCAAGCTTTTAAAACAGAGATAAATAATTTTGGGTGGTATGCTTTCATTGTCAATGCAATGACCAAGAGTTTTCACCATCTTCCATGCTACACATATTATAGGTGGTTCCCAAACAGAAAAGTAAAGTTTTGACTGCCCCACCACCGATCAATCACACTCCACGACTAGCCGAATCCTCGGGTGTCGTCCATACCAACAACAATCCAAGGGTAGTTTTGTTTGCAATTATCTTTTCGATTTGATCATGGAACTGGGCATTCCGAGGATAGTGATTAACACGTATCGAGGATAACATGCCTATCATGGAAAATACTGACCGCCCCTTGTCACCACATGAGCAGTTCGGGCATACAAAACAGATTATTGCTTGAAGATTTAGAGAGTGGCACGTGAAATTTAATTGGAACGGCAGGTAGATACCGCATATAGGTAGGTATGGTGGACTCATATGGAACAACTTTGGGTTTATGGAAGTGGATGCACAAGCAGTATTCCCGCTGAGTACAAGTGAAGGCTAGCAAAAGACTGGGAAGCGACCAACTAGAGACAGACAACAGTCATTAATATGCATTGAAATTAACCAACGTTGAGTGCAAGCATGAGTAGGATATAAATCACCATAAACATGAATATCATAGAGGCTGTGTTGATTTTGTTTCAACTACATGCGTAAACATGTGCCAAGTCAAGCCACTTGAATCATTCAAATTAGGTTACCATCCTATCATACTACCTCATAATCAGCTTGAAATTCATCTTGGCAATCAAGACAAACCATTATAAGCTCCTAGCTAATGAAGCATGGCATCAGAAACTATGATCTCTAAGTTGTCATTGCAAACATGTTTCTCTCATAACAAAGCTGAATTAGGTACGATGAGCTAGTCATATTTCCAAAAACAAAATAGGTCGAGTTCATATCAACTTTTCCAGGCTGAGTCACATCATCATATATCGTCATTATTGCCTTTCACTTGCATGACCGAATGATGTGAATAATAATGAGAGTGTTCATGCATTGGACTAAGCTGGAATCTGCAAGCAAACACAAAGGAGAAGACAATGTAATATGTCTCTTGGACGGATAAACAGATATGCATGTGAGAGCCACTAAACATTTTAACCATGGTCTTCTACCTTGACCCAAAGAAAAAGAAAACTATTTACACGGGAAAGCTCCCAACAATCATAAGAAGAAAAGGAAATATTTTTGGGTTTTGTTTTTAAACACCACTAAGCAAGCTGGAAAGTAAACTAAGAACTATTTTTTTGTTTTTCTCAAACTAGACAAACACACGAGAAGAAAGCGAGAAAAAGAAATAAACTATCATGGATGATACAATGGCAAGGTGTGAACACCGACTATCAAAGTGACAGTCTGAGCATGAATATAAAGTCGGTGAGAAACACGTAATCCCCCAAGGTTAGGCTTTTGGCCTAAGTTGGTCTACTCCCAAGGAGGGAAGTAACCGTCTCCGGGGTACTCCGGAGTGTACTGAGGGTGCCACTGCTGGGTGAGCTCATCTGGCTCCCACTGATAAACTGGCGTCTGGTACTCGACTGGTAGCTCGGGCACGGGCGCCTGTGGTGGAGCTATGCCCCAATATGCGTAGATGTCCGAGGTCATAATAACATACTCCCTAGATGAAGATTGAACAAAGAAGGAGCAGGCAAAGTAATAGTCTCACGACTACCCTGACTAAATACCAAGTTATAAATCATCCTCTTATTTATATCTTTATCAAGAAAGTCATGGCGAACCATGCTATCATAATCTAAATATCTCTCAAGAAGAAGCATCACTTCTTCCTCGTATAGTCTAATAGGTATGTAATAACAGCGCCTTTAGTACGGTTCATGTTCAACCGTTGAGCCACTATAGCGCCCAAGCTATAAGTTTTATCATTATAAAGAGCTTCGCGCAATACTGCAAGATCTAGGGAGCTAAGAGCCCCAGCGTTCCCACGGCCAATCAAACACTTTCCCACAAATAAAGAGAAATACCGAACCACGGGAAAACGTATACTAGCAACTCTAGCACAAGACACTCCTCTCTCCGCTCCTACAACAATAGTATCAACGAAAGCCTCCAAGTCCCATGGACGGGGTTCATGAATATCCCCAACATAAGGTAATTTGCAAATATTGCAAAAATCCTGACGTGACATGCGCTGGGGGATATCATATAACTTGAACTGAACCATAGGAGGACTCTTCCTTGGATAGAAATTAAATCTTTGCACGAAAATATTAGTGAGGAGGAGGTATTGTTGACACTTATCTTCAACAAATGCGGTAAGGACTGTGTTCTCCACCAAGTAATAAAAATCCTCATAAAGATCGGCGGCACGTAAGAACACATCGCTTGGCCACTCACACGCTCGAACTTCTGCAACTCGGGGGACCGGATACTTGGGTTTCTTCTACTCATTTTCATATTCCTTCAGGTCACGGCTTGAAGAGCCTCTTAGAAACCTCCTAATCTTTTACTTTTTCTTTGTTTGAAAATTTCTGAAACTTTTAATGACTCAAAAGAAAAGTTAACAAGGCTCAACAAAACTCATAGCAACTACTCCTACATGTGCCTAGAGGGCATATCAGGCATCAAAACTACTTGGGACCAACTAAAATTAACATGCAAAGCTCAAGAGTAGGGTCACCAAGGCAGTAAAAATATGCAACGAATAAAGCACTAGAGAAAAAACTAATTGGACCAATGGAGGATTCACATACAAAAGGAACAATACCCCCAAAACAGTTTGATAAATGTGGCTTTGCACAAGGAGATCGAAAAATGCAGCAAGAAGAGCAAGAACACGGGTTTGAGTTGTGGAATGATTTTTTTCTGGAGGTAGGAGAAGGAGATGGGAGCTGGAATAAGTGGAAGGGGCCACGTGGGGCCCACAAGCCTACCAGGCGCTGCCAGGGTGGTGCCCGCGCCTCCTGGGCTTGTGGCCCACTGGTGCATCCCCCTGACTAGCACTCTATCTCAGAATTTTTCAAAAATTCCAGAAAAATCATACTTGATTTTCAGGGCATTTGAAGAACTTTTATTTTCGGGATACTTTTCTAAGGGACGGAAATAGCACAAAACAGGGAAAATAAAGCTAAATTTACCATTTTTCTTCGAAGCAACAGAAAGTAGAAGTGTGTGACTTCGGAACAGAAGGTTGTGACTCCTATATTCATCCATCTCATGGTCATCAAAAGGAATCTCTCAATGATTTTGATCAAGTCTCCTTGACAAACATTTTTCAAATCACATAAAACTGGAGAATTTTCGAATAATCACTAGGTTACGTCAATGGGGGTGTGCATATCCCCAACAAGTATATCATACTTCATCTTGACAGTAGGTATAGTGCATTCAAAGCTTCCAATAAGAATTGATGAAGATTTTTCAATAGCATTGATGCAATGTACTCGATATTGTTTCTTCGGAAAGTGCACCGTGTGCTCATTACCATTAACATGGAAAGTGACATTGCCTTTGTTGCAATCAATAACAGCCCCTGAAGTGTTTCAAAAGGGTCTTCCAAGGATGACCGCCATGGCATCATCCTCGAGAATATCCAAAATAACAAAATACGATAAGATAGTAACGTTAGCAACCACAACAGGCACAGGCACGCAAATGTTGATACGCAAAGCAGTTAATTTGTCGGCCATTTGCAAAGACATTTCAGTGCGTGTCAACTTATCCAATTCAAGTCTACGATAAAGAGAGAGAGGCACTAACACTAGCTCCAAGATCACATAAAGCAGTTCTAACATAATTTCCTTTAATGGAGCAAGGTATAGTGGGCACTCCGGGATCACCTAGTTTCTCAGGAGTTCCACCCTTGAAGGTGTAATTAGCAAGCATGGTGGAAATCTCAATCTCAGGTATCTTCCTTTTATTAGTCACAATATCTTACATGTACTTAGCATAAGGAGACATTTTGAGCATATCTGTCAAACGCATTGGCAGGAAGGCAGGTCTAATCGTTTCAACAAAGCGCTCAAAATCCTCATCATCCCTTTTCTTGGATGGTTTGCGAGGAAAGGGTATGGGTTTCTAAACCCATGGTTCTCTTTCTTTACCATTCTTTCTAGCAATAAATTTGTTCTTATCATATATCCTATTCTTAGGTTGTGGGTTATCAAGATCAACAGCAAGTTCAATCTCCACATCCTTATCATTACTAGGTTGAGCATCAAAATGAACACCACTATCAATATTATCAATAGGCTCATGTTTGTCACCAAATTGTGTTTCCGCATCAGAAAGAGAGACATCATTTGTATTCTCAGGTGTAACAGCAACAGGTTTGCTAGCATGCAAGTTCCTATCATCTTTCTTTTTCTTCCTATTACCAGGATGACTAGGTGCATCAGTGCTAACTCCTTGAGAATCTTGTTCAATTCTCTTAGGATGGCCCTCGGGATACAAAGGTTCCTGAGTCATTCTACCACCTTCAGTGACGACTCTAAGAGAATTGTCATTCAACTCATTGAGCATGTCATTTTGAGCCTTAAGTACTTGTTCTACCTGAGTAGTAACCATAGAGGCATGTTTACTCAAAAGCTTAAGATCATTGACACTTCTATCCACACAAGCACTTATATGATTAATCGTGCGACCATTTTGTTCCAATTGTCTGCTAACATAATAATTAAACTTTGTTGTTTGGCAACGAAGTTATCAAATTCATCTAAGCATAAGTTAGCACGTTTATCGTAAGGAATATCACTCTCATTGAATCAACGAACAGAATTTACCTCTACTACGTGTGTCGGGTTATCAAGACCATGTATTTCTTTGATAGATGGTAGATTCTTAACATCTCCAGATTTAATACCTTTCTCTTGCATAGATTTGTTTGTTTCTTGCATATCTTCAGGACTAAGGAATATAATACCTCTTTTCTTTGGAGTTTGCTTCGGAGGTGGTTCGGGAATAGTCCAAGCATTATCATTGCTCAAGATATTATTCAATAGAATTTCAGCTTGTTCCACAGTTCGTTCCATGAAAACACAACCAGCACAATGATACGTCTCAAACGTATCTATAATTTTTGATGGTTTCATGCTGTTATCTTATCATCTTTGGATGTTTTATGTACCTTTTATATATTTTTTGGGACTAACTTATTAATTCAGTGCCAAGTGCCAGTTCCTGTTTTTTCTATGTTTTTGCCAGATCTGATTTTGGAACGGAGTCCAAACGGAATAAAATCCCCGAAATGATTTTTCCCGAAAGGAAGAAGATCAGGGGGTCTGTGGGCCAAGCCAGGAGGGCTACAGTGATCCCACAAGCCCCCACTCCGCCACCAGGGGGGCGGCGATGGGCAGGCTTGTGGCCTCCCTGGCGCCCCCCTCAGCTAGATCTTGCGCCTATATATTCCCTAAAAATCAGAAAAAAATCAAGGGATCCACGAAAATACTTTTCCGCCGCCACAAGCTTCCGTTTCTGCGAGATCTCATCCGGACACCCTTCTCGGTGCCCTGCCGGAGGGAACTTTGGAGTTGGAGGGCTTCTTCATCATCATCGCCCCTCCAATGACTCGTGAGTAGTTCACTTCAGACCTACGGGTCCGTAGTTAGTAGCTAGATGGTTTCTTCTCTCTCTTGGATCCTCAATACAAAGTTCTCCATGATCTTCATGGAGATCTATCCGATGTAATCTTCTTTGGCGGTGTGTTTGTCGAGATCCGATGAATTGTAGATTTGTGATCAGATTATCTCTGATATAAATTTGAGTCTATGCTGATTTCCTATATGCATGATTTGATATCCTTGTAAGTCTCTCCGAGTATTGGGTTTTGTTTGGCCAACTAGATCTATGATTCTTGCAATGGGAGAAGTGCTTGGTTTTGGGTTCTTACCATGTGGTGACCTTTCCAAGTGATAGTAGGGGCAGCACGGCACACATTGAGTGGTTGCCATCAAGAGTAACAAGGTGGGCTCTGTCGTTGATATGAGATTGTCCATCTACATCATGTCATCTTGCTTAAGGCGTTACTCTGTTCTTTTGGACTTAATACACTAGATGCATGCTGGATAGCGGTCGACGTGTGGAGTAATAGTAGTAGATGCAGAAAGTATCGGTCTACTTGTTTTGGACGTGATGCCTATAGATATAATCATTGCCATAGATATCGTCACGACTTTGCGCGGTTCTATCAATTGCTCGACAGTAATTTCTTCACCCACCGTCTACTTGCTTTCATGAGAGAAGCCAGTACTAAAAACTACGGCCCCCGGGTCTATTCACATCTATCGTTTACACCTCCGCTTTTACTTTTCTTTGTTACTTTGTTGCTTTCAGTTCTCACTTTGTGAACAATCTATAAGGGATTGATAACTCCTTCATAGAGTTGGGAGCAGGTTCTTTGTGTTTGTGCAGGCTCTTGTGATACTCCTTCACTGGATCGATACCTTGGTTCTCAAAACTGAGGGAAATACTTACCACCGCTGTGCTACATCACCCTTTCTGCTTCGAGGGAACACCAATGCAAGGCACCAATGCCACGGGGAAATCCTTTGCATATTTGCCTAGGAAGTCCCTAAAGGCGTAGCCGTAGCAGAAGGATTCCTGGTGCAGTTGCTGAGGAGAATCAAGACAAGAACAGTCTCCTGTCCGCACATGTTTCTGCCGCAGTTGGAAGGTCTTTTGTTGCAGTAGCAGAAGTATTTCTGGTGCTGTTTTCGGGGAAGGAGAGATCTATCCAAGTAGGTCTCACAAACTCATCTTCTGCATTTACTTTTTTGCCAGTTGCCTCTCGTTTTCCTCTCCCCACTTCACATTTGCCGTTTTCATTTGCCCTTCTCCTTTGCCGTTTTCTTTTGCCTATTTCACTCTATCTTCCTGCCCATTTGTGTGTGAGATAGTCCATCAATGGCTAGACCCACCACTCCAACCGATACCCCTAAAAATAAAGTTCTCAATTTCAGGCAGAATGAGGAAGAAAATTTGAAGGACGCTTGGTACAGGATTTGCAATGCTCAAAGTAGATCTACTCGTAAGCAATCCACTACCATCCTTCTTCGCAGTTTCTATGTTGGAATTTCTCCTTGGAATAGGTATATCCTTGATACCATTCTAGGCGGGAACTTTTTGGGGAGCCATACTGTTGACTCCTACAAATCTATCATGAATTTGGTACGCTCACTCCCGCTCATGGTTAATGGAACTACCTTAACCTTGGAACACGTGATGCAAAGGCTTGACACTATTGAAATTTTTTTTGCCACGGTTGAACTTATTGAGGGTTTGGATAGAAAGATCCACAATCAAATTACTCAGTACGGATCCAAAGTGGGAAACTTTTTGAAAAATTTAAGGGAGACAGAACTTATAGTAATGATTCTTCTAGCAAATTGGAAGATGTCATAACCAACTTGGGTTCCGCTTTTGCCGTTGTGCAAAATACTCCAAATCTCAATATCAAAAAGACCGTCAAGCCTGTTTTTGTTCCTAAAGCTAGTGGTGAGTCATCCAATAAAGATGAAGATCTTAAGA
This sequence comes from Hordeum vulgare subsp. vulgare, assembly GCF_904849725.1. Lineage (NCBI taxonomy): Eukaryota > Viridiplantae > Streptophyta > Magnoliopsida > Poales > Poaceae > Hordeum > Hordeum vulgare. The sequence continues at coordinate 120,265,601 of NC_058522.1, forward strand.
TGATAAATGATCACACTACTTATGGTTTGAGCACCAAAGATGACTCTACGTGATTCCATCACCTTTTGCCTAGCTAAGGGCGTTAAACAAAAGCGCTTGTTGGGAGGCAACCCAACAAATCTATCCTTTTTATTTTTCTTTTGTGTTTTCCACACTTTCATAATTCTGTTATGATTGTGTTTTTTGTGTTTCTTTTTGCGTTTGTGCCAAGCAAAACCGTTATGATTAGTCTTGGGATGATCGTTTGGTCATGCTGGAAAAGATTGAAACTTTCTGCTCACGAAAAGAATTTTCGTTTTTTTTCTGTAAGAGCTTTTGAGTTGATTCTTTTTTCTTTTGATTTCTACGCAAATTCACTAGACTGTCGTAAGTTTTCTGAATTTTTGAAGTACCAGAAGTATATGAAATATACAGATTGCTATAGACTGGTCTGCTGTTAACAGAATCTGGTTTTGTTGTGTTGGTTCCTTATTTTGATGAAACTATGCATAGTATCGGGGGTATTAGCCATGGAAGATTGAAAATACAGTAACTCAACATCAGCATAAGTATAATTTACGTTTTCTACAGTACCTAAGGAAGTAGTGGTTTGCTTTCTCATACTAATGTTATCACGAGTTTCTGTTTAAGTTTCGTGTTGTGAAGTTTTCAAGTTTTGGGTCAAGTTCTTATGGACAAAGAGATAAAGGCAAGAGCTCAAGCTTGCGGATGCCCAAGGCACCCCAAGAGATTCAAGGATGCCGTAAAATCCTAAGTTTGGGGATGCCCCGGGAAGGCATCCCCTCTCTCGTCTTCAATCCATCGGTAACGTTACTTGGGGCTATATTTTTATTTACCACATGTTATGTGTTTTTGCTTGGAGCGTCTTGTATCATAGGAATCTTTTATTTTTGTTGTGTCACAATCATCCTTGCTGCACACCTAGAGAGAGAGACATGCACTTACCGTGATTTTGTCGAGCTTCACTTATATCTTTTGGTAGACAATTCCGCTCACATGTGCTTCACTTATATCTTTTGAGCTAGATACTTTTTCTCTATGTGCTTTACTTATACCTTTTAGAGCGCAGCGGTGCATGGCTTGGTAGTTGATCTATGCTTTGAAAGTGTTCTCAAAAGGGGTAGTTATCCAAAGGGATACAAAAACTTCCACCTTCATGTGCATAGAATAGTTAGAGAAGTTTGATTCATCTCAATTAGTTTTGAGTTGTGGTTATGGTAATATTGAATTATGCTAGTAAGGTTTTTTGGATCTAGAAATACTTGTGTTGAAGTTAGTGATTCCCGTAGCATGCACGTATGGTGAACCGCTATGTGATGAAATCTGAGCATGATTAGTCTATTGATTGTCATCTTTGCGTGGCGGTCGGGATCGCACGATGGTTTATACCTACCAACCCTTCCCCTAGGAGTATGCATTGAATGCTTTGTTTCGATCTCTAATAAAACTTTTGCAACAAGTATATGAGTTCTTCATGACTAATGTTGACTCCATGGTTTAGATGCACTTGTACCTTCCACCATCACTATCTTCTTAGTGCCATGCAACTTTCGCTGGTGTACAAAACCCACGATTAGCCTCCCTCAAAACAGCCACCATACCTACCTACTATGGCTTTTTCAAAGTCATTCCAAGATATATTGCCATGCAACTACCACCATGACATGTTCCACCACATCTACATTGCCATTGCATGATTGTAAGATAGCTAGGATGATGTTTCCATTAATGTCTATGCCATGCTAGATCATTGTCACGGTACACTACCGAAGGCATTCCATATAGAGTCATCGTTGCTCTAAGTTTTGAGTTGAAAGTGTGATGATCATCATTAATGGAGCATTGTCCCATCTGAGGAAATAAAAGAGGCCAAAGATGCCCACCAAAATATAAAAAAAAGAGGCCAAAGAGCCCACCAAAAAAATATGAGAGAAAAAGAGAGAAGGGACAATGTTACCACTTTTCCACACTTGTGCATATTAGGCACCATGATCTTCATGATTGAGAGTCTCTCGTTTTGTCACCACCATATAGCTAGTGGGAAATTTTCATTATATAACTTGGCTTGTATATTCCAATGATAGGCTTCCTCAAAATTGCCTCAGGTCTTCGTGAGCAGGCAAGTTGGGTGCACACCCACTAGTTTTCTTTAAGAGCTTTCACTTACTCTTAGCTCTAGTGCATCATTTGTATGGAAATCCCTACTCATTCACATTGATATCTATTGATGAGCATCTCCACAGCTCATTGATATGCCTAGTTAATGTGCCCATTTTCTCTCCTTGTTTTGTCTTGCAACCTCCACCACACTCCACACATCTATAGTGCTATAACCATGGCTCACGCTCATGTATTGCGTGAGAGTTGAAAAGGTTTGAGAAAGTAATGGTGTGAAACAATTACTTGGCCAATATCGGGGTTGTCCATGATTTAAATTCGTTGTGCAATGATGATAGAGCATACCCACACTATATGCTTTTGTAGGGATAACTTTCTTTTGGCCTTGTTATTTTGAAAATTCATGATTACCTTGCTAGTTTTCTTGAATTATTATTATTCCCACGTCAATAGCAAACTATAGTTTTGAATCTAATGGATTTGAACATTCACGTCACATAAGAGGAGTTACAAAGGACATCTATGCTAGGTAGCATGAAAGCATCGAAAATTCATTCTTTATCACTTCCCTACTCGAGGACGAGCAGGAGTTAAGCTTGGGGATGCTTGATACGTCTCAAACGTATCTATAATTTTCGATGGTTTCATGCTGTTATCTTGTCATCTTTGGATGTTTTATGTACATTTTATATCTTTATTGGGACTAACTTATTAATTAAGTGCCAAGTGCCAGTTCCTGCTCTTTCTGTATTTTTGCCTCTTTTCAGATTTGATTTTGGAACCGAGTCCAAACGGAATAAAATCCCCGAAATGATTTTTTTCCGAACGGAAGAAGATCAGGGGGCCTGTGGGCCAAGCCAGGAGGGCTACAGGGAGCCCACAAGCCCCCACTCCACCACCAGGGGGGCGGCGGTGGGCAGGCTTGTGGCCTCCCTAGCGCCCCCCTGACCTAGATCGTGCGCCTATATATTCCCTAAAAATCAGAAAAAAATCAAGGAATCCACGAAAGTACTTTTCCGCCGCCGCAAGATTCCGTTTCCGCGAGATCTCATCTGGAGACCCTTCCCGGTGCCCTGTCGGAGGGGACTTTGGAGTTGGAGGGCTTCTTCATCATCATCATCACCCCTCCAATGACTCGTGAGTAGTTCACTTCAGACCTACGGGTCCGTAGTTAGTATCTAGATGGCTTCTTCTCTCTCTTGGATCTTCAATACAAAGTTCTCCATGATCTTCATGGAGATCTATCCGATATAATCTTCTTTGGCGGCGTGTTTGTCTAGATCCGATGAATTGTGGATTTGTGATCAAATTATCTATGATATATGTTTGAGTCTTTGCTGATTTCTTATATGCATGATTTGATATCCTTGTAAGTCTCTCCGAGTCTTGGGTTTTGTTTGGCCAACTAGATCTATGATTCTTGCAATCGGAGAAGTGCTTGGTTTTGGGTTCTTAGCATGTGGTGACCTTTCCAAGTGACAGTAGGGGCAACAAGGCACACATTGAGTGGTTGCCATCAAGGGTAACAAGGCGGGCTTTGTCGTTCATATGAGATTGTCCATCTACATCATGTCATCTTGCTTAAGGCGTTACTCTGTTCTTTTGGACTTAATACACTAGATGCATGATCGATAGGGGTCGACGTGTGGAGTAATAGTAGTAGATGCAGAAAGTATCGGTCTACTTGTTTTGGATGTGATGCCTATATATATAATCATTGCCATAGATATCGTCACGACTTTGCGCAGTCATATCAATCGCTCGACAGTAATTAGTTCACCCACCGTCTACTTGATTTCATGAGAGAAGCCACTAGTAAACAGTACGGCCCCCGGGTCTATTCACATCTAACGTTTACACCTCCGCTTTTACTTTGCTTTGTTACTTTGTTGCTTTCAGTTCTCACTTTGCGGACAATCTATAAGGGATTGACAACCCCTTCATAGTGTTGGGAGCAGGTTCTTTGTGTTTGTGCTGGCTCTTGTGATACTCCTTCACTGGATCGATACCTTGGTTCTCAAAACTGAGGGAAATACTTACCACCGCTGTGCTACATCACCCTTTCCGCTTCGAGGGAACACCAACGCAGATGTCCCTAAAGGCGTAGTCGTAGTAGAAGGATTCCTGGTGCCTTTGCTGAGGAGAATAGACACACAAGAACAGTCTCCTGTCAGCACGTGTTTCTGGCGCCATTGGAAGGTCTTTTGTTGCAGTAGCACACAACTATATAGGTAGTCCCTAGAAGCATCGGTTAGTCCATTATAAAAGATATCAAGTATTTCATTTTTCTCAAGAGGGTGATCAGGCAAAGCATTCAGTAACTGGAGAAGCCTCCCCCAAGCTTGTGGGAGACTCTCTTCTTCAACTTGCACAAAGTTATATATATCCTACAAGGCCGCTTGTTTCTTATGGGCAGGAAAATATTTCTTAGAGAAGTGGTAAATCATATCCTGGGGACTACGCACACAACCAGGAGCAAGAGAAGTAAACCAAGTCTTAGCATCACCCTTTAGTAGAAAGGAAACAACTTAAGGATATAGAAATAGCAATTTTTTTCCTCATTCGTGAATAGGGTGGTTATATCATTCAGCTTAGTAAGATGTGCTACAACCGTTTCAGCTCATAACCATGAAAAGGATCACATTCAACCAAAGTCATCAACTCAGGATCAACAGAGAATTCATAATCCTTATCAGTCACAAAGATGGGTGAAGTAGCAAACTTAGGATCGTATTTCATTCTAGCATTCAGAGATCTTTCTTTCCACTTCCGCAATAAATTCTCAAGATCGTAGCTATCCTTACAGGCAAGAAAGTCCTCAGATACCTCTCCCTCCATAACATAACCTTCAGGTACATCAGGCAGTTCATATCTAGGAGAGCAAGTTCTATCAGGTGAAACAGTAGGTTCTACTTCAATAATTTCAGCAGTTTCAGAAGTTTCATCAGATTCAGCAGTAACTCTAGCAATTTGTGCATCAAGAAATGCACCTAGTGGCAAAGCAGTATCAAGCAAAGCATCATCATAAGCATCATGGATAGCAGAAGTAGCATCATCAAGCACACGCGACACATCAAAATTGCTAGTAGGTGGTGGTGTCGCAAACTTACTCATAACTAAAGGTGAATCAAGTGCAGAGCTAGATGGCAGTTCCTTACCTGTCCTCATACTTGAGGGAAAGACTTTAGTTTTTGGATCTCTCAGATTCCTCATAGTGATCAACAGACGTAAATCCAAGTAACTCAGAGAATAGAGCTAGGCCTCCCCGGCAACGGCGCTACAAAATAGTCTTGATAACCCACAAGTATAGGGGATCGCAACAGTTTTCGAGGGTAGAGTATTCAACCCAAATTTGTTGATTCCACACAAGAGGAGGCCAAATAAAATTCTCAAGTATTAGTAGTTGAGTTGTCAATTCAATCACACCTGAAATATTTGGTATCTGCAGCAAAGTTTTAGTAGCAAAGTAGCGTGATAGTAAAGGTAGCAGCGGTAACAGTAGTAGTAGTGACAACACTAGCGGTAACAGTAGCAGCAGTGACAACAGTAGCGGTAAAGTAACTTAGCAAGGACCAGTAGGAAAAGGTCGTAGGCATTGGATCGGTGATGGATAATTATTTCGGATGACATTCATCATGTAACAATAATAACATGGGGTGATTTGTAACTAGCTCCAGTTCGTCAATGTAATGTAGGCATGTATTCCGTATATAGTCATACGTGCTTATGGAAAAGAACTTGCATGAAATCTATTGTCCATCGCTCCCGTGGCAGCGGTGTCCTAATGGAAACTAGGGGATATTAAGGTCTCCTTTTATTAGAGAACCGGAACATAGCATTAGCACATAGTGAATACATGAACTCCACATACTATGGTCATCTCCGGGAGTGGTTCCGGCTATTGTCACTCCGGGGTTGCCGGGTCAGAACACATAGTAGATTACTACAACTTGCAAGATAGGATCAAGAACCCACATATATTGATGAAAACATAACAGGTTCAGATCTGAAATCATGGCACTCGGGCCCTAGTGAGAAGCATTAAGCATAATTAACACTACTGGAATTCAGTTTTTTGCCGTCTGCCATATATGTGCCGTGAGCTGGCTGATGGCAATCAGTTACTTTGCCGTCAGCTGCCACAAAGGAGAGGGCAAAGAACTGGCTGATGGCATAGAATGTCTTTGCCATCAGTCACATCTTTGCCATCAGCCGCAGACGGCAAAGAGTCGCACAACAGACGACAAATATATAGGTGGGGCCCACCTGACCGCGGGACGTTAGGTCAAACTGGAGTCCCTTCTTTGTCGTCTGCTAGCGGAAGGCAAAGAGTCTGGAGGCAGACGGCAAAGAGTCTAGAGTCTTTGCCATCCGCCGGCAGACGACAAAGATCTAACTCCGTAACGGCTCTTTGCCCCCACCCCGCCCCTCTCTCTCTCACTCACTTACGTCGGCCACTATGTAACGGCTCCACACCCCGCCCCTCTCTCTCTCCCACTCCTCTCTCCGACGACCACCGCCGCCACCACCGTCGCGCCGCCGCCCCTGGCGCCCCCGGCGCCGCCCTGGTGCCTCAAGCACCGCCGCCGCCGCCCCACCGCCCTCGTCGCCGCCCCGGTGCCCCACGACCCCCTGGCGCCGCTGCCCCACGGCCCCCGGCGCCGCCCCGCCACCGCCAACACCCCCGGCCCCGCCACCCACGATGCCACAGCTGCCCCTGACGGTGACCCCCACACCCCCCCCCCCCCCGCGCACGGGAAAATTAACTATTTGGTATTTAGTTTTTTGGAATTATATTATAACTACAAAGTTGATTTTTTATTGTTGTTGTAGTAGTTGTTCTTGTTATTGTAGTTGTTGTAGTAGTTGTTGTGATTGTAGTTGTTGTAGTAGTTGGTGTTGTTATTGTAGTTGTTGTAGTAGTCGGTGTACCGGTTGATGAGCCCTATATTCTTAGCTTTTCATATAAAGACCATCTCCACTAGTTAGTTAGCTTAATAGAAATAAGAGGAAGAAGAAGGGAAGAAGATAAGAAGAGAAGAAGGGAAGAAGAGAAGAAGAACTAAATAAGAAGGAGAAGAAGAGAAAAAAAAGAATAAGTAGAAGAAGAGGATAAAGAAAAATAGAAATAGAAATAAGAGGAAGAAGAAGAAGAAGAAGAGGAGAAGAAAGAGGAAAAATGAAAAGAATAAGAACGAGAAGGAGGAGGAGGAGAAGGAGCCCTCTTTCTTCTCCTTCTTCTCCTTCTTCTCCTTCTTCTCTCGTCCTTCTTATTTTTTAGCTTGTTTAGCTAATTATCCTCCAAAATGACATAAAAAGCTAAAAACCTTGGTTAGCTCACGAATATTATATTCTTAGTTTTTTTCCTAAAAAATCACATAATTAGACATAATTAGAATATTTGTGTTGATCGGGTGGATTTACATGTGGTAGTTGTCTCGTCGCTGTGAGGTCTGCTGTGCGAAGACCTCCCCGTGCGTCGTACGAGCTCTGCCCCTGCATTCGTGGGTCAGTACAAATTTCATCTCCTCCTCGCCCCTTCATTTACTGTGGCTCGGTTTCCGGATGAAACTTTCTAGATTTAGGTAATTAAATTAATTTATCAGTATGCATGACCAGTATGCGTCTCCCGTTCGAAAGGGCGACAGGTATAAATATGCATGTCTTCGCATATTTATAACCGCCATCCTTTTGAATTGTCCAACATTATCCATGGACAGCCCGAGTATGTGTAGATTGGGTTCGTTTTCGCATATGCTGTGCTCTGGATCCGATGTGGAATTTCGTTAGTGCCTCCCTGTTGTTCTCCGGATGCACATCCTCTCTGTTTATTGCGGAGACGTGTATCAGGACAACAGCGGGGAGGTGCTGCCGAAATTTTGCGTTGGATCTGGAACAGAGCATGGGAAAACGAACCCAATCTACACATACTTGGGTGGGATTAGGACCTATCTTTACCTATTAGCGTGTAGGTTGCCTGGACGTAATAAAAATGGCGAACCTGATTAACCGATGAATATAGATGAGTGATCGTGCGTGGATGTATACCGGTCACCCTAGTCAGAAAGAGATGACGAAAGAATGGTTTGTAAAAACAAAGAATCATCGTTTGTGGATGTATACCGCATTCGCAAATGGCCAGGAAAGAAACTATTGACCCTGTCCTGGATGCGACAACTATAAAAAGACAACAGAGGCTGTAATGATCAAACACCTGCAGAGGAGGGGTTTTAAGCCTAATTATACAGTGTGGACATTTCATGGTGAGTCTATACAACGCACAAGAGCTGAGGTGGTCCGTCGTCGCACCGACGAGCATGGTACCGGGATCGAAGACATGGTGCAAGACTTTGATGATGCTCGGGATTCAGAAGATGAGATGGAGGAATCTGCAAAGGCCTTTTATGAAATGTTGGAGTCTTCAAAACGTCCTCTCCATGAGCACACTAAGCTCTGTTAGCTGGATGCAATTGCACAAGTAATGGCTCTGAAGGCTCAGTTCAACTTGGGAAGAGAATGCTACGACGCGATGATGACACTATTTGGACGCTTCCTACCCAAAGGCCATGTCATGCCTGCAAACCTGTACCAGTCGGACAAAATCCTTCGTGTACTTAAGATGCCCTATGAGAAGATAGATGCATGTGAGAAAGGATGTGTCTTATTTAGGAAGGAGTATGCACACTTGGACTATTGTCCCAATTGTGAGTCTTGCAGGTATCTTGTGGTAGACAACGGTATGGGTGAGAAGAGGCAGAACAAAATCGCAGTTAGTGTTCTTTGGTATATGCCAATCGTACCAAGACTTCAACGTCTTTTCATGGTCGAAGAGACAGCCAGACAGATGACATGGCACAAATTGGGCAAAAGAACCGAACTAGATGCGGATGGGAATAAGATGGTGGTACACACATCGGATGGGGAAGCATGGAAACATTTCGATGGATTGCATCAGGATAAAGCGGCAGATCCAAGGAATCCTCGAGTCTGCATCGCCACGGATTGTTTTAATCCCTTCGGCATGACGGCAACCAAATATAGTTGTTGTCATGTATTTGTCATTCCACTCAATCTCCCCCCGGACAGATTATGCAAAGAAAGAACATATTTCTGACGTTGATAATTCCAGGGCCCAATTATCTGGGGAAGAATATGAATGTGTCCCTGCAGCCGCAAAGAGTGGAGGGGTATAATGGCGAGACTAACGGAGGCAACGCCTGTCGGCTCCCGTCTCGACCTCTTTGCCGACTGCTGTTATGAAAAGCTGACGGCAAAGCTCTTTGCCGTCCACTTCGGTGAGGCTGACGGCAAAGAAGCTATAATGCCGTCGTAGGCTGACACATAATTTTTGCCGACAGGTGGCAGACGGCAAAGACCTTTGCCGTCGGTGGAGTCCTCTTTGCCGCTTGTGATGGTAGACGACAAAGAAGCTGATTCCTGTAGTGAAAGTAGTAGCAACATCAATCTTAGAACATAGTGGATACTAGGGATCAAATCCCATCAAAACTAACTCGATTACATGATAGATATCATCCAACCCATCACCGTCCAGCAAGCCTACGATGAGATTACTCACGAATGGTGAAGAGCGTCATGGAATTGGCGATGAAGGATGGTTGGTGATGACAACGGCGACGATTTCCCCTCTCTGGAGCCCAGAACGGACTCCAGATCTGCCCTCCAGAGGAAGAACAATTGGTGGCGGAGGCTTCGTATCATAAAACGCGATGAACTCTTCTCTCTTCATTTTTTCTGGGCGAGAGAGACTATATAGTGCTGGAGTTGGAGGCGGCAGAGCCACTAGGGCCTCACAAGCCTGCCAGGAGTGGCCAGGGGGGGCCCGCGCCTCCTGAGCTTGTGGGCTCCTGTCTTCGTCCCTCCAGGTAATTCTAGCGTTAGTATTTTTTATATATTACACAAAAAATCCTCGTAAATTTCCATGTCATTCCGAGAACTTTTATTTCTGCGCAAAAACAACACCATGGCAATTGTGCTGAAAACAGCGTCAGTCCGGGTTAGTTCCATTAAAATCATCCAAATTACGGCAAAAGAGTTTGGAAAAGTAGATACGATGGAGACGTATCAGTCGATGACTCCGTCGGAGAAAGCCGAGATGATGGGTCCATCTGACGCCTTGGGGATCTTGAGGCGCATGACCGTGAAGCGGTGTATGAACTTGTGCAGGGTCTCTCCCTCCTGCTGCTTGACGCGCCACAGGTCATTCATGGTGGGGGCGTGGTCGCGGGTGCCATGGAAGTTGGTGATGAAGCACTCGTGCAAGCCGTCCTAGGAGGTGACGGACGCCTTCGGGAGGTTGAGGAGCCAAGAGTGTGCACCATCCTTGAGCGCCATGGGGAACTAACACGCCATGATTCTGTCGCCTCCTCCCGCCGCCCTGATGCTCAGCGTGTAGAGTTTCAGGAACTCAGCTGGGTCTTGGGTGCTGTTGTAAGGCGGGGGCAGGTCAGGCTTGAACTTGCGGGGCCATGCAACGGGGTATAGCTCGGGGGCGATAGCGAGGCACCCCACCGGTCCAACGGGTATGGTACACGCTGGGGCCGCCGGGCATTGTTGCACCGCGGGGTCTGCTTCAAGCGGGGCGTGCTCATGACAAGGACTTTGCAGCGTCGGGGGCATGCATACATTGGCGCGGGGCCGGGGGTTCATCTGGCAGCTTGCTTCATCTGTGGGTCCTGCCCTAGGTTCACGAGGCCGGGCGTGGGGTCGCGCTTCCTGACTAGGCTCGGGGTCCAAGACATAGCGCGGGGGTGGGGGTGGGGCGTCTTATCCCTCATTGTTCGCCAGGGACGGCTGGGGTCAGAGCGAGCAGTAGAGAGCGCTGAGTCACCGGCGGCGGCGACGAGCTCTTCGATGCGCTGGAGCCAGTCGTCGTGGCGGTCAGGAGCAGGCCGGTAACGGAGCAGCTCGGTGACCATGGCAAGCGCGCGCCGGCCAATGGGCATCTCTGGCCGGGCACGGGATGCCGAACCCGAAGGCTTGGCGAGTGACGGAGTGGTGGTGCGGCCGTCGACCTGCTCGGTCACCGGCTGGGAGGAACCTTGTTGCTCTTGAACTTCGGGGCCGGTGGTAGCGTTCACCATGGGTGACGGCGACCGGCGCGTGCCGGCGGCACCGAGAAGCGTGGTCTAGGCGATGTGGCTGGCGTGACACTCTGCACGAACCCGGCGAACGTCAGCAATTGGAGCGGTGGAGCTTGGTGAAGACGGAGCTGGGAGCAAACCTCGACACGCCCCTCCCTGGCGCGCCAACTGTCAAATTTCGGGCTCCGCACTCCCCTAAGGATTCGAACAATAGACGTGTACGAAGATCTCTCCCTGCTTAGCCTTGCCTAGCCCACTACTCGATGGAAACAACGAAGGACACACTCGATGGCGAGGGTAGCATAGCATACAACAGTTTACCCAGGTTTGGCTCGTTGCGAAGCGTAAAACCCTACTCCTGCTTTTGGTGGATTGCCTCTCATGGAGGTGGTGGATGAACTGGTAGAGTGCTCTCGAGCCTCCGGAGGCCAAGTGGCTAGGTGTATTGCCCTACATTTCAAATGAACTCTCCCCTACCAAGTGTTCTACCTTGTCTATTTATAGCGGAGGCCCGGGTCCTCTTCCCTCATAGCTTCGGCCGAAAGGGATCCCACAATGGCCAATTTTGAAGGGGAACAGGGGAACATGCTCCCCTGCCCAAAGGTGGTCTTCGCCTGCAAAGTAACTGTCCGCGCTGCAGGGACAGGCCTGAGTATGGCGTTTGCACTACTGGCGGGCAGCGGCGGCTTCGTTGCACCAGAAGGGAAACATTTGGAACATGCCCTTGGAACTCTTGTACGCTCCCGCCTCCTTTGCACCAAAGGGGAAACTGCCCCGCCCTGCCATCTCCTGCTCGCCTCTCCTTTCATGGTGTCACCCTTGCCTCCTAAGGCCCTGCCTTGTCTCAGAATATCCTCCGCTCGGGAGGGGTCCTAAGGAGGCCGTTGTGGGTCTTGACGCAGCTCCTCCTCGTCAGGCTTCGCCCCTCACGAGGGCCTTACCCTGAACGATGCCGGGCCCATCGGTTTGTTCTGGTGAGGTGGCCCCGCCCTGGGCCGCAGACAAGCAGGTCTGGGTACCCCCATTCCTAGAACGCCGACAGCGCCGCACTGATGACCCACAAGTATAGGGGATCAATCGTAGTCCTTTCGATAAGTAAGAGTGTCGAACCAAACGAGGAGCAAAAGGATCTGACAAGTGGTTTTCAATAAGGAAATATCTGCAAGCATTGAAATTGTCAGTAACAAGTGATTGTGTGGTGAGATGATTCGTAGCAAGCAACAAGTTACAAAAGTAGCAACGGTGCAACAAAGTGTCCCAATCCCTTTTGTATCAAGGTACAAGCCTGGACAAAGTCTTATACGAGGAAAAACGCTCCCGAGGACACACGGGAATTTCTGTCATGCTAGTTTCATCATGTTCATATCATTCGCGTCGTTACTTTGATAGTTTGATATGTGGGTGGACCGGCGCTTGGGTACTGCCCTTACATGGACAAGCATCCCACTTATGATTAATCCCTCTTGCAAGCATCCGCAACTACGAAAGAAGAATCAAGACAAAGTCTAACCATAGCATTAAACTAGTGGATCCAAATCAGCCCCTTACGAAGCAACGCATAAACTAGGGTTTAACCTTCTGTCACTCTATCAACCCATCATCTACTTACTACTTCCCAATGCCTTCCTCTAGGCCCAAATAATGGTGAAGCGTTATGTACTCGACGTTCACATAACACCACTAGAGGAAAAACAACATACAACACATCAAATTACCGAACGAATACCAAATTCACATGACTACTATTAGCATGACTTATCCCATGTCCTCAGGAACAAAAGTAAGTACTCACAAAGCATAATCATATCCATGACCAGAGAGGTAATGAGTAGCATCAAGGATCTGAACATAAACTCTTCCACCAAGTAATCCAACTAGCATCAACTACAAAGAGTAATCAACACTACTAGCAACCTTACAAGTACCAATCGGAGTCGCGAGACAGAGATTGGTTACAAGTGATGAACTAGGGTTTGGAGATGAGATGGTTTTGATGCAGATGTTGATGGTGATGAGTCCCCTCCAATAAGAGGAGTGTCGGTGATGATGGATGGTGACGATTTCCCCCTCCGGGAGGGAAGTTTCCCCGGCAAGATCGTCCTGTCGGAGCTCTAGATTTGTTCTGCTCAAGTTCCTTCTCGTGGCGGTGAAGAAACCACGAAAAAGCTCCTCCCTGATTTTTTGCTGGACGAAACCCTCCATATAGCAAATGAGGGTGGCAACTGGGCCAGCAGGGTGCCCACAAGCCCCATTGCACGGCCTGGGGGGTGGCCGCGCCATGCAGGCTTGTTGCCACCCCCTGGCGCCCCTCTCGCGCTTCTTCGGCCCAGTATTTTTGATAAATCGGGAAAAAAATCCTCGTTGATTTTTACGGCGTTTGGAGTTGCGCAGAATAGGTATCTCAACTTTGCTCCACTTTCAGGCTAGAGTTCCAGTTGCCGGCATTCTCCCTCTTCATGTAAACCTTGCAAAATAAGAGAGAAAAGGCATAAGGATAGTACCGTGAAGTGAAATAACAGCCAAAGAAGCGATAAATATCAACATGAAAACATGATGCAAAATGGACGTATCAACTCCCCCAAGTTTAGATCTCGCTTGTCCTCAAGCGAAAGCCTAGCTCAATAAATATGTCCACATGTTTAGGGACAGAGGTGTTGACAAAACAAGATACGAACATGCATGCATCATGATCATGATCATGATCAGAACAGCAATACCAACATATAATCTCTCAAGCTAAAGTGACAATTCCTTCACAAAGTAAAGCATGGATGAAGAACCTTACCAAGAAGTAACAACCGATAGCCTTTAGTCATTGAAGCAATTGCAATTTATCACAACATCAGAAAGAGTCAAATAAGAGCTTGTAAAGCAAATCCACATACTCAATCGTTCTTTCGTTCTCTACAATTGCTACAACTCCCGTGGTACTCATGAGATCAAAGTTTCAGCTGGACACGGAGAAAGATAGGGGCTTACAGTTTTGCCTCCCAACTTCTTACCTCAAGGGTACTGTCAACAATAATAATTCATGTATGCCTAGCTCCAAGATGACATATGCATATAGATCTTTCCCAAGCATATGATGTTAGCGAAGATAAAGGCAAAATAGGGAATTGGTGAAGATCACCATGACTCTTTCAAGGGCAAAAAGTAAAGGTACAAGATAGGCCCTTCGCAGAGGGAAGCAGAGGTTGTCATGCGCTTTTGAGGTTTGGATGTGTGTCCTCTTAGCTGGTGTAAGAGGGAAGCAGAGGTGTTCATCCATACTAAACTTTATAATTTATCACGGCGTCAAAAATAGTTGGTGTTCATCCATATTCCACACAAATCTCTCTCTATCTCTTTGGCCGGTCGTAATGGGAGTATCATAGGTAGTATCACGCATGCCAACTAGGAAATTTTGATGAGGTGACATAGAATTAAATGAAGGAAGAGAGGGCTGAGTATCATATCATGATACCATATAATATTAAATATTGTGCTACTATGTGTCATGCATGGCAATAAATGAAGTATCCTATGATACTAATATATGATATTATGCATTAAAAATGAAGTATCATACACTAGTATCATATGTATGATACTAATACATGATAGTCCATGTTACAACCAGCTTTCTAACACCAGAGAAACTATTCTGCTTGAGAAGCTCAAAGTCCCTCCAGTTAAAAACACCTCAACACCAAGCCTTGTCCTCTCGCCCGGAACTGTAGGAATGTACATCTTGATAGGGCTCAAAGACATGCAAGAGGCACATCAGAAGAAGGCGATCAATGAGGAGCTAACCATTGGTACCTATGATAGAGTTTGTGATGAGTCCCATACGTGAACGACATCCCACCAGATTTGGTGTTACTAATATGCCACCTCGAAGCCTAGGAGGAAAGGGTTGTTCTGCTACTTCACTCGCGACAACACTAGCACCGGTGTCGGTCCTATCATACAAGATTCCTGAGTGACGGCGCAGGTTGGATATCATGGTCACCTGCTCTCTAATGTTGCATCTTAATATGAATAGTTTTTATCTTATCTTAGTTAAATATAATTTGTCTTAGTTTGAAAAGTTTTCATGTCATTGCAATTGTGGTCCTATGTCGGGATGCCATCGGGCTTATGAATGATTGAGGGGTTTATGTTGCCCCACGCTTCATTGCTATTGGACATGGGGTACCACAGTGACATCAATGCCACCCTCACGAGTAAACAAATGTCTCCTTCGATCCCCCATAACACCTGTTCGTGTCGACTATTGGTTGTCGTGACGTCGTTGGCGGTATCATGGATGCATGGGTATCGCCGCACCCAAAGTCCCATGGTGTAGGTTCACGTAGTGGTTTATCGAAGGACTCATCATTGGGAACCATCAAAAGACCTTGACGATTGCAACTCAACAACTTAAATAAGCATCGGCGTACATGTATGAAGACGCCATGTTTCTAGATGCTTCCGAGAGGCAACAAAAATTCATAATCTAGCCCATCATCATATTGACGAACCCCACAACTCACCATGCCCCATGAACCTAGAGACTTGGGTGTGATAGGTTCAGGGTTAATGGTTTTGGGACAATGACTTGGCAAACAATATTCATGCCTTATTGTGCGGTGGTGAACAACTACCTCCCACCTTCTTTCAAGTGGGCTCCTTACTACTTGGGACTTCTGGACTCCTTCTCCAACTCTTGCGATTTCAATTTTTATTTGCTTCTTGGATTTTCTTCTTAGACTCTTGGAAATTTATTTTGATTACTCATGCGGGATGATTGATTGGCCGCGTACTTCATATACTTGCTTTAACATTCAGTTTAACTTCTTGGGGACTCGTCTTCCAGGATTTATTGGGGATCCACCTTGAGAACTTGGAAGGCAAATGTCACCTCCGCGGACTAGGAAAAACCCTCTAGCACTTTATATGGAGCTTCTGGTGGCAGACCTGAGGGAGTCCCAAATTAAGGGGTCCTCACTTGGTTGGACTGTTGTTTGTGGGCCGACCTAATGGGCCACATTGTTGAAGATCGGACTACATGACTATCTGGTGAACAAATAGGAAAGCTGTAAAGATTGTTGCTTCATCCAAGCTGTGTAGGCTAGATTCACGTGTTTACCCCTGGCTGAGGTCGGTTGTATCACTAGTAGAAAAAGGCTATAGTCCCGGTTGGTAAGGGCCTTTAGTCCTGGTTCACCAATCGGGACTAATAACTTGGAACTAAAGCCCCCCTTCAGTCCCGGTTTGCCACGACCTTTGACTAATTCCCTTCCACGTGTCTGGTAGCGCGCGCCAGGGGGAGAGGACCTTTAGTCCCGGTTGATAACACCAACCGGGACTAAAACATTTGGCGATTTATGGTTTTGGGGTTTTGGGGTTTTGGGGATTTCGGGTTTATTGTTTATTTTGATTTTGGTTTTCTATTTTTCATTTAATTCTTTTCATTTCAAACATATCTTATTCTACTATATGCCATACACGTTATATATGCATATATCATAGGATTTCTCGTAGGACCAATCATATATATCATAGGATTTCTCATAGGACCATGCATATATATATGCATATATATACACATATATACAATTTGGTATATGCAGTTTCTTCTTCAACTTGCAGATCAATTACATGCATGCATTAATTGGTGAAGTGGTATTCTCCTTTGGGGTCTATGACCTGATCAAGCAAAAAATCCCGAAATTTTCTCTTAAAGTGCTCGTATGCGTTCCTTTGATAGAAATTTATCCCGCATCTCGTGCATCTTTAAAGAAGCAGACCAATATGAATATATTAGTTATGTGTATATGTATTAGACAATGATAAAAAATGTGTGAATAGTGTTTACGTACCCCAAGAGTTCTTGCATCTTTGCAACTCCATTCGATCATAAAGCGAATGTTCTCGCAAACATAGTATGCACATAGATTATTCCCGTGATCCTGCTGCATGCAGAACTTTACGAGAATAGAATTCAACCAAATAATAATCAAGTATTATAATGGTATTGAAACTAGAACTGAAGAGATGCGCGAACGTAGCTAGTACTACTTAATAACCTTGGATGTTGACCATTGCAGCTTTGGTTTCCATTCACCGCAAAACTTCTTGATGAATCATGTCCAAACCCTTCTCGGCAAAGAAAAGAATAAATGAGTCACTGATTACTTGTTATCAGGAAATGAACTAAAGAGGCTGACATAGTGCGATAAATATTGAAATTATGTGTCGAGCATCAACCTCGGGTTCATGTACTCTTTAGGGTCTTTTCTTAGTGAGTCCAGTACAAGAACTTTTCCCTCGTCAACCGTAATGATTAGCATGGTAAAGTGGAATCTGCGTTGTATAAGTGGGCATGCATGCATAACTCATCAAGTACTATACGTACACTTAACATCGAGTAAGCAAAATATAACGTGAAGTTGTAAGGTAATAATATTGTGGGTTGGGTATTTAGTATCTCCAAAACCCGGAACAATTTGTCCTTTGTTTCATCTTTGTTTCTTATTAACGTCTCCTCATGAATGGTATTTGGGTCAGTGAAGCCAATGCCAAAGACTCCATCTCTTCACATTTCGAACATCTTCATTCTGCATAACACCACACAAAAGAATATAGTGAGGATAATTAGAGGCAAATGTCCGAGCTGTTGAGAGCTAGAGACTTAAATTACAGAAAGACATCACTTACAAACAATAGAAACTGACAAGAGATTTGTCGAGCGCATGTTGATTGAATAACTACCAGACTTCTGGATTTTCAATCCACAAATATTTTTCATTGAAGTAATACTCTCTCTTTACTGTCACCATGAGGCTTTCTCGCCCGAGTTTTGCTTCCATCGTGTACTAGGTATGCAATCTATACATTTGTGTTGGTAGCTCCTACACAAGCTCAGGCCTGACGAGAGGTTGCCTGGGGGCAAATGTCCATGTCAGTTGTTCCCCTTCCATCGTGGGCATTTCCTCGTCGCCTAGGAGTTGTTCAATAGTGACACCGGCCATTTTAGCCATCTCTTCAGCAGCAGCGGGATCGATTATGACCTCGGTACCCACCTTGAGTGGCGGGATCAATTGGAGTGACTGTTCTCCCAACTAGGGAAGTGTTTTCCTGCTACTTTTTACTACGGACCGAATCCTTCGTTAGCCCTTTATGATATAACCTGCTAATAGAGCGTTCATAGTCTGATCGACTTTTCTTCGAAGGCGGTTTAGCAAGATTGGCCAGAACGCGTTGTGCGGTTTCCACATGTACTATATCCTTTGGCGGCGAGGGCATTTTCGGTCCAGAATGGGCCTTCAATTCCTTAGCCACTTGGGCGTCTCCTTCCTCCGTGCTCTTCTCTAAGCTAACTTATTTTTGGCACGAGGGGAGGGTTTCTTCCTTGGTGATCTCTTCCGCTTTTAAATTTGGTTCGTCATCTGAAAATGAAATGACCATGTACTCCGCCTGGGCTCCGTCTTAGGGTGGCGTTGTTGGAGTTGGCTGATGCGGTGGCGGACTCGTGATGGGCTCCATGTCGGGGTGGGATGGAGTCGGCTGACACGGTGGTGGACTAGCGCTACGCTCCATGTCAGGGTGGTGGGGTGGAGTCCGCTGACGCGACGGAATTAGAGGAGGAGTCGGTGGCCTTGGAAAGACGATGTAGTCCTTTCTCCATAAGCGGAGACCACGTATGACTTCTTGAAGTGTCTGCTGCCCTTGACCTATAGGAATGTCGAGCTCTTGTGACTCATATCCCGGCATCACTTCATCCACCCCGACACGAGCATAGCCAGCTCGAATCGGATTGGAATGGAAGGTTGCATCAGGGGGATTTGTTAAGGCATAGCTGTGTGCTACCTTCATGGATATGTTCTTGATATTCATGTGTAACTCTGTGATTTCATCCACGGGGTAACGATCCAGAAGTGCATCATCGATAATGACCCCCGTAGAACCCATGCCGCTTTTCGGCATCGGTGGGACGGTGCTATCCAATGCTAGATCTGATTGCTCAAGCCACTGAGACGCCCTTTGCTGGCTAAGTGTGTCGATCTTCTCCTGCTCTAGCAAAAAATTGTGTTCCAAGTCAGCAAGCTGGTCAGCATCCTGCTTCTTCTTGGCTGTCTCCAGATTCTTCTTTCTTGAATGGCTTTTGTTAGAGTCGTTCGAGTCCTTTAACCCGTCAACCCATGGAACAACGTCTTTGCCTCTTGTTCGTCCTGGGTGTTCAGGATTCTCAAGGGCGCGTGTAAGCTCATCATTCTCTCTCTCTCGGGCTGGAACACCCCCGTTCGAGCATCTTCTATTGCAGCAAGTATAGCATGAGAATAATTTTTAAGACTTGCATGCTCCAGAATTACCCCTGTTTTTGGGTCCAACTTTCCCCCATGCCCATAAAACCAATTCCTGCACCTTTCGGACAAATTAATTGTTTGTGGAGTGACCCCTACATCAATCATATTTTGCTCATATTCATCCCACTTAGGGATGCCACTCTTGTAGCCACCTGGCCCTAGAGAATGGTGATGCTCTTTATTGTGAGCATTTTTCTTGTTTATCCTCGCCGCTCCTCAGCTGCTTCTGACTGCTTGAACTTCACAAATAAGTCCTAGTGATCTTTTAACTTCTTGTATTGTCTAGTGAATTCTGAAGTCTTGTCTTGTTTGCCGAAGTCGGACCATAACGTTTTCTTCCAGTTATAGAATTGTGCGGCCATCTTCTTAAGAGCATACTTCTTGACTTTCTCCCCTTGTGCATCTGACAAATGCTCTGGTAGGCTAAAATATGTCATGAGCGTATCCCAAAGCATATTTTTTGCTCTTTCATCCACAAAACTAACTTCTCGATCTTTCTTTGACCTATTCCACTATTGAATGGAGATCGGGATTTGGTCCCTAACAATAACTCCGCATTGGCGGACAAATTTTCCACATTAGGTTTGGGACCACTTGATACGCCACCTTCTGTTATGTCGTCAATGTTATACTTTATGCCCTCAACCAACTTTTTGGCTGGGTCTCGTACTGCCCGGCTTGTGGACGATTTGCTTGATCCGTTGGGCTAAAAGAAGAGACCCTTAATATATATATATACACACACACACACATACACACACACACACACACACACACACACACACCTATTCATCAGCCAGGGTGCAGAATAAATTATTCCTCACCCGAGGTAATTTTACGATCATTTCATAAATAAATTACATTTGAAATGCAGATAGTTACATTTATATTGCTTCACTACGTAAAATTTGACATAAGAAAACAAAAATATAGGTCATAAGACCGGAAAAATCGCATTTTATGTATAATTTACACTTTGTTTTTATGTTTGTAATTTTACGTGACATATTTTTTTACGTGACTATGTCTTTTCCTACAGTCCCTTTTTACACACGAGATAAGATTAAAATTTACGAAACATAAAATTATGGTGTATTGATGTGAAAATAGAGGGGATGAAGAATAACTATTCCTCACCCAGGGTGACGAATAGCGCGACCATATATATAGATATATATATATATACATATATGTATATGTATATATATATATATTAATTAATACATCTAATGATCACCAGAGGCCAAATTATATATATACCTTGCCGGACTTTATTTATTCGAGAAAAAGATATTCATCATCGTTTGGTTCCCCTTTGTCTATTGGTTGTTCTTCCTCAATTCCCTAACCGGATGGGTTGAGATATTGTGAGCCATCATCTAGGACTTCATTCTCTTGCTTTCCCGAGTGTAGTATGTCGTACAAGACATTCTGTGGATCATTGTGTGTGTCTCCACCAAAGACCTTATTGAAAATTTTATGACATAAATTTTGTTTTAGCATTATTTTTCTAGGGGGAGAAACTTTCTCTTGGGGGAGAAAACCTCAGTGATCCCATACAATATAAGAGGTAGAATCATCTAGGATCCTGACATAGGGGGAGATAGTTCAAGGAACTCTTATCCATATCAAAGGGGGCAAATCTTCAATAAACCCTTACCTACTATCCAAGGGGGAGAAAATTCAAATTCAAGGAACCCTTATAAAAAGAGAAGTATACATGATCCCTTTCTCTTGATGAGCCCTTACCATCTGACTTTTTTGGCAATTAATGCCAAAGGGGGAGAAATATCAAAGCTTGTAATGAACCTATTTATAGGGGAGAAATATCACCAAGAACCTTAAACAAAAGGGGGAGAAATATCAATAGGGGAGATATATGTTCCTAAAGGAAGGTGTACCTAAGGGGAGATCTACTTGAGGGGACATATATCAAACCTTATATATTTAGGGGGGAGAGATGAAATTGTTTCAGTTATCATTGTTATTGGTTTGAACTTATCTTACCCTACCTACTCCCAATATCACCAATGCTATGATTCAGGGGGGAAGAAATTATTACATATTCATCCTAAGGGTAGAAAGTTCTTATTTCTCTTGGAAAGATATCTATCATCAAATCTTATCTTCAACATGTCTTCAATATCTTGGTACTTTTGAAGCTCTTTGCATCTTTACAATAGAGTACTCTTGTGTTATCTAACATTTGTTTTCCCAAGTGTACTCCTATGTTAAGACGCTAAAGATCGTCAAGGTAAGTATATGCATCATATCCTTGTTCATGATGATCTCTTGTTCCATGCACATATTGTTTGCAAGAGGGACTCTTCAACATGGAAGCTCTTCATTCACTTATGTATGATGCATACAGTCAAGATTTATATGACTTGTCTTGTCCTTCTACCTTGTATGTGCCCATGCATTCCAAAGGAACTATGCATTAAAAGGGATTGCACACATTTAGGGAGAGCTTGTACTAGTCATGTTTCTTTCAAAGTTGTCATATTATAAAGCTTATCTTTACTTGAAGCTTTGATTGTATGTTGTCATCAATTACCAAAAAGGGGGAGATTGAAAGCACAATATGCTCCCTTGGTAGTTTTGATAATTCATCACAACATACATTCTCTCTTCGACTAACACTTTTACCTTGATATTCTAGGAATAGTTCATGGAGAGCATTGTCTAAAGGCTTATGTGGAGATGCCCCTTGATGCAACCAAAATACTCAGTCATTTTTTCCACAAAACTATTCTGTCCACAACCACACACTCAAATTCGGTGCCACCAACTTTCCCATTTTGGCCCTACCGATTTTCATCTTAGACTGAACCCTAGCCATTCCCACCAAATTGGTGCAACCGAAACCATATCGGTGCTACCGAGTTCGAGGTGACCAACTTTCTGTTGCCTCGGTACACAAAATTAGAATTTTTTAGTTTGTGTATCGGTGTCACCAAGTTTTGTCATCTGACCATTAGCCACGTTTTCGGTCCAACCGTGTTGTGTATATTGGTCCCACCGAGATTCAGAAGTTGTTGCCTTTTGTGCGAGTCTCTACCATCGAGTTTATGACTTTGGTGTCACCGTATTTTCCACTTTAGGTGTAACAGTTGGTTTTTGTGTGCTGCCTATATATACCCCTTCACTCACCTCTCATTTGTGGGAGAAGCACTCAGAACAGACACTTCATTTCCAGATCCATTTTTCTGAGAGAGAACCACGTACTCATGTGTTGAGACAAGATATTCCAATCCAATCATTTGAAACTTGATCTCCAGCCTCCCCAAGCCTGTTTCCACGAAAACAATCTCTCCTACCCATGCCTATTCTGTGAGAGAGTGATTTTGTGTTGAGGAGGCTATCTTTGGAAGCACAAGAGCAAGGAGTTCATTGTTCTACTACATCTATTACCTGTTGGAGGGTGGTGCCTCCTAGATTGGTTAGGTGTCTCTTGGGAGCCTCCTACTTCGTGTTGTGGAGTTGAGCCAAGATGTTTGTAAGGGCAAGGAGATCGCCTACTTCGTGAAGATCTACCGTGAGTAAGACTAGTCCTTCATGGGGAGAAGTCGTGGTGGAACAGACAAGGCTGCTTCTTCGTGGACCGCTTCTGGGTAGATCCGTCCATGGGTTGAAGTCTCCACTAACATGGACGTACGATAGCGCCACCTATCAGAACTATGCCGAAAATCGTTGTGTCAACCTCTTTGCGATTGATCTCCAAAACTCTACTTCTGTATATGTGCAAAGTCTTTACTTTTTCGCTGCCATATATGTTGACTAGCATGTGCAGGGTGTACTAGACTTGTTAGAACTGTTAGAATCTGCCAACCATAAAGGCTAGTTTTTTAATCTTGACAAGTATTCTATTCACCCACTCTAGACACATCTTCTATCGATCTTATGGTGGCCCATGCGACCACCACCAAAGAAGCTCCGGGTCAATGATGGGAGCCCGGTTCCTCAGCTAGATGCACGTCCCATAAGGTAGCACCTCCTAGTGCCAGCCCCGCGGAGCCCAGTCCCGGACATGGCGCCTCTATATAATAAACGAGGTTGTAATCAACTTCACACTCTATATATATTTGATGAGGATGATGATGAGGATGCGGGCCGGGCATCGACAACTTAGACCAAATTCTACAAAAATTTAAATTCCTACCATTTAATAAACTTTTACAACTATTTAATAAACGAGGTTGTAATCAACTTCACACTCTATATATATTTAGAATGCCATACAATTTAAATTTAGAATGCGAGACAATTTAAATTTGTATCCAACCCATAACATGAGACACAGTAAAGGCAACTCACGTCATAAATGATGGTACCTATTCCAAAGATGGATCTGAATTGCAATATCATAGTTGAATGCATTGGTTTTGTTTCTCAGGTTGTGATGATATTTTTACATATGACTTTTCAGCAAAACTAAGCTATCATGAATGATTATTTTAAGGGCCACCAAATCTTCTAAAGACGAACTTAACCAATATAGATATCATAGTATCTTGCATATGTAAGAATATTAAAGGAGACCCCTCAGTCACTAAACATATATGGTAGTAAACTTTAGGAATGCGTGATTTTCTTTCTTCTCATGGAAAGGCTATCTCGATCGGTTAGTGCGCCAAACTTAAAAAAATTGAAACACATAGAAGAATAATTCCTTTTCATAGATAAGAATAGCATCTCATGTTCATATATATAACAAATAAACACATGTACACTTGGTAGTTTCCTAATGTGTAGAGATGTACTAAACTCATGTTCAACATGATCTGTTAATGTGCAGAACAAATTTGCAACATACATACACTTGGTAGCTTCCCGCTCAAATGAACCCATAGATTTGGCTCGATGGCTACAAGCTCAGACCAAGAGACAGAAGGAAGGCGGTAGAGGAACAAAGAGGAGGGAAGGAGGTGGCCGACGGAGCTCACCATGGGAGAGGACGGCCAGGGCGCAGCAACAGCTCGTCGGCGGGCAGAGGGCTCATGGAGCAGGCACGAGCGGCCGGCATCGGTGGCGGAAACGACGAGGACGAATTTGGGGGCGGGGCGACTCCGGAAGCCTGGCGCCATCAGGGCAGGGGGCGTCAGCGTGGGGGAGAAATGAGAGAGGTTTCAGACGAAATCGATGGCGGGTATATGTATAGAGACCTTTAGTCCCTGTTGGTAGCTCCAACCGGGACTAAAGACCCCCGTTAGTCACGGTTATAGCCACCAACCGGGACTAATGGTGAATTTCACCAGGCCAAGCGGCGGGAAGCCCAGGCCTTTAGTCATGGTTGGTGCCATGCACGGGGACTAAAGGGGGGCCTTTAGTCGAGGTTGGTGCCACAAACCGGGACTAAAGGTCTTTTTCGAGTTTTTTTGTTTTGATTTTTTCTTTACTTATATTCTTTTGTTTCTCCTTAAAGCCAAATATGTAGAATTTTTGAGTAAATCTTTTTTCTTTAGGTCACAATAATTGTAAACTTTCTTTTAGTGCGAGTAGTTTTCAAATTTGAATAGTTTAAATTTGAATTCTTTAAAATTTGTGTGAATCACTAGTTTGTGAATAAATTTACTTTAAAAATAGATTTTTTAGTCATTCTTTTTCCCGATGTTTAATATTAGTGTTTTAACTTATATTAAATTTGGTAATTTTTAAGTTATTTAAAAAAATAAATGCCTTTGTAAGAGATGAGTATTCGTTTGAAACCCTGATACTTCGAAAGAGAATTTCTCGTTTGTACACGAAGTGCATCCAGTTTTTGTCGTGACCCTCTCAACTTTTTAGCACATGCTATGTGGGTGAAAGGATGATACCATGCTAATTTTCAGCCTTTTCAAAGTTCATTTGCAGTGCTTTTCAATTTCAGGGTCATTTAGCTCAAAAAACATTAAATGCATGAAAAATAGCAAATGAAGTGAGAAGGGGTTGAAAATTGATGACTTGGCTTTGAATGGTGCATATTGAGCGTACAAAAAGTCTGGAGTTGAAATAATTTTAAAAATATGAAATGCCTTTGTAAGAGATGAGTATTCGTCCGAAACCGTGATACTTCGAAAGAGATTGTCCAATTTTTACACGAAGTGCATCTAGTTTTTGCCGTAAACCTCCTAACATTTTAGCACAAGCTATGTGAGTGAAATGATGCTACAATACCAAGTTTCAGCCATTTTGGAGTTCATTTTTACTTCTTTTCAATTTCTGGGTCATTTAGCTCAAAAATTCATGAAATACATGAAAAATAACAAATAAACCAAGAAAGGGTTGAAAATTGATTACGTGGCTTTCAATGGTGCATATTGAGCGCACAAAAAGTTTGGAGTTGCAATAAGTTCGGAAAAAATGAAATGCCTTTGTAAGAGATGCTTATTCGTCCGAAACCGTGATACTTCAAAAACCCTCTCAACATTTTAGCATATGCTATGTGGGTGAAATGATGATACCATGCCAAGTTTCAGCCTCTCCATAGTTCATTTATAGTGCTTGTCAATTTTAGGGTCATTTAGCTCCATAAAAAATCATTAAATGCATTAAAAAAATTGTGTTTGCACATAATTGCATTAATTAACTCGGAGCTACATAATGTTTCTTCGCACTTCAAATGCCAAAACACATATATATACCCTAGCTCTTACACAAAGATTCCCTTCGGTTTGTCCTAAGTGGGGCTTTCGTGATAAGCCCAGAAACTCACTACAAAAGAAATTGATGACGGTGAAGCCGGTCACATCCGAGATTGGGATCTTGGCGTATAAATTCATGTGTGTCCCTTTCCGCCATAACCATGGACAATCTTTATCATTTAGAAGGATGCTTGGGTGAGTCTCCACTCTGATGGGAGGAATTTCGTGAAACTTTTCATAATCTTGTGGCCTGTCTGTCTTGTCCTCCACTCCCACAATGCTTCATTTCCCTGAAAGAACTATGTGGCGCTTTGAATCATCGTATGATGTATTCGCTTCCTTATATTTTATTTTTCTCGGCTTGGTTGACATGTTCTTCACATAGGAAACACGCACCACGTCATTTGCTAGGAAGAATGGTTCATCTGTGTACCCAAGATTTTGTTGGAAATATGCTCTTGAGGAAATAATAAAATAGTTATTATTATATTTCTTCCATCAACGTAATCATTTATTATTCATGCTATAATTGTATTAAATGGAAACACGAATGCATGTGTTGATAGATAGACAAAATACTGTCCCTAGTAAGCCTCTAGGTTACTAGCTCGTTGATCAAAGATGGTTAAGGTTTCCTAGCCATAGACAAGTGTTGTCACTTGATAACGAGATCACATCATTAGGAGAATGATGTGATGGAGAAGACCCAAACTATGAATGTAGCATATGATCGTGTCAGTTTATTGCTGTTGTTTTATGCATGTCAATGTATCTCTTCCTATGACCATGCGATCGTGCAACTCCCGGACACTGGAGGAATACCTTGTGTGTATCAAACATCGCAACGTAACTTGTTGACTATAAAGGTGCTCTAGAGGTATATCCGAGGGTGCTTGTTGGATTGGCATGGATCAAGACTGGGGTTTGTCACTCCTTAAGACGGAGAGGTATCTCAGGACCCACTTAGTAATACAACATCACAACAAGCCTTGCAAGCAATGTGACTAAAGAGTTAGACACATGATCTTATATTACAAAACTATTAAAGAGACTTGCCCGTAACGAGATTGAAATAGGTATGGAGATACCAACTATCGAATCTCAGGCAAATAACATAGTGTGGGACAAAGGGAACAACACACGGGATTAACTGAATCCTTGACATAGAGGTTCAATCGATAAGATCTTCATACAATATGTAGGATCCAATATGGGCATCTAGGTCCCGCTATTGGTTCTTGACCGTAGAGGTGTCTCGGTCATATCTACATAGTTCTCGAACACGCAGGGTTTGCATACTTAAGGTTCGGTGACATTTTCTTTATAGTTGAATTATTGACGGTCGTAACCCAATCGTATTCAGAGTCCCGGATGAGATCCCAGATGTCACGAGTGTCTTCGGAATGGTTCAGAAACGAAGATTGATATATAGGAATGTTGCATTTGGCTTCCGAAAAGCTTTCGGGCATTACCGGTAAAGTATCGGAAGTGACGAATGGGTTCCCGGGTTTTACCAGGAGGGGCCGCCCACCCGGGAGAGGACCTAATAGGCACATGGGTGGCGCACCATCCCTTTGTGGGCTGGTGAGGCCAGCCCAATAAGCCTATTTCAGCTAAAGCAAAAATAGGAAAAAGGAAAAAAAGGGAGGAGGTGGACAAGGGTGGCTCCCTCTTGTTCCTCCTATATATATTGGCGATTCGAGAGGGTTTTGGCACCCCAAGCCATAGTGTCGTCCTCTCTCTCCAACACTTCGTGAGATCTCATAGCTCGTTTGGTACGGCACGATGAAACCCTGCCGGAGTAGCTCCACCACCATCACCGCCACGCCATTGTGCTGCCGGAGAATTCAGCTACCTCTTAGTCTCTCTTGCTGGAACAAGAAGGCGGAGATCGCCATAGAGTTGTACGTGTGATGAACATGCAGGTGTCGTCCGTTCGGTACTAGATCGGGACGGAGTTCGTGGGACGCTTTTGTTTCAGATCGCGGAGATGTTTG
This sequence comes from Hordeum vulgare subsp. vulgare, assembly GCF_904849725.1. Classification (NCBI taxonomy): domain Eukaryota; kingdom Viridiplantae; phylum Streptophyta; class Magnoliopsida; order Poales; family Poaceae; genus Hordeum; species Hordeum vulgare. The sequence continues at coordinate 120,293,770 of NC_058522.1, forward strand.
ACTACATCAACTATGTTTCTTAACGCTTCCCGCTTATCGATCTACTAGGGTATGTGGATCCGATCTCATCTCCCGTAGATGATCATCACCATGATACGTTTTTCGTGTACGTAGGAAATTTTTTGTTTCCCATGCAACATTCCCCAATAGTGGAATCATGAGCTAGGTTCATGCCTAGATGACATTTCGAGTAGAATACAAAAGAGTTTGTGGTTGTTGATGTTCAATTTTTTGCCCTCCTTAGTCTTTTCTTGATTCGACGGTATTGTTGGAGTGAAGCGGCCCGGACAAACATTACGCGTATGCTTACGAGAGACCGGTTTCATTGACACACCTGCAACTTGTTGCATAAAGATGACTGGCGAGTTTCTGTTTCTTCAACTTTAGTTGAATCGGATTTGACCGAGGCGGTCCTTGGAGAAGGTTAAATAGAATTTGCATATCACTGTTGTGGCTTTGCGTAAGTAAGATACGATCATACTAGATACCCATAACAGCCACGTAAAATTTGCAACAACAAATTAGAGGATGTCTAACTTGTTTTTGCAGGGTATGCATCTGATGTGATATGGCCAAAGACATGATATGATATATTGGATGTATGAGATGATCATGTTGTAATAGTTAAATATCGACCTGCACGTCGATGGTACGGCAACCGGTAGGTGCCATAGGGTTGTCTTTAAATTTATTTTGCGCATGCAGAAGCTCTTGCTATATCGCTAGGCAGTAGCTTTAGTAGTAACAACATAGATAGCACAAAAACATCAATGGGAGCACCATGATGGAGATCATGGCGCGGCACCGGTGACGATGGAGATCATGCCGGTGCTTTGGTGATGGAGATCAAGAAGCACAAGTTCATGGCCATAACATGTCAGTTATGATTTGCATGTGATGTTAATCCTTTCTGGACCTTATTTTGCTTAGGACGACGGTAGCACTATAAGGTGATCTCTCACTAAAATTTCAAGATAAGATTGTGTTCTCCCCGACTATGCACCGTTGCGACAACTCGTCGTTTCGAGATGCCACTTGATGATCGGGTATGATAGACTCAACGTTTACATACAACGGGTGCAAAACAGTTGCACACGCGGAACACTCGGGTTAAACTTGACGAGCCTAGCATGTACAGACATGGCCTCGGAACACAAGAGACTGAAAGGTCGAGCATGAATCATATAGTTGATATGGTCAACATGGAGATGTTCACCATGGAAACAAATCTCAACTCACGTGATGATCGGACTTGAATTAGTGAATTTGGATCATGCGACACTCGAATGACTAGAGGGATGTCAATTTGAGTGGGAGTTTATAAGTAATATGATTAGCTAAACTATGTTATCTTGAACATAGTCTAAGTAATCTTTCTAAAATTTTATGTTGTATGTCAATGGCTCGCGCAGCTGTAACCCTGAATTTTAATGCGTTCCTAGAGAAAACTAAGATTAAAGATGATGGAAGCACCTTTGTTGACTGGGCTCGTAATCTGAGGCTTATCCTGCAGGCTGCCCAAAAGTCATATGTCCTTGATGCAGCGCTAGGTGATGAACCACCAGTAACGGCGACCCAAGACGTTTTGAATGCTTGGCAATCGCGGAAGGATGACCAGTCATTAGTTCAATGTGAAGTTTTGTATGGCTTAGAACCGGGACTTCAAATACGTTTTGAAGGTCATGGAACATATGAGATGTTCGAGGAGTTGTAGTTTAACTTTGAGAAGAATGCCTAGATCGAGAGGTATGAAAGCTCCGATAAGATCTATGCTTGTAAAATGGAGGAGAACGCGTCTGCAGTGAACACATACTCAGAATGTCCGGGTACCCTCACCGTCTAGCTCAGCTGAGGATTGCTCTCCCGCAAGAAGCTATCACTGATAGAGTTCTTCAGTCACTTCCACCTAGCTATAAGAGCTTTGTGTTGAACTATAACATGCAAGGGATAAATAAGACACTCACTGAGCTATTTGCGATGGTAAAAGTCGTAGCGTCAGAAATCTAGAAAGAGCATCAAATGTTGATGGTAAATAAGACCACTAGTTTCAAGAAACACTGCAAGGGAAAGAAGGGTAACTCCAAGAAGAGTTGCAAATATGTTGCCACTCCGACGAACAAACCCAAGTCTAGACCTAAGTCGGAGACTAACTACTATCATTGCAAGGGAACTGGTCACTAGAAGCGGAACTGCCCCAAGTATCTGGCCGATAAGAAGGCGGCCAATGCCAAAGAAGGTATATTTGATATACATGGTATTGATGTGTACCTCACCAGCTCTCGTAGTAGTGCCTGGGTATTTGATACCGGTTCTGTTGCTCACATTTGCAACTCGAAATAGGAACTGCGAAATAAACGAAGGCTGGCAAAGGATGAAGTGATGATGCGCGTGGGAAATGGTTCCAAGGTTGATGCGATCGCCGTCGGCACAGTCTCACTTCAGTTACCATCGGGATTAGTGATAAACCTCAATACATGTTATTTAGTGCCTATGTCAAGCATGAACATTATATCTGGCTCTTGTTTATTGCGAGGCCTTTACTCACATAAATCAAAGAATAATGGTTGTTTTATTTACATGAGTAATATGTTTTCTATTCATGCACCCAATTTGAGGGGTTTATTCATGTTGAATCTCGATAGTGATGATACACATATACATAACACTGAGACCAAAAGATGTAGAGTTAATAATGATAGCGCCACTTTCTTGTGGCACTGCCGCTTAGGTCATATTGGTGTAAAGGCCATGAAGAAACTCCATGCTGATGGACTTTTAGAGTCACTTGATTTTGAGTCACCTGACACATGCGAACCATGCCTCATTGGCAAGATGACTAAGCCTCCGTTCTCCGGAACAATGGAGCGTGCAAGTGACTTGTTGGAGATCATACATACTAAAGTATGTGGACTGATGAGTATAGAGGCACGCGATGGATATCGTTATTTTCCCACCTTCACTTATTATTTGAGTAGATATGGTTATATTTACTTAATGAAGCACAAGTATGAAACATTTGAAAAGTTCAAACAATTTCAGAGGGAAGTTGAAAATCAGCATAGCAAGAATATTAAATTCCTACGATCTGATCGAGGAGGAGACTATATGAGTTAGGAGTTTGGTGCTCACTTAAGACAATGTGGAATTGTTTCACAGTTGACACCGCCTGGAACACCACAGCGCAATGGTGTGTCCGAACATCGTAATCGAACTTTATTGGATATGGTGCGATCTATATTTGCCATTATCATTTTGGGGCTATGCATTAGAGACAGCTGCATTCACTTTAAATAGGGCACCATCAAAGTCCGTTGAGACGACGCCATATGAACTATGGTATGGCAAGAAGCCAAAATTGTCGTTTCTTAAAGTTTGGGGATGTGATGCTTATGTCAAAAACTTCAGCCTGAAAACCTGGAACCCAAAGAGGAAAAGTGTGTCTTCATAGGTTAACCAAAAGAGACAGTTGCATATACCTTCTATTTCAAATCTGAGGACCAAGTGTTTGTCGCTAAGAATGGAGCTTTTCTTGAGAAAGAGTTTCTCTCGAAAGAATTGAGTGGGAGGAAGATAGAACTTGATGAGGTTGTATAACCTTTGCTTCAACAAGTTGGTGGCGTAGGGAAGAAAGAAGTTTCTGTCAAAGCTACACCAGTTGAAGAGGAAGCTAATATAATGATGATGATCATGAGACTTCATATCAAGTTGCTATCAAACATCGTAGGTCGACAAGAGTACGTACTGCTCCTGAGTGATACAGAAATCCTGTCCTGGCAATCATGTTGTGGGACAACAATGAGCCTGTGAATTATGTAGAAGCAATAATGGGCCCGGATTCCAACAAATGGTTAGAGGCCATGAAATCCGAGATAGGATCTATGTATCAAAACAAAGGCTGAAAGGCTACTCAGAGAAAATGGATCTTTAAGAAGAAGACGGATGCGGAAGGCAATGTGACCGTCTATGAAGCTCGACTTGTGGCAAAGGGTTTTTCACAAGTTCAAGGAGTTGACTACGATGAGACATTCTCAGCCGTAGCGATGCTTAAGACCGTCCGAATCATGTTAGCAATAGTTGCATTTGTCGATTATGAAATATGGCTGATGAATGTCAAAACGGCGTTCCTTAAAGGGTTTCTTAAGGAAGAGTTGTATATGATGCAACCCGAAGGTTTTGTCGATCCAGAGAATGCTGATAAAGTATGCAAACTCCAGCGATCCATTTATGGACTGGTGCAAGCATCTCGGAGTTGGAATCAGCTTTTTGATGAGGTGATCAAGGCGTTTGGGTTTATACAAGTTTTGGAGAAGCTTGTATTTACAAGAAAGTAAGTGGGAGCTCTATAGAGTTTGTAATATTATATGTGGATGACATATTGGTGATTGGAAACGATATAAATTTTTTGGGAACCACAAAGGATTACTTGAATAAGAGTTTTTAAAGGAAGGACCAAGGAGAAGATCCTTACATATTAGGCATTAAGATCTATAGAGATAGATCAAAACGCCTAATAGGACTTTCACAAAGTACATACCTTGATAAGGTTTGGAGAAGTTCAAAATGGAAAAATCCAAGAAGGGGTTATTGCTTGTGTTACAAAGTATAAAGTTGAGTAAGACTCAATGCCTAGTGTCTGCAGAAGATAGAGAAACGATGAGTGTCGTCCCCTATGCTTCAGCCATAGGGTCTATCATGTATGCAATGTTCTGCACACGACCGGATGTCAGCCTGGCCATAAGTATGGCAGGCAGGTTTCAAAGTAACCCAGGAATGGACCACTAGAAAGCGGTCAAGAATATTCTGAAGTACGTGAAAAGGACTAAAGAAATGTTTTTCGCTAATGGAGGTGACGAAGAGCTCGTCATAAAGGGTTACATCGATGGAAGCTTCGACACTGATCCGGATGATTCTAAGTCGCAAACCGGGTATGTACATATTCTCAATGGGGGTGCGGTAAGCAGGAGCAGTTCGAAGCAAAGTGTCGTAGCTGATTCTACATGCGAACCGGGGTACATAGCAGCCTCGGAGGCGGCTACGGAAGGTGTCTAGATGAAGCAGTTCACGACAGATCTTGGAGGTGTGCTAAGCGCACTAGATCCAATAAATCTGTTATGTGACAAAACTGGTGCCATTGCTCTAACCAAGGAACCAAGGTTTCACAATAGGACCAGACACATTAAACGACCCTTCAACGCCATCCGTGATTACATCAAGGAGGAGGACATAAATATTTGCAAAGTGCACAGAGATCTGAATGATAGAGACTGATGACCCACAAGTGTAGGGGATCTACCGTAGTCCTTACGATAAGTAAGAGTGTCAAACCAACGAGGAGCAGAAGGAAATGACAAGCAGTTCTCGGTAAGGTATTATATGCAAGCACTGAAATTGTTGGTAACAGATAGTTTTGGGATAAGATAACTTGTAATAGGTGACAAGTAACAAGTGTAATAACGGTGCAGCAAGGTGTCCCAATCCTTTTTATAGAAAAGGACAAGCCATGACAAACTCTTATATAAAGCAAAGCGCTCCTGAGGACACATGGGAATTTCTGTCAAGCTAGTTTTCATCATGCTCATATGATTCGCGTTTGTTACTATGATAATTTGATATGTGGGTGGACCTGCGCTTGGGTGCTACCCTTACTTGGACAAACGTCCCACTTATGATTAACCTCTCTCGCAAGCATCCGAAACTATGAAAAAATAATTAAGATAAATCTAACCATAGCATGAAACATATGGATCCAAATCAGCCCCTTACGAAGCAACGCATAAACTAGGGTTTAAGCTTCTGCCACTCTAGCAACCCATCATCTACGTATTACTTCCCAGTGCCTTCCTCTAGGCCTAAATAATGGTGAAGTTTCATGTAGTCGACGTTCACATGACACCACTAGAGGAGAGACAACATACATCAAATCAAAATATCGAACGAATACCAAATTCACGTGATTACTTATAACAAGACCTATCCCATGTCCTTAGGAACAAACTTAACTACTCACAAAGCATATTCATGTTCATAATTAGAGGAGTATTTATGATAATTAAGGGTCTGAATATATAATATTCCACCAAGTACACCAACTAGCATCAACTACAGGGAGTAATAAACACTATTAGCACCCGCTGGTACCAATCTGAGGTTCAAGGCAAAGATATGATACAAGAGACAAACTAGGGTTTGGAGAGCAGATGGTATTGATGGAGATTGATCCCCTCTCAATGAGACGATCTTTGGTGATGACGATGGCTTCGATTTCCCCATCCGGGAGGGAATTTTCTCCGGCGGAATAGCTCTGCGGAGCTCTAGATTAGTTCTGCCCTAGTTGCGCCTCGAGACGGCAGCGCTTCATCCCAAAATGTCTGACATGATTTTTTCCAGGTCAAAACCATTCATATAGCAGAAGATGGGAGCCGGAGGCTTGCCAAGGGGCCCACAAGCTCACACGGCGCGGCTAGGGAGTAGGCCGCGCCCCTATTCTTGTGGCTTCCTGGTGGGTCCCCCGAGGTATCACTTTCGCCCAGTATTTTTTATATATTCCAAAAAATTTCTCCGCAACTTTTCAGGACTTTTGGAGCTATGAAGAATAGGTCTCTAAGATTTGCTCCTTTTCCGGTCTAGAATTTGAGTTGCCGGCATTCTCCCTCTTCATATAAACCTTGTAAAATAAGAGAGAAAAGGTACAAGTATTGTACCTTGATGTGTAATAACAGGCCATAATGCAATAAATATCAATATAAAAGCATGTTGCAAAATGGACGTATCAACTCCCCCAAGCTTAGACCTCGCCTGTCCTCTAGCGAAAACCGAGATCGATAAATATGCCCACATGTTTAGAGACAGAGGTTTCGAAAAAATAAAATACAGACATGAGGGCATCATGATAATATTTAGAACAGTAACACATATTGATATATAATCTCTTATGATGGAGTAAAAATTCATTTACATGGTAAAATATGAATGAAGAACTCTGTTGAGAACCAACAAACCATGATCTCATTCATTGAAGCAATTAAAATTTATCATAACATAGGAAAGAGTCAATATAAGAGCTTGTAAGAAAACTGCACATACTCAATTATCTCATAGTATTTCACCATTGCTAACACTCACGCGGTACTCATGATATCAAAGCTTCCATCATACACACAGAAAGATAGGGGCTTACAATTCGCCTCCCAACTATTCACCTCAAGGGTTGTGTCAATAGTAATAACATATGATTACCCACATCCAAGTGGATATATGTGTCTAGACAATTCTCCAACATATGACGCTTGCCAAAAGATAAAGGCAAAATAAAGGGAACGGTAAATATCACCATGACTCTTGCTTAAAGATAAGTAGTAGAAAATAAAAGTAAGAAATTGGCCCTTCGCAACGGGAAGCAGAGGTTGTCATGCGCTTTTATAGTTGGATGCACGACCTATTAATGCAGAAGATCGTCACTTTATATTGCCCCTTGTGATAAAAACTTTATTATTCAGTATGTCGCTTTTATTTATTCCATATCACAAGTTCCTATAAAGTTTATTTCCCTCACAACAATTGATCACACATTTTTAGAGAGCAATTTTTTATTGCTTGCACCTATGACAACTTACTTGAAGGGTCTTATTCAATCCATAGGTAGGTATGGTGAACTCTCAAGGCAAAACTGGGTTAAGGGTGTTTGGAAGCACAAGTAGTATATCTACTTAGTGTGGGAGTTTTTGGCAAATATGAGTGGAATCAAGGGACACATGTTGAAGGATCTATAGCCATATAACTTCTATCCGGAAATAAGAAAACATAACTCATTATGTTGTCTTCCTTGTCCAACATCAACTTCTTAACATATGATATTTTAATGAGTGCTCACAATCATAGAATTTACTAGGACAATATATTTATATGTGAACCTCTCTTTCTTATTATTTCCTTATAATTGGAACAATGACCAATAACTTTGTTTGTCAACTCTCAGCAAATTTCAATCAACATATCTTTTATATGTGAAGTTATCACTCCCCATAAGATCATTATATACTCTTTCTTTCATTCTATATTTCCCCCTCTTGCTTTCATTCAATATACTCAGGCAATCATCTTAATTTCAAAAATTGTGATGTTTTTTCATTGAATCGTCACAGGAATGAGTGTCACAAGTTATAACTTTTGTTATAGTGACATCACAGATGTGCAACACCCCCTCATGCATCTCAATGTTTTGAGGATGTTTTAGCACCTCCACTAGGTAGGGGTTGATGAACTTCTCAAAAACCTTGTCCTTCAAAGCACTTGGAGAAGTCATGTTGATCTAAATCTATGGAAGAAACAGCTCGAAACGAAAACAGGAGAGATTGTCGTGGTACAAAGATCAAACCTTGGTGAGATTATGTAATGAATTTTTACCGACCCGAAGGAATGTTCCACAAGAAAACGGAGTCCGGAGGGTAAACCATTTTATAGGGTGACATGCCCATGGGATTCTTATAGGCAGTCCTATAAGCCCATAGTGCATCGTCAAGTTTGCTAGACAAATTCTTTCGAGGTCTATTGATGGTCTTTTGTAGGATAAATTTGATCTCCCTATTACTCAACTCGACATCATACTTAGCTAGCATCTTGCGGAAAACACCATGAATAAAGTGTGAACCGCCATCAGTCATCAAGTATCTAGGGACTCCAAATATTGGGAATATGACTTCTTTAAGCATCTTAATAGAGGTGTGGTGATCAGCATCTTTAGTGGGGATAGCTTCTACCCACTTAGCAACGTAAAACACATCAACTAAGATGTGAGTGTACCCATTGGAACTCGGGAAGGGTCCCATATAATCAAAGCCCAGACATGTGAATAGTTCATAGGCATTTCCTGACGCTTACTGATGTTCCCTATTCTTTCGCATTCGTCACAAGACAAGACAAACTTACGAGCATCCTTGAAGAGAGTGGGCCAATACAAACCTGATTGCAATACCTTATGGGCAGTTCTATCTCCAGCATGGTGTCCTTCGTAGGCTTCGGAATGACACTTCTCCAAGATATGTCCCTGTTCATGTTCAGGCACATAACGTCTAATAACACCATCTACTCCTTCCTTATAAAGGTGACGATCATCCCAAAAGTAGTGTCTGAAATCAAATAAGAATTTCTTCTTTTGCTGATAGGTGAAACTGGGTGGTATGTATTTGGCTAGGATATAGTTTGGATAATCAGCATGCCACGGTGCACTATGTGAAGTGCGGATGACAATTAATTGCTCATCAGGAAAGCTGTCATCAATAGGTAGTGGGTCATCAAGGACATTCTCTAGCCTAGACAAGTTATCTGCTACAGGGTTATCAGCACCCTTTCGGTCAACGACGTGCAAATCAAATTCCTGTAGCAGGAGAACCCATCTGATCAGGCTAGGCTTAGCGTCCTTCTTCTCCATAAGGTACTTAATAGCAGCATGATCAGAGTTAATAGTGACTTTGGAGTCAACGATGTAAGATCTGAACTTCTCACATGCAAACACGACAGCTAAAAATTCCTTCTCCGTAGTGGCATAGGTTCTTTGGGCACTGTCAAGAGTTTTACTAGCATAGTGAATGACATTCAACTTCTTGTCAACTCTGTGTCCTAGAACAGCACCAACAACGTAATCACTAGTGTCACACATGATTTCAGAGGGCAAGTTCCAGTCAGGTGGTTGAACAATAGGCGCGGTTATCAAAGCCTTCTTAAGTATTTCAAAGGCTTCCTCACAATCCTCATCAAAAACAAAAGGAACATCCTTGTGCAAGAGGTGTGTAAGAGGCCTAGAAATCTTACAGAAGTCTTTAATGAACCTTCTATAGAAACCAGCATGACCTAGGAATCTTCGTATACCTCTGATATCTGTGGGGCAAGGCATTTTCTCAATTGCATCAACCTTAGCCTCATCAACTTCAATGCCTCTTTCAGAGATTTTATGTCCTAAGACGATACCTTCATTGACTATAAAGTGGCACTTCTCCCAATTCAAGACAAGGTTGGTTTCTTCGCATCTCTATAAGACTCGATCAAGGTTGCTGAGGCAATCATCAAAGGAAGACCCGTAAACGGAGAAGTCATCCATGAAAACCTCGACAATATTTTCACGAAAGTCAGAGAATATAGCCATGATACATCTTTCAAAAGTGATAGATGCATTGCATAAGCCAAAAGGCATACGTCTATAAGCAAAGGTACCGAAGGGACAGGTGAAAGTGGTTTTCTCCTAATCAGATTGTGCAACAGGTATTTGCGAGAAACCTGAATAACCGTCTAGAAAGCAGAAGTGTGTGTGTTTTGATAGCCTTTCTAGGATTTGGTCGATAAACGGCAAAGGATAATGATCTTTCCTGGTTGCCTTGTTCAGTTTCCGGAAGTCTATCACCATCCTATAGCTGGTAATAATCCTTTGTGGGATTAGTTCATCCTTATCATTAGGAACGACGGTGATACCTCCCTTCTTAGGTACGCAATGTACTGGACTTACCCAATCACTGTGAGCAACAGGATAAATGATTCCTGCTTCCACAAGCTTTAACATTTCTTTTCTAATGACCTCTTTCATCTTAGGATTTAATCTCCTTTGATGATCAGCAACTGTTTTAAAGTCAGGATCAGTTTTAATCTTGTGCTGACATATAGTAGGACTAATACCCTTAAGATCATCAAGAGTATATGCAATAGCAGCACGGTGCTTCCTCAGAGTTCTTAGTAACTTCTTCTCTTCGTGCTCTGAGAGGAGAGCACTAATAATGACAGGATATATCTCCTTCTCATCAAGATAGACATACTTGAGAGTATCAGGAAACTGTTTAAGCTCGAACGCAGGATCACCCTTTGGTGGGGGAGGATCCCCAAGCAGTTCAACAGGCAGATTGTTCTTGAGAAAAGGATATTGTTCTAAGACAATTTTATCTATCTCATATGTCTCCTCCATATGCATATCATTTTCATTCTCAAGCATATATTGTTCTAAAGGATCCGTAGGAGGTACAACAATAGAGGCAAGAGAAATTATTTCATCTCTACTAGACGGCTCTCTTTCATGGGGTTGTCTTCCAAACTTGGAGAATTTAAATTCATGAGACACACCCTCGAAACTAACTATGACGGTCTGCTTAATGCAATCAGTGTGAGCATTGATAGTGTTGATGGGACAAAAGCTCTCTTCTGCAGTACCAAGGATGAGGAAATCAGTAGGATACTTCGTCTTTCCACACAGTACTTCTACGTCTCTCACAATTCCGAGAGGGTAGATAGTGTCTCTATTAGCTAGTGTAATAGTGACATCAATTGGTTCTAACTCAGCAGGTGCAATCTCATCTTTGATTTCATCATATAGAGAACGGGGTATTGGACTAACACTAACTCCCGTATCACATAAATCATGGTAACAGTGATCTCGTATCTTAACAGAAACAACGGGCAGGCTAACTACAGGTCCGTATTTTTCTTGCGCATGAGGTTTAGCAATTCTAGTGGAGTCCTCACAGAATTTAATAACATGCCCGTCTATGTCTTCAGCTAAGAGATCTTTGATAATATCAACACTAGGTTCAACTCTAATCTCCTCAGGGGGTGCAAGTGGTCTAATGTAACCCCTACGTATCACAGTTGGAGCTTTAGAATAATCCTTTATCCTAAGAGGGTATGGTTGTTTCTCAGTGTGATCACAAGGAACAACAGGATCACTAAAAGCAATGACTTTCTCCTCAACTAGATTGGTTTTGGCTATGTTGCTTTCTACAGGAGGACGATATTTAAACCACTTCTCGTTGGGAAGATCAACATGAGCAGCAAAATATTCACATAGAGAAGCTCCCATCTCAGAGTCAAGTACATACTTAGCGCTAAAATCTCTAAAAGTGTTTGTCTCAACAAAAGATTTAATGCAATCAAAATGGAAATTCATACCTACCTCCTTACCTTCCTCCAGCTCCCAATCTTTCGAGTTGCATTTGATTCTCTCCAACAAATTCCACTTGTGATCAATATCCTTCTTCATAAAAGAACCGGTACAAGAAGTGTCAAGCATGGTACGATCTTCAAGAGAAAGCCGAGCATAAATGTTTTGAGTGGTGATTTCTCTCGAGAGCTCATGATTGGGGCATGAATATAGCATTGATTTAAGCCTACCCCAAGCTTTAGCTATCTTTCCTTGTCACGAGGCCAAAAGTTATAAATAAATTTCCGATCACATTGTACTAAATGCATAGGACAGAACTTTTGATGAAATTCCAATTTCAACCGATTGTAGCCCCATGATCAAGTATCATCACATAGCCTATGCCATGTTAACGCCTTATCCTTCAAAGATAAAGCAAAGAGTTTCTTCTTTACCTCATCCTCGGGCAAACCTGCAAGCTTGAATAAACCACAAACTTCATCTACATAGATCAGATGCAAGTCTGGATGTGAAGATCCATCTCCTGTTAAAGGATTAGCCAATAGTTTCTCAAGCATACCCGAAGGAATTTCATAAAAGATATTTTCATTAGGTACCTCTGGTCGAGGAACAACTCCTCGTGCTTTCGTTCATGGTGAAGATACCCCGAACAAACTCCTCAAAGGAATAGTTTCCCTAGTGACAAGTGACAATAAATTTCTGCACAGTATATAGATGTTTCCTTACCAATTTCCACTTACCAAAGGTGCTTCACTCCCCGGCAATGGCGCCAGAAAAGAGTCTTGATGACCCACAAGTATAGGTGATCAATCGTAGTCCTTTTGATAAGTAAGAGTGTCGAACCCAACGAGGAGCAGAACGCTTTGATAAATAGATTTCAGCAAGGTAATAACTGCAAGCACTGAATGTAGCGGTAAAAATTGATTGTGTAGCGAGGTGAAACGTAGCAATAAAAATGTAACAAGTAACAAGTAGTAGCAACGGTGAATCAAGTGGCCCAATCCCTTTTGTAGCAAGGGACAAGCCTGAACAAAGTCTTATAGGAGGAAAAACGCACCCGAGGACACACGTGAATTTCTATCATGCTAGTTTCATCATGTTCATATGATTCGCGTTTGTTACTTTGACAGTTTGATATATGGCTGGACCGGCGCTTGGGTACTGCCCTTACTTGGACAAGCATCCCACTTATGATTAACCTCTCTCGCAAGCATCCAAAACTACAAAAGAAGAATTAAGACAAAGTCTAACCATAGCATTAAACTAGTGGATCCAAATCAGCCCCTCACAAAGCAACGCATAGACTGGGGTTTAAGCTTCTGTCACTCCAGCAACCCGTCATCTACTTACTACTTCCCAATGCCTTCCTCTAGGCCCAAATATGGTGAAGTGTTATGTAGTCGACGTTCACATAACACCACTAGAGGAAAAACAACATATAGCATATCAAAATACCGAACGAATATCAAATTCACATGACTATTATCAGCATGACTTATCCCATGTCCTCAGGAACAAAAGTAACTACTCACAAAACATAATCATAATCATGATCAGAGGTGTAATGAATAGCATCAAGGATCTGAACATAAACTCTTCCACCAAGTAATCCAACTAGCATCAACTACAAAGAGTAATCAACACTACTAGCAACCTTACAAGTACCAATCGGAGTTGCGAGACGAAGATTGGTTACAAGAGCTGAACTAGGGATTGGAGAGGAGATGGTGCTGATGAAGATGTTGATGAACATGCCTCCCCTTCGACGAGAGGAGTGTTTGTGATGACGATGGCGACGATTTCCCCCTCCGGGAGGGAAGTTTGCCCGGCAAGATCGTCCTGCCGGAGCTCTAGATTGGATCTGCTCAAGTTCCGCCTCGTGGCGGCGCCGAAACCACGAAAAAGCTCCCCTCTGATTTTTTCCAGACCAATACCCTTCATATAGCAAAAGAGGGGGCTAGTGGTCCATCAGGGAGGCCACAAGCCCCCACTCCGCCACCAGGGGAGTGGCGGGGTCAGGGCTTGTGGCGCCGTGGCAGCCCCCCTCCGGTAGTTCTTTCGCCCAGTATTTTTTATATAATCCCAAAAAAATACACGTACCTTTTCAGGGCATTTGGAGATGTGCAGAATAGTGGACTAAGATTTTCTCCTTTTCCAGTCCAGAATTCCAGCTGCCTGAATTCTCCCTCCTCAAATAAACCTTGCAAAATAAGAGAGAAAATGCATTAATATGGTACCGCAAGTAATATAACAGCCCAAAAAGCAATAAATATCAACATGAAAGCATGATGCAAAATGGATGTATCACCGCCCCCCTTTAGGGTGGGAAATCCTAAAGGGGGCGCCACCCTCCCTTCCCCCTATATATAGCGGGGGTTTTTGGCCTTTGAGAACACGATTTGCCATCTTTCTCGGCCCAGCCCTGTCTATCTTCTTCCTCCTCTCCCATGGTGCTTGGCGAAGCCCTCCCGGAGACCTCGTCTCTCCATCGACACCACGCCGTCGTGCTACCGGAGATCTTCCCCAACCTCTCCCTCCTCCTTGCTAGATCAAGGTGCGGGAGGCGTCACCGTGTTGCACGTGTGTTGAATGCGGAGGTGTCGTGATTCGGCACTAGATCGGAATCATACCGCACTGTGAATCGCTCTGGGTACGACTCCATCAAGCGAATTCTAGCAACGCTTCCGCTTAGCGATCTTAAAAGGTATGAAGATACAATCACCCCTCTCTCGTTGCTAGTCTCTCCATAGGAAGATCAGAATATGACGTAGGAATTTTTTTAATTTATGCTACGTTACCCAACACTGGCATCAGAGCCACGTTTTCTATGCGTAGATTCCATGCACGAGTAGAACACAAAAGGTTGTGGGTGCTGATTTGTCAATTGCTTGCCTCTACTAGTCTTATTCTTTTCCGCCGGTATTGTGGGATGAAGCGGCCCGGACCGACCTTACACGTACGCTTACGTGAGATAGGCTCCACATGCCGACATGCACAACATGCATAAAGTTGGCTAGAGGGTGTCTGTCTCTCCCATTCTAGACGAATTGGATTTGATGAAAAGGGTCCTTATGAAGGGTAAATAGCTTTGGCTTATCATCGTTCTGGCTGTCACGTAGGTAAGAAGGCATTCTTGCTAGAAACCAAAATCAGCCACATAAAACTTGCAAACAACAATTAGAGGACGTCTAACTTGTCTTTGCAGGGTTTGACATGTGATGTGATATGGCCAAAGTATTGATGTTACATGTGTGATGTATGATATGATCAAGTTATTGTAATAGGAATCACGACTTGCATGTCGTTGAGTATGACAACCGGCAGGAGCCATAGGAGTTATCTTAATTTATTTTATGAGATGCAACGCCATGTGTTTACTACCTTTACTTCATTGCTAACGGTTAGCTATAGTAGTAGTGGTAGTAGTTGGCGTGATGACTTCACGGAGACACGATGATGGAGTTCATGGTATTACGCCGGTGACAATGATGATCATGCGATGCCCGAAGATGGAGATCGAAAGAGCAAAGATGATAATGGCCATATCATGTCACTATATGATTGCATGTGATGTTTATCATCTAATTTCTTAGAACGACGGTAGCATAATAAGATGATCCCTCATAAAAATTTCGAGAACGTATTCCCCTAAGTTTGCACCGTTGCGAAGGATCGTTGTCTCGAAGCACCACGTGATGATCGGGTGTGATAGATTCTAACGTTCGCAAACAACGGGTGTAAGCCACATTTACACACGCGAAACACTTAGGTTGACTCGACGAGCTTAGCATGTACAGACATGACCTCGAATATAAGAGACCGAAAGGTCGAACATGAGTCGTATGCTTGAATATGATCAGCATGAAGTTGCTCACCATGATGACTAGTCCGTCTCACATGATCATCGGACAAAGGTTAGTCCACATGGATCATGTATCACTTCAATGACTAGAGGGATGTCGATTTAAGTGGGAGTTCATCATATGAACTTTATTATCATGAACATAGTCAAATAGGTCTTTGCAAATTATGTAACTTTCGCTATAGCTCTACGGTATTTGATATGTTCATAGATAAATCTTAGTTGAAAGATAGAACTAGCGATTGTGCGGATTGGGTCCGTTAACTGAGGATTGTCCTCATTGCTACGAAGAAGACTTATGTCTTTAATGCACCGCTTAGTCTGCTGAACCCCAAGCATGGTCTGTAGATGTTGTGAACATCCGACATACATGTTTTTGGATAACTACATGATAGTTCAATGCGTGTTGCTTGAACAACTTAGAATTAAGGCATTAAAGACGTTTCGAACGTCGTGGGACATACGTGATGATCCAAGAGATAAAATTGGGAATTCCTGCTTGTGCCCTTGTTGAGAGGTATGAGACCTCCGACGAGATTCTTTGTTTGCAAAATAAAGAAGAAGAACTCAATCATAGAGCATGTGCTCAGATTATCTGAGTACTACAATCGCTTGAATCGAGTGGGAGTTAAACTTCCACATGAGACAGTGATAGTTCTCCGAGGGCACTGACACCAAGCTACTAGAGCTTGGTGATGAACTATAACGTATCAAGGATGGATATGATGATCCTTGAGCCATTCGTGCTGTTTGACACCACGAAAGTAGAAGTCGAAAGGGAGCATCAATTGTTGATGGTTTGTAAAACCACTAGTTTAAAGAAGGGAAAGGGCTTGAAGGGATACTACATTAAACGGCAAACCAGTTGCTGCTCTATGAAGACATCCAAGGATGAACCCAAACCCGAGACTATGTGCTTATGAAATAAGGGGAACAGTCACTGAAGAGGAACTGCCCTCCAAACTTGGTAGATGAGAAGGCCGGCAAAGTCGACAGAAGTATATTTGATATACATGATATTGATGTGTACTTTACTAGTACTCCTAGTAGCACCAGGGTATAAGATACCGGTTCGGTTGCTAAGTGTTAGTAATTCGAAATAAAAGCTACGGAATAAACAGAGACTTATAAAGGCGACGTTACGATGTGTGTGTTTCCAAGGTTGATATGATCACACATCGCACACTCCCTATACCATCGAGATTAGTGTAAAACCTAAGTAATTGTTATTTGGCGTTTGCTTTGAGCATAGACATGATAGGATTATGTTAATGGCAAATACGATTATTCATCTAAAGAGAATAATGGTTATTCTGTTTAGTTGAATGATACCTTAAATGGTTTTGCACATAGAATGAATGGTTTATTGAATCTCGATCGTAGTGATACACATGTTCATAATATTGTTACCAAAAGATACAAAGTAGAAATGATAGTACCACTTACTAGTGGCACTCCTACTTGAGTCATATTGATATAAAATGCACGTAGAAGCTCCATGCTGATGGATCTTTGTACTCACTCATTTTTGAAACATTTGAAACATGCAAACCATGTCTGTTGGTATAAACGCATGAAGAAACTCCATGCAGATGGATCATTTGACTCACTTGATTTTGAATCACTTGAGACATGGAAATCAAACCACATGGGCTAGATGATTGAAGACCTCTTTTTCAAGTGAGATGGAACAAGAATGTAACTTGTTGTAAGTAATACATTTTGATGTGTGCAGTCCGATGAGTACCGAGGCACGTTGTGGATCTTATTGTGTTCATACTTCACAAATGATTTGAGTATATACTAGTGTATTTACTTGATAAAACAGAAATCTGATTTATTGAAATGTTCAAGTAATTTCAGAGTGAAGCTGAAGATCATCGTGACAAAAGGATTGTATGTCTACGATGTGATCGTGGAGGAAAACATATATATATCTGAGTTATGAGTTTAGTAAACATTTAAGACAAAGTGAAAATAGTTTCACATGAAAAATGTTTCACAACTCATGCCACCTGGAACACCATAGTCTGATGGTGTGTACGTATGTCATAGTCGTGCCCTATTATATATAGTGCATACTATCATATTTATTATCAAATTACCAATATTGTTTATGGGTTAGGCATTAGAGACAACTGCATTCACTTTAAATAGGGCACCACGTAATTCCGTTGGAGATGACACCGTATGAACTATGGTTGAGAGAAACCTAAGCTGTCATTTCTTAAAAGATTGGTGTTGCGATGCTTATGTGAAAAAGTTTTTAGCCTGATAAGCTCGAACCCAAAGCGGATAAATGCATTTTCATAGGACACCCAAACAGTTGGGTATACCTCCTATCTCAGATCCGGAAGCAAATGTGTTTGTTTCTTTAGACGAGTCCTTTCTCGAGGAAAATTTTCTCTCAAAAGAATTGAGTGGGAGTTTTGGTGGAAAATTGATGAGGTTATGTGAACCATCACTTCAACCAGTGTGTGTGTAGCAGGAGCAAGAAGTTGTTACTCTGGAACCTACACCAATTGAAGTGGAAGCTAAGGTAATGATCGTGAGACTTCAGATCAAGTTACTAGAAACCTCGTAGGTCGACAAGGTCACGTACTGGTGCTACAGAATGGTGCAGTAACCCTGTCTTGAAGGTCATGTTGTTGGAGAACAATGAACCTACGAGCAATGGAGAAGCGATGGTGGGCCCAGATTCCGACAAATGGTTGTAGGCCATGAAATCTGAGAGAGGATCCATGTATGAAAAACAAAGTATAGACTCTGGAAGAACCACTTGATGGTCATAAGACTATTAACTGTGAATGGATCTTTAAAAGAAGACAGACGATGATGGTGAAAAGTCAACATTAAGAAAGTTCGACTTGTCGCAAAAGTGTTTTCGACAAAGTTCAAAGAGTTGACTACAATGAGACTTTCTCACTCATAGTGATGCTGAAAGTCTGTTGAAATTATGTTAGCAGTTGCTGCATCATTTATGAAATATTGCAGATAGGATGTCAAAATATTGTTTCCTCGACGGTTTCCTTGAGGAAAGGTTGTATGTGATACAACCAGAAGATTTTGTCGATCCTAAAGGGTGCTAACAAGTATGCAAAGCTCCAGCCATCCTTCTATGGACTGGAGCAAGCATCTCGGAGTTGAAATATACACTTTGATGAGATGATCAAAGTTTTCGGTTCTATACAAAGTTTATGAGAAACTTGTATTTCCAAAAGGTGAGTGGGAGCACTATAGAGTTTTTGATGGTATTGTGGTTGATATACTGTTGATCGGAAATAATGTAGAATTTCTTTAAAGCATAAAGGGTTGTTTGAAAAGTGTTTTTAAAGAACACCTAGATGTAGATACTTGAGAGTTCACCATCAAGATCTATAAAGATAGATCGAATTGCTTAATGGAACTTTTAGCGAATTGCATGCCATGACAAGGTTTTGAAGGAGTTCAAAATAGATCAGCAAAGAATGAGTTCTTGACTATGTTGCAAGGTGTAAATTTGAGTATGACTCAAAGCCCGACCACGGCAGAAGAAAGAGAAAGGACGAATTTCGTCCCCTATGCATCAGCCGTAGACTCTACCAGTATGCTATGCTTTGTACCGCACCTAAAGCGTGCCTTGCCATTAGTCAGTCACGGGGTAGAAGAGTGATCTAGAAATGGATCACTCGACAATGGTCAAAGTTATCCATAGTAACTAATGAACTAAGGAATATTTCTCAATTATGGAAGTGATTGAAGAGTTCATCGTAAAGGAGTTACGTCGATACAAGGTTTGTCACTGATCCGGAGGACTATGAGTAGTAACCCGGATTCATACAATGGAGCAATTATTTGGAATGGTTTCAGATGGGCCGTAGTAGCATATATAGGATGACATAGAGATTTGTAAAGCACACACGGATCTGAAAGGTTCACAGACGTTGACTATAAACCTCTCTCACAAGCAAGACATGATCAAACCCCAAAACTGTATGGGTGTTGAATTCTTTACAATCACATAGTGATGTGAATTAGATTATTGACTCTAGTGTAAGTGGGAGACTGTTGGAAATATGCCCTAGAGGCAATAATAAAATGGTTGTTATCATATTTCCTTGTTCATGATAATCGTCTATTGTTCATTATATAATTGTATTAACAGGAAACAGTAATACATGTGTGAATAAATACATCACAATGTGTCCCTAGCAAGCCTCTAGTTGGCTAGCTCGTTGATCAATAGATGATCATGGTTTCCTGATCATGGACATTAGATGACATTGATAACGGGATCACATCATTGGGAGAATGATGTGATGGACAAGACCGAATCCTAAGCATAGCACTAGATCGTGTTGTTCATATGCTAAAGCTTTTCTAATGTCAAGTGTCTTTTCCTTTGACCGTGAGATTGTGCAACTCCCGGATACCGTAGGAGTGCTTTGGGTGTATCAAACATCACAACGTAACTGGGTGACTATAAAGGTGCACTACGGGTATCTTCGAAAGTGTCTGTTGGGTTAGTACGGACCGAGATCGGGATTTGTCGCTCCTTGTGACGGAGAGGTATCTCTGGGCCCACTCAGTAAAACATCATCATGGGCTCAATGTGACTAAGGAGTTAGTCACACGATGACGTGCTACAGAACGAGTAAAGAGACTTACCGGTAACGAGATTGAACAAGGTATGGGTATACCGACGATCGAATCTCGGGCAAGTTCTATACCGACAAACAAAGGGAATTGTATACAGGATTGATTGAATCCTTAACATCGTGGTTCATTCGATGAGATCATTGTGGAACATGTCGGAGCCACCATGGATATCCAGATCCCGCTAATGGTTATTGGCCGGAGAGTGTCTCGGTCATGTCTGCATGCCTCCCGAACCCGTAGGGTCTACACACTTAAGGTTCGATGACGCTAGGGTTATAGGGAATTGCTATACGAGGTGACCGAAGGTTGTTAGGTGTCCCGGATGAGATCCCGGATGTCACGAGGAGCTCCGGAATGGTCCGGAGGTAAAGATTGATATATAGGATGGATGGGTTTGGGCGCCAGAAATGTTTTGGGCGCCACCGGCAAAGTACCGGGACCACCGGAAGGGTTCCGGAGGTCCATCGGGAGGGGCAACCAGCCCCAGGAGGCTACATGGGCGAATTGTGAGAGAGAACCAGCCCCTAGGTGGGCTGGTTCACCCCCCACACCTAGCCCAAGGCACCTAGAGAGGGAAAGGGGGGAAACCTTAAGTCAGGTCGGCTAAGGCCCACCAGGGGTGCGCCACCCCCCTCTCACCCTCCTTGCCGCCACCCCCTCTCCCATCTAGGGTTGCCGCCCCCTTTAGGATGGGAAACCCTAATGGGGGCGCCACCCTCCCTTTCCTCTATGTATAGAGGGGGTTTTTGGCCTTTGAGTACACGGTTTTCCGTCTCTCTCGGCGCAGCCCTGTCTCTCTGATGTCCGTTATGCTAATGCACAAAAGACCTTCCAATGGCGCGAGAAATGACACATTGACGGGAGAATATTTGGTGTGTCGACGGCACCAGGAATCCTTCTGCGTTGGTGTTCCCTCGAAGCGGAGAGGATGATGTAGCACAACGGAGGTAAGTATTTCCCTCAGTTTGAGAACCAAGGTATCAATCCGGTGGAGAAGTATCTCAAGATCCTGCACAAACACAAAAACTTGCACCCAACGCTATGAAGGGGTTGTCAATCCCTTATAGATTGTTTGCCAAGTGAGAACTGAAAGCAACAAAGTAACAAACCAAAGTAATAGCGGAGGTGTAAACGATGGATGTGAATAGACCCGGGGACCGTAGTGTTTACTAGTGGCTTCTCTCATGAAAGCAAGTAGACGGTGGGTGAACAAATTACTATCGAGCAATTGAAAGAACCACGCAAAGTCGTGACGATATCTATGCAATGATTATATCTATAGGCATCACATCCAAAACAAGTAGACCGATACTTTCTGCATCTACTACTATTACTCCACACGTCGACCGCTATCCAACATGTATCTAGTGTATTAAGTCCATAAGAACAGAGTAATGCCTTAAGCAAGATGACATGATGTAGAGGGATAATCTCAAACCAATGATAAAAACCCCATCTTTTGACACTTGATGGCAACTACTTGATGTGTGCCTTGCTGCCCGTACTGTCACTGGGAAAGGTCACTACATGGTAGAACCCAAAACCAAGCACTTCTCCCATTGCAAGAACCATAGATCTAGTTGGCCAAACAAAACCCAAGACTCGGAGAGACTTACAAGGATATCAAATCATGCATATAAGAAATCAGCAAAGACTCAAATATATTTCATAGATAATCTGATCACAAATCCACAATTCATTGGATCTCGACAAACACACCGCCAAGGAAGATTACATCGGATAGATCTCCATGAAGATCATGGAGAACTTTGTATTGAAGATCCAAGAGGGAGAAGAAGCCATCTAGCTACTAACTACGGACCCGTAGGTCTGAAGTGAACTACTCACGAGTCATTGGAGGGGCGACGATGATGATGAAGAAGCCCTCCAACTCCAAAGTCCCCTCCGGCAGGGCACCTGGAAGGGTCTCTAGATGAGATCTCGCGGAAACGGAAGCTTGCGGCGGCGGAAAAATATTTTCGAGGCTCCCCTGATTTTTTTGCGGAATATTTGGGAAATTATAGACCAAAGACCTAGGTCAGGGGGCAGCCAGGGAGGCCACAAGCCTGCCCACCGCCGCCTCCCCCTGGTGGCGGAGTGGGGGCTTGTGGGCTTCCTGGAGGCCACCTGGCCTGGACCAAAGGCCCCCTGATCTTCTTCCGTTCGGGAAAAAATCATTTCGGGGTTTTTCTTCCGTTTGGACTCCGTTTCAAAATCACATCTGAAAAGATTCAAAAACATGGAAAAAACAGGAACTGGCACTTGGAACTGAATTAATAAGTTAGTCCCAAAAAGGATATAAAAGGTACATAAAACAACCAAAGAAGACAAGATAACATCGTGAAACCATAAAAAATTATAGATACGTTTGAGACGTATCACTCTCTTCTTCCTCCTGTCCCGTGGTGCTTGGCGAAGCGCTGCCGGGAGACCTCGTCTCTCCATCGACACCACACCGTCGTGCTGTCGGGGATCTTCCCCAACCTCGCCCTCCTCCTTGCTTGATCAAGGTACGGGAGACGTCACCAGGCTGCACGTGTGTTGAACGCGGAGGTGCCGTGATTCGGCACTAGATCGGAATGAAACCGCGATCTGAATCGCTGCGAGTACGATCCCATCAACCGCGTTCTAGCAACGCTTCCGCTTAGCGATATTCAAAGGTATGAAGATACACTCACCCCTCTCTCGTTGCTGGTCTCTCCATAGGAAGATCTAAATATGACGTAGGAAAATTTCGAATTTATGCTACGTTACCCAACAGCCGCCTCCTGACTCCACACACTTGCGGATGCACTTCGACAGCTCCAAGATGCGGACCGGCCTGGGAGCCAGCATCGTCCTGACGTCCCCGAAAGGGGAACAACGAAAATATGTTCTATAAATCCACTTCGCCGCCTCCAACAACGTGGCCGAGTACGAGGCGCTCGCACACGGCCTCTGGCTTGCCGGAGGGATCGGCATCCGACGGATTCTTTGCTTTGGCGACTCCGACCTTGTGGTGCGACAGGTCTTTGGCGAATGGGACGCGAGGGACGCCAATATGGCCAACTACTGCTTCCTCGTTCAGCATTATAGTGGCCCTTTGGAGGGTTGCGAATTCCACCAAGACCCGCGGGCAGACAACGAGGCGACGGATATGCTGGCGAAAATCAGCTCCACCCCGCAAGCAATTCCAGCCGGTGTTTCCCTCGAGCATCTGCACAATCCGTCTATCCGACCGTCTCCGGAGTCAACATCAATCTTCGTGCCCGCGGACCCATCCGACCCAACAGCTTCGGCATCGGAGGCTCCGCCGGCTTCGACCGCTTTGCTGGCTCCAGCTGCTTTGCCGACTCCGACAACGCCGTCGGCTATGAGAAAACTCAAGCCTAGTGGGTCCAGCTTCGAGCCGGTGGCCGTCATGGAGTTTGACGGCGTCCGGCTGCTGCATGAATACCAAAGATAGACGATCTCGTCTCCGGGGCTGCAATGACAAACCCGGGGGCTAGATTTTCCCCTGGCACCAAGCCGAGCCAGAGCCGGCTCCCATGTCCCATCTTGAAGTTCCTCCTTCATGGCGAGCTCCCTCCTGACGAGGCAGGGGCACGGTAGATTCAACGCTGATCTCCTGCCTACGCCATCATCAACCGCGAGCTGCTTCGACGCAGTGAGACCGGTGTATTTCAACGATGCATTGAATCAGATAAAGGACCGGAAATCCTGAGAGACATCCATCAGGTCAAGTGTGGGCATCATGCCGCCTCTGGAACCCTGGTGGCCAAGTTGTTCTGCCATAGATTCTACTGTCCCACGTCCTTGTAGGAAGCGACAGACTTGGTCGACAAGTGTGAAGGATGCCAACGATTAAACACACAAAGCCACTGGCCGGCTACAATGCTCAAGACTATCCCCCTTTCATGGCCCTTTGCCGTTTGGGGGTCGATATGGTAGGGACTTTCAAGACCGCCCAAGGCGGCATGACACATCTCCTAGTAGCCGTCGACAAATTCACCAAGTGGATCGAGGCTAGGCCCATCAAGAAGATTGACGGCCCCACCGTCTTCAGGTTCATCAAGGACATCACAATCCGCTATGGCATCCCTCACAACATCATCACCGACAATGAAACCAACTTCACCAAAGGTGGAATGGTGCTCTTTTGTGACAAGGAGAGCATTCGAGTCGTCCTCGCATCAGTCGCCCACCCGCTGTAAAATGGCCAGGCGGAAAGGGTCAATGGGGTGATCTTAGCCGACATCAAGCCAAGACTCGTGGCGCCACTCATCACGTAAGCCGGCTGCTAGATCGAAGAGCTGTCGGTTGTGCTGTGGATCCTCCGTACCACGCCCAACCGGTCAACCAGCTTCACAACATTCTTCTTTTGTATACGGTTTGGAGGTTTTCATCCCCACGGATGTCGAGTTCGACTCACCTCGTTCCACCCTGTACATAGAGACGGATGCAAGAGAAGCAAGAGAAGACGACGTCAATTTACTCGAGGAGGCATGGGAGCTAGCATTGAGCCGATCGGCCATCTACCAACAGAAGTTGAGGCACTACCAGAGCAAAGGGATCAGACCCCTCTCTTTTTGTGAAGGGGACCTGGTACTTAGAAGAATCCAGCGAACCACCGGCCAGCACAAGCTCTCCTCTCCATGGGAGGGGCCCTTCATCGTTCATATGTCTCCAACGTATCTATATTTTATGATGGTTTCATGCTATTATCTTGTCAAACTTTGGATGTTTTGTATGCCTTTTATATATTTTTTGGGACTAACTTATTAACTGACTGCCAAGTGCCAGTTCCTATTTTTTCCATGTTTTTGAGCCCTTTCAGAGGAGATTTTGAAACAGAGTCCAAACGGAAGAAAATCCCCGAAAAGATTTTTTCCGCAACGGAAGAAGATCGGCAAGCTTGAGAGCCAAGGCAGGGGAGCCTCAGGGGCCCCACAAGCCCACACGCCCCGGCCAGGGGGGAGGCCGCGGCCCACATGCTTGTGGGCCCCCTGGGCGCCCTGTGACCTAGGTGTTGCGCCTATATATTCCCTAAAAATACAAAAAAAAATCAGGAGATCATCGAAATTACTTTTCTGCCGCCGCAAGCTTCTGTCTCCGCAAGATCCCATCTGGGGCACGTTCTCGTGCCCTGCCGGAGGGGGATTCGGACACGGAGGGCTTCTTCATCAACACCATGACATCTCCGATGATGTGTGAGTAGTTCACCATAGACCTACGGGTCCATAGCTAGTAACTAGATGGCTTCTTCTCTCTCTTGGATCTTCAATACAAAGTTCTCCATGAGCTTCATGGAGATCTATCCGATGTAATCTTCTTTTGCGATGTGTTTGTCAAGATCCGATGAATTGTGGATTTATGATCAGATTATCTATGAATCTAATTTTAGTTTCTTCTGATCTCTCTTGTGCATGATTTCATGTCCTTGTAATTCTCTTCGAGTTGTGGGTTTTGTTTGGACAACTAGATCTATGATGCTTGCAATGGGAGAAGTGCTTGGTTTTGGGTTCATACCGTGCGGTGACCTCACCCAGTGATAGAAGGGGTAGGGAGGCATGCATCGTGTTGTTTCCATCAAGGTTAAAAAGATGGGGTTTTCATCATTGGTTTGAGATTATCCCTGTACATCATGTCATCTTGCTTAAGGCGTTACTCTGTTCGTCAGGAACTCAATACACTAGATGCATGCTGGATAGAGGTTGATGTGTGGAGTAATAGCAGTAGATGTAGAAAATATCGGTCAACTTGTCTCGGACGTGATGCCTATATGTATGATCATTGCCTTAGATATCGTCATAACTTTGCGCGGTTCTATCAATTGCTCGACAGTAATTTGTTCACCCACCATGATATTTTCTATTTTGAGAGAAGCCTCTAGTAAACACTATGGCCCCCGGGTCTACTCCACACCATATTTTCAGCCTTACACTTTTTTATTTCGTTGCACTTTCCGCCTTCAGATCTCACTTTGCAAACAATCTTGAAGGGATTGACAACCCCTTTGAAGCGTTGGGTGCAAGCTTGTTTGTGTTTGCGCAGGTACTCTAGACTTGACGAGACCCTCCTCTTGGATTGATACCTTGCTTCTCAAACTGAGGGAAAAACTTACTGCTCATGTGCTGCATCACCCTTTCCTCTTCAAGGGAAAAACCAACGTGAACAAGAGAAGCAGCAAGAAGAATTCCTAGCGCCAAGGAAGGACTTTTGTTACCGTAGCAGAAGAATTTTTGGCGCCGTTGCCGGGGAGGAAGATCAATTTAAGAACTCATCCAAGTAGGTGTCGCAAACTCATCTCTTGCATTTACTTTGTTTGCCAGTTGCCTCTCGTTTTCCTCTCCCCCACTTCACCAATTTTCCTTTTTTGTTTGCCTTTTTCGTTCGCCCTTTTCGTTCGCCCTTTTTCTTGCAAGCTCTTTGTTTGCTTGTGTGCTTGCTTGCTTGTTGAAGTCACCATGAATGAAAACACCAAACTTTGTGACTTCTCAAATACTACTAATAATGATTTTATTAGTACTCCGATTGATCCCGCCACTAGTGCGGAGTCATACGAAATCAATGCCGCTTTGCTGAATCTTGTTATGAAAGAGCAATTCTCTGGCATTCCTAGTGAAGATGTCGCATACCATCTCAATACCTTCATTGAGATTTGCAATATGCAAAAGAAAAAATATGTGGATAATGGCGTGATTAAATTGAAGCTTTTTCCTTTCTCGTTGCGAGATCGTGCAAAAACTTGGTTTTCTTCTTTGCCCAAACCTAGTATCGATTCTGGGGATAAGTGCAAAGATGCTTATATATCCAAGTATTTTTCGCCAGCTAAGATCATCTCTCTCCGTAATGATATCATGAATTTCAAGCAACTTGATCATGAACATGTTGCACAATATTGGGAGTGAATGAAATTGATGATTAGAAATTGTCCCGCTCATGGCTTGAGTCTTTGGATGATTATTCAAATCTTTTACGCTGGCTTGACTTTCCCTTCTAGAAATATCGTAGACTGCGCCTCAGGTGGAAAATTCATGGAAATCACGTTAGGAGATGCCACAAAGCTCATAGACAACATCATGACGAACTACTCTCAGTGGCACACTGAAAGGTCACCTACTAGTAAGAAGGTACACGCTATAGAAGAAATTAATTCGTTGAGTTCTAAGATGGACGAGTTAATGAATTTGGTTGCTAGTAGAAGTCCTCCTTTGGATCCTAGTGATATGCCCTTGTCTTCTTTGATTGAGAGTAGCAGCGCTAGCTTGGACGTTAATTTTGTTGGTAGGAATAACTTTGGCAACAACAATGCTTTTAGAGGATACTATGTTCCTAGGCCTTTTCCTAGTAACTCTTCTAATAATTTTGGCAACTCCTACAACAATACTCATGGAAATTACAATAGATTACCCTCTGATCTAGAGAGTAATATCGAAGAGTTCATCAACTCTCAAAATATTTTTGATGCGTCCATAGAGGAAAAGTTACTCGAAATTGACGATTTGGCTAAGAGCGTTGATAGAATGTCTAGTGATGTTGATGCTTTGAAAGTTAGATGTGCTCCTCCCAAAATCAACATGGATGAAACTTTGAAAGCTATGCGTGTTTGCATGATTGAGAGCCAAGAAAGAACCGCCCAAATTCGTGCTAGACATGAGTGTCTTAAAAAGGCGTGGTCTCGTGATGAGAATCACGAAGATCTTAAAGTGCTTGGTGTAACTACCATTGAATCTTTGTTTTCTTGTGTCAAACCTAATAATTTTGGGGCTGGATATGAATCCACTTCGGTTGAAAAGTGCCCCAATGATTTGGAGTCCATCTATCTTGATGCTAAAAGCATTGAAAGTGGAGTAGATGATGTTAAAACTTTGAGTAGTAATGAAATTACTACCGTGGATTTCAAGGAATTCAACTATGATAGTTGCTCCTTGATTGAATGCATTTCTTTGATGCAATCCATGTTAAACTCTCCACACGCTTATAGCCAAAACAAAGCCTTTACCAATCATATCGTCGAAGCTATGATAAAATATCTTGAAGAGAAACTTGAATTGGAAGTCTCTATCCCTAGAAAGCTTCATGATGAGTGGGAACCTACCATAAAAATCAAAATCAAATACTATGAATGCAATGCTTTGTGTGATTTGGGTGCTAGTGTTTCTACGATTCCAAAGTCTTTATGTGATGTTCTGGGATTTAATGAGATTGAAGAGTGTTCTCTTAATTTGCATCTTGCTGATTCTACTATCAAGACACCCATGGGAAGGATCAATGATGTTCTTATTATTGCGCTTGACATTGATTCCAATCCTACATGCCCTATTATTCTTGGTAGACCTTTCCTAAGGACTATCGGTGCTATCATCGATATGAAGGGATGGAATATTAGATTTCAGTTTCCTTTAAGGAAGGGCATGGAACACTTTCCTAGAAAGAAAATAAGATTGCCTTATGAATCCATGATGAGGGCCACTTATGGTTTGAGCAAAAAAGACGACGATACGTGATTCTATCGCTTTTATGCCTAGCTAAGGGCGTTAAACAATAGCGCTTGTTGGGAGGCAACCCAATGAATTTATCTTTTTCTTTCTATTTTCTTGCGTACACACAATCACAATTCTGTTGTCATTGTGTTTTTTGTGTTTCCTTTCGTGTTTGAGCCAAGCAAAACCTTTATGACTAGTCTTGGTAATGGTTGTTTGATCCTGCTGGAAAAAGACAGAAACTTTTCGCTCACGAGATGATTTTTCATTTTTATTCAGAAATAGCTTTTGAGTTTATTCTTTTTTCTGCTGGTTGATATGCATTTTCCCAGGCCGTCGTGATTTTCCAGATTTTGTGAGGTAACAGAAGTATGCGAAGTATACAGATTGCTACAGACTGGTCTGTTTTTGACAGATTCTGTTTTTGTTGAGTTGGTTGGTTGTTTTGATGAAACTATGGTTAGTATCGGGGGCGTACTAGCCATGGAAATGTGAGAATACAGTAGCCCAACACCAATATAGATGGAAATCAAGGTTTCTACAGTACCAAAAAAAAGGTGGTAGTTTATTTGTCACATCCCTAACCCTTAAGCAAGATAGCATTGTGCTCATGTCTTCTTTGCATTTGCATCTAAGAAGTTTCAACAAAAACAACAAAGTGGCAAAGGAAAAACTCAAAACCCTAGCCACCATTTCAATTAAAGGAAATTTCAACTAGTTCAAAATCAATGAACCCAAAATGGCCTCAAGAAATGTTCAAACTTTCTGATAAATCATGAAAGTAAATGAGCATTGGAGAAACTATTTTCTTGACACTTTAAGCATTTTAAATAAATACAAAAGCTACTGGTTTAAAATTTAAAAATTGAAATCAGAAACTATAATTTTCCAAAAACGTTGAAAATCTTGGAAATGAGTGGGGATATTATAACAAATATTTCAGGAGGTCTAAAATAGTTTTTCCTTTTTGTTTTGGAGCTGAATTAATTAGCAATACAATAATTAGCAAAACAGAAAAACAAAAATAGAGAACATGGGAAAAAGATTACCTGTCGCCCAAGCTTGGCCCGGCCCATCTCCCCGCTCGTCCCCTCCCTCGCGCCAGTAGGCAGCAGGAGGTGGCCGCCGCCCCCTCCGGCGCGGCCACGCACCTGCGTGCCTGCCTGGCCGTCGGTTCGCGCTGGCGACGACGGGGATAAGCTCCCAGAGCTTCCCCTATCCATTCCCCGCCTCGGTTCTCCTCCTCCTCCCGGATCTCCTCCTCCTCCTTGCTGCCGCCATTAGAGCCGAGCTCGAGCTTGAGCTGCCCGTGCCCCTGGCCATAGGATCCCCTCCCAGAGCATGCCAGTAGCTCCGCCTCGTCGCCCTGATCATCTCTGCCGAAGCCGAAGCTTCCTCGATCCCTGCAACGCCCGCAACGCCATCGTCTTCCACCTCCGGCCGCCGGACCTCTCCCGTCGATTCGTCGCCCCCAGGCCTTCCCCGAGCCGTCTAAGCTCTGCTCTGCACTCCCCGTAAGCATGCGGTCGTTTTCCCTAAGTTTCCCCCGTCGATCCTCTCCTCTAGCTCTAGTTTCACCGGAGCCCGACGAGGACCGCCGCTGCCGCTCGTCGCCGGTAGCCCTCCGATGATCAGCTCGTCCTTCCGAGGGCACCAGCAGCTCCAGGACGACACGTAGATGCCGTAGCAGCTAAGAACCGAGCGTAGATCCCTCTGATTCAAAGCCCCCGATGACGCCCGAGCTTCGGCCGCCGCTCCGGCTCGTCGCCGACGCCTCTTCCGGCGACCCTAGCCTCCCCAGATGGTCCTGCCAGATCGGCCACTTCGCGAGCACTGTAGCTGCAAACCGCGTGCGTTTTGGTGCTGTGCAGCGCCGTCTAGGTCGCCTCCGGCGAGCCCTCCGCCGCGGGTCTGGTCGCCGGCGACCACCCTCCGGTGGGCGTCGACGTGGCCGACCATTAGGGCGTAATCGCCCTCCCCTCAGTCGCTGCCAGAGGGCCCCACGCCTGGTCAAACCCCAATTAGGGGCTGGTCAGCGCGGGATTAGTCCCAGAGAGGCTGACCAGTGGGGCCCCCCTGTCAGGTTTGACCTGAACAGGTCGGCTGACCTGCTGACGTCAGCCTGACGCAATAAATAGAATTTCTAGTTTAAAACTAATTCAGGAAATTGCTAAGAATTGTAAAAATCATAGAAATTAATCTGTAACTCCAATGAAAATAATTTATATATGAAGAAGTATCAGAAAAATTCAAGGATTCTGATTATGCTATTTTCAACTATGTTTGAAAAAGTTACAGAACCGTAAATTGTGAAATAAGGAAAAATTCAATTCTTCTAATCACTTTATCAATGGAATTTGCAAAAATATTCAAATTTCATTATATATGCAATGATCACACACTGCCCTAATTACAAATCAGTATCATAACATGACATTCATGCATGATAACACCAAGTTGATCTCAGCATCAGGTCGAATCAATTAAACCGGTATCCGAGAATACCCCGCTTGAATTGCTATTCGAATGTGATTCAAATCAACTCTAAACCTATTACTTGTTGAAAATAATAACTTATCACTTGCATTCTCATGCCATGCTCATGCATCATTTTGAGTGCATATGATTGTTATTGAATGTTGCCATTCTTTTCGGTAGGCTCCGCACCCCCGGATTCCACCGAATATCCGTCTGACGGATATCGTTCCTCCTCTGAGCAACAAGGCAAGCAACCCTTTTGATCATCCCGATAAATCCCATGTTCTTGCTCCTGCACCTATTTATTGCATTAGGATGAAATGCTTCAACTGCTTTTGCCACGATAGTTGGACCCACTTCCTTTGCATGACTTAACCTTGTCACAGTAAATAATCGAACCTTGCAACCTAGCATACCTGGTAGTTGCTTGAGCTATGATGTGCCTTATCCTGCTATGCATGCTATGCTTAGAGTTGTGTATGGTCTGTCATCTGGGAGATGAACAGAAATGTGGAATGTGTTCGGTGAGCAAAGGTCGTGTGTTGAACTTGATTTGGTAAAGGTACCGGTGAAAGGCTGTGTAGGAGTACATGGCGGGTTGTTTCATTGGAACCGTCCTTAGGAACTGAGTTCCGTTTATGTAATCCAAGACTAGATACTACCACATGCTGGGCCCTGAAATATGATCCCGCTCGGCCTATTAATCGCTTAGTACTCGGTCCAGGAGTTGCAAGTAGTTTCTGGTGTTTATAGTAATGCTGGAGGCCGTGCATGGTGCTGACCTGAGAGGTGGACCGTGATGCGGTAGGCAGTGGCACGGTGTACCAAGTGGCACCCGGATGGTGGGCTTGGGAACCCTGCGCACATCGTTTGAGGCCGTGGCGGAAACCTCGGCCGGACTTCCGTACGGGTTACTCTCAGATAGGCGATAAACCTGGACTAGGTACTAGTGTGGTTAACGGTCGTGGCCGACTCCCTCGCTGGGCTTCCTCTTGAAGGTTGCCGAGGTGCATGACGTGCACATGGCGATAAGTGGCGAGAGCGTGTGTGACGAAGTACACCCCTGCAGTGTTATGATCTATTCGAATAGCCGCGTCCGCGGATATGGACTACTTGGAGACATATGTTGTTCATAGATAACTTCAATGGCTACTCATAACATTGTCAAGATAAGTGTGAGTGTTGTGGACGGCATTTCCGTATGGGGACGGAATGATTCCACGATAGTGTATTGTTGTGGTGTTAGTGGACTCGTGTGCGAGAAATCAAGTTGTCAAAACTAATTTCAAAATGCAAGATGTCTAGCCACAAGTCAAATGCTGGCTTTCCGCATGAAACCCCACAATACTCTTTGATACCTTGCATGAGTAGTTAGATCTCCTAAAGTCTTGCTGAGTACCTTCGTAGTCATGTTTGCTTAATAAATGTTGCAGAGGTTGCTAATGACCCTAATGGAGGGTTCTTCGTAGACATCGACGACGACGAGTAGCTGGTGTCCCAGCTACGATCTGGCCCTACGTCCGCTCTGTAGTATAGTCAGGCCACGTGCCTACTAGTTGCCCTGTCTGTACTCAGACAGTTTATAACTCTTCCGCTGGCTTGTATTGTATGACTGCTATTATGGGTCGTGAGACCCTTAATGTGTAATATTATGTGTGTGGCTCTTTCGAGCCTCTTAAATAAAGCTTGTATGTTTATGGTTATGTTGTGATGCCATCGATGTATCTATACATATCGGTATGCCATGCGTACGTGTGTCGTACTTGATATGTATGGGGTTCGATTACCTAGTCGTGAACTTTAGTAGCACTCCTTACAAGGAAAACCCCCTTTGTGGTCCAACGAGCCTTGGTAGTTCGCTACTGCTCCGGACACATTGGTTGACCATCATGTGTCCTTCTTAGCTGCTGTGTCTGTCCCCTTTGGGGAAATGTCACGCGATGTAATGGAGTCCTTGTAGCTTGCTACGACTCGTCTACATTCGCCGATGACCGACACCTGCTTTGTTGGGTCATGTATGCCTGTCCTTGTGCGGTACTCCCACTTTGGTTTATGACTAGACATGTCGATCCGGGTTCTTTGACATTGGATTGCTAGCGATACTATCGCATACGTGAGTCAAAAGACGCAAACGGTCCCGGCTAAGGTAAGGCTGCAGCCGTGGAGTTAACCGTGCGTGAGACCACAAAGGGATGCAATGGGTTACCGGCTAGATTCCTATGGCTTAGGATCGGGGTCCCGACAGCGTTGGTATCAGAGCCTGACTGACTGTAGGATTACTAAGCCAAACTGGTCGAAGTTGAGTCTAGAATTGCTTTAGTTATATATAAGGGAATTGTTTGTGGAAGGGAACGTAATACTCTTGTTCTCTTCTCAAGTTATTCTATTCTGGTCATCCTCGTCTCTTCTGCGGGAATTAAGGACTAGGCTACTCATCTTCTCCTAGGCTCGTGTTTCCGATCGGTAGCTTATAGGACTACGGGTCGAGAGAAATTGGGTTTCTTTTATTCCTAGGAAGCAGGAAGTAAGTTTGGTGACCAGAGAGTTGAATTTGATAGTTGAGTGGTTACGCTATTCCATTTTGGGTTGTCTCAAATTTGTTTTGAGCATTTACAGCCGTTATGCTGCCCAATTTTGCATTCAGAGCTCTAATGCTTTTGCATTACTCTCTATTTACAGATGCCTGGCCGTCCTTCTCGTCAGGTGGTAGGTCTGACGAGGTGCATTGATGTACCGGGTCATACGGCCATGCTGGTCAGGGTGATGTCGGTGTGCGGTTACCGCTGGTACCCCGAGTACACGGTAGAGGAACAGTACCGAGACTTCAACCAGAGCCAGTACATCTGCACTGTTAGGGTATTTCCAGACTACCCTGGAGCGGAGAAGCCAATCCATTGGTCCTATGGGTTGGGGGTCACCATTGACATGGCAGTACAGGATGCTGCCTATTCAATGCTGACTATTATGAGAGCGAGACATGCACTGCTGCAGAATTCAGAGTTCTGCTATGTTCCGGCCTCTCAGTCTGGTGAAGAGGGATACCTCAGTGGAGTCTATTTTGATTCTTCTATGGAGGATCCACTTCTGCAATCCACTGTTGAGATGCTAGAGAACAGAGACAAGGATGCTCGTGCTCTCCGCATGGAGCTTTATGCTACCCGTGCCCGTCTGTGGACAGCTTTGACGCAGCTGGCACCGGTAGTCCAGACAGGGTATGGAGAGATGGAGATGCTGAACCCTGTTAGGACCCATCTTCCGGCCCACGTTGACTGGCCAGCTATAGGAGGAGTCACACCTCTTCGGGGACCCCTCTTACCACCAGTCAGGGGACCAAGGCCACATCCGTGTCCTTATGGATCCCAGGGACCTCAGGCTAGAGTGTTTCCTGATCCGCAGGTTGAGCTTCCAGGTCATGGAGGTAATCTCTATGAGATGTTCTATGCGGATGCCTGAGCTGTGAGCGGAAGCAGAAGTATGGTAGTAATGTGAAACGAATTACGGAGGCCTAGATAAATAATGTATAGGAAGCTTGTACGCCTCTGATGAGTAGTTAAACCATTTCAGTAGTTTGCGCTACGGTTAAGGTTGTACTGAGCTATGTAAGGGTGTGTATGAACCATGGTGTATATATAGCAGTTGCTTGTTACCATGTTGTTCGGATATTCATTTCCG
Source organism: Hordeum vulgare subsp. vulgare (assembly GCF_904849725.1). Classification (NCBI taxonomy): domain Eukaryota; kingdom Viridiplantae; phylum Streptophyta; class Magnoliopsida; order Poales; family Poaceae; genus Hordeum; species Hordeum vulgare. The sequence goes on from NC_058522.1 coordinate 120,328,799, forward strand.
CATTCCGTGTGTTCAGTACATTCTTAATCCATAGCTAGTATTGATATGATGTTGGACTAAGCTATGAGTTTGTTTGTCAGGATGGTGTTCACCAGGTTGAACCGTGCCCCTGCTCATTAGCAAGGTGAGGGTAGTCAAGCGTCGCAGGAAGACCTGCCTCACCCACCTTCTCTGGTAGAAGTGATGCTTGAGGCAGAAAGAAACGAAAGAGAGACCAACCGACTCCTAGAGCGTATTGAGCTGAATACGGCTCGACAGCCTAGGAACGCTGCAGTGTCCCTCAATGACTTCGTGAAGTTGAATCCTCCAAAGTTTCATCATACCGTCGATCCTCTCGACGCTGATGACTGGTTGTGCAGCATCTCACGCAAGATTCTCTCGGAGAATGTGTCTGAGGCCGACAAGGTGACCTTCGCGACGTATTTCCTGGAAGGACGCGCCAATCTGTGGTGGGAGAATTTTGAAGCTATGCGTCCCGCTGAACCAGTGGCCACCTGGGCAGACTTCAGCGCAGCTTTTCGTCTGCACCATATTCCAGAGGGCCTGATGGACAGAAAGAGAGAGGAGTTCTATGCCTTCACTCAGGGCAAGTTGTCTGTGGATGCCTATAGCCGCGAGTTCGGTAACCTCGCCCGCTATGGAACAGAGGAGGTGTCTACTGACGCCAAGAAGCAAGCAAGATTCCGTAAGGGTCTGAGCCCTGAGCTCCGTCGTGACCTGCGCCTTCATGAGTGTGCAAGTTTTCAAGCCCTAGTCAACAAAGCGATCAGTGCGGAGACTGGTCATACTGACTTCGAAGCCACAAGGAAGCACTCCTGTGACTTTGGCTCATCTTCTGGTTCCGCGTTTCCAAAACGCAGGCTGTGGGTTCCAAACAGTTCTCTGCCGCCAAGATACACTCCGAGGCCATCCTACGTGGCGCCTCAGACGAATCAGGCCAACCCTCCAGCAAAAGCTTATGGTGGTCCAGCTAGCAATGCCGCACCACGTGCCAACCAGGTGATATGCTACAAGTTTGGAGAACCAGCGCATTATTCCCGTGAGTGTCCTCAGAATGTGGGTGCCAAGCAACCCGGAAAGTCCGTCGGGCAGGCCAAGTCGGGCAAAGCTTACTATGTGAAGCCAACTCCTGCACGTGGCCGTGTGAACTATGTGTCAGCAGAAGAAGCTGCAGAGGATCCCGACGTCATGCTGGGTACGCTTCTTGTTAATCATCACCCAGCGTCCGTTCTCTTTGACACTGGGTCTTCTCATTCCTTCATTTCAGAAAGTTATGCACAGTTGCATAACATGTCATTTTGTGATATACCAATCCCATTGGTTGTCCAAACCCCTGGTAGTAAATGGCAAACCTCTAGGATAACCTATGACAATGAAATTCTAGTAGACAGGCTAGTTTTTCTAGCCTCATTGATAGCATTGAAATCTTCGGATATTAACATCATCTTGGGCATGGACTGGATGTCAGCTCACTATGCCAAGATTGATACTCATTATAGAAATGTCCAGCTTACCCGTCCCTCGGGTGAGATAGTAAATGTCTCTACTCGAGTTGCCAAATGCCAGCTCTATTCCTTAAATGCCAACCCTCTTCCGGAACTTGAAGACATTCCGGTAGTCCGTGACTTCCCGGATGTTTTTCCACAGGAACTGCCAGGAATTCCACCTGACAGAGATGTAGAGTTTGTGATAGATCTTGTTCCGGGAACTGTCCCAATAGCCAGAAGACCTTATAAGATGGCACCCCTAGAGCTAGCCGAACTTAAGAAGCAATTAGATGAGGCCTTGAGCAAAGGTTTCATTCGTCCTAGCTCTTCTTCTTGGGCTTGTCCCGTCCTCTTCGTCAAGAAGAAAGACGGAACGGATCGGATGGTTGTAGATTACCGACCAGTTAACCTGGTCACCATAAAGAACAAGTATCCCCTCCCCAGGATCAACGATCTGTACAATCAGCTCGCTGGATCATCAGTCTTCTCCAAAATGGATTTGAGGTTGGGATACCATCAAATCAAGATTAAGAACGGGGACATTCCAAAAATGGCTTTTGTTACTCGTTATGGCCAATATGAGTACACTGTTATGTCCTTCGGTTTAACCAATGCCCTAGCCACCTTCTCTCGCCTGATGAATTCAATCTTTATGGAGTATTTGGATAAATTCGTCGCAGTATACCTCGATGATATTCTCATCTACTCGAAGAATGAACAAGAACATGCCGAGCATCTAAGGATGGTATTGATGAAACTTCGAGAGCATCGCCTTTATGCCAAATTTTCAAAATGTGAATTCTGGTTACCAGAAGTGACCTATCTAGGCCACGTAATCTGTGGTAAGGGTATTGCTGTCAATCCCGAGAGAGTTCAAGCTGTCCTTGATTGGACTCAACCTGAATCGGTTAAGCAAGTTAGGAGTTTTCTTGGTCTAGCGAGCTATTGTCGCCGCTTTGTCGAGAATTTCTCCAAGGTTGCAAAGCCTCTAACTAAACTCCTCAAGAAAGATAAAAGGTTCGAGTGGACACCATAGTGTGAGCATAGTTTTCAGTAATTGAAAAGACGCCTGACCTCCGCACCTGTGTTACTACCACCAGATTTTTCTAAGGACTTTGTTATCTACTGCGACGCCTCGCGACAAGGATTAGGTTGCATTCTCATGCAAGATCGTCATGTGATCGCATACGCATCTCGACAGTTGCATCCACATGAGGATAATTATCCCACACATGACCTTGAGCTTGCAGCTGTGGTCCATGCACTAAAAACCTGGCGACATTACCTTTTGGGTAATCGTTGCGAAATATTCACTGATCACCAAAGTCTGAAATATATCTTCACCCAGCCGGATTTGAATCTCAGGCAAAGACGGTGGGTTGAGTTGATCTCGGATTATGACTTAGGGATAACTTACACCACGGGGAAGGCCAATGTTATGGCCGATGCACTAAGTCGTAAATCTTATTGTAACAATTTGATGCTACAACAAGGTCAACCACATCTCCATGAGGACTTTCTTAAGTTGAATCTTCATATTGTTCCTCAAGGATTTCTTTCTACCCTGGTGGCGAAGCCTACTCTTAAGGATCAAATTATAACTGGCCAAAAGCGTGACAAGGGTATATCACGGATCAAGGAGAATATTTTTAGCGGAAACGCTAAAGAATTTTCCATGAATGATCAAGGTGTTGTGTTCTTCCAGAATCGTTTAGTGGTTCCTAAGAACCCACATCTAAGGCAGTTAATCCTTAAGGAGGCTCATGATTCTCCTCTCACCATTCATCCCGGTAGTACTAAGATGTATCAGGACCTACGCCAGAGGTTCTGGTGGACTAGGATGAAGAGAGAAATTGCTGAGTTCGTTGCTAACTGCGACATTTGTCGTCAAGTTAAGGCAGAACATCAAAGGCCTGCTGGCACCCTTCAACCTTTAGCTATTCCCGAATGGAAATGGGATAAGGTTAGCATGGATTTCATTACCGGATTTCCCACGACCAAGAAAGGAAATAATGCTATCTTTGTGGTCATTGACCGTCTTTCCGAAGTGGCTCATTTTCTCCCTGTTCATGAGAGTATAACAGCTAGCCAGCTAGCAGAGTTATATATCTCTCGAATAGTGTCTCTTCATGGTGTTCCCCTGGAAATTAACTCGGACCGTGGAAGTATCTTTACTTCTCGCTTCTAGGAAAGTCTTCAGAATGCCATGGGGACTCACTTATCTTTTAGCACTGCTTTCCATCCTCAATCAAGTGGTCAAGTAGAAAGAGTGAATCAAATCCTAGAAGATATGCTCCGAGCTTGTGTTATTTCGTTCGGTATGAATTGGGAGAAGTGCCTTCCATTCGCCGAATTCGCTTATAACAATAGATATCAATCAAGCTTGGGCAAAGCCCCTTTTGAAGTTCTCTATGGACGAAGTTGTCAAACCCCTCTTAATTGGTCAGAAACCGGAGAGAGGCAACTCTTTGGCCCGGACATGATCCAGGATGCAGAAGAGCAGGTTCGCATTATTCGTGAAAAGTTGAAAACAGCCCAGTCTCGTCAAAAGAGCCAATATGATCGTCATCATAAGGCTGTGACCTTTGAAATTGACGAGAAGGCTTACCTTCGGGTTACACCTTTGAAGGGTACCCATCATTTCGGTATCAAGGGCAAGTTGGCTCCTCGTTACATTGGTCCTTTTCGCATTCTTGCCAAACGAGGAGAAGTTGCCTACCAGTTGGAACTTCCTCCGCATCTTTCCAAGGTTCATGATGTTTTCCACGTCTCGCAACTCAGGCGTTGCTTTTCGGATCCTATCCGTGAAGTGGACCACGAAACGCTTGATCTACAAGATAACCTTTCCTACCGAGAATACCCCGTGCGTATTCTTGATCAAGCTGAGCGTACCACTCGACGTCGAAACCTCAAATTTCTTAAAGTTCAATGGTCAAATCATTCTGAAAAGGAGGCAACTTGGGAAAGAGAGGATCGTCTCCGACTTGAATATCCTGCATTATTCCCGATGACTTCTAAATCTCGGGACGAGTTTCTTTTGAGTGGGGGTGAGTTGTCACATCCCTAACCCTTAAGCAAGATAGCATTGTGCTCATGTCTTCCTTGCATTTGCATCTAAGAAGTTTCAACAAAAACAACAAAGTGGCAAAGGAAAAACTCAAAACCCTATCCACCATTTCAATTAAAGGAAATTTCAACTAGTTCAAAATCAATGAACCCAAAATGGCCTCAAGAAATGTTCAAACTTTCCGATAAATCATGAAAGTAAGTGAGCATTGGAGAAAACTATTTTCTTGACACTTTAAGCATTTTAAATAAATACAAAAGCTACTTGTTTCAAATTTAAAAATTGAAATCAGAAACTATAATTTTCGAAAAATGTTGAAAATCTTGGAAATGAGTGGGGATATTATAACAAATATTTCCGGAGGTCTAAAATAGTTTTTACTTTTTGTTTTGGAGCTGAATTAATTAGCAATACAATAATTAGCAAAACAGAAAAACAAAAACAGAGAAAATGGGAAAAAGCTTACGTGTCGCCCAAGCCTGGCCCGGCCCATCTCCCCGCTCGTCCCCTCCCTCGCGCCAGTAGGCAGCAGGAGGTGGCCGCCGCCCCCTCCGGCGCGGCCACGCACCTGCTCGCCTGCCTCGTCGCCGGTTCGCGCTGGCGACGATGGGGATAAGCTCCCCAGAGCTTCCCCTATCGATTCCCCGCCTCGGTTCTCCTCCTCCTCCCGGATCTCCTCCTCCTCCTTGCTGTCGCCATTAGAGCCGAGCTCGAGCTCGACCTGCCCGTGCCCCTGGCCATAGGATCCCCTCCCAGAGCACGCCATTAGCTCCGCCTCGTCGCCTTGGTCATCTCTGCCGAAGCCGAAGCTTCCTCGAGCCCTGCAACGCCCGCAATGCCGTCGTCTTCCACCTCCGGCTGCCGGACCTCTCCCGTCGATTCGTCGCCCCCAGGCCTTCCCCGAGCCGTCTAAGCTCTGCTCTGCACTCCCCGTGAGCATGCGGTCGTTTTCCCTAAGTTTCCCCCGTCGATCCTCTCCTCTAGCTCTAGTTTCACCGGAGCCCGACGAGGACCGCCGCTACCGCTCGTCGCCGGTAGCCCTCCGATGATCAGCTCGTCCTTCCGAGGGCACCAGCAGCTCCAGGACGACGCCTAGATGCCGTAGAAGCTAAGAACCGAGCATAGATCCCTGTGATTCAAAGCCCCCGATGACGCCCGAGCTTCGGCCGCCGCTCCGGCTCGTCGCCGACGCCTCTTCCGGCGACCCTAGCCTCCCCAGATGGTCCTGCCAGATCGGCCACTTCGCGAGCATGCTGTAGCTACAAACCGCATGCGTTTTGGTGTTGTGCAGCGCCGTCTAGGTCGCCTCCCGCGAGCCCGCCGCCGCGGGTCTGGTCGCCGGCGACCACCCTCCGGTGGGCGTCGACGTGGCCGACCATTAGGGCGTAGTTGCCCTCCCCTCAGTTGCTGCCAGAGGGCCCCACACCTGGTCAAACCACAATTAGGGGCTGGTCAGCGCGGGATTAGTCCCATAGAGGCTGACCAGTGGGGCCCCCCTGTCAGGTTTGACCTGAACAGGTCGGCTGACCTGCTAACGTCAGCCTGACGCAATAAATAGAATTTGCAGTTTAAAACTAATTTAGGAAATTGCTAAGAACTGTAAAAATCATAGAAATTAATCTGTAACTCCAATGAAAATAATTTATATATGAAAAAGTATCTAAAAAATTCAAGGATTCTGATTATGCTATTTTCATCTATGTTTGAAAAAGTTACAGAACCCTAAATTGTGAAATAAGGAATAATTCAATTCTTCAACCCTATATATGCAATGATCACACACTGCCCTAATTACAAATTAGTATCATAACATGATATTCATGCATGATAACACCAAGTTGATATGAGCATCAGGTCGAATCAATTAAACCGATATCCGAGAATACCCCGCTTGAATTGCTACTCGAATGTGATTCAAATCAACGCTAAACCTATTACTTGTTGAAAATAATAACTTATCACTTGCATTCTCATGCCATGCTCGTGCATCATTTTGAGTGCATATGATTGTTATTGAATGTTGCCATTCTTTTCAGTAGGCTCCGCACCCCCGGATTCCACCGAATATCCGTCTGACGGATATCGTTCCTCCTCTGAGCAACAAGGCGAGCAACCCTTTTGATCATCCCGATAAATCCCATGTTCTTGCTCCTGCACCTATTTATTGCATTAGGATCAAATGCTTCAACTGCTTTTGCCACGATAGTTGGACCCACTTCCTTTGCATGACTTAACCTTGTCACAGTAAATAGCCGAACCTTGCAACCTAGCATACCTGGTAGTTGCTTGAGCTATGATGTGCCTTATCCTGCTATGCATGCTATGCTTAGAGTTGTGTATGGTCTGTCATCTAGGAGATGAACAGAAATGTGGAATGTGTTCGGTGGGCAAAGGTTGTGTGTTGAACTTGATTTGGTAAAGGTACCGGTGAAAGGCTATGTAGGAGTACATGGCGGGTTGTTTCATTGGAACCGTCCTTAGGAACTGAGTTCCGTGTATGTAATCCAAGACTAGATACTACCACATCCTGGGCCCTGAAATATGACCCCGCTCGGCCTATTAATCGCGTAGTACTCGGTCCAGGAGTTGCAAGTAGTTTCTGGTGTTTATAGTAATGCTGGAGGTCGTGCATGGTGCTGACCTAAGAGGTGGACCGTGATGCGGTAGGCAGTGGCACGGTGTACCAAGTGGCACCCGGATGGTGGGCTTGGGAACCCTGCGCACATCGTTTGAGGCCGTGGCGGAAACCCCGGCCGGACTTCCGTACGGGTTACTCTCAGATAGGCGATAAACCTGGACTAGGTACTAGTGTGGTTAACGGTCGTGGCCGACTCCCTCGCTGGGCTTCCGCTTGAAGGTTGCCGAGGTGCATGACGTGCACATGGCGATAAGTGGCGAGAGCGTGTGTGGCGAAGTACACCCCTGCAGGGTTATGATCTATTCGAATAGCCGCGTCCGCGGATATGGACTACTTGGAGACATATGTTGTTCATAGATAACTTCAATGGCTACTCATAACATTGTGAAGATAAGCGTGAGTGTCGTGGATGAATTTTCCGTATGGAGACGGAATGATTCCACGATAGTGTATTGTTGTGGTGTTAGTAGACTCGTGTGCGAGAAATCAAGTTGTCAAAACTAATTTCCAAATATAAGTTGTCTAGCCACAAGTCAAATGCTGGCTTTCCGCATGAAACCCCACAATACTCTTTGATACCTTGCATGAGTAGTTAGATCTCCTAAAGTCTTGCTGAGTACCTTCGTACTCATGTTTGCTTAATAAATGTTGCAGAGGTTGCTAATGACCCTAATGGAGGGTTCTTCGTAGACATCGACGACGACGAGTAGCTGGTGTCCCAACGACGATCTGGCCCTACGTCGGCTCTGTAGTATAGTCAGGCCACGTGCCTACTAGTTGCCCTGTCTGTACTCAGACAATTTATAACTCTTCCGCTGGCTTGTATTGTATGACTGCTATTATGGGTCGTGAGACCCTTAATGTGTAATATTATGTGTGTGGCTCTTCCGAGCCTCTTAAATAATGCTTGTATGTTTATGGTTATGTTGTGACGCCATCGATGTATCTATACATATCGGTATGCCATGTGTACGTCTGTCGTACTTGATATGTATGGGGTTCGATTACCTAGTCGTGAACTTTAGTAGCACTCCTTACAAGGAAATGCCCCTTTGTGGTCCAACGAGCCTTGGTAGTTCGCTACTGCTCCGGACACATTGGTTGACCGGCATGTGTCCTTCTTGGCTGCTGTGTCTGTCCCCTTTGGGGAAATGTCACGCGATGTAATGGATCCTTGAAGCTTGCTACGACTCGTCTACATTCGCCGATGACCGACACCTGCTTTGTTGGGTCATGTATGCCTGTCCTTGTGCGGTACTGCCACTTTGGTTTATGACTAGACATGTCAATTCGGGTTCTTTGACATTGGATTGCTAGCGATACTATCGCATACGTGAGTCAAAAGACGCAAATGGTCCCGGCTAAGGTAAGGCTGCAGCCGTGGAGTTAACCGTGCGTGAGACCACAAAGGGATGCGATGGGTTGCATGCTAGATTCCTATGGCTTAGGATCGGGGTCCCGACATTATTTTCTTGTGCTAATGTTATGACGAGTTTCTGTTTAAGTTTTGTGTTGTGAACTTTTCAAGTTTTGGGTGATGTTCTCATGGACAAAGAGATAAGGAGTGGAAAGAGCTTTAGCTCGGGGATGCCCAAGGCATCCCAAGCCAAATTCAAGGACACCAAAAATCCTAAGCTTGGGGATGCCTCGGGAAGGCATCCCCTCTTTCGTCTTCAACCATCGATAACATTACAAGGAGCTATATTTTTATTCACCGCATGATATGTGTCTTGCTCTTTTTTTTGTGTCACAATCATCCTTGCTGCACACCTTTTTGAGAGAGAGAGAGACATGCACTCATCATGATTTTGCTAGAATGCTCATAGTGCTTCACTTTTATCTTTTGAGCTAGATACTTTTGCTCTAGTGCTTCACTTATATCTTTTAGAGCACGGCGGTGCGTGATTTGGTAGTTGGCCTATGCTTTGAAAGTAGTCCCAAATGTGATAGGTACCCAAAGAAGATGCAAAAACCTCCATCTTCATGTGCATTGAGTAGAAAGAGAAGTTTTGATTCCTCTCAATTAGTTTTGAGACGTGGATTTAGTAATATTAAGAGCTATGTTAGTAGGGTGTTGTGAATCTGGAAATACTTGTGTTGAAGTTAGTGATTCCCGTAGCATGCACGTATGGTGAACCACTATGTTAGGAGGTCGGAGCATAATTGATCTATTGATTTTCATCCTTTGTGTTGAGGTCGGGATCGCGCGATGGTTAACACCTACCAACCCTTCCCCTCAGAGTATGCGTTTAGCACTTTGTTTTGATTACTAATAAAAACTTTCGCAACAAGTATGTGATTTGTTCATGACTAATGTGAGTCCATGGTATAGATGCACTTTCACCTTCCACCATTGCTAGCTTCTCTAGTGCCACGCAATTCTCGTTGGTGCACAAACCCACCAAATTCCTTCCTCAAAACAGCCACCATACCTACCTACTATGGCATTTTCATAGCCATTCCGAGATATATTGCTATGCAACTCCCACCATTCTGTCTCATGACTTGTGCCATCACTCTCATATTGCCATTGCATGATTGTAAGATAGCTAGCGAGATGTTTCAACGTCATATGCCATGCTAGATCGTTGCACATCCCGGTACACTGCCGGAGGCATTTCCTATGGAGTCATCATCATTGTGATCTTTGAGCTCTGAGTAAATAAAAGTGTGATGATCATCATTATTAGAGCATTGTCCCATGTGAGGAAATAAAAAAAGGAGGCCAAAGAGCCCAAAAAGAAAAAAAAATAGAAAATAAAAAAGACAGGCCTAAGAGCCCAAATGAAAAAAAGAGAAAAAGAGAGAAGGGACAATGATACTATCTTTTTCCACACTTGTGCTTCATGATAGCACCATGTTCATGATGATTGAGAGCTTCTTGCTTTGTCACTATGACCCCCGGGTCTACTCCACACCATAGTTTCAGCCTTACACTTTTTACTTCATTGCACTTTCCGCCTTTAGATCTCACTTTGCAAACAATCTTGAAGGGATTGACAACCCCTTTGAAGCGTTGGGTGCAAGCTTGTTTGTGTTTGCGCAGATACCCTGGACTTGACGAGACCCTCCTTCTGGATTGATACCTTGGTTCCCAAACTGAGGGAAATACTTACTGCTCCTGTGCTGCATCACCCTTTCCTCTTCAAGGGAAAAACCGACACGAACAAGAGAAGTAGCAAGAAGAATTCCTAGCGCCAAGGAAGGACTTTTGTTACCATAGCAATCGTGAGCAAGGCGCTACACAATGAGCGTACTATCTATTAGATGCTCAGAAACCGCAGAAGCGCAAGAGAGATGTCTCCGGCGAGGAGACAGAGCGTGCTTGTAATGCGGCATTGCTTCACTCGTTCTACTGCTAGAACAAGAGAGAGAAATGTGTACGTATGTATCCCTTTACTCTTTCAGGCATAAATGAATGCAGTGGGTGCCTCAAGCCGACACTTGAGGCATACCTTTTCGATTTCCCAAAAGAGTGTCGTTTTAAGAGTAAGCTCCTTGTTCCGACTCCTCGGGCCCGGGGGATCGCTAGCCGGCCTGAGACAACCTCCTATCCATAGTCGAACACATGGCGCATGACGAGCCAAAACCCATACCACCCTGCATAAGCTACACACCGGCTCCTGGCTGTCTGGCTAATGGGTCCCTCGGACGGAAGGCCGCTTGCGCAAAAGGTTTGACTACGAAGGGGTTGTCGGCTCGAGCTGGTCCAATCGTTTTCAATCCTCCTTTATTTAGCCAGCTCTGTTGACTCGCTCCAAGTCTAAGTATCCTCGCGGCTTCGGGAAAACCAAGGCCGACACCCCAAAAGGCGTAAACCCCGTCCCAGTCATAGACCAGCTCCCGGCTGTCGGACTCGCAAGGCGGAAGCTAGAAGGGGTAGGGTTTTGCTTAAACGGAATCCAACATAATAAAGGATCGAAAAGCGAGCCAGCAAGCACAAGCTTTCGTAGACGCGATATTCACAAGCAAGCATGTTACACAAAACATGCAAAGGCCCACAACCAAGGTTCATTACATTACACCCCTAGTGGGTGGAACTGCGGAGGTAACTATAAATGCAGGAAGCAGGAAAAGTTTCAATCGGTGGCGGATCCACCCTCAGCTCCGACATTGCCCAGGGCATCTGAGGTGGATGCTTTGTCGTCCGCTCGGACGCCTCCGGTATCGGCTTTCATGGCCGAATCACCTTCCGAAGTGGAGTCGGCGTAGGCTTTGTCACTGGAGTCTACATCCTCGAGAGCCGTCTTGCTGGATCTACCATCAGGATCGCTGACGGCTGGCCAGTAGCGCTCTTCCGGGATCGGGTTCCATTGGCCCTCCGCTCCAAGATGTACTTGTTCCATGGGGAGTATGAGGTGACGTCGCTGGTCCGCACTTGTAGTTTGTTCTCAATGGAGACTAACTTCGCGTCCGTGCTGGCTCGCTGCGCTACGAACATGTCAAGGTCATAGAACCATGACTTGGCAAGCCGAAGAGCCATGTAAGCTCCAGCCCGAGCCGCCGACGAACGCCAGGCGTCTAGCCAGGCCCTCCCCGCCTTCCAGCCACCCGGACAATCGGCTCATCAATGCTGGAAGCACATCACCAACCTGGCGTCCTCGAGACGGTTCATGAATCGAGCCAAGTCCCGCAGGCGAGCCTTGGCGGGAATGCCCACCTCGTCCACAACCTAGCAGGCATCGGCGTCCACTTCGACAACTACGGCTTGTCGTTCCTCATGGTGGGCCTCCACGTCCGCCTCTACCGCCTCCTTTGTCCCCGGAAATAGGATTGGGGAGTGGGGGCGGACGCGCGGTATGAGGAAAAGGAGACAAAATCAATGACAAAAAGACAAGCTAAGCCAAGGATGACTCACTTGTGAGAAGGATGTCAACTTCGCCCACTTCTTCTTCGAGCTCGCAGTCTCGGGTCGCATACTCCTGGACCTGGCGGGCAAGCTCGTGCCATGCGTCATGCGCTTCTTCGTCCTCCTTCGCGAGCTGGGTGTCCTTGTCCTTCAAGGACGCATCCTGTCGCGCCTTCTCTTTGCGGTGCACCTACTCCAACCGCTCCAGCTCGGCGGCATGGGACGCGTCCTTCTACGACAGGGCATCATGGTGGGATGCCTCTTTCTTCCCTAGGCCGTCGCGACGGGCAGAGCACCTACTCCAACTCCGTCCGATGGGCTGCCTCACGGTCCTTCTTCTCCGACTGGAGAATCTCTATGTCCTGGCACAGCCGGGTGCGTTCATCGCGCAAGGCCTCTAGCTCTGGGCAGTTGAACCTCGTCTTCTTGGAGTCGATTCAACAACACATTGTGAGCATCCGCACGAAGCTCTTGAAGGTCGCGCAACGCAAAAAAGGCAAAAGGTTAGCTGCGAGTAAGACTCGACCCGACGGATTTCCATCCGGACCGACTCTCGGGGGCTACACCCAATGGGTGCGCTTGGGTGCACCCACTGTAACAAAAAGGAAGAAACAACTAGCCACGAGTGAGACTTGAGCCAGCTAACTTTTAGCCGGCCTGACTCTCAGGGGCTAGACCAAGTGGGTCCGCTGGCGCACCCCCACTGAAGCAAAGCAGGAAGAAGAAAAACTCTTGACGAAAGCATGGGGGGATGGAAAGCTTACCTCAACAAACCGCTCAATGCGTAGCAGATGCTCCCGCGCCACATTGGCGGCTTGCGTCACACGACCGCGGCTTTGGGGTGAACGCAGTGATGACCGTTGTCACAAAGGTCTCAGGGATTATACTAGATAAGATCAAGTAAGTACATCAATCCAATACATAGAAGAAGGAGAAACATCATGTGATCACCCTAGATTAACATAGCATATGATCACAGTAAAGATCACATCATGGGAGAGAGAGATGACCACATAGCCACAGTAGAAGGCCTCAGCCCCGAGGAGGAATTACTCCCGCTTCCAGGACGGAGGAAGCAACATCGATGGAGATGAATCCGGGGGCACTTCCCCGTCCCGACAGTGTGCCGTCATAGGAAATCTATCCCCCGAAACTTGTCGGCGATGGCGACGGAGGTCGGAATTGCTTCTGGAGAAAAGGGTCTTGAATCAACATTTTCTCAACGGGGGTAAAAATAGGAGCCAAGGTAGGGCACAGAGGATGTGAGACCCACCCAGGCGGCCTGGTGGCGCGGCCAGTGTTGGGGAACGTTGCATAGGAAATAAAAAAATTCCTACGCACACGAAGACCTATCATGGTGATGTCCATGTACGAGAGGAGATTAGATCTACGTACCCTTGTAGATCGCTAAGCGGGAAGCATTAAGAAACACGGTTGATGTAGTGGTATAGCTTCGTGATTCAAATCATCGTCGTCCCACGATCAGTTCCTATCTAGCTTCGAACTGACGACACCTCCGCGTTCAGCACACGTACAACTCGATGACGATCTCGGCCTTCTTGATCCAAAAAGAGAGACGGAGAAGTAGTTGAGTTCTCTGGCAGTGTGACAGCGTTGTGGTGGTGGTGATGATCTACTCCTGCAGGGCTCCGATCTAGAGGTAAAACTACGTGGTATAGGTTTGAGTTGCACGTGGCAAAGTTGTGTCTCAAAAACTCTAAAACCACCAGTATATATAGGAGGAGGGGTGGGGCTAGCCTTGGGGCTCAGGGGCCCCAAGGTTGCGCCGGCCGAAGTGGAGAGGAGGACTCCTACTCCAATTCAGTTTGGGAAGGAGGACTCCTCCTCTTCCTTCCCACCTCCCTCTTTCCCTTTTTTTCTTTTGTTTTTTCACTTGTGGCGCCATAGCCCTCTTGGGCTGGCTCCACCAGCCCACTAAGGGATGGTGCGCCACCCTAGGGTTACTGGGCTCACTCCCGGGTGGGTCGACCCCTCCCAGTGAACACCCAGAACCCATTCGTCACTCCCGGTACACTCCCGGAAATGCGAGAAACTTTCCGTTGACAAAATGAAACCATCCTATATATCAATTTTAGTTTCCGGACCATTCCATAAAGCCTCCTAACGTTCGTGATCTCATCCGGGACTCCGAACAACATTCGGTAACCACACATATAACTCAACTATACTAAGTGTGCAGACCCTCCTCAGTCCATATTGGATCCTATATATTCTCCGAAGATCTTATCAGTTGAACCTTAGTGCCAAGGATTCATATAATCCCGTATGTCATTCCCTTTGTCCTTCGGTATGTTACTTGCCCGAGATTTGATCATCCGTATCCGCATACCTATTTCAATCTCGTTACCGACAAGTCTCTTTACTCGTTCTATCATACAAGATCCCATGACTTACACTTAGTCACATCACATGCAAGGCTTGTGTTTGATGTTGTATTTCTGAGTGGGCCCCAAGTTACCTCTCCGTCATACGGAGTGACAAATCCCAGTCTTGATCCATACTAACTCAACGGACACCTTCGGAGATACCTTTATAGCACCGTTATAGTCACCCAATTACGTTGCGATGTTTGATACACACAAGGTATTCCTCCGGTGCGAGTGAGTTATTTGATCTCATGGTCATAGGAATAAATACTTGACACACCAAAAACAATAGCAACAAAATGACACGATCACATGCTATGTTCATAGTTTGGGTCTAGTCCATCACATGATTCTCCTAATGATGTTATCCAGTAATCAAGTGACAACACTGGCATATAGTTAGAAAACCTTGAATATCCTTGATCAACTGGACATTCAACTAGAGGATTGCTAGGGATATTGTTTTGTCTATGTATCCACACATGTAACTATGTTTTCATTCAATACAATTATAGCATTTATAACAAACGATTATATTGAAACAGGAAATATAATAATAACTATTTTATCATTGCCTCTAGGGCATATTTCCAAGAGCCAGGGGGTAGGCCGCGCCAGGAGGTCGCCTTGGCGGCCCCTGGCCCCACTCTCGCCCATCTTTTGTGATCTGGAAGCTTCCGTTATGCTGATTTTTATATATTTTTCCCGCAATTTTTCGGGCTTTGGAAAATTGGGTAAAATCCCGTGCAAAATAGACATCAGCAGACAAAAACTGGCACTGGGTGTACTGAGTTATTAGGTTAGTCCAAATATGTGTAGACTGATATAGAATTGTAGCAAAACATATAACAATGTCACCCAAAGGATCATGGAACAAGCAGAAATTATGGATACGTTTGGGACGTATCAACATCCCCAAGCTTAATTTCTGCTCGTCCTCGAGTAGATAAATGATAACACAAAAAATTTTTGGTGACATGCTAACACACATATAGGAACTTCAAAGTAAAGAAGGTGAGATATGCAATTCAAGTCAAGACAATAACAAGCAAGAGATTATATCTAGTATTGAGTTTAGCAAAGTAATAACATAAAGGTGCAAGAGTTCTCGCTGTTCGTGATTTGAATGTCTCCAAATGGTGTTTGCGTGCAAGAAGTGGGAGATGGGTTGAGGTCAAGAAATATTTTTTAATTGAGAACTCAATATACTAAGATTTCACTCTTGGTCTCCTTCGTAATCTTATTTTGACTCATCCCCAAACCACTAGTCAGGCACAAGACAAAATGATCCTCTCCCTTTCGACATTGAGCACTCATGCAATGGATGAGCGTAAGCAAGATATGTTGGCACGTGGGATGGAAAATAGAATAATGATGGGGAAGGAAGACAAAAAGGTGTGAAAGGCTCACATCAATGAGGACAACCATAGGCGAGAGAAAGCCTGATGATAGATATGATGTGAGGAGTAGGGATTGCCATGTAAGGATGCACATATGAGCTAAGGTAAGCTCTCTAATGGAACTAGTGGGGGTGCATCCAACTTTTTTTCTCATAAAGACCTAGAGCTCATTTGAGGAGGCTCATCATTGGAATATGCAGACCAAGTTCTATAGTGTAAGGGTCCCCACATAGTTATGCATGAATGCTAATATCTATGTAGTACCAATATAGCAATGGAGTACGAGTGTGGATCTTTCAAAAGGAATAGTAGTGTTGCCCCCTTCTCTCTTTTTATTACTCTTTTTTCTATTTTTTGTGGCCTCTTTGGCTCTTTCTTTTTATCTCTCATTTGTCCTCTTTGGGATCTTTTGTTTTGTCCACTTTGGGATCTTTTCCTCTCTTAAGGGCAACACTCTATGTTTTACATGAATAAAAGAAAAATCATCACACTTTATAAGAAGTACTCAACATAAAGACAAGTGAAAACTATCATGATGTATGCATATGTATGCCTCTGCCAGTGTAGCAGGATATGCAATGATACTAGCGCGTCATGTGACAATAATTGGTGTAAGGCCCAACTATCATGCGGCACTACGATCAATTAAAACCATGTACGACATGAATATCAAGTCATGAGATGGTGGATGTTGCATCGCAATGTATCTCGGAAAGGATATGGAAATGCCTTAATAGGTAGGTATGGTGGTTGTTTTGAGGAAAGATATAATGAGGCTTATGTATGACAGAGCGTATCATGTCATGGGTTGGGATGCACCGGCGGAGTTTGCACCAACTCTCAATGTGAGAAAGGTCAATGCACGGTACCGAAGATGCTAGCAAGATATGGATGGTGGAAGTGCCAACAATTGAATACTCACATTAGTTCGAAGAACTCATACACTTATTATCGGTAACTCTCCATTTAGTTAGGAGGTTCACAGAGAGAGAAGTAACCTGAGGAGGAGTGTTTGTGGGTTTGGTTATCCTTGCGCATCCTCGACTCATGGTAACGTGAGGGTACTCTATATATTCCAACCCTTCCAGAGGTTAGCGATCAATTTAGTAGCTAGAGTTATCAACTAATTTTTAATTTTTGAAAAACACACGGATTTCCCAGAATACAACACCTATCACTAATAGGCTCAAGATGTTGGCACCAATAGTCCAAACATTACTCAAATCAATACCTCAAAACTATTGCAAGTTACTACTATACTTAAATAACAACCTCAATTACCTACTCATACAAGACACACAACTTAGTGCAACAAGCCAACTCTCTAAACAAGATAAGAATGATAACTCAAGAGAGTTCCAAAAGCAACCTAAATAATAGCTCTTAAAAAGATAAACATGAAATCTAAGAGGTAAGCATGACAGTAGCTATGGAAAGATGACGAACACACGAAAAAGATAAGCATGAAAACCTATGTTGTGTTCTAGAGTGGAATGGAGCGTGTCTCTCTCCCAAACAAGGTAGGCTAAGTTCCGACTTGTTATGAACAGAAAGAAAAACTAAAACAAGCGAAAAGGTAGATAGCGGGACGCTCCAAGCATAGCACATATCATATGAAGTGATAAAAATATAGCATGGAGATGGACGAACTGATGATTGTTGATAGAGAAGGAGATGAACGGGGGCATCCCCAAGCTTAGACGATTGAGTATCCTTGAATATTTATTGGGGGTGCATGGCGGCATCCCCAAGCTTGAGCGCTTGACACTTCTGTACCTTCTTTCATCATCTCCCATCGCATACTTCAAAACTCCCTTCATACGAAACTCATCATAACGTGATTAGAGTGGTTAGTACCCTTAGTAAAATAATTCATTACCTGCTGGAAATAAATATTTTCATGAAAACCTACTGTTTCTCATAAATTCCAAAAGGTTTTGGCAAATAAAAAGTAAGCTTAGGATTTGCAAAATGATGAAAACGCAAAACATGGCAGAATCTATGAAAAACAGAACAACGGGTAGTAAATAATTTATTCGGGGCACTTCTGCAACCGAAATAAAAAACCTCAGAACAGATTCCAGAAAGGCAATTATATAGATCATGCTGTCAAAAACATTCAAATCAAAAAGATGATCTGGTGATTTTTGGCGATTTTTTCAGTCAAGCAGATAGAATCTTTTTCTCGATAGCATGTCACAATTTTTGAACTTTCTGGCAATCGAAGGCTATAACTCGGCACAAAGCTTGAAAATAAAGATACAATGATGTTGCTATAGTAGTAAAAAGCGTCAAGAACACTAAAACTGAAAGTAAAAAACTCAAAGTAAAGATAATAAGGGTACAATAAATGGCAAGTGAAACGTGTCTAGCACGTAGGGCACACTTACAGCAAAGGAAGTCTGGAGTTTGGCAACTAGTGAAGGTGGTTTGAACTAGTTTTGACTGCTGCCAAGTTTCCAACAGCAAACTTAGAGTTGACAAAACTGGGTCTTAGGAGGGAAGCCTTGGGGAGAAATTATGTCTGGCA
The DNA here is from genome assembly GCF_904849725.1 of Hordeum vulgare subsp. vulgare. Lineage (NCBI taxonomy): Eukaryota > Viridiplantae > Streptophyta > Magnoliopsida > Poales > Poaceae > Hordeum > Hordeum vulgare. Next base: position 120,347,157 of record NC_058522.1, read on the forward strand.
GTGTTAACTATGCAAGAACTACAACACTGCCAAGTTCGAGATTAAGAAGTGAACGGTAGCTTGTACTTGCTGTACAAAGCTACTTTTCAGCCAGAAATGAACTTGAGGAGGTGCTGCTCATTTTCTCCACATGAGCATGCCATATATTGGTTCTAAATGAAGCCTTGGCATATATTAGATGCTCCGGAAAAAGTTGGGAGTGATAGCTTAAGCAGAAGGATTGGAAGAAGGGTAATACAGTGCTGCCAAGGGTAAAAATGAGAGAAAGTTACAAAGGGTCCTTCTCCAATAATTGACCAGTGGCCATGGGAATGTTACTCGAGGTGAAATGTAACTATGTGAGGTTGTGATAGAAATTTGGGCTCAAGGAATAAAGTGGAAGGGGCAAATGAAACAAAATTAGTGAGTGCACACAAGGTGTTTGATATGTGGTTTGGCCACCAGATGAATTCCAATGGCTATGAAACTTAGCAGGGTCAAACTATAGATGAAAATTGGCTTGCACACAAAATTTGGGATTTTCTGGAGGAGTTCTCCAATGTAGACTTGAAAAACCCTCGAAATGGGCAGAAATGGGTTTCTGCTTAGAACCCTATTCATATGAATTCCCACATATCCAATATTTGGTGTAGGGGTATTATTTGAGCATTAAGGCATGCACAAAAAGTTTGAGGATAATTGGAGAAACTTTATAATATAAAGTTTACCAAAGTCAGAAATCAATAGAGAGGGTTTTGAGGGTCTTAGGACAAGTTCCTATATTCTCCTTGGTGTACCACTTGGTGTGGATGCCTCATTGGAGTACTGGAACATGTCCACCAAATTTGAGCACAATTGGAGACACTTCACAATGTGGAGTTGCTCAAATTTGATTATGGACAGATAGGGTTTTAGAGCGATTAGGGGAGTCAAATCAACTTGGATTGAAATGAAACTTGGCAAGATCATCAAGAATATCATAGATGACATGCTAGAATTTTACTGGAATTTATTGAGAATATTTCTAATAGAAATATTCCAAAAGCTTCAAATAGGCAGGAATGGTTTTGGAGGGGTTTGCCCAATATTTTGAACATGACCATGTGTTGAAAGTCATAAATATGGAATAAATATATCCACTGAGTTTCCCAAAATTTTTTGAAATATTTTGAAGGCAACAAAAATAACTTTCCTCCATAGGAGACCATTTCTGGCCTCACAGAAGGGAGTTTAAATAAAATAATAAAATAACTTTTAAAATAATAATATGGTGGTTTTTGGTAGATACTTTGATAATGGGGTTTAAATAAAATAATTGATGCAAAAGAAATTCCCTGATTTGAGGGCTTGTAGTACAAACCTCATCTCAGGGGTTTGAAAGTTTAACTCAAAGAAAATGCTTTTTGGTGAAAATAATATTTGGTAAAAATAGATATTTGTCCTAAACACAAGGTATGATCATTAGGCAGGAGATCATGAGGTGAGGAGGTGATTAGGAGGATGGCAAGAATTAATGGGGATCAATCACATGCAATTAAACAAACAGGCACACAATAGTCACTCAAAGCATCACAAGCATTCACAAAAAAAATTAATTGGTCCTAAATTTTGAAATAAGTCAATTAGTCAGGGAAGCCAAAAACAGGGTGTTACAATCCTTACCCCCTTAAGAAAATTTCGTCACCGAGATTTCTAGGCTAGGGGTTGGTGAGATACAGAATCTTGAGTCGGAGGTAGTCTTCATGTCCCCATGTTGCTGTGGTAGTCTTGAGGTGCTTGATGATACAACTTCGAATGTTCGCACGTCCTTGCATGATCGTGAGCGGGATCTGGCAATAAGTTAGGCTTGACCGAGGTCAAGGGCTTGGTAACCTATGTCCGTGCAAGGTTCTGGTGTGCGAGTGTATTCCAAAGTCAGAATACGTGGCAAGATGGTGTGTCTGGGATCTGGTCCTGGGGTTTCGCATGCCGGTTAGTGACATCAAGATGTCTCGTGTTAGAACGCACTGCCCAAGTCTTCGTGTAGCTTCCTGCTTACGGGGAAGTCCTTGACTTTCTTTCGGCAGACAAGCTGTGGTCACAAATAGCCATCGTAGGCTTCTCGTGGAAGGGTCCGGGTTGGGTCTCACCTATGAGTCTAAGCTTGGAGGCTCAGAGTTCAGAATAGGTCCTGCCATCTGGGAGGGTTAGCGAGGTGTTCTGGACGAGCTGGCTACCCAAGAGTTTAGACCAGCCATCCATTTCCAAGGTCTGCGACTCGGCAAGCGAAAATCACCTTTAACAGGTTTCGATCACGACCTACTAGTACTTGCGTCCTTAATATGGATCAAGGAGAGGTCGTCTGATTCTTTCGCTGGTCCAAGGGCTTCGTCATCTTGAATCATCGAGGCTTCTTGACGTTGTTGATGTGGTCGGTGCGCAGTCGGTGGTTGACTTTTGTTGCTTCATCGTCATTGTCGTGGCTTCCTCGTCATGACGGTTCTTCGTCTTGACTTGAGTATGATAGACTTCCGTCGTCTTGGGATTGCTTCGAGAAGTCCACCTTCTCGAGATATCACGGTACCCTCGAGAGGCATAACAATCGGCGTTCCTGGGGTTCGTCCAAACAGGACTAAGGTGTTCTTCCTCTTACTGGGTGAGTAAGTACGTCATCAATGAGGATGACCACATACTTTCCCCAACAAGACATAAGCACAGTGTTCAAAGTCACGTGAGGAGAACATGACTTTCTATGGTCGGGTAATGGCCATATTTTAACGACTTACACTCGTCTCCTATGGTCGTAATCCATCCATCTTGTGGCTAAGCGAAGCTTTAGGGTCTCAAGGAACTTAGGATGTGGGCGAACAATTATCATCTTAATTCTAAGCACATTCCTTAGATGCCAATAGTTCGACCTCTAATCTTGGGACGATATCACCTCATCTCATCAAGGATACCATCCTACGGGGTCAAATCCACACCGCTCATGCTAGTCAACTCCGGGTTGAGTGAAGAACTAAACCCAAACACTACAAGTATGGTGTAGTAACGATGCACATGCATTACCATGCAAGAACCTCGGGGGTATATAAGCTGCTAAGGTTGCACTGGGTTGGTACAAATCCAATATCCAGCTAGATCATATAATGAACAGGGTACTGCATTACTCTATTAAGGAAACACGTAGTACACCAATCCAATATCTTGCTTCCCTTCCTATGAATCCGATCAAGAAATCCATCAATCCGATCAATCATGACTAGACTCACCACTCCTACGAATCCAACACTGATGGGGTTCCACATAATCTCTTAGAGTCCTCATACTTCACATATTACTGCAAGAATTACGTCATGGTATATCCACCAACTTCAATAAACATGGCCATCTAATCTCCAAGGCCAACTACATAGGTTGTGAATCAATTTGACAACTCCAAGTATACACACTCTATATCCACCGAGAAACATGGTATCATGATCGAGATTAACGAGCTAAATCCAATTTACTCCGAACCATGTGGTCTTTGCTATCCTCAATACTCTATTAAGATTACCTATTTCAATCCAAGACTCAAATCCAATAAGAAGTCTACTTGATACTCCAAGTCATCATGGTAAAGGCATCAAATCATGCCAACTACTAGCTAAAGTCATGTACACCACCAAGAATAATGTTCGCGATCATAATCATCCTACTAACTCCAATCTTACTCCAGATTATGTAGATTATACGACTGTATGAACTTGTTCCACCAAATCCACCTACCTTTATAAGGGGTCTCACGATCCACCAAAATAGTCTAGCCATATCCTCAAGACAACTATTGTCATCACCACAATCTTAGTCGAATACTCTATATCCGAGAACGATCCTCCTATGGCATAAAGGTTACAGTGCTAGCTTAAGATTGAAGGATACTTGTTCGCTGTGATCACTCGTTCCATTAAGAACTCGGTGCTTAGCGGGGTTTATCGGGGACCTACACGAGTTCTGGCAAGTCCGTGTACTAGACACGTGACCAGAAAATTTGAGCCGGAAAGGCTTATGGAGGTTAGTCTCGTCTAGTGTGGTTTTCCAATCTCGAGGGGAAAACACACTCCTACGGGTTGCGTGTCGTTAAGCGTAGCACAATCAGTGTCTTCAACGTCAGCCGTCCTTCGAAGTGGATCCTTGGCGCATCTGCCTGGCCGTCTTGAGTTGTCGAGAGGGGTGTGAGAGAAAGAGAGAGAGCACAGAGGGGAGTGTCTAAGGGTCTCAGCGCAATCAAACAAGCGTTGAAAAATCAACTCAAACAAGTGCTAAAATAATTTTGTACATCAAAATAAGACAAGTGATATAACCGCATGCTTCTTGCCTAATCAAAAGTGTGACTTATATCCAAGCACAAACAACAAAAATAAGCAACACACCACATGGTCCATCCGAACCATTTCACGGACTCGACTTCGCATAGGGGCTCACGACTCATCCTATCCTAGGTTCAGGGACTCGACAGTCGTGCTTGCTTCTTGCTCCGGAGAGGAGTCCGCTAAGTCTTCTGGACCTTCCCATGGTGTTGTCACGCCTCTTGTTGTCGCTTGCTGAAGCAATTCGCTTGAGTTGTAAAGAACTCTGGTTGTCTTCTGGTCTGGGAAGTTCGTGACGAAGGTGGTTCTTCATAGCTGTCACTGACAGGGTCCTCTGTTGTCTTCAGGATCTTGTCAGTGTCTTCTTGTCTTTACAGGCTTCGAGAGTCTCAAGTGGACATCTTCATGCACCGATATTCTCATGACATGATAGAGTTCTGATCTGTCAATCATACTAATTGCGATATCGACACCTAGAGCGGGGGATGAAGAGAACCGTTTTCCTGCTCACTAAGGTGAGGCGAACCAAATGGCGAGGTTCTCATCCACCGGTGGTGGTCAACACAATTTCTTATAACTGACAGGTTCGCTCTACTAGTGATGCAGATCAAGGTTTGCATATATTATGTCCAGATTATCGTAGGCGGAAGTGGCATCACTCTGGGGCAGTGCCCAGGTTTTCACCATCTTCTAAGCCTTGATGTCCTTGTTCCTCATGGAGGTACTTCTGTTGGTGTCGTCTGGTCGCGGAGTGGTCTTCTCTGTCCTTCAGCACAGGTGTTTTCCTGGAAAGGTTACTTCCTTCCGGGCTGTCCACGAGGATTTCAATTTATCCCGTGATTAGAAGGGCATAAGGTTCTAGCGACCATTAGCAAGTTTTGAAAAAGTAGACGAGGAGTGTCAAGAAAATAAGAGTGGAAGGCTAGTGCATAACCTTCATTTTTTTTGAAGATTTAGGAGAGTTGAGAAAATATATAGGTTTTGTAACTATTTTGAAGGATCTGGAAAGCAATTTTATCCGAACTAACGTCCATGCTAACTAAGGGCTTCCTACAATCAGGATGGCTTTGATACCAGCTCTGTGGGGACCCCGACTGGTAAGTCGAGATCGCCGTGCCTAGTGATCCCAAGGATCAATGCTCACTGAACACAGATACTGAATAATAGAGTCTTACATCCATACATACCGTTTGATACAATAAATGACCACTTCGGTCGAGTCTTACATACATAGGGCCTTAAAGGCCAAAGCACCAAACTAGACCAATAGCGGAATTATTGGTTGAAAGTGTGAACCCATGCCATTAGCATTAACCTACACGCATTCTGACTGGGAAGCATCCTAGCTCGCAAGAAAGTCACCGAGTTAATCTTCACCATATCCAGTTCTTTCATACCTGGTCAGTGAAATAACAAGTGGCAAGCCAATGAGTACTTCGAATGTACTCGCAAACAGCCCGTGATATGAACAATGAAAATGATGGATAACAATATCATGCATCTTTAGTATAACTCATCTGGGTGGAATGATCATGGATATGCATCAAGTTAAACAATTACTTTTCAAGAACAGGTTACAGATATCAACATATCTTCAAAGGGCTGAACCATCCGGGTTCACCCTATATGCCAAGTCATCGGACTTGTCATAACCTCAATGTATCAACTCAGGGTTAAACCATCTGGGTTTACCCTATATGCCAAGTCACCGAACTTGGTCATATTATTATCTTTATAACAACACCTTTTTAACACCACACAGACTCACTCGCACTTGGTTTATGCGGACACTCTAGACGTAGTTTAAGCAGCACCACCCAACTATCCTTGACCGTGGACACGGCTATTCGAATAGTTTGACACTCTGCAGAGGTAGTACGCTGGACCCACGAGAAACGGGAAACTTCCGTGTCATCCACGACTCGCGGTATATCACATATACCCGAGGTAAGTACCCGATCATCATCTTTCCCCTGACGATACTAGACAAAGAGGTCCACTCGATTGGTACCCAGCCCACATGTTGTACGTCTTACGAGCACTGACTCCGGACAGTCTCAACCATGCGGGGACCAACGGTGTGCCTGGAACTCATAATAATGGCATAGTCATCCTACCTGGCACGACCCCATCACGAGAGTGACGACAATCACTCGCACCACTAGTAATGTGGCTCTTTGCTAGCACTGACCAGAGTAATCAACAAAGCCCCGTCCCATAAAGGGGTATCGTGGTCGTACTGGTAAGGTTGGGACGGTCGACACATCATAAATCTAATCCCATTTCCGAAACCATACTCACACAAAACACCGGTGCATCACTTCACCAAAAGTGATCACCAACTCATCATCACCCTCGGGCATTAGTGGCACCCGACGGGGTTTTCACAAACTCTTTATTTAACTCATCATCATGCTCATGATAATATGCTCTATCTTTACTTGTCAACATGGTATTAACATGACCCTCAAGGGGTAGGGTCAAGCTCAGTGCAATGATCTTACTCTACTAGTCAACATGACAGTAGGATGATCCTCATAGATGGTAGGGTCAAGCTCATCATGCTTGTGCTCCGAGGAGCCATATGTATAACATCATTATCATGCAAGTGCTTTGATGAAGCCTTCGGTACCATCACACCAATGATGAACCGGCACTGTGATCTCATGCAACGAAAAAGTACTTGCTATTCTAGCATGCATCAATGTATGTGCTCAAGTCATGGTCAACGGGCTTCTTGCCTTGCTCACGTAAGTCCTCGGGGTCTTCGAGGTCTTCCGCTCCAACTCCGAATACTCCGTATACCGTTAACTATCGTCGGAAACAACTAAAGTAAGCCATATAGCAAGCAGAATAAAAGTGTTCTATAAATAGAAGTTTTATTTTTCTTGGACCTCTCCGGTCATAAGAAAAATACCTGAAGATTCTCACAGGAGATTTGAATCATCAAGGATTTTTGAATAGGTGAAAGGAGCAATAGGTGGCCATTGAATAAGCCAACAGAAATCATTTTGTTAAAAATGAGTGGAGGCACCCATTTAACATAGAATGATTTTAGAAATATTTAGGAAGTGGTTTCACTGGATTTGGAGATGGTATGAATATTCTAGAGATTTTTACAATGAGGAATAAATAGCAATAGGACCTATTTATTTATTGCAACAGAAGTAAGTCACACAAAAATGTTGACCAGGGTTCTAAAATAGATAAGGATTTTAGAAGGCTCTCGGAGTTTGAATCACTCCATTTGGAGTTGATTTGAATCTTCTAGTAATTTTGAATGGTGGGATATTTTATATCCAGATTGGGATTTTAAGTAAAACACCACAGAAAGTTGGGATGGAAAAATGTGCAAAGCACTTATTTGGATAGGCCTCATTTTTAGGATCCTGTAGAAATTTGAATCAATGAAATTGGAGTTAGTATGAATTTATGGTGGAAATTGTAAGTTTTGCCAAATCTGAAAAAGGGGAAAAGGACTTAGCTTCAGGGTTATCTTACGCCCACGACGTCAGATAGGCCCTCGGGCTGGCCCAGCAGCTCGGCCGCAAGCGACGGATACACCGAAAGCGCATAGCCGTAAATACGCTTTCGGCAGGGGGAGGTGAACCGCGCTGAGTGCGCCTGCACTTATTCCGCGTGGGCCTGGCCTTGGCTCGCTGACAGGGGGCCCCGCCTGCCAGGTCTTCTCCTTCCTCCTGCTCGCACGCAGGGGAGGCAGGGGGTAGACCGGCCGCGGGAGGAGCCCCCCAGGTGGCTCTGGCCACCCCCCGGCAGTGCGCTGGCCACCGGCGTGCTCGGGGGAGTTAGCCACCCCCGTTCCCCTATACCTGGCGTCTGCAGGGGAGAGCCGCAAAGTTGCCGGCGATGCGGCTGCAGAGAGATCGCCGGCCTGCGTTGGTGCCGGTACCAGGGGCGAAGGGAGGGAGATGGAGGAGCTGGGGAGGAGGCCCGGCGACGAGGTGGTCCTCCGGAGGGGGTCCAGGGGCGAGGGGAGACCCCTGGCTAGGCATGCTCGCGCGGCGGCCTCTGGTGGCTTCGGTCATGGCTGCCGAAGGGAAAGGGGAGGAAGAGAAGGCTCGGGAGGAAGAAGGGGGGCTCGAGAGGGGTTCCAGGGAGAGAGTAGGAGGGTTTGAGGGAGCCAGAGATGCTCGGGAGGCTCTAAGTGGGGGAGGAGGTGCCGAGAGAGCTCGGGAGCTCTCTGGAGCGCTCGGTGCATGGTCGCCACGCATGCCTGAGGGGTCTTGGAGGCTAGCTGATGGTGGGGAATGTCTTGAATGGTCAACATGATGCTCTGAGACATGCTGGGGCAACCTGCTGCTGCGGGACACGAGCTAGGGAACAAGAAAATGGTGCAGAGCACCATTAGTGCAGGCTGACAGCGTGGTCACCATGGCAACCCGTGTCTACATGGTCCAAATGGCCAGTCAAACGTGTCTAGCACGTAGGGAACACCTGGAGCAAAGGAAGTCTGGAGTTTGGAAACTAGTGAAGGTGGTTTGAACTAGTTTTGACTGCTGCCAAGTTTCTAACAGCAAAGTTAGAGCTGACAAAACTGGGTCTTAGGAGGGAAGCCTTGGGGAGAAATTATGTCTGGCAGTGTTAACTATGCAAGAACTACAACACTGCCAAGTTTGAGCACAAGAAGTGAAGGGTAGCTTGTACTTGCTGTACAAAGCTACTTTTCAGCCAAAAATGAACTTGAGGAGGTGTTGCTCATTTTCTCCACATGAGCATGCCATATCTTGGTTCTAAATGAAGCCTTGGCATATATTAGATGCTCTGGAAAGAATTGGGAGTGATAGCTTAAGCAGAAGAATGGGAAGAAGGGTAAAATAGTGCTGCCAAGGGTAAAAATGAGAGAAAGTTACAAAGGGTCCTTCTCCAATAATTCACCAGTGGCCATGGGAATGTTACTGGAGGTGATATGTAACTATGTGAGGCTGTGGTAGAAATTTGGGCTCAAGGAATAAAGTGGAAGGGGCAAATGAAACCAAATTACTGAGTGCACACAAGGTGTTCGATATATGGTTGGGCCACCAGATGAATTCCAATGGCTATGAAACTTAGCAGGGTCAAACTATAGATGAAAATAGGCTTGCACACAAAATTTGGGATTTTCTGGAGGAGTTTTTCAATGTAGACTTGAAAAACCCTAGAAATTGGCAGAAATGGGTTTCTACATAGACCCCTATTCAAATGAATTCCCACAAATCCAATATTTGGTGTAGGGGAATTATTTGAGCATTAAGGCATGTACAAAAAGTTTGAGGATATTTGGAGAAACTTTATAATGTAAAGTTTAGCAAAGTTAGAAATCAACAGAGAGGGTTTTGAGGGTCTTAGGACAAGTTCCTATATTCTCCTTGGTGTACTACTTGGTGTGGATGCCTCATTGGAGTACTGGAACATGTCCACCAAATTTGAGCACAATTGGGAGACACTTCACAATGTAGAGTTGCTCAAATTTGATTCTGGACCGATAGGGTTTTAGAGTGATTAGGGGAGTCAAATCAACTTGGATTGAAATGAAACTTGGCAAGATCATCAAGAATATCATAGATGACATGCTAGAATTTTACTGGAATTTATTGAGAATATTTCTTATAGAAATATTCCAAAAGTTTGAAATAGGAAGGAATGGTTTTGGAGGGGTTTTCCCAATATTTTGAACATGACCATGTGTTGAAACTCATAAATATGGAATAAATATATCCACTGAGTTTCCCTAAATTTTCTGAAATATTTTGAAGGCAACAAAAATAACTTTCCTTCATAGGAGACCATTTCTGGCCTCATAGAAGGGCTTTTAAATAAAATAATAAAATAACTTTTAAAATATTAATATGGTGGTCTTTGGAAGACACTTTGATAATGGGTTTTAAATAAAATAATTGATGCAAAAGAAATTCCCTAATTTGAGGGCTTGTAGTACAAACCTCATCTCAGGGGTTTGAAAGTTTAACTCAAAGAAAATGCTTTTTGGTGAATATAATAATTGGTAAAAATAGATATTTGTCCTAAACACATGGTATAATCATTAGGCAGGAGATCACGGAGTGAGGAAGTGATTAGGAGGATGGCAAGAATTAATGGGGATCAATCACATGAAATTAAACAAACAAGCAGACAATAGTCACTCCAAGCATCACAAGCATTCACAAATTTTTTTAATTGGTCCTAAATTTTGAAATAAGTCAATTAGTCAAGGAAGCCAAAAACAGGGTGTTACACACGACCTCTGCCATGATCTTGGGCGCTCCGGGCATCACCTAAGGTACCTCCGGCATGATGCCGAGGTCTGGATCGACATCCTTTGCAGCATCCGCTGTACCCATGGCGGTGCGCGCCCGCTCATCAGCCTGCGTGTCCATGCCCCTCCGCTGTGCGGGGTCGTGCTTTGTCTTCGACCGCCTCTCTACACGTGACGGTGCCCGAGCGGAGTTGGCTGCCCTCTTCCCGGGGCGGTTCCAAGATCATGGTTGTCGCTCTTTGTCGGAGGCTTCCTCCCCCTTGCTGAATAGGTGGCCGTGCTCATCATATCCTGATGGGTGAGCCCCCCCTGCTAAAGAAGCAAGAACTCACAAAAGAAGAGCAAGGTGCGGCGGCTTGCCCAGAGACAACGGCCACCGATTGTCGGCTGAGGCCGACCTGGCCGAGTCGTTGCTTCTTCGAGCCGCCACCACGACCCATGTTCGGGGGTCCTCTCGCCGCATGCTTGGGAAAAGGGTTGGCAGCAACGGCTTGCTTCCCCTTCCTCCTCGCTCCTTCGCTATCCTTGGCCGACTCAGGAACGGCTCAGTGCGGCCGTCTCCCCGGCACGCTGGAGACGTCCTCCAGTTCCTCCAAATCTTCCACGGCGACTGCACCATGCAATGGGGGTGACTCCTCATTATCATCAGTCCAGTTAAGCAACCCAGATGTGAGTAACTCACCAGCCGGCTCAGTCCCCTCTAACTCGGCCACATCCTTGTTCTCCTCGGAGCCTGTCGGATGTGGCACCACGTTGACGAACTCCTCGATTTCTTCGGGGTCCGACACATCCAAGTCAGCAGGCGACTAGCAAGTTGTAGCCGGCATCCGACATCAGGAGTCAGGCTACACCCCAAAGAATAGATACCTATATTATTATGGCACGACCTACCTTCGGGGCCGGATGATCCCGATGATAGGGAGCCTTGCCCCATTGCCATGTGCCGCCCTAGTCCATAGAGGCGGTGGAGATCTGATTCACTAGCTCCGCCACTCTCCCAGGTTGTAGCTCTTTCATCGAGAGCCGGCATGGGTCCTGTCGGTCGCTCATCTGACAGATCAGATGCGGTCGGTGCTGCAATGGCAGAATCCGGCGCGCCACTATGGCGTCAAGGAGATCCGCTGCCTTGAGGCCTTCCACCTTGAGAATCTCCAGTCGGGTACAGAGCAACTTCACCTCCCCGGTCGGCTTCGGTAGGGTGCTCTTCCAGTTCAGCTTCGCAGATGGCGGCGTGAGGACGAAGTGCACCAAATTGATGTGGTCATTCTTAGGGTCGATGTTGTTCATGTAGAAGAAGCCCTTCTGTCTCTTCTTCACCGAGTCCTGAAACGAGAGCTTCGGGAAGCCGGATGCGGTCCTATGATGAACAAGGGACACGCCGCGGTCAGTCATCTGCTTCTTGCCGGTGGTTTCGCCTGGCACCCACTGTCCTTTGAGGTAGAACAGCCGACACAACATATCCAAACCCGACTCAACTCCTAGGAAACCCTCGCAAAGGGTGACGTAGGCGCCAACTACAGCACGACGTTCGCAGCGAGATGGTGTGGCTACAACCCCAAGTGCGTCAAGAAGCCGGACAAGAAGACGATCGCCGGCAACCCGAACTCGCGAGCAAAGTGTTCTACAAACAACACCGCCTTGCCGGCCTCTGGGGCCGGAGAGCCTTCTCACATGGGGATGCGCGCAGCACGACATCCACCGGAGGCAGCATGCTGCAATGCCGGAGGATCTCGATGTGCTCCGCATCCACAATGCTACCTTCCCAGGCACCCCGGGTGTGGGGACCCCGACTAGCAAGTCGAGTTCGCCGTGCCCAGTGACCCCAAGGATCAATGTTCACTGAACACAGATACTGAATAATAGAGTCTTAAATCCAAGTACCGAATTTATTACATCGAACGTCACGAAGGTCGGGTTCAAGAGCAAGACCTAAGCCAAATTAAGCGGATACATCGAGTAGCGGAAACTCGTAAGGGCTAAGCGGTGCCCATGCCATCAAGCCTACACCGACAGTCATTCTGACTTGGAGGCGTCCTAGATCGCGGGTTCATCTCCGACGGCGTACTCATCGCCAAACTCCGGTCCTTCCATGTCTGGTCAGTAACATAACCAGTGGCAAGCCAATGAGTACTTTGAATGTACTCGCAAACAGCCCATGATATGAATATATGGTAAGGAATAACAGTAACAGTTATATTTAGTGGAATGCAATGTGGTGGCATGACCAGGTATGTGCAACAAGTTAAAGAATTACTTTTAAAGAACAGGTTACAGATATTGACATATCTGTCAAGGGTTGAACACACCGGGTTCACCCTGTATGCCAAGTCATCGGAATTGTCATATCCTCATGGTATTAACGAGGGCTAAACCATCCGGGTTTACCCTATATGTCAAGTCACCGAACTTGATCATATTGTTGTGGTTATCATAACAACACCTTTTTAACACCACGCACACACACTTGGTTTATGCGGAAACACATGACGTAGTTTAAACAGCACCACCCAACTATCCTTGATCGTGGACACGACTATTCGAATAGTTTACACTCTAAAGAGGTAGTACGCTGGACCCACGAGAAACGGGAAACTTCCATGTCAGCCACGACTCGCGGTATATCACATATACCCAAGGTAAGTACCCGATCATCATCTTTCCCCTGACGATACTAGACAAAGAGGTCCACTCGATTGGTACCCAGCCCACATGTTGTACGTCTTACGAGCATCGACTCTGGACTGTAGCAACCATGCAGGGACCAACGGTGTGCCTAGAACTCATAATAATGGCATAGTCGTCCTACCTGGCACGACCCCATCACGAGAGTGACACCGATCACTCCCGCCACTAGTAATGTGGCTCTTTGCTAGCAGCGACCAGAGTAATCAACCAAGCCCCGTCCCATAAAGGGGTATCATGGTCGTACTGGTAAGGTTGGGATGGTCGACACATCATAAATCTAATCCATTTCCGAAACCATACTCACACCAAAATCACCGGTGCATCACTTCACCAAAAGTGATCACCAACTCATCATCACCCTCGGGCATTAGTGGCACCCGACGGGGTTTTCATAAACTCCTTATTTAACTCAACATTATGCTTGACATAATATGCCTTAACATTACTTGTCAACATGGTAATATCATGACCCTCACGGGGTAGGGTCAAGCTCAATGCAGTGATTATACTTTACTAGTCAACATGACATTAGCATGATCCTCGTAGATGGTAGGGTCAGCTCATCATGTATGTGCTCCGAGGAGCCATGTGAGTATCATTATCAACATGCAAATGCTTTGAAGAAGCCTTCGGTACCATCACATCAATGATGAACCGGCATCATGATCGCATGCAACGGAAAATACTTGCTATACTAGCATGCATCATTCTATATACTTAAGTCATGGCAAAAGGGCTGCTTGCCTTGGTTAGCTAGGTATCCGGGGTCTTCGAGGTCTTCCGCTCTAGATCCTTCATCACTCGGTAACTCTACCGTCGAGAAAGGAATAAATAAATACTAGCTCTCACTAAAATAGCTCACAAAGTGCTTTTAAAAATGTTGCAAGGCTTAAATAAATTCAGTTTACTATTTTGAAAAAGGTTTCCTATAGTTTTATTAGCTAAGCATATTTATTTAAAAGCAAACACGAGCAAACAAGTGCTTTTCAATACCATTTTATTATATCAAAATAGTTTCTGTTTTTTATAAATGTCAACTATTACAGAATCAAATACTACTCATTTTTAGAAAATTACTGGTGGAATAATTATATATTCCACTTGCTAAATATTTTTATAAAAATCATTTAGTTTGCTGGATTAAAACAATAGAAAAAGGCCAGGGGTTGGATCCAGTCGGCCCAGCCAGCAGGCCGGGCCACCAGGCGCGCGCGTGCCAGGTTCAAACCTGACCTGCGGGCCCGTGGGGTCAGCGTCACCTGCTGTGCGCGCTGGCTGCCCAGGACACCGACAGGTGGGCTCCACCTATCGGGTCCTTCTCCTACCTCCAGCCAGAGAGGTGGAGATGGACGCCGGCGAGGCTGCCATTGTCCTCAGGCCAAGGTAGGAACGGGAACGGGTCCCTCGTGCCTCCGCCTACCTGCTCGTGGTCGGGACGTCACCGGAGGTGGTCTGGGTCGCCGACGACGAGGTGCTCGTGGCGGAATGGTTTCGGGTTGGCGTTGAACCAGGGGCTAGGGGTATGGATTCGCTCGGGGAAGTTAGGGGAAATGTTCCTGGTGTCAAGGGGAGTGTAATGGGAGGTCGTGTAGCGCTGGGGCCGACGTGTAGCCGGAGATCGACCGGAGCTCCGAGGCGGAGGGGCCTCGGTCGATCGCGAGCACCGGGGCTCTGCGAGCTCGATTGGACGGCTAGGGAGTGTCTACTAGTTGTGCTGAAGCTGCTTGGAGGGTGCTGGAGTACCGGGGGGACCTATTTATAGGCCAACGACGGTGACCCGACTCGGGCGCGCCGGTGATTCACCGTGGCGCGCGTGCGATCATAGTGAGGTGCTGGCCGCGAAACCACGGGTTCGGGACGTGGTTTAGGATCTCCTGGTGCAACGGCCGCAGAGGGAAAGCCAGTGGGGTCGAGCCGCAGCGACCGTGCATGCTCGGCCGCGTCGAGCGCGCACGGGCACGCGTCGCCTGAGCTCTTGCGCGAGGGGGAGAGGGTCCCTGGGGTAGCTTTGCACTGAATGGTTGTCGGGGGAGCGTTTGGACATAACTGGGGAAGTTGGGACCGGCCGGAGCGTCGGCCCCTTGCTGGTGGCTCTCTGCAGCGCGCCCAGAGCGCAGTTTTGTCATGCCACGGCATGCTGGCTCGCTCTGGGGCACTTGGGACGTGTCTTCCATGTCCTGGGCGTTGCTGGGAGTGAGCCTAGCCGTTGTGGCTTAGTGGGAGCTCGAGCTGGTCAAGGGAGCAAGGAACACTAGTGTTGCCAGTACTGTCCTGCAGCTCAAATTGGAGTTCTTGTCACTTGTGCTTGGAGTTGGGGAGGCGCTGATTGACTGGGTGCTCAGGGTGTTCTGGTGCTCTAACCCACAAAGTTTGGGGCATTGACATTGGGTAAAACAGTGGCTAGGAGGGTTTTTACCTTCCTGTCAGTAGGTGTTCGACAGTGACTTGGGGTGCTTCCACTCCACCATTGTAAATGAAACTTAACAGGTTTTGGTCTTGGGGTAAAAACATGGGGTTCCACCAAATCTGAGCTCCATTGAACAAGTTTGGCTTTGTAAACTTGAAAATGTCTCAAAATGACCAGTACTGTCCTCTACAAAGGAAGTGTGGCCAAACAGAGTCTCACAAATCTCATCTTTGGTGTGGAGTCCTCATTTGGGGTGTTAAACACCTGTGCAAAGTTTCAGCTCTATTGGAGAAACTTTGCAATGTAGAGTTGTTCCAACTCTACTCTGGACAGAGAGGGTTTTGGGCTCTTTAGGTGCACTTCCCCACCATGGATCAAGGTGAGATTTTAGGTGAGCACCTAATATGGTTTGGGAGGGCTCCTGTAATTTTATGGGATTTTATTGAGATAATTTCCTTTAGAAACATCTCAAAAAGCTAAAACAGACAGAAATGGTTTTCAGGGTTTTACTCAAATAATATTAATATAAAGTAGGGTTGGAAATCTTATATGTGGAAAATATATGTCCTTCTGAGCTTCCATGAATTTACTCATAATTTTCTAAGGCAGGAAAGCAATTTTCCTTGTGGGAATATCATTACTGGCCTTAGAAACAGACATAGATATAAAATAGGAAAATAATATTTTAAATCACCAATTTATGTTTTTAATGAATGAAAATAATATTTGGATCGGATCACCAACTTTGGTTGGAAGTGCCACTTGGCATCATGAGCTAGTAGTGTATCCCAACATGATGAAGGTGATCTTGATATATAGAAGAAATGGTTTTTGAAGAGAGCAAAGTAACAAGTTTTCACAACATTATTTGAAAAAGTTTTAACAAGCTATGATTTTTGCAACATAGAATACTTGGGGTGAAAAACAGGGTGTGACACCGGGCCTTCGTCGCTTTGGCGGCGGCTCGGGACATGGTGTTGAGCGTAGCGAATGGCGTAGAAGGAGCGCCGAGCTTCGATGACGAGTGGTAGCAAGCACGCGACCGGAATCGTTCTCTCGCTCACGCACACGTTTTGGGAGTGGAGGGGCGTAAGATGATATGGAGCAGGGGACGAATGGTCTGTTTGGCCTCCCCGTCTGCCCATTTAAACCCCGAGCTGGACAGCAGGCAAGGCGATCTGGTGTGTGCAATCCCCATCTCCACCACGCCTCACGGAGGCGTTAAGGCGCCTCGGGACGCCAACCGTCGCCCCGTATCTACGGAAGATCCTTGCGCCCAGGCCAAGGACTCGGCCGGGGCGGGCCCCATCGTGTAGGCCGGGTCTTGTTGCTCGCGTGGGCTGTGAGCGCGCAACTCCCGGGGCCAGCCTGCCGTCGGCCTGGCCATCTCCAACCCACGGGCCCCAAATGCTCGTGGGAGCGACCTCCAAGCCGACAAGGGCCACAGTGCATGTCGGCGGGCCTCCCCTCCTTCGGGCACTACTGACGGGGGGATAATCCCGAGGTAGGCTTACGAGGCCTGCTCCACAATGTTTCGGTGTAGATTGGGGCGAAAGCCTCCTTGCATACCGGCTCCCCCTGGCCGCCTGCGCACCCTATGCTGGCTAGGGGCATCGCCATCTACTCTATGGCCGAATGGCTAGCCGCCAACCAGCTGGGGAGCACCGGTTGCATCATCTCCTCTGGTGCGACGAAGGCCTTCGCTTAAAGGCGAAGGCATTTTAGCTCGGGTACGATGGAGTGGGATACGCATGTTTACAGTTGTGGCGGCCGTACCTCTGACCGGTGCCGGCTGCGACCCGTCAACCGTGTACGGTGTTCGCCCGCCACAACTCACTCCATTACCTAGCCCGACGTGGCTATAGTGAAGGCGGCCGTATCACTGACCAGTGCCGGATTCCGCTAGACGACAGCCACAGTGCCACCCGTGCTGCTCATGAGGGGCATGCACCGATCCCATTGGCTAGTCGGCGGGTCCTAGAGCTTGATGGGACCCTACAGCCGACGGGCCCCGCCAGTGACAAGACTGCTCAACGGTAGACCCACTAACTAGCCGAAGAGGCTGGCACTCGGCACCCGTCTTGTACCTTATATTCTTATTGTAGGTCGGGTGGTTCGTCTATAAAACCCCCTGGCCCTCCTCCATGCAGAGGGTCGGTTGATCTCACACACACACACACACACACACACACACACACACTCATACAGGAGAGGTAGACTGCAAGACGACTTCTCCTTCTTACTCCTCCATCGAAAAGCTCAAGGCGCATCTTGTAGGTCCACTCGTTGATCAAGCATTCCGGCAAGACTAGTGGTGTTACCTCCTAGGAAGGGCCCCAAACCTGGGTACATCATTCATCTTGCATCGCTAGTTACCAATCTCATTCCCGAAGCCCACCGGTGACCACTCGGCCCCAACCACTCTCGATAAGCCTACACATGGCATCTATCGTGAGACAATGACGACAACCTATGAATTAGTAAATGCAAGTCAACTTCACGTTAACAACCACTGGTTTCGACTAAACATCGCAGAAATCCGATCTAAAGGAAGAACTACAAACTAGAGGAGAGGGTACCATGTGGCAGAAATTTTGTCTCAATAACCCTCACACCACTAGTATATACACGAGGAGTTAGGAGGTAGCCTTGCCCACCAAGTGAAACCCCTTCGTGTTGGCCGAACCAAAGGAGGGAGGAGTCCTCCTCCAATCCTACTTGGATTAGGATTCCTTCCCAAATTGTCCACCTCTTTTGGATTTTCCACCTTTTTCCACATGGGCATTCTTTGGTTGACTAGACAGCCCACTAAGAGCTATTGCGCCACCATCAAGTCCATGTAGCCCTCTTGGGGAGTGGTGGGCCTACCTGGTGGACCCCCGGTACCCATTCGTCACTCCCGGTACACTGCCGACAATGCTTGAAATCCTTCCGGAATCCAAATACCAACTTCCTATATATCAATCTTCGTTTCTGGACCATTCCTGAAACCCTCGTGACGTCCGGGATATCATTTGG
This sequence comes from Hordeum vulgare subsp. vulgare, assembly GCF_904849725.1. NCBI lineage: Eukaryota > Viridiplantae > Streptophyta > Magnoliopsida > Poales > Poaceae > Hordeum > Hordeum vulgare. The sequence goes on from NC_058522.1 coordinate 120,365,830, forward strand.
GACTCCGAACAAAACTTCGGTCACTAGCACCAATAACCCAACCATACCGAAACATCACCGAACCTTAAGTGTGCACACACTGCGGGTTCGAGAACTATGCAGACATGACCTGAGACACTCCCCGGTAAATGTCCAATAGAGGTACCTTGATGTCCATATTGGATCCTACATATTCTACGAAGATCTTATCGGTTGAACCTCTAAGCCAAGGATTCATATAATCCCGTATACCATTCCCTTTGTCCTTCGGTATGTTACTTGCTCGACATTTGATCGTCGATATCTCTATACCTATTTCAATCTCGTTACTGGTAAATCTCGTTACTCGCAAGTCTCAAGTTATCTTTGATCAACGAGCTAGTAAACTAGAGGATCAGTAGGGACAGTGTATTGTCTATGTATCCACACATGCATATGAGTTTCCAATAAATACAATTCTAGCATGGATAATAAACGATTATCATGAACAAGGAAATATAATAATAACCAATTTATTATTGCCTCTAGGGCATGTTTGCAACAGTCTCCCACTTGCACTAGAATCAACAATCTAGTTCACATCACTTTGTGATTGTAATGAATCTAACACCCATATAGTTCTGGGGTTCGATCATGTCTTGCTTCTGAAAGAGGTTTCTAGTCAACGGATTTGAACCTTTCAGATCCGTGTGCGCTTTACAAATATCTATGTAATCCTATAGATGCTGCTACTATGTGCCATTTGAAACTATTCCAAATGACTTCTCCACTATACGAATCCGGTTTACTACTCAGAGTTATTCGGATTAGTGTCAAAGCCTGCATCAACATAACCCTTTACGACGAATTCTTTTATCACATCCATAATTCAGAAAAAAAAATCCTTAGTCCACTAGTTACTAAGGATAACTTTCACCGCTGTCCAGTAATCCATTCCTTGATCACTTCTGTACCCCTTGATAGATTCATGGTAAGGCACACATCAGGGGCGGTACACAACATAGCATACTATAGAGTCTATGGCTAATACATTGGGGACGACCTTCGTCCTTTCTCTTTCTTCTGCCGTGGTCGAGCTTTGAGTCTTACTCAAATTTACACCATACAACATAGCCAAGAACTCCTTCTTTGCCGATCTATTTTGAACGCCTACAAAAACTTGTCAAGGCATGCATTTCGTTGAAAGTTCTATTAAGCGCTTTGATCTATCTCCATAGATATTGATGCTCAATGTTCAAGTAGCTTAATCTAGGCTTTCCTTTGAAAAACTCCTTTCAAACAACCCTTTATGATTTCCATAAATTCTTCATTATTTCCGATCAACAATACGTCCACCACATATACTCATCAGAAATTCTATGGTGCTCCCACTCATTTCTTTGAAAATACATGTTTCTCATAAACCTTGTATAAACCCAAAAGCTTTGGTCATCTCATCAAAGCTTATATTCCAACTCCAAGATGCTTGCTCCAGTCCATAGAAGGATCACTGGAGTTTGCATACTTGTTAGCATCCTTAGGATCGACAAAACCTTCTGGTTGTATCACATAGAACCTTTCCTCAAGGAAACCGTCGAGGAAACAATGTTTTGACATCCTGTGTGCAATATTTCATAAATAATGCAGCAACTGCTAACATAATTCCAACAGACTTTTAAAATCGCTACAAGTGAGAAAGTCTCATCATAGGCAACTCTTTGAACTTGTCGGAAACATCTTTGCGACAAGTCGAGCTTTTCTTCATGGTGACTTTTCACCATCATCATCTATCTTCCTTTTAAAAATCCATCTGTACTTAATAGTCTTACGACCATCAAGTAGGTCTTCCAAAGTCTACACGTTGTTCTTATACACGGATCCTCTCTCGAATTTCATGGATTCTAGCCATTTTCCGGAATCCGAGCCCACCATCGCTTCTCCATAGCTCGTAGGTTCGTTGTTGTTTAACAACATGACCTCTAAGACAGGGTTACCATACCATTCTGTAGCAGTACGCGAGCTTGTTGACCTACGAGGTTTGTAGTAACTTGATCCGAAGCTTAATGATCACTATCATCAATTTCCACTTCAATTGGCGTAGGTACCATAGGAACAACTTCCTGCGTCTTGCTACACACTGGTTGAAGTGACGGTACAATAACCTCATCAAGTTCCACCACCCTCCCACTCAATTCTTTCGAGAGAAACTTTTCCTTGAGAAAGGACCCGTTTATAGAAATAAGCACTTTGCTTCCGTATCTGAGATAGGAGGTATACCCAACTATTTTGGGTGTCCTATGAAGATGCATTTATCCGCTTTGGGTTCGAGCTTATCAGTCTGAAACTTTTTTACATAAGCATCGTAGCCCCAAATTTTTTAGATAACCAACCATAGTTCATACAGTGTCATATCAACGGAATTACGTTATGCTCTATTTAAAGTGAATGCGGTTGTCTCCAATGCCTAACGCATAAATGATAGTGGTAATTACATAAGATAAATCATAGTATGCGCCATATCCAATAGGGCGCGGCTATGACGTTCAGACACCATCACACCTTGGTGTTCCAGGTGGCATGAGTTGTGAAACAATTTTCACATTGTCTTAATTTTGTACAAACTCGCAACTCATATATTCATCTCTATGATCATATCATAGACATTTTATCCTCTTGTCACGACGATCTTCAACTTCACCCTGAAATTACTTGAACCTTTCAATAATTCAGACGTGTGTTTCATCAAGTAAATATACTAGTATCTACTCAAATCATCTCCGAAGTAAGTACATAACGATATCCATTGCGTGCCTCAGCACTCATTGGACTGCATACATCAAAATGTATTACTTCCGATAATTTACTTTCTTGTTCCATCTCACTTGAAATTGAGGCCTTCAGTCATCTTGCTCGTGTGGTATGATTTGCATGTCTCAAGTGATTCAAAATCAAGTGAGTCCAAAGATCCATCAGTATGGAGCTTCTTCATGCGTTGTACACCAATATGACTCAAGCGGCTGTGCCACAAGTAAGTGCTACTATCATTAGTACTTTGTATCTTTTGGCATTAATATTATGAACATGTGTACCACTACGGTCGAGACTCAATAAACCATTGAAGGTATTTATTCAAGAAAATAGAATAACCATTATTAGCTTTAAATGAATAATCATATTACAATAAACACGATCTAATCATGTTCATGCTCAATGCAAACACCAAATAACAATTATTTAGGTTTAACACTAATCATGATGGTAGAGGGAGAGTGCGATGTTTGAACACATCAACCTTAGAATTACTTCCAAGACACATCGTCACCTCACCCTTGCTAGTAACCATTTAATATGTAGCTATAATTTCGAGTTACTAAAACTTATCAACTAAACCGGTATCTAATACCCTGGTGCTACTAGGAGTACTAGTAAGGTACACATCAATATCAGGTATATCCAATATAGTTTTGTCAACTTTGCCAGCTTTCTCATCTACCAAGTATCGAGGGTAGTTCCGCCTCATTGACCGTTCCCCTCATAACAGAAGAACTTAGTCTTGGATTCGGGTTCAACATTTGGTTTCTTCACTAGAGTAGCAACTGGTTTGCCATTTCATGATGTATCCCTTCTTGCCCTTGCCCTTCTTGAAACTAGTGGTTTTACTAACCGTCAACAATTGATGCTCCTTTTTGGTTTCTCCTTTCGTGGTGTCAAACATCACGAATAGCTCAAGGATCATCATATTTATCCCTGATCTGTTATAGTTCATCACAAGCTCTAGTAGCTTCGTGGCAGTGACTTTGGAGAACCATCACTATCTCATTTGGAAGATTAACTCCCACTCGATTTAAGCGATTGTAGCGCTCAGACAATGTGAGGACATGCTGAACGATTTAGTTTTTCTCCTTTAATTTGTAGACAAAGAATCTTGTCGGGGGTCTCATACATCTCAACAAGGGCACGAGCATGAAATCCCAGTTTCTTCTCTTGGAACATCTCGTATGTTCCGTGATGTTCAAAACGTCTTCGGTGCCTCAATTCTAAGCCGTTTAAGCATTACGCACTAAACTATCATGTAGTTATCAAAAACGTGTATGTGACATGTTCGCAACATCCACACACGACGCTCGAGGTTCAGCACACCGAGTGGAGCATTAAGGACATAAGCCTTCTGCGCAGCAATGAGGACAATCCTCAGTTTGCGGACCCAGTCCGCATAATTGCTACTATAATCTTTCAATTAAATTTTCTCTGGGAACATATAAGAAACAATAGAGCTACAACGCAAGCTACAACATAATTTGCGAAGACATTTTGACTATGTTCATGATAATTAAGTTTAGCTAATCATATTACTAATAACTCCCACTCAAAATAGACACCCCTCTAGTCATTCGAGTGGGGCATGATCCAAATCCACTAACTCAAGTCCGATCATCACGTGAGTTGAGTATAGTTTCAGTGGTGAACATCTCCATGTTGATCATACCAACTATATGGTTCATGCTCGACCTTTCGGTCTCTTGTGTTCTGAGGCCATGACTGTACATGCTAGGCTCGTCAAGTTTAACCCGAGTGTTCCGCGTGTGCAACTGTTTAGCACACGTTGTATGTGAATGGTGAGTCTATCAGAGCTGATCATCATGTGGTGTCTCGAAACAACGAACTCTCGCAACGGTGCACAGTCGGGGAGAACACAATTTTATCTTGAAATTTTAGTGGGGAATCACCTTATAATGCTATAAGTCTTGCGTTTGTAACACCACAATGCATAGTAGGTGAGGTAAGATTTGTTACTTGACAAGTTATATTATGTCCTCGAGAATTCTTCTTATGCCCCGAATAGGCACGGTAAGGAAAAGGAGATTCTTCCCATAAAATTACTGCATGACTTTTTGGATAAGGCTGCATGGTCCCTTGTGCTTATAGATGAGAAAGAAATGGAGCAAGTCAGCATTAATCTCCTTGATTTCACCCAGAATGGCATCGAATACAAAAACGCTAGAATGAATCGTGTCAGCGTAGCTAAGATCTACTATACCTAGTCCATTATACTAATTACTACTCCCTCTGTTCACTTATATAAGATGTTTTAGCCTATTCATACAGTACTCTAAACAGTTCAAAACCAGCTGTCTAAAACGCCTTATAAAAATGAAGGGAGGGAGTAATAGATATATAAAAAACTCCTACTGTACAATTTAAGAATGCATCCTTATCCTATTAAAAGGCCTGGACTGGCTCCTAGGAATTTGGCAGTTTCTCTTTCAGCTTGTTCGTAGTAAGGAAAATGTAGCCATCTTTCTGCAAAATTTACTGTTTTTTAAAGAAGGGAGAGGCCGTAGCTCAGCTCTACCCTTACTTACAGCTACCTTACATGCCCTACAAATTTCTTTTTAAGCGAAAGCAGAAATACTAAGCCAATATTCTGTCATACAAATGACTAGTGCCGTAGCTTCAAATAGTTTACTATCTTTGCTGCTATAGGGAGAAGGCACACACTATCAAATCTGGCTCAGTCGATCGATCAGGGTGAAGAATTACTTATTCTTCACCCGAGTCGATCAATCGAGCCACTTTGTTTCTCGACCGATCACACCAACATGCCCCATTGGTGAGCGACGGTTTTGACTAGTATAGTACTGCTTCTCTTATCAAAAGCAGAAGTTTGACAATTTAGTGTGGCACTGACACCGTGTCCATTGATATGGCTGACACTCACTCACACTTAATTTATCCTCCTCATTGTATATGAACTAATGTATCTACATATATAAATAGATGAAGTTCGTGACCATCATATATTTCATACTGTTCTGATGGTGACTTTTAATATTTCCCACATTTATGGTATCTTCGGTTATTATTCTCAAATATGGTAGCATTATTTATCAGATAAATATAGGGTTTGTGGTGGGTGGCGTATATACATGAACATAGAGGAGGCTGGAGTTGTGGAAGTCAAACATACTTTCCACTACTATAGAGTGAGGTGCCTTAGGGCAGGTACTGGAAGGACGCCGCCACCCAATACCGACTCATGCCCAAGCCTTCTTTCTTCTCGTCATCTTCCTCTGCCCAATACGGAACTCCCGCCATCGCCTCCTGCAAGTGGCACACCTTGCATGTCTATTACCCTACTTTATATTGCAGAAAGTACTCTCATCGATCAAGGGGCTGGAATGCTAAAACATGAAAAGATCATCTTAGAAAGGCATGTCTCCTAGAATTCGAACAGATAAAATATATCCACCTGTAGCAACCTATAAGCTAAGGCATCATCTTCTCCACTGTTGCCTCTTATATTATCGCATGAGATGCTCCATGCAATCATCTCCTTGCACCTGCAAGGTATAACAGTTATAAGACAACTAATATCAAGTTATCTTATGGTCATGACACATGTAGCTGTCAGCTATCTACAGGAGATGCCAATGAACATAATATATAAATGGGGCCAAAAATACTGGAAGCAACTTGAAAATAATGAGGAATGTTGAAACCGTGCCACCTTGTAAAACATAGTGTGTCTAGTCAATGCTTCAATATTTAACTAGAACAATATCAACTAACGCAAAGCAAGAGTTGGTCAATCGGTGGTAAGATGCACTCTTGCATGAGTAACTGCACTACTCATGCTTGCCTAGATTTTTTTTGTCTGTACACTAGCTGAAAATGGGTGACAAACTTAAGCAAATGGCACGAACATCAATCCTGTATGGTTGAAAACTACATAGGAGCAAATCTGGCTTACTACTGAGTCTAGCAATGACAAATCATAGCAAACCTCTGTACATGCACCAGATCTAAATCCTAACAATAGCCGGGCCGTAAAATGGGCGAGGGAGTGGGGGAGGAGCTCACCCTCGAAGAGGTACTTGCATATCTCTGGCGGTTCTTCTTAGAGATGATCTTCGAAGGGAGACAAGGGAGGTTAGATTAGGCACTTGTAGGACCAGAGCTGCGAGCGCCGAGACCGGAGCCGAGGAAGACTCGACCGGAGGAGTCAATTCTTCGAATACACAACAATAATACTTCAACAATAATACCCAAATATTCCGAACATGCCGAATTCTTCAAATACCCAACAATAATATTGTAATCATTCAAAATCTCCAACAGATCGGACTGTGATAGACACTACATGTTGTCTAAAGGCAATTAGCACTAACAATATTTATTTATTTTTGCGGTTGTGCGCTCATTTGACCATGGAATGGCAGCTCCTATGCATTTGTTACAGCTAAGTGAGCCAGAACAAACAGACATCAGATCCAGTGTAGAAAATCACCAAGACCAAAATCCCCAATCGTTCGCCCACATGGCCCTGTATGCACTAAGGATTAGCAGCTTGCAATGAACAGAAATCACGACTAACAACTTGCATCTGAAGGATTTTTGCCCTGGCAGGCATCCGGGGCAGCACCCAGGGTTGAGGGGATGGAGGATTGGTTCCGGGGTTGAGGGTTTATTTAGGAAGCGGACGGGCAAGCGTACCCGGATGACGTAGCCATCGTCGGAGACCTGGATGAGCTTGAGGCTGCCGTCCTTGATGGTGACGGAGATGATGGAGGAGTCGGCGTCGATGGTGTTCTCGATGAGATCCTGCACCGCCGACGAGGTCCGATCGATCACCTTCCCCGCGGCGATGCGGTTCACCAGTCGCCGGATGTGCGGCGACTCCCCGCCCCCACCCCCGCCGCGCGGCACCGCGTCATCGACCTCCATGCCCGCCACACCGCGTCTAGGGACCGGGTGGAGGAGGTGGGGAATGGGGAGGCGGAGACGGCGGAGGTTCCATCGATTTTGGTATTCGGGCCGAGGGGAGGATCGGCCGCCATATGTCGTGGGTAGGTCGTGGGGGAGAGAGAGATGGGGATCGCCAAGAGAGATGGGGTCGTGGGATTTCTGTCTTTCACTTTTTTTCTCTTTTCTTTTTCACTTTGGGTAGCCAGCCTATCACATGCGAGGCCACGGATCCCTCCCCAGAAACAGATCCTGGCCATCCAGTCCTCCTACATCCAACGCTCAAAACCCTCCCGTCATCCAACACACCTCTATCACTTTTTCTCTTTTTCTTTTTTCAATCGTTAGCACTTAATGACCAATTTGTGCAATAGTATGATGACCTAATGGACGCAAAAGGTCATAACGTTATGGGATTTGGACTCTCTTAGACTTGTCATGACTAATTTCGGAATTTTGGTCATGGGTCAATGACCAATTAAACCACCATCATTTTGGGGGTCATAATTGAGCATTTTTCTTGTAGTGCATTGAACTTGTGCTTCTTGATCTCCATCAGCAAAGCACCGGCATGATCTCCATTGTCACTAGTGCGGCATCATGAGCTCCATCATCATGATCTCCATCATCATGCCGCCATTGAGGTTGTTGCATTATCTATGCTATTACTACTAAAGCTACAACCTAGCGATATAGTAAAAGCATCTACAAGCACAAACGTTAGTTTAAAGACAACCCTATGGATCTTGCCGGTTCCCGTAGCATCGACGTGCAAGTCAATATTTAACTATTACAACATGATCATCTCATACATCCAATATATCGTATCATGTCTTTGGCCATATCACATCACATGCATACCCCGCAAAAACAAGTTAGACGTCCTCTAATTTCTTGTTTCATGTTTTACATGGTTGCTATGGGTATCTAGTATGATCCCATCTTACTTACGCAAAGTGTCACACCCTGTTTTTCACCACAAGTATTTTATGTTGCAAAAATCAGAGCTTGTTAAAACTTTTTCAAATAATGTTGTGAGTGCAATGTAAGCCCTTGTATGAGTGAATGCTTGCTTGTTTGATGACTCAAACCCATGAAAAACTTATTATTTTGCTCTTTTCAAAAAAACCCTTTTTCCTTTATATCAAGATCATCTTCATCATGTTGGGATACACTACTAGCTCATGAAGCCAAGTGGCACTTCCAACCAAAGTTGGTGATCTGATCCAAATATTATTTTCATTCATTAAAAACATTAATTGGTGATTTAAAATATTATTTTCCTATTTTATATTTATGTCTGTTTCTAAGGCCAGGAATGATATTCCCACAAGGAAAATTGCTTTCCTGCCTTAGAAAATTCTGAGTAAATTCATGGAAGCTCAGAAGGACATATATTTTCCATATATAAGATTTTCAAACCTATTTTATATGAATATTATTTGAGTAAAACCCTGAAAACAATTCTTGTCTATTTTAGCTTTTTGAGATGTTTCCAAAGGAAATGATCTCAATAAATTCCCATAAAATTATTGGAGCCCTCCCAAGCCATATTAGGTGCTCACATAAAATCTCACCTTGATCCAAGGTGGGGAAGTGCACCTAATGAGCCCAAAACCCTCTCTGTCCAGAGAAGAGTTGGAACAACTCTACATTGCAAAGTTTCTCCAATGGAGCTGAAACTTTGCACAGGTGTTTGACACCCCAAATGAGGACTCCGCACCAAAGGTGGGATTTGTGAGACTCTCTTCGGCCACACTTCCTTTGTAAAGGACAGTACTGGTCATTTTGAGGCATTTTCAAGTTTACAAAGCTAAACTTCTTCAATGGAGCTCAACTTTGGTGAAACCACATGTTTTTACCCCAAGACCAAACCTGTTAAGTTTCAGTTCCAGTGGTGGAGTGGAAGCACCCCAAATCAATGTCGAACACCTACTGACAAGAAGGTAAAAACCCTCCTAGCGACTGTTTTACCCAATGTCAAAGCCCCAAACTTGGTGAGTTAGAGCCCCAGAACACCCTGAGCACCCAGGCAACCAGCCCCTCCCCAACTCCAAGCACAAGTGACAAGATCTTCAATTTGAGCCGCAGGCGAGTACTGGCAACACTAGTGTTTATTGCCTCCTTTGAACAGCTCGTGCTCCCACAAACACACAACGACTAGGCACACTCCTAGCAACACTCAGGACATGGATGACACGTCCCAAGTGCCCCAGAGCGTGCCAGCATGCCGTGGCATGCCAAAACTACGCTCTGGGCCTGCTACAGACAGCCTCCAGCAAGGGGACGTTGCCCCGGCCAGTCCCAACCTCCCCAGTAATGTCCAAACGCTCCCCCGACAGCCATTCAGTGCAAAGCTACCACCAGGGACCCCCTCCCCTCGCGCAAGAGCTCAGGCGACGCGTGCCCGCACGCGCCCGACGCGGCTGAGCATGCACGGTCGCTGCGGCTCGACCCCACTCGCTTTCCCTCTGCAGACGATGCACCAGGAGGTCCTAAACCACGTCCCGAACCCGTGGTTTCGCGACCAACACCTCACTGTGCACGCACGCGCACCATGGTGAGTCACCGGCGCGCCCGAGTCGGCTCACCGTCGTTGGCCTATAAATAGGTCCCCCCGGCACCCCAGCACCCCCCAGGCAGCTTCAGCACAACCACTAGACTCCCCCTAGCCGCCAAATCGAGCTCGCAGAGCCCCGGTGCTCGAGATCGACCGAGGCTCCTCCGCCTCGGAGCTCCGGTCGATCTCCGGCTACACGCCGGCTCCTACGCTGCCCGACCTCCCATTGCACTCCCCTTGACGCCAGGACCATTTCCCCCAACTTCTCCGAGCGAATCCGTGCCCCTAGCCACTAGCTCGACGCGAACCCGTAACCCTTCCGCCACGGTCACCTCGTCGCCGGCGACACAGACCACCTCCGGTGACGTCCCGACCACGAGCAGGTAGGCGGAGGAACGAGGGACCCATTCCCGCTCCTAGATTGGCCTGAGGACAATGGTAGCCTCGCCGGCGTCCGTCTCCACCTCTCTGGCTGGAGGTAGGAGAAGGACCCGACAGGTGGAGCCCACCTGTCGGTGTCCTGGGGCAGCCAGCGTGCAGCCGCTAACACTGAACCCAGGGGCCCGCATGTCAGGTTTGAACCTGCCCCGCGCGCGCGTGGTGGCCGGTCTGCTGGCCGGGCCGGCTGGGTCTCCCCCCGTGGCCTTTTCCTTTTATTTTTAAGCTGCAACTTAAATGATTTTTATAAAAATATTTAGCCAGTAGAAAAATATGATTCTTCCACCAACAATTTTCTAAAAATGTATAGTAATTGATTCTGTAGTTTTTGACATTTATCAAATACAGAAACTGTTTTGGTATAATAAAATGATATAAAAAGCATTTGTTTGCTCCTGTTTGCTTTTAAATAAATATGCTTAGCTAATAAAAACTATAGGAAACATTTTCCAAAATAATAAACTGAATTTATTCAAGCTTTGCAACATTTTTAAAAGCACCTTGTGATCTGTTTTGGTGTGAGCTATTATTTATTTATTCCTTTTTTGACGGTAGAGTTACCGAGTGACAGAGGATCCGGAGCGGAAGACCTCGAAGACCCCGGATACCTAGCTGACCAAGGCAAGCAGCCCTTTGACCATGACTTGAGCACAAAGATTGTTGCATGCTAGTATAGTTGGTATTCTCCCGTTGCATGTGATCACGATGCCGGTTCATCATTGTGGTGATGGCATCGGAGGCTTCTTCAAAGCCCTTGCATGGTAGTAATTTTATTCATAAGGCTCCTCGGAGCACAAGCATGATGAGCTTGACCCTACCATCTATGAGGATCATGCTACTGTCATGTTGGCTAGTAAAGTTATAGGTTCATTGCACTGAGCTTGATCCTTGAGGGTCATGTTAATACCATATTGACAAGTAAAGTCAAAGGATTTTATCATGAGCATGATGATGAGTTAAATAAAGAGTTTATGAAAACCCCGTCGGGTGCCACTAATGCCCGAGGTTGATGATGAGTTGGTGATCACTTTGGTGAAGTGATGCACCGGTGTTTTGTGTGAGTATGGTTTCGGAAATGGGATTAGATTTATGATGTGTCGACCGTCCCAACCTTACCAGTACGACCATGTTACCCCTTTATGGGACAGGGCTTTGTTGATTACTCTAGTCGGTACTAGCAAAGAGTGACATTACTACTGACGGGAGTGATCGATGTCACTCTCGTGATGGGGTCGTGCCAGGTAGGACGACTATGCCATTATTATGAGTTCCAGGCACACCGTTGGTCCCTGCATGGTTGATACAGTCCAGAGTCGGTGCTCGTAAGACGTACAACATGTGGGCTGGGTACCAATTGAGTGGACCTCTTTGTCTAGTATCGTTAGGTCAAAGATGATGATCGGGTACTTACCTCAGGTATTGGTGATATACCGCGAGTCGTGGATGACACGGAAGTTTCCCGTTTCTCGTGGGTCCAGCGTACTACCTCTGCAGAGTGTCAAACAATTCGAATAGCCGTGTCCACGGTCAAGGACAGGTGGGTGGCGCTGCTTAAACTATGTGCAACATTTCCGAATAAACCAAGAGTGTGTGTGTGGTGTTAAAAAGGTGTTGTTAGGCGAGTAATAATATGAACAAGTTCGATGACTTGGCATATAGGGTAAACCCGGATGGTTTAGCCCTCATTAAGACATTGAGGTTATGACAAGTCCGATTACTTGGCATATAGGGTGAACCCAGATGGTTCAACCCTTAGCAGATATGTTGATATCTGTAACCTGTTCTTCAAGAGTAGTTCTTTAACTTGTTGCATATACTTGATCATTCCACCAAAATGCATTCCACCAAAGATACATGTTACTGTTATTCTTCACTATAAATGTTCATATCATGGGTTGTTTGCGAGTACATTCAAAGTACTCATTGGCTTGCCACTGGTTATATTATTGACCAGACATGGAAGGACCGGAGTTTGGTGACGAGTACGTCGTCGGAGACGAACCTGCGATCTAGGACGCTTCCAAGTCAGAATGCCTGTCGGTGTAGGCTTGATGGCATGGGCACCGCTTAGCCCTTACGAGTTTCCGCTACTTGATGTATCTGTTTAATTTGGCTTTAGACCTCGCTCTTGAACCCGACCTTCTGGTCGTTTGATGTAATAATTTCGGTACTTGGATGTAAGACTCTATTATTCAGTATCTGTGTTCAGTGAACATTGATCCTTGGGGTCACTGTGCACGGCGAACTCGACTTGCTAGTCGGGGTCCCCACACAGAGCCACAATGGCGATATGTGTATTGCTATTTAACCTTCTCCAAGTACCGCCTCGGTCAAATCCAATTCAACTAAAGTTGAAGAAACAAACACCCGCCAGTCATCTTTATGCAACAAGTTGCATGTCAATCGATGAAACTAGTCTCTCGTAAGCGTACGAGTAAGGTTGGTCTGGGCCGCTTCAGTCCAACAATACCACCGAACCGAGAAAAGATTAAGGAGGGCAGCAAATCGAACGTCAACGCCCACAAACTCTTTTGTGTTCTACTCGAGATATCATGTACACATCAACCTAGCTCTGATACCACTGTTCGGGAACGTCGCATGGGAAACATAAAATTTCCTACACACACGCAATACCTATCCATGGTGATGATCATCTACGAGAGGGGAGAGTGAATCTACATACCCTTGTAGATCTCTAAGCCAAAGCACATATAATGCGGTGATGTAGTGGAACACCTTCGCGATTGAAATCCCAGCCTGTCCCGCGATCTTATCACTATCCATCCCACGATCCCATCACGATCCACCTCGATCTAGTGCCGAACGGACGACACCTCCACATTCAGCACACGTACAGCTCAATGACGACCCCGCCTTCTCGATCCAGCAAGAGAGACGAGGAAGTAGATGAGTTCCCCAGTAGCGTAACGGCGCACCGGTGATGGTGGTGATCTATTCATGCAAGGCTTCGCCTAAGCAACGCAAAAATCTGATCTAGAGGAAGAACTACAAACTAGAGGAAAGGGTAGCACGTGGCAGAAATTATGTGTCAAAAACCCTCAAACCACTAGTATATATAGGAGGAGGGAGGAGGCAGTCTTGCCCACCAAGGGAAACCCCTTGGCGTCGGTCGAGCCAAAGGAGGGAGAAGTCCTCCTCCAATCCTACTTGGATTAGGACTCCTTCGCAAATTGTCCACCTCTTTTGGATTTTCGACCTTTTTCCACATGGGCTTACTTTGGTTGACTAGACAGCCCACTAAGAGCTATTGCGCCACCATCAAGTCCACGTGGCCCTCTTGGGGAGTGGTGGGCCCACCTGGTGGACCCCAAGTACCCATTCGTCACTCCTGGTACACTACCGGCAATGCCCGAAATCCTTCCCGAATCCAAATACCAACTTCCTATATATCAATCTTTGTTTCTGGACCATTCCGGAAACCCTCGTGACGTCTGGGATCTCATTTGGGAATCTGGGCAAAACTTTGGTCACCAGCACCTATAACTCAACCATACCGAAACATCACCGAACCTTAAGTGTGCAGACCATGCGGGTTCGTGAACTATGAAGACATGACCTGAGAAACTCCCCGGTCAATATCCAATAGTGGGACATGGATGTCCATATTGGATCCTACATATTCTACGAAGATATTATCTTCTGAACCTCTATGCCAAGGATTCATATAATCTCGTATACCATTCCCTTTGTCCTTCGGTATGTTACTTACCCGAGATTTGATCATTGGTATCTCTATAGCTATTTCAATCTCGTTACCGACAAGTCTCTTTACCCGTTATGTAATACAACATCATGTGACTAACTCTTTATTCACATTGCTTGCAAGGCTTATTGAGATGTTGTATTACCGAGTGGGCCCCGAGACACATCTCCGTTACATGGAGTAACAAAGCCCAGTCTTAATCCATGCCAACCCAACAGACACCTTTGAAGATACCTGTAGAGCACCTTTATAGTCACCCAGTTATGTTGCGACGTTTGATACACACATGGTATTCCTCTGGTCTCCTGGATTTGCATGATCTCATGGTCATAGGAACAGATACACTGACATGCAGAAAATACAAGCAATAAACTGACACGATCATACGCTACGTTCATGGTCAGGGTCTCGTCCATCACATCATTATCCTAATGATGTGATCTCATTATCAAGTGACAACACTTGTCTATGGCCAGGAAACCTTGACTATCTTTTATCAACGAGCTAGTCAACTAGAGGCTCACTTGGGACAGAGAATTGTCTATGTATCCACACATGTATTTGAGTTTCCAATCAATACAATTCTAGCATGGATAATAAACGATTATCATGAATAAGGAAATATAAAAATAACTAATTTATTATTACCTCTAGGGAATATTCCCAACAATTTCCATCAACTATATATTGATATATAGATTCTAAAGAATTACGTAATCAGAAGTCTACAATTGTCGACAGACATTTCTCAACTAGATTGCAAAACCTTTCATATGATTGAGGTCCAAAGACCATGGCCATGGCAAAGTGTGAACAACACTTGGAATGAACTCAAGCAAAGGGTATAATCTAGCTAGAAATGATCTTGCTCAGTAATTTAAAGGTATTCATAAGCAATACCTACACCAATTTTCTTCTGGAAGTCGAATTGAGAATAATCTGGTGGTGAAACATAGAGCAAGTATTGTCGCACAAGGGTTCACGCAGATACCCAACTATTCTCTAGTTGTGGAATATCTTTCTGATAACTTATATCATTGGCAGTACAAAATCATCTATCTCTTCAGTTGATAGATGTAGTGATCAGATATAAATGTGGATCACTAGATTCAGACATATATGATTGATTCCCGATGGAATCTCACTTCTCAATCGCAATGCAAAATGCAACATACATTATGTAAAAATCAGTAAGTCACCATACGACTTATTGTTGTCGGTACATATGGTACAACCGACGTAGTGAGTTCCTTATGCATAATGATTACTCCTACAATGACGATTATCCATGTTTGTGTGTCTACAATGACGACACATTTAATCATCTAAATGTCAAAGTTTAAAATGGAGGACTTTGGTAAATCTAAATACCGCTGGTTATTACAACTTGAGCACCTTAATTCATACATTATGTTATATTGTGTTGTGTATATCCAAAATATATTGGATAAATTCATTGTGGACAAATATTACCCATCCATAGCTCTCATGGTAGCTCATTCTCTAGATGTAGAGAAAGATCTATTTAGGCCAAGAGACGATGGAAATGAGATATTGGGACTCAACGTTCCATAATGCCATTGGATCCACAAAACACAATTGGTTGTGACTCAAGAATATCTATCCGTATCTCCAAAGGCATCAAACACATTGTCCTGGTTTTTCAAGTTTCAGAGAAATTTGAACAATAATACCATTGGATACATTGATCAGATCCCTGCTATGTCAGATCATAGACAAGTTTAGTGTTCCTACTAGGTGTGGTAGCCCTCCCATGAAGAGTCTTCAAACAGACCTCGTGGCTACATCCACCAACCATTATCTAGACGATAATTTTTCTTGTGTTTCCCGGATGCAAATAGGTTATGCAAATAAGCAACATCGCTATATGCATATCTTGCAAATAAAATCATGTGACCGATTTCTCACGAAGTCTCTATCAACTTTTACATTCCATAAATATGTTATTGGAATTGGTACGTGACGGCTTTGAAATTTGGAAGAAACAGGGGAAGTATCTTCCTGAATTATTCATGTTCTATGCATCATATTATACTCTTTTTTCCTTCAAGATTTTGCTATAGAGGTTATCATAAAGGTTTTTAATGAGGTAATATCAACATGAGATCATATGTCCTACTTTTTGTATTCCCCGGGGATTTTAAGGAAGTATGTACGATGTATTTATTGTACTCTAAACTCTATGAGTCTCCTTGTATTGAGTTAAAAGAGACGATAACCATTATATGTTGCATCATTTTCTCGTTATTTTCCCAGTGGCTTTACATAAGTTTTAGCAACATATCAAACACATATATCCTTATTTTCCCATAGGGTTTTGCAGGTGTTTTCAAGATGATAAGGCTTACACTAAAAATCATGGATTAGTGGGAGTGTTAGGATTTAATTAATCCTACTAATCCCTACTTTTTCTAACCGGGGTGGTTGCCTCATGTCCCTTTGGACGCACCCCTTCGGGGGCTATATATATGTGTAATCCATCATCAATGAGAACAATGATTCATTTTACATCTTTTGTCTTGTCTCTCGTTTCCTACTCTAAACAATTTCGGTCCTATCAGGTTGGGTTGCGTGTTGGCTATAAATAGCCCATCCCCTTTACCACAAGTTGGTGGCTGCTCAGAGTTTGATACGTCTGTTGTCGTTTTGGAGGAACCCACCTCGAAGGCACTGACAGAAAACGATCCTACGAGGATAAACCCAAACAAGTAGTTCCAGTGTGTTTGAGCATCACTGAAGTTGATCTGTTTTGAGTGAACTGAAGACGTATTACACTTGAAGACTGGGAGTCTAGAGCATCCAAGAGTCACTGTGGATTCTCGGGTGACCAAATTTTTACAGATTTCAGAAGTCTCCCCTGAAGACTTACTTGAGTGATTGGACGTGGTCTAAGTGACCTCGTCTCAAGGGGAACAAGGTGAATACGAGGTCTTCGGAGATATTTCTCAGCCTCCCCAACCATACGTACAGTTGTCACAACAACTAGAACTTATCCAACAAATCTTGTGTCTTTATCAAGCTAACGGTTATATCTTTCACTCTTTTACCTAACTGTGTGAACACATACCACGAAAGACATTCATACCTGCCGTTTATCATCATATTGTCTGAATTTATCTATGATTTATCTTAGTGTGTACGATGACTATGCTTAACATCTTAGATTCTTGACTGTTATCTCTACTTGATCCTATTTCGCTTTTGCATACTTTGAATACATTCAGTCTTTCCAAGCACTTCATAGAAATTGCCTATTTTCAACTCCCCTCTAGTCGATAACTAGCAATTTCATTTGAAAACCCACCCTCAACCATAGGACTGAACACCTTGTTGGGGAAGGATCTGAAGTTCCTTTATTCCATTTTTTGAAAATCCTCATATATTAATTTGATAAAACAACATTCTTACAATCCTTCATTATTCCAATGACTTGAGCGAGGTGAGCCACCTTCTCCTTCTTGTTGAATCCGCACCAAATGTGTGAGATTTGCACTATTACAGCTTTTGTCCTTTCAAATTTCAATGTTTTTCTTTCTGAATAGGTACCAGTATTAATCAAATCACTGTTCCCCTGATTGAGGAGCGAGCCACTCAGGGAAAACAAATTTTCAAAATTTTGGTCGAATTATTCAAAATGATTGTTTTCGCTGAGCAATAGAAAACATAATCTCATTCGAAAATTTAAAACGAATTAAAAAATCCATTTTGTAAACCCTCTAATTAAGAGGAAAATAGTAAATCATATGATACATTTTTCTTATGCCCTCCAAACAAATTGTCAGGTATAGGCATGCACTCTTATACCGCTAGTAGTATAATAGAGATACAAGAAACAATTTGTTGGTTGGTGAAAATAACCAAATAGGAAGGAGTTGCGGCACTAAGAAAACCTGGAACACTTGAAGCTTACAGTTATATAATATAATATTCTTTTGCATCGAGAAAGTTCACTCACATCATAAGATTCTGAGAATTCATTTGGCTTACTATACATCAGCCACAAGTTACGCCATGAGAGACGAGACCAATTGAGCTGAGAGAGAAACAATTTTTTCTAAGCTACTCATATTAGAGGGGAATCATCCTCTCGTACATACATATTACGATCATTCCCCTACAGCCCAGCCCATGTCATGTTATTCAAACACATATAATACTAACAGGTAATTTCTGATCCTTTTATAGTTTGATGGGATTATGCATGCATAACCCAGGTCCTGTTGTTTTGTAACACATGCATGCATGCATGGTACCATCGAGCAATCACTACTTATATTCGAATGGTTTTCAACAGAAAATTATTGGCGGTCTTCCATGATGCATTTCTATGTCAGAACTAGATCAGTAGAAATTTATTGTGTATGACCCAGTTGATGCATTCCTCGTAACAATTACGTGTACCATCAAAAATAAAACTTTCTAGCCAATCAGTTAGCACCCATATGTGTTTGGGTAAAAATAAGGGGTAATGGGTACCGCGCACACAGATCGACATGCATGTCACTTACAACGTGTGGTTGTCCTTGTATCTCTCATGGCCACACTTTCTTCTCCTAGGAATGCTATTTAACGGGACAATGGCTAGCACAGCATCCATAAACGATCATCTCCTCATCAACAACCTCCTTCTAAACCCGTCATACCCTGAGGAAGTAATCTCAAGGTCCGCAATGGCGGTGAATACTAGGAACACAATTGGTGTCGTTCTCCTCCTGGTCGTGATGGTAGCGGCGGTATCAACACCAGTGGCAACTACCGAAGAGTTCTGTTGGGACAAATGTATCAAGCGCTGCAAGGGAGAACTAGAGGTTTGCAGCCCAAAGTGCATTCATTTTTGCAACTATCAATCCGGAGCCATAGGATATGTTAAGTGGGCTGCCGATAAACTGAAGGAGGCTGCTGCTGCCCCGCCCGAAAAGGCTGTCCTCCTCAAGAATGAAGCTCAAACGTACTTAGAACGTGCCAATGCCCTCAACGAGAAAGCTGGGACACCGTGAGTGTGCACCCTTCCGTCTATAGGTGTCGCTGTTGTTATGGTGTCTAAAAATGTTTTGTTTATTTAAATTGTCGTGGTTGCATCCCATTTTTTGTTTCTTTGTTAAAGTAATATCTTTTGTATTATGATGACATGCTTCTTCCGGCGACTCAGTTTCTCTTGTCGACTTTACTTATGTATAATGATTTTCGTTTGATTTGGCTATGTAATAATGAAGTTCCTTCGTATGGAAATGTTCCTTTTTAATGCCCACAGTGCATATTCTCCTATTTTATCTCCATGCAATAAGGATTGGGATCTTTAGGATGTGTAAAACAATCCGTCTACATTCAAGACCAATAAGGCATGCATATTCTAGAGAAACATCCATGTAATTGCTTGTGCATTTTTTAGAAAATGTTCATATATATGTAAAAGACTAAACTTGAAATTCACGTGTTTTCTTAAAAAATCATGTAAGTGTTTTGCGCATTCTAAAAGAAGAAATGGAAAACACTAGGAAACCACATAATTAGACCTTTTTCCTAGGAAATATATGCCGGAAAAGCCAACCATCCGAAATAACGATGGGCAAAAAATTTAAAAAAATTGGCCATCTTTAATTTCCCATGGCCACTGAGGCAATCGCACTTAGTCTTGTGATTGTGAAATTATCGATACAACTTTGTTGATTATTTGTTTGTTCCTCTTCAAGAAAATCATGTATTAGCAACATTTTTATGTCATCCATCCCTATCCTCTCATCTCTCTAGTACAAGACAAGGCTCCTAATTAAGGTGTAGGACTCCTTAGGGCTCCTCGTCCGTCCTTCACACCATGTATCATGTAAACGTAATACCGTCGTCGGGTGTTAACGTTGCTTTACCATCCTTGGAGTACATAAGGAAAAACACTGTACTTCACCTTCTGGTCTAGGTGAGAAGGAGTTTGCATGGAAGAATAAGGCCTGACACCTACACTCGGAACCTACGGTTTCCTTGGCCACCGTCTCCTTGGGCTTGGTGAGGCCATGGCCATGCCGATATCGCTAGTGTAGATAAGTCATAAATCCAAGTCCAAGTCATGATGGTGCCAACAAGACATCAGCCACATCCTCAGCATCTACTTTTGCATCGTCGATGCCCCGGACACCATGTATACAGGTCACCTAATCTCAATCTCGTGTACTTAATAAGTAAGTAATTACTAAGATAGTTTCCAAGAACCTTGAATTTTTTACAATTGCAAAAGTAAAAATTGTATTTTTTCAGCGACATTATCCATCTAGAAAGGCATATAGCTCTAGCAATATAGCTAAGTCCTTCTTTTTTAATGCACTTCTTAGGAACTCCCAAAGTTTTCTAAAATTGGCATTGTTCTTTTTTCCCTTTTTTTCTTACAAACCTGATGAAAAGGTAGGGGCATATGGATGTCATGTTGTAAGTCATGCATGTTGATCTGGGTACACGGTAGCCATTCCTCCTTGTTTTTACACAAGCACATATTGGTGACAAGTGATTGGCTAGAAAGATTTATTTTCCATGGTGCAAGTAAATGTTACGAGGAATGCATACACCGGGTCATTCTGGCTAAAATTATACTCCCTCTGTCCCTAAATATAAGATCTTTTAGAGGTTCCACTATGTAGTCATATTTTAAAATATAGATTCATTCATTTTGCTCCGTATCTAGCCTATAGTGAAATCTCTAAAAGGTCTTGTATTTAGGAACGGAGGGAGTAATGATCTATTTATGACACGGCCATACATCATGGACGACCATCAGTATTTTCCTTTTGAAAATCATCTGAATACAAGTAGTGATTGTTCGATTGTATCTTGCATGCATGTGTTGCAAAACGACATGACTTGGATTATACATGCACAATTCAATGGGACAATAAAGAGACCAACAAAATATCTAGTAGTAATATATGTTTTTGAATAGCATGGCATAGGCTGGGCTATAGGGGAATGATCATAATACGTATGTACGGGGGGAGGATTCCTCTCTAATACCAGTAGCTTGAAAAATTTGTATCACTGTGAGATCAATAGGTCTCTTCTGCTTTGTGGCGTAACTTGTGGCTGAAGTTCAGTGAGCCAAATGAACTTACAACACTGTCTCATGTTAGCGAACCTTCTCTCCGCGAAACAATATGATAGTTTATAGCTATATGCTTCAAGTGTTTTGATTTTTATATTACCGCAACTCCGACCTATTGGGTTATTTTCAGCAGCCAACAATATGCTTCTTTAATCTCTGTTACGAGGCACTATAAGAGTGCATGCCTATACCCGAAACGTTTTTTATGGGCATAAGAAAAATGTATCGTATAATTAACTTATTTCCTCTTAGAGGTGTTACCGAAGGGATTTTGTTTCAAATTTGATCTAAATCTTCAAATGTTTCCTAATCCTAATCAAAAATCGTCAATTTCAAACAATTCATCCAAAACTTTGAAGAATTGTTTTTCTTTAGGCCGCAGTGCCACCGCCCCCTAGTTCTCACCACGACTTAACCAAATCGCATGTTGCCGCTACGTCTTCCCTTTGGGTCGTAGTGGCGTGAGGCACGCTCCCCACGACACACAAGCCACCACTACAATGCCCCTCCGGGATGTAGTGCTGCGACACGCGGTTCTCGCTCCCACCCGAGGTCTTTCTGCCGTCGCACCGACCTGCTCGCCGCCCCGAGGTCTTTCCCCCGTCACCCCAACCCGCGCGTTGTCACCTCGGGATGTATTACCCGATGCGCGGTCCACTCCGAAGTGCCCTGCTCGTTGACTTCATGTGGTATGCACCTGTCAGATTTCGGGCTCTGCAATACCGTAAGGATTCGAACATTGGGGCGTGCATGAAGATCTCTCCCTGCTGAGCCTCGCCTAACCCACTACTCGATGGAAACAACGAGGGACTCACTTGATGGCTACGGTTGCATAGAACACAATAGCTTACGGTAGAACATAACACGACAGTTTACCCAGTTTCGGGCACCTGCGAAGCGTAAAACCCCACTCCTGCTTTTGGTGGATTGCCTCCTGTGGAGGTGGTGGATGAATTGGTACAGTGCTCTCGATCCTCCGGAGGCCAAGTGGCTAGGTGTATTGCCCTACGGTTCGAATGAACTCTCCCCTACCAAGTGTTCTACCCTCTCAACTTATAGCGGAGGCCCGGGTCCTCTGCTCTCGTAGCTTCGACAGGAAGGGATCCCACAGTCGCCAATTTTGAAGGGGAACACGGGAACATGCTCCCCTTCCCAAAGGTGGTCATCGCCTGCAAAGTAACTGTCCGCGCTGCAGGGACTGTCCCGAGGATGACGTTTTCCCTACTGGCATGCGGCAACAGCTTCGTTGCACCATAAGGGAAACCTTTGGAAGATTCCTTTGGAACCCTTGTACGCTTCCGCCTCCTTCCGCTTCTGCTGATTCCATGTCCTTTCGTGGCGTCACCCTTGACTCCTGAGGCCCGACCTTGCCTCGGAATATCCGCCACTCCGGAGGGGTCCTGAGGAGGCCCTTGCGGTTCTTGACGTTGCTCCTCCTCGTCAGGTTTGGCCCCTCACGAGGGCCATACCCTGAATGGTGCCGAGCCCGTTGGTTTATTCCGATGAGGTGGGCCCGCCTTGGGCAACACGCATGCAAGTCTGGGTACCCCCATTCCCAGAACGCCGACAGTATCCCTGGGCCCGCGGAGTGCTCGGGTTGGCTTCGGGGCGGAGCCTAGGGGGGCAACATGAGGCGCCCTGGGCCCTGAAATGCCTCTAGGCCAGGCCGTCACATGTCACGCGGCTGGTGTCGGGTCCTCCGTGTTCTCTGTCTCTGCCCCCTTATTAGGTGCCTTGCTTGTACCTTCGGTGCCTCATTGCTTTCCTTCTTCCGTACTCGTCCTTCCTCTTTGGTCTCTGACTCCAACTGGCACCTCCCACATCCAGCGCCGCATAGTTCCTTGCCAGTTCAACAATGGCGCCCGCCAGCAAGCAAAAAACCAAAGGGGCATGGTCCGGCCGTGACTTCTCTGCTCCTGGACTGCACCCTCTCACAGGACACCAATCTCGTCCTCGTGCTTCCATGGACCACGATCGAGTCCAACGAGCATGGGCGAACCGTGATATGGCCTGGCGCCATAGAGGAGCGACCCGCGTCCCGGGTGATATACCCCTTCTTCCTACACGGTATTTACGCTGGGCTAGTGCCGCTTTTCTCCCAGTTCTAAACCGTTGTCTTGGACCACTATGGGATCCAAGCCCTTCATCTCCAGCCCAACTCTATCTTGCTTCTGTATGTCTTTGCTTTCAACTGTGAGGCTTTCGTGGGTGTGCAGCCTTCGGTTGCCCTCCTCCACCACTTCTGCAGCTTGCGCCTGCACGACGACGCTCATTTGTCGGCGTGTGTCTCCTTCATGGAAGCCTAGAGTGGAAACGTGCTCTTGAAGGTCGGGAAGAAGGTGGATAACTTCACGCACCACTAGGTCCTTATGTGCCTTAACGATGCCACCCCTCGGTTGGAGGAGCCGAAGGAGTTGCTGGAGAAGACCTCCGCGTGGAGCTCGGCGAAGCTCTCCGTCCCTCGGGTTGTGCCCGTGCTGGAGCGCTTTTCCCGCAACATCAGCGCCAAGAGGCTGACCGGAGAAATGATAGTGAAGGAGTTCCTGGTGCAATGCCTGGCGCCTCTCCACGCACACTCCAAGCCCCTGTGGGAGTATCGGGCTGGCGACGACGAGCTCCGGCTCCGGACCCGGAACCTCCCCATAGAGGACCTGAGCAGGGTCATGGCGATCTTGCTGGGCGGCGACCCTGGCGACCTTCCCGAGGCCCTAGGTCCATTATACCATCGTGACGACCGGGCTGACCTGGTCGCTGCGATGCCTGTCTTCAACGAGTGGGGGCCTCCTCGCACATGGCAGTGCCTGCAGGGGGCCCGAATCGACCCCGCTTGCAATGCGGTCCGCGTGCGTGCTTGCTTCCCGGAAGCTCAGGGCTGAGCCATTCTTGGTGCACCCCACCTCTGTCGGCGAGGGGGGGGGGGTACCATGCCGCCGAGCTTGCCTCCCTCCGTGGGGGGCCTGTCACCTGTGCTGTTGCGAATGCAAAGAGGAAGAAGATATGGTGCGATGTTGAAGTGTAAGCTACTTGCCTGGGCACGCCCTGCACGTCTATATTCCGCGCTTGGCTGATCCCCCCTTTACTTGTCGTCCATGGATGTTGTCTCGCCGGTGGCGAAGAGGAACAAGACGGTCGTCAAGCCGAAGGCGACTCCCGACGACTCACCTACTCTCATTGGCGCACTACCATCTGCAGGTGGGGAAGGGGATGCTCGTGGGGCCGTCTCCCTGGCCTTGGTTGTCGAGCCCCCCGAGCCCCCAAAGCATGCAGAATTGATCGTGGGGAGGCCGTTGCATGGGGGGCAGGCCGACGAGGGCCCTCAAGCTCCTCAAGCGTCATTGCTCGCGATCGCTGAACAGTCTTCGGGGCTCCCGTGTTCTTCACGGCACTTCCCCTCTGGCGACACCACCCGCGGGTGCGCTGGAGGCTCTTCAGGAGGAGGTCCACAAGACCTCGGTGTTCACCCAAGGTATCTTGAACGCGACATTCACCGCCTTGAGCAATATCGCCGACGAGATGGGAAAGGCCGAGAGGGAGGCCGAGGCCGCCAGTGCCTTGCATGAGAAAGCACTGAAGGAGGCTAAGGCGGCTGTCGAACGCTGTGAAGAGGTGGAAACCCACCTCAACTCCTTGAAGGAAGACTAACCAAGCTGGCCGAGCAGCGTCGCCTGTAGGGGGAGGAGCTTAATCCCGCAAGACCATGCTCGCCGCCCGGGAGGAAGAGATGTCCCAGGAGGAGAGCAACCTGAGCATGAAGTAGGCGTGCTTGGAAGAGTAGGAGAACAAGGCCGCCTCGAGGAAGGCCCTCCTTGACGCCCACGAGAAAGCTCTCGCCGCGGCTGAGGAGGGGAAAACCGCCGAGCTGGCCTCCTTCCCTGACGTTGAGCTCAGGCTTCGCACGACGCTCCGCTCCCTCTGCCGGGACGAGTTCGATGAACCTCTGGCCACCCCCAGAGGATGTCTTTGCCACGCTCGTGAAGGGGCTCGTAACGGCGCTGGAGATTGACGTCGTGCAGGTGGACAAGATCTTGGACATCGAGTGTCGCAACCTCTTCTTCGTGGCTGCGACTCGCGTCTTCAGCCACCTTCATCTTCGCGACGCCGAATTTGATCTAAGCTTCGTGATCGTGCGGAGGCGGTGAAGGGCCCTGTGGAGGCGTTGGTGAGGAGGTTCGCTCGCGTCGCAGCTCCTTCGTCTCCACGTGTCGTTGGAGCCGACGATGGGGAAGACGATGCCTCTGACGTCGACGACTAGCCTACCGTGGAGGGGGCGACCGACGGCGGCTCCTCCTGTTTTCTTGTCCCTGTTACTTTCCTGCAATGCACATCATGCCTCGCGGAGGCATTGAACTTATTTGCGTTTTTATGAACTTGGTCACGGTTTGTAATAATTGAGTGCTTGAATGTTTTCCTCGCCCTGTGTCACACCCTATTTTTACTACCACTTCTTTGTAATGCAAAATCCGAGCTTGTTAAAACTTTTTCAAAACTAATGATATGAGTGACATGATTGTAATTGTATGCTTGTGCGTTTGATCATGTGATGAAAATCCCCATTTCACAATACTGATTTATTTCCAAAAACCTTTACATGTTTCTGATTAAGGTAAGACCCTACTTTGAGTTGCACTACATGCCCTTGATGGTAAGAAGTGTTTCTACCCAAAGTTGGTGATCCGATTTTAACTTCATTTTAGTGCCTTAAAACTACAAAATAATTATTTTTATAATTAGTTCCCTAATTAAATTGCATGTCCATTTCTGAGGCCAGAATTGGTATTCCTACATGGAAAAATACTTTTTTGCCTTAGAAAAATCTGATTAAATTTGGAGATGATCAGAAGGACATATATTTTCCATACATAAGATTTTAAACCCTATTTTATATTATAATTATTTGAATATGAACCTGGAAGCCATTTCTGTCTGTTTTGACCTTTTGAATTATTTCCAAAGGAAATATTCTCAATAAACTCCTAGAAAATTCCAGTAGTATCCCTAAGCCATATTTGGTGTCCACATAAAGTTTCCCCCTGGTCCAAGGTGACTAAGGACCCCAAATAACCCCAAAACCCCTTTTGTCCAGATTGAAGTTAGAGCAACTCTACATTGCAAAGTTTATCCTATGAAGCTGAAACTTTGCAGGAGTGCCTAATACCTCAAATGAGGGTTCCACACCAAAAATGGGATTTGTGGGATTTAGTTTGCCCACACTGTCTTTGGAAGGGACATATCTGGTAAAATTGAATTGTTTTCAAGTTTACAAAGCTAAACTTGTCCAGTGGAGCTCAAACTTGGTGAAACCCCATGTTTTAGCACCAAACCCAAACTTGTTAAGTTGTAGCACCAGTGGTGGGGTGCAACCCCCTCAAACCACTGTCGAGCACCTTCTGACAGATAGGGAAAAGTCACCTTAGCCACAGCTAAACCCAACCCCTTTGCTCCAAACTCAAATATTAGGTGGCCAGTATCCATATCTAACCCCAGTCAACTAGCCCCTCACTGGTTCAAAGTGGAAAGGCCCAAAACTCCAATTTAGGCTTCACCTCAAGGCTGACTGCACTAGCATTTCCTGTCTCCTTTGACAAGCCAAAGCTCCCACGAGACCCAAACGGCTAGCCACACTCCCAGCTAGTGCCAGGACATGCTAGACACGTCCAAAGTGCCTCAGAGCGCACCAGCATGCCGTGGCATGCCAAAACAGTGCTCTGAGCGCGCTACAGTCAGCCACCAAGGTGGGGGCGACGCTCTCGGCCAGTTCCAGCCTCCCCCGAGGTGTCCAACCTCTTCCCAGACAACCCCTCTGCATCGAGCAACCCTCAAGGCCCCTCCTCCCCCACATTAGAGCTCGTGATACGCGTGCCCGCGGCACCAGAACCGGCCAAGGTTGCGTGGCCACGGATGCTCGACTCCTCCCTCTCTCCCTCTGCAGTAGATGGTTCTGGAAGTCCAAAACCATGTCCTGAGACCATGGTTTCAACCCCAGCCCCTCTCTGCACCCCCATGCACACCACGGTGAGTCACCGACGCTCCCGAATCAGCTCACCTTCACGGGCCTATAATTAGCCCTCCCCCTCGCTCCTGCACCCCTCAGATAGCCTCACCACGACCAATAGCACCTCCGTAGACACCCCAGCAACGAGCAGAGCCCCGGTACTCGAGATCGACCGAAGCCCCTCCGCCTCGGAGCTCCGACTGATCTCCAGCTACATGACGACTCCTGCGCCCCTCGACCACCTCCCGAAACTTCTCCTTCACGGCCTCCTCGTTGCCGGTGAACCCCTGCCTCTCCGACGTTGTTCCGACCACCAGTAGGTAGGCGACGTCATGGCGAACCCATTCCAGTCCTTGTTGGGGCCTGAAAGCATCTGCAGCCTCGCCGACATGCTCCTCCTCCTCTCTGCCAGAGGTAGGAGACGACCCCGACAGGTGTGCCCCACCTGTCGGTGGCCCAGCCTCCTCCCCAGCACTGTCCACAGCCACTAACCGCAAGGCCCCGCATGTTAGGTTCAAACCTGATGGCGCGTGCGCCTGGGCACGCTGTCGGCTGGCCTTGGGCCAGCCCAACACCAGGCCGAGCCAGGCCAGGGGCTTGGCCCATTTTTCTTTATTTAAAAAAATCTGATTTCAAAGATTTTTATAAAAACATTTAGCCAGTGTAAAAATATAATTTTCCACTATTATTCTTCTAAAAATATGTAGTATTTAATAATATGATTGCATGAATTTTCCTACAACTATTCTGTTTTACAATAATAAGAAGGACTAAATTGGAATAGTTTTGATTCTGTTTTGTTAATTTTAAAAATGTTCCTTCAAGAGAATTTGAGGCAAATATTTTTCAAAATGACAGCTTAGATTTATCAGTAATAAAGAACATTTTTTAAAATGACTTTTTGATATGTTTCTATGTGAGCTATTTCTTATTTATTGTTTTATCGACGATAGAAAATCCGTGTGACTAGGGAATCGGAGCGGAAGACCTCGAAGACCCCGGATACCTAGCTGACCAAGGCAAGCAACCCTTTGACCATGACTGAGCATATGTTACTTTGCATGTTTAGATAGCAAGTATTTCCGTTGAATATGATCATAAGTGCCGGTAATCATTTGATACGATTTTAACGATGGCTCCCCCAGAGCACATGCACTGAGCTTGATCCTACCCCTTGAGGGTCATGCTAATATCATATTGACAAGTAAAGTTAGAAGTAGTATTATCATGAGCATGTTGATGACATAAACGAAAGAGTTTATGAAAACCCCGTCGGGTGCCACTAATGACCGAGGGTGATGATGAGTTAGGTGTCCACTTTTGGTGAAGTGGTGCACCGGGTACTTTGAGTGAGTATGGTTTCGGAAATGGGATTAGATTTATGATGTGTCGACCGTCCCAACCTTACCAGTACGACCATGTTACCCCTTATGGGACGGGGCTATGTTAATTACTTTAGTCATTGCTAGCAAAGAGACACATTACTAGTGGCAGGAGTGATGTGTGGTGACTCTCGTGATGGGGTCATGCCAGGTAGGACGACTATGCCATTTTTATGACTTCTAGTCACACCATTGGTCCCCACATGGTTGGTACTGTCCAGAGTCGGTGCTCGTAAGACAGACAACATGTGGGCTGGGTACCAATCGAGTGGACCTCTTTGTCTAATATCGTCAGGGGAAAGGCATTGATCGGGTACTTACGTCAGGTATGTTATATATCGCGAGTCGTGGATGACACGGAAGTTTCCCGGATCTTGTGGGTCCAGCGTACTACCTCTGTAGAGTGTAAAACTATTCGAATAGCCGTGTCCACGGTGAAGGACAGTTGGGTAATCCTGCTTAAACTACGTCCAGCTGTTTCCGCATAAACCAAGTGTGTGTGTTGTGTTAAAAACGTGTTGTTATGAAAGTAATGACATGACCAAGTTTGGTGACTTGGCATATAGGGTGAGCACGGATGGCTCGTCCCTCGACTGATATATTGATATTTGCAACCTGTTCTTCAAAAGTAATTCTTTAACTTGATGCATATTCATGATCATTCCACCCCGATGAAATCCACCAAAGATGCATGATATTGTTATCCTTCACTTTCATTGTTCATAACATGGGCTGTTTGCGAGTAAATTCAAAGTACTCATTGGCTTGCCACTGGTTATGTTATTCTCCAGATATGGAGGGACCAGAGTTTGGAGCAGAGTACGTCTTCGGAGATGCCCCTGCGAACTAGGATGTTTCCGAATCAGAATGCATGTCGGTGTAGGCTTGATGGCATGGGCACCCGCTTAGCCCCTATGATTTCTGCTACTAGTTGTATCACAATGATTTGGACTTTGGCCCTGCCTTGTGAACTTGACCATTCGGTCATGTGGTGTAATAATCGGTACTTGGATGGAAGACTCTTTTATTTGGTATCGCTGTTCGATGAGCATTGATCTTTGGGATAACTGAGCACGGCGATCTCGACCCGTAAGTCGGGGTCCCCAAAGAGCTGGTATTAGAGCCATCCTGACTATAGGGAGCATTAGGTAGCATGGACGAAAGCCGAGACGACTAGTGCACATAGACCTTAACATCAGATTCTGCACCCACTAAAAACTTTCTAACTCTCTCCTCTACATCTTGTAGATGGCCGCCGTACCTGAGATGCTTCTGGAGACAGGCTTTCCTCTGCTTTTGAGTGATAGCCTCGAGAAGTGTCAAGCACGCCGCACGCCCATCTTCCTCTACCACGAGCACTGGGTCAACGCCGACACTAAGGAATATCACGTGGACGTGATAGTGAAGGCTAATGACTCCCCGACTAGATGGTTCTTTGAAGGTCCACAGATGGAAGATCTAATGTTGGCAGTGGAGACCGCAGCACGGGAGGGGCTCGTGCGACTCCGCGACATCCTTCCCGAGATGGCTGAGGAGCCATCTACTCGTCACCTAACTTTTGTTAAGGATGGGGTAGACGGGAGTTGGACACTCAACCCATCTTCCAAGGACGGGATACCACTGAGGTTTCAGACCTACTTTAGTCTCTCCTCCGACACTTTGACACACCTTTTGACCAAGGAGTCAACTAGGATCTGCCAAGAGCGGCACCAAGTCAAGGATCTGCTTCGCATGGAGAAGATGAAGAACCGCAAGGTGAAGAAGGAAGGAGCACCCAAAGGACCACCAGTTTTGCTTTTCGAGGAGGAATACCAC
This sequence comes from Hordeum vulgare subsp. vulgare, assembly GCF_904849725.1. Classification (NCBI taxonomy): domain Eukaryota; kingdom Viridiplantae; phylum Streptophyta; class Magnoliopsida; order Poales; family Poaceae; genus Hordeum; species Hordeum vulgare. Next base: position 120,396,544 of record NC_058522.1, read on the forward strand.
CGCTTCAGGCCACTCCTCTACAGAGTCATCACTTGACTGTGGAAGAGTACACCGAACTCTTCGCTACCTCGCCAACCAAGAGACGCCGTGATGGTTCGCTTCCTTCTCCTACTCCTTCAAAGAAGGGAATCACTCATGCAGATGAAGATGAAGATGAAGATGAAGACGAAGATCTCGCAAAACCCGCTTATGAGACCGCGCAGTCGGCCGCTTAGCTTTAGCAGCATAGGCAATTAGGATGTACCCCCGAGCGTATGAGTTATTGTATCGGTTTGTATGAACCATGAGTATTGTGTAAGCCTGTTGGATGCAAGTCGCATTCTGGTTTAGGGAGCTTGTGAGCGACTACATTGCTTGTTTTTAATATAATGTAGTAGCTCTTTTCAAAATCATTGGCTTAAATTTTTTACACTAGCACAACACCAGACCCCATCTTTACTAGAGCATCATCCCTTATGATTTCAGCCAGTTCGGCAAATTGACCTCTCTACTCCCAAGACAGGATGGTGAATGCAACTCGCAACAGCACCTTCGGCAACCCCGGCTCTCCCTCTTCAGCTCAGCAGCAGGGAACCATAGGGGAAGCTCAAGCTGGAGATCACCACGAGCAGCAAGACGATGTTCCGCCGCCGCCGCCTCCTCCTAAAAGCTTGACCATGGATCAGTCCCTTCAAGCTCTTCGAGAGGAGTCCCAAGCCAACAATGTCGCTATTGAGCAGCTGGCTCAAACCTTGGTGAACGGGAATGGCAATGGTCGCTCAACTCCCTGTGAGTTCATGCGAACTACGCCACCCATATTCACGGAGACGACTAAACCATTGGATGCCGATGACTTGATCTGTACTATCGAAGACCTCCTCTCGCTGGTCAAGTGCACTGATGATCCTGAGAAAGTTCTCTATGCTTCTCACTATCTCGGAGGCACAGCCAGAGCTTGGTGGGATGGATTTGAAATCATGCGAGCAGGGCAAGTCATCACTTGGGCTGTGTTCAAAGATGGATTCCGCGCTGCTCACATTCCTCCCGGAATGATTACCATTAAGAAGAGGGAATGTTGAGCCTTAAGGCAAGGCAGTGGATCCGTCAAGGAATATTTGCAGAAGTTCAACCTCCTGTAAAGATTCGCACCTGAGGACGTCAACACTGAAGCCGCCAAAGTGGAACGCTTTATGGAACGACCAAAACAGCACTCCACTATCAGCTGGTTGTTTGCAAATGTCGGACCTTCAGCAATCTGTTTAATAAGGCCCTTATGTTGGAAGACAAGCGTCGTGCCATGGACGACACCCCTAATCACAAGCTAATGGGCAGTGCAGGACCAAGCAACACGAAGCCACGACCATGGCAGCCAGCTCCAGCAAGACCCAACTATCAGCAGCAGTACAAGTATCCAACATTTCACCAGAACTACCAGCCTCAGCAGGAAGGGAACACCAAGTGAGCAAGCAATCCGTCGAACAACGGTGGTATCAAGACCAATCTTCTAGTGCAAGTTACCTATTTTGGATCTGGACAAATATGACACTATTCCAGGCAGTGCCCCAACAAGAAACCCGATGCTCAGGGCCCCAATGCGCAAAATCCAGGCCAAGGAGCACCAGACAGGAATCAGGCTTCCCGCAATCAGCAGTATCACATCAAGGGGTGGATTAATCATATTTTCGTGGAAGAGGCACAAGAAGACCCGGACTTCATTCTGGATACGTTCCTTGTCAACTCTACCCCAGCAACAGTATTGTTTGATTGTGGTGCTTTGCATTCTTTTGTTACCCAAAAGTTTGCGGAAAAATGTGGTTTAGAACCTACCTTTCTTCATGGGCATATGGCAATTCAAACCCCCGGAGCAGTTTTGAGGACCAATCTAGGGTGTAGGAAGGTCGGGATAGTTATCAATGGGACGAGCTTCTCAACTGATCTCATTGTGCTTAAGTCGCAAGGCCTAGAAGTAATTCTCGACATGGATTGGTTGGTCAAGCATCATAGTATCTTGGACTGTGCTAACTGGGCCATTACCATGACAAGTGACCAAGGTGTCAAAGTCAGGTATGTCTCTGAGCCAGTACCCGCTCAAGTACCACGGGTTAACATCCTGTCAGAGGAAGAACTCGATCGAGTGCCAATAGTGTGTGAATAATCGGACATATTTCCTGATGAGCTACCAGGGATGCCTCCTGACCGAGACATCAACTTCATCGATGAAATCATGCCCGGATCAAGGCCTATCTGTAAGAAGCCTTACAGGATGGGATCCGAAGAGCTAGCGGAGTTGAAGAAGCAACTGGATGAGTAACTCAGGAAAGGATTTATTCGTCCAAGTGCGTGACCTTGGGGATCACCTGTTCTTTTCATGTCCAAGAAGGATGGGACTATCCGACTCTGCGTCGATTACCGTTCTCTCAATGAGGTCACAATTAAGAACAAGTTCCCACTCCCCAACATTGAATACTTATTCAATCAGCTAAATGGAGCTAAGGTATTCTCCAAGATCGACCTCCGATCTGGATATTACCAACTGAAGATCCGACCTGAGGACATACCCAAGACTGCGTTCATGACCCGGAACGGTCTGTATGAATGCACTTTCATGTGTTTTGGGTTGACTAATGCCCCAACTTACTTCCTGTACCTCATGAATAAGGTCTTCATGGAATATGTGGACAAGTTTGTCGTCGTATTCATTGATTACATATTAATCTTTTCGAAGTCCGAAGAAGAGCATGAGAAACACTTAAGGTTAGTATTGGTGAAGCTTCGAGAGCACCAACTTTATGCCAAGTTCAGCAAATGCCAATTTTGGTTGACCGAAGTTGGATTCTTGGGTCATACCATGACATCAAGTGAATTGGCAGTTGATCCCTCCAAGATTACTACGGTAACCAACTGTGAATCGCCAATTGATGTGAAGGAAGTCAGGAGCTTCCTCGGACTCGTGGGATATTACCGCAAGTTCGTAGAAGGATTCTCCCGCATCGCTCGACCCATGACTCAGCTCTTGATGAAAGTCAAGACGTTCGAATGGACGCTAGAGTGTGAAGCCAGCTTCCAAGAATTGAAGAAGAGATTAACCACCGCCCCGGTATTGGCCACTCTAGATATCAACAAGGAGTTTGTGATATATTGTGATGCCTCGAGGACCGGACTCGGTGGGGTTCTAATGCAGGATGGCAGAGTCGTGTTGTATCTGTCACGACAACTGCGCCCGCATGAGGAGAACTATGCCACCCATGATCTCGAGTTGGCAGTTGTAGTGCATACCCTGAAAACATGGCGACATTACCTTCTTGGGAAGCGATGTGAAATATACACTGACCACACAAGTCTGAAGTATATCATCACTCAAAGGGAATTGAATATGAGGCAACGAAGATGGTTGGAGTTAATCAAAGACTACGACCTCAGCATTCCATATCACCCCGGTAAGGCCAATGTAGTGGCCAATGCCTTAAGCCGGAAGACCAACACCTTGAACGTCATGCTAAAGGAAAGGCAACCCGCCTTATATGAAGAATTGGAGAACTTCGGGTTGGAATTAGTAGAATCAAGATTCCTAGATAACCTCGAAGTCAAACCAGCGCTGGTGGATGACATCAAGGAGGCCCAGAAGGGTCATAAGAGCATTGAAGGCATCAGGAAGAAGATTCAAGAAGGCAAGGCCCCAGGATTCTCGGTGGATGAACAAGGAGTAGTGTGGTTTGGGCAACGTTTATGTGTACCCAACAAGGCTAAACTCAAGGATTTGATTCTACAGGAAGCACATCATACACCCTACTCTATTCACCCTGGTGGCACCAAGATGTATCAAGATCTCCGAGAAAGATTCTGGGGTCATGGCATGAAGAGGGAAATAGCATCCTATGTTTCCAAGTGCGACGTGTGCCAACAAGTCAAGGATGAGCATCAGCGACCTGCAGGACTGCTACAACCTCTCAATGTGCCAGAATGGAAGTGGGACAATATAGGCATGGACTTTGTTACTGGCTTACCAAGGTCTAGCAGAGGCCATGACTCTATATGGGTTATTGTCGACCATTTGACCAAAGTGGCCCATTTCATTCCTGTCAACACCACATATGATGGGAACAAGTTGGCTGGTCTCTATATTGAGTGTATTGCAAGCCTTCATGGAGTTCCCAAGGAGATTGTATCTGACCGAGGCACGCAGTTCACCTCAAGATTTTTGAAAAAGTTCCAAGAAGCCCTCAGAACCAAGCTCTCTTTGAGCACCGCTTTCCACCCACAAACGGGTGGACAAACGGAAAGAGTGAATCAGATACTCGAAGGTATGCTCCGCGCATGAGTCTTGGCGCATGGAGCCAAATGGGAAGACTGTCTGCCGTTCGCTATGTTTTCATACAACAACAGCTACCAGTCCAGTCTCCAAATGGCCCCGTTCGAAGTGTTGTACAGACGAAAGTGCCGCACACCGCTCAATTGGTCTGAAACCGGAGGAGGACTGATTTTCGGGCCGGAAGTTTTGCATAAGGCAGAAGAGAAGGTGCAACTGGTCTGAGAGAATCTCAAAGCAACCAATTCACGACAAAAGAGTTATGTGGATTCTCGCCGTAGGGATGTGGAGTTCATTCCCGGAGACCTGGTGTACCTCCGTGTCACACCTCTCAAGGGAACAAGTGTTTCCACATTAAAGGGAAACTCGCTCCAAGGTTTATTGGACCTTTTAAGATCACGACAAGGCATGGAGAAGTTGCTTATCAGTTGGAGCTACCTCCAGAACTTTTGGGTGTGCACAACATCTTCCACGTGTCACAACTTCGGAAGTGTCTTCAAGCGCCAAATCGTCCCGATCTTTAGGAGGACATTGAACACCAGGCCATTGACCTTCAGCCTGATCTCACCTACCACGAGAAGTCGGTCCGCATTTTGGATGAAGTTGAGCATTGCACCAGAAGCCGCACCATCAAGTATTTCAAAGTTCAGTGGAGCAACCACACCGAAGCCGAAGCAACATGGGAGCGTGAAGACTATCTCCGATCTGAGTTTCCGGACATTTTTAGCACCTAGCTTAGTAATCTCGGGGGCGAGATTCTTGTAAGGGGGATAGGTCTGTCACACCCTGTTTTTACTACCACTTCTGTGTAATGCAAAAATCTGATCTTGTTAAAACTTTTTCAAAACTAATGATGTCAGGGCCATGATTGTCATTGTATGCTTGTGTTTTATCATGTGATGAAAAACCCCATTTCAGAATATTGATTTATTTCCAAAAACCTTTACATGTTTCTGATTAAGGTAAAACCCTACTTTGTGTTGCACTACATGACTTTGATGGCAAGAAGTGTTTCTACCCAAAGTTGGTGATCTGATTTTAACTTCATTTTACTGCCTTAAAACCACAAAATAATTATTTTTAGAATTATTTTCGGAATTAAATTGCATGTACATTTGTGAGGCCAGAATTGGTATTCATACTTGGAATAATACTTTTCTGCCTTAGAAAAATCTTATTAAATTTGGAGATGATCACATGGACATATATTTCCATATATATTATAATTATTTGAATAAAACCCTGGAAGCCATTTCTATCTATTTTGACCTTTTGAAATATTTCCAAAGGAAATATTCTCAATAAAATCCTAGAAAATTCCAGTAGTCTCCCTAAGCCATATTTGCTGTCCACATAAAGTTTCACCTTGGTCCAGATCACCCCAAAACCCCTTGTGTCTAGATTGAAGTTAGAGCAACTCGACATGGACAGGTTTATCCAATGATGTTGAAAGTTTGCAGCAGTGCCTAATACCTCAAATGAGGGTTCCACACCAAAAATGGGAATTGTGGGACTTAGTTTGCCCACACTCTCTTTGGAAGGGACATATCTGGTCAAATTGAATTGTTTTCAAGTTTGGAAAGCTAAACTTGTCCAATGGAGCTCAAAATAGGTGAAACCCCGTGTTTTAGCAGCAAACCCAAACCTTTTAAGTTGCAGCACCAGTGGTGAGGTCCAACCCCCTCAAACCACTGTCGAGCACCTTCTGAAAAATAGGGAAAAACCACCTTAGCCACAGCTAAACCCAACCCCTTTGCTCCAAACTCATAGATTAGGTGGACAGTATCCATATCTAACCCTAGTCAACTAGCCCCTCACTGGTTCAAAGCGGAAAGGCCAAAAACTCCAATTTAGGCTTCACCTCAAGGCTGACAGCACTAGTATTTCTTGTCTCCATTGACCAGTGGAAGCTCCCACGAGACCCAAATGGCCAGCCAAACTCCCAGCCAGTGCCAGGACATGCTAGACACATCCCAAGTGCCTCAGAGCGCACCAGCATGCTGTGGCATGTCAAAACTGCGCTCTGGGCGCTCTACAGGAGGCCACCAAGGTGGGGGCGACGCTCTCGGCCAGTTCCAGCCTCCCACGAGGTGCCCAACCTCTTCCCCGACAACCCCTCTCCGTCGAGCAATCCTCAGGGCCACTCCTCCCCCGCATTAGAGCTCATGCGACGCGTGCCCGCACGCACCAGAACCAGCCAAGGTTGCGCGGCCATGGATGCTCGACTCCTCCCTCTCTCCCTCTGAAGCAGATGGTTGTGGCAGTCCAAAACCATGTCTTGAGACCGTGGTTTCAACCCCAGCCCCTCTCTGTACCCCCATGCGCGCCATGGTGAGTCACCGGCGCTCCCGAATTGGCTCACCGTCGCGGGCCTATAATTATCCCCCCTCACTCCCGCACCCCTCAGATAGCTTCACCACGACCACTAGCACCTCCCTAGCCACCCTAGCAAACTAGCAGAGCCCCGGTGCTCGAGATGGATCGAGGCCCCTCCGCCTTGGAGCTCCGGTCGATCTCCGGCTACACGACGGCTCCTGCGCCCCTCGACCCACCAAACTGACCCCCTCAACCCGAGGACGCGTTCCCCCAACTCGCCCGAGCATTTCTGTGTCTCTAGCCACCTCCTCGACCACCTCCCAAAACTCCTCCGCCACGGCCTCCTCGTCCCTGGTGAACTCCTACCTCTCTGATGTTGTTCCGACCACCAGTAGGTAGGCGACGTCATGGCGAACCCATTACAGTCCTTGTTGGGGCCTGAGACCGTCGGCAGCCTCGGCGGCGTGCTCCTCTTCCTCTCTGGCCAGACGTAGGAGACGACCCCGATAGGTGTGCCTCACCTGTCGGTGGCCCAGTCTCCTCCCCCGCGCTGTCCACAGCCACTAACCACAGGGCCCCGCACGTCAGGTTCAAACCTGACGGTGCGAGCACCTGGGCAGGCTGTCGGCTGGCCTGGGGCCAGCCCAGCTCCAGGACGAGTGTGAAAATATAATTTTTCAACTACTATTGTTCTAAAAATATGTAGTATTTAATAATATGATTGGATGATTTTTTCTACAACTATTCTGTTTTACAATAATAAAAAGGACTAAATTGGAATAGTTTTGCTTTTGTTTTGTTAATTCTAAAAACGTTCCTTCCAGAGAATTCGAGGCAAATATTTTTCAAAATGACAACTTAGATTTATCAGTAATAAATAACATTTTATCAAATGACTTTGTGATCTGTTTCTATATGAGCTATTTCTTATTTATTGTTTTATCGATGATAGAAAATCCATGTGACGAGGGAATCGGAGCGGAAGACCTCGAAGACCCCGGATACCTACCTGACCAAGGCAAGCAACCCTTTGACCATGACTGAGCATATGTTACTTTGCATGTTAAGATAGCAAGTATTTCCATTGCATATGATCATAAGTGCCGGCAATCATTTGATATGATTTTACCGATGGCTCCCCCGGAGCACATGCATTGAGCTTGATCCTACCCCTTGAGGGTCATGCTAATGTCATGTTGACAAGTAAAGTTAGAAGTAGTATTATCATGAGCATGTTGATGACATAAATCAAAGAGTTTATGAAAACCCTGTCGGGTGCCACTAATGCCCGAGGGTGATGATGAGTTAGGTGGCCACTTTTGGTGAAGTGGTGCACCGGGTACTTTGAGTGAGTATGGTTTCCGCAATGGGATTAGATTTATGATGTGTCGACCGTACCAACCTTACAAGTATGACCACGTTACCCCTTATGGGACGGGGCTATGTTAATTACTCTGGTCGTTGCTAGCAAAGAGCAACATTACTAGTGGCGGGAGTGATGTGTGGTCACTCTCGTGATGGGGTCGTGCCAGGTAGGCCGACTATGCCATTTTTATGAGTTCAAGTGACACCGTTGGTCCCCGCATGGTTGGAACTGTCCAGAGCCAGTGCTCGTAATACGTACAACATGTGGGCTGGGTACCAGTCGAGTGGACCTCTTTGTCTAGTATCGTCAGGGGAAAGGCATTGATTGGGTACTCACCTCGGGTATGCTATATACCGCGAGTCGTGGATGACACGGAAGTTTCCCGGATCTCGTGGGTCCAGCATACTACCTCTGCAGAGTGTAAAACTATTCGAATAGTCATGTCCACGGTCAAGGATAGTTGGGTAATCCTGCTTAAACTACGTCCAACTATCAAGTGTGGTCCTACGTCGGGACGCCATCGGACTTAAGAATGATTGAGGGGTTGATGTTGCCCCACGCTTCATTGCTATTGGAGATGGGGTACCACAGTGACATCAATGACACCCTCACAAGTGCGCAAATGTCTCCTTTGAGCCCCCATAACACATATTGGAGTGGACTATTGGTTGGCATGACGTCGGCGGCGGTATCATGAATACATGGGTTTCGCCGCACCCAAAGTCCCATGGTCTAGGTTGACGTAGTGGTTAATCGAAGGGCTCATCATCGGGAACCATCAATAGACCTTGACGATTGCAACTCAACAACTTAAATAAGCTTTTGCGTACATGTATGAAGACATTGTGTTTCGGGATGTTTCCGAGAGGCAACAAAAATTCATACTCTAGCCCATCATCATATTGACGGGCACCACAGCTCAACATGCCCCATGAACCTAGAGACTTGGGTGTGATAGATTCACGGTTAATGGTTTTGGGACAACGACTTGGCAAACAAAGTTTATGCCTTATTGTGGGGTGGTGAACCACTACCTCCCGCCTTCTTTCCAGTGGCCTCCTTACTACTTGGGACTTCTTGACTGCTTCTCGAACTCGTGAGATTTCAATTCTTTATTTGCTTCTTGGATTTTCTTCTTAGACTCTTGGAAATTTATTTTGATTACTCATGCGGGATAATTGATTGGCCGCGGACTTCGTATACTTGCTTTGACATTCAGGTTGAACTTCTTGACGACTTGTCTTTCAGGATATATTGGGGATCCACCTTGAGAACTTGGAAGGCAACTGTCACCTCCGTGGACTAGGAAAAACCCTCTAGCACTTTATATGGAGCTTCTAGTTGCACACCTGAGGGAGTCCGAAACTAAGGGGTCCTCAGGTGGTTGGACAGTTGTTTGTGGGCCGACCGAATGGGCCACATTGTTGAAGACCGGACTACATGATGATCTCGTGAACAAGTAGGAAATCTGTAAAGGTTGTCGTGTCATCCAAGCTGTGTAGCCTAGATTAGCGTGTTTACACCTGGCTGAAGTCGGTTGTATCACTAGTAGAAAACATGGTTATAGTTTCGGTTGGTAAGGCCCTTTAGTCCCACTTCACCAATTAGTTCTAATAACTTGGGACTAAAGGCCCCCCTTAGTCTTGGTTTTCCACGACCCGGGACTAATTCCCTTCCACGTGGATGGCAGCGCGTGCTGGGGGCGAGAACCTTTAGTCCCGGTTGATAACACCAACCGGGACTAAAAGATTTGGAGATTTCGGGTTTATTGTTTATTTTCCATTTTTCATTTAATTCTTTTTCATTTCAAACATATCTTACGCTACTACATACAATACACGTTATATATGCATATATCATAGGATTTCTTGTAGGACACTTCATATATATCATAGAATTTCTCATAGGACCATGCATATATATATGCATATATGCACAAATATAAATATTTTTGTATATACAATTTCTTCTACAACTTGGAGATCAACTATATGCATGCATTAATTGGTGAAGTGTTATTCTCCTTTGGGATCTATGACGTGCTCAAGCAAAAATCCCAAAATATCCTCTTGAAGTGCTCGTATGCGTTGCTTTGGTAGGAGTTTATCCCGCATCTCCTGCATCTTTAAAGAGGGAGACCAATATGAATATATTAGTTGTGTGTATATACTAGACCATGATAAAAAAATATGAATAGTGTTTACGTACCGCAAGAGTTCTTGCATCTTTGCAACTCCGTTCAGTCATAAAGCAAATGTTCTCGCAAACATAGTATGCACATAGATTAGTACCGTGTTCCGACCGCATGTAGAACTTTACAAGAATAGAATTCAGTAAGATAATAATCAAGTATTATAATGGTATTGAAACTAGAACTAAAGAGATGCCGAACGTAGCTAGTACTACTTAATTACCTTGGATGTTGACCATTGCAACTTTGGTTTCCATTCACCGCAAAACTTCTTGATGAACCGTGTACAAACCCTGCCCGGCAAAGAAAAAGAATAAATGAGTCACTGATTACTTGATATCAGGAAATGAACTAAAGAGGCCGACATAGTGCGATAATGATTGAAATTACCTGTCGAGCATCAACCTCAGGTTCATGTACTCTTTAGGTTCTTTAGTTAGTGATTCCAGTACAAGAACTTTTCCCTCGTCAACCGTAATGATTAGCAGGATAAAGTTGAAAGTGCGTTGTATAAGAGGGCATGCATGCATAACTCGTTAAGTACTATACGTACACTTAACATCGAGTAAGCAAAACAAAGTTTATAGTACAAGGCAGTATCTGTCACGTGAAGTTGTAAGGAAATAATATTGTTGGTTGGGTATTTAGTATCTCCGAAAAAAGGAACAAGTTGTCCTTTATTTCATCTTTGTTTCTTATTAACTTCTCCTCATGAATGGTATTTGGGTTAATGAAGCCAATGCGAAAGAAACCATCTCTTTTCATTTCAAACATCTTCATTCTGCATAACACCACACAAAAGAATATAGTGAGGATAGTTAGAGGCAGATGAATGAGCTGATGAGAGCTAGAGACTTAAATTAGAAAAAAATAATAACTTACAGAAAATAGCAACTGAGGAGAGATTTGTCGAGTGTGTCTTGATTGAATAACTACTAGACTTTTGGATTTTCAATCCGCAAATCTTTTCATTGAAGTAATGCTCTCTCTTGACTTTCACCATGAGGCTCTCTCGCCCGAGTTTTGTTTCCCTCATGTACCAGGTATGCAATCTGTACATTTGCGTTGGTAGCTGCTCGATAAGCTCAGGCCTGACGAGAGGTTGCCCGGTGTCAAATGTCCATGTTATTTTATACCCTTCCACCGTGGGCATTTCCTCGTCGCCTAGGAGTTGGTCAATAGTGACACCGACCTCTCTAGCCATGTAAGGGAAAGGGTTAGAAAAGTTTTTTGTGGGTGCAGAAAATCTCAGTGTAAAGACTAGGTGCACTAATTGTCTCGGCTATCGTCCATGCTACCTAAGGCTTCCTATAGTCAGGACGGCTCTGATACCAACTATGTGGGGACCCCGACTTACAAGTCGAGATCGCCGAATGAACGTGCTCAGTGATCCCAGAGATTATTGCTCACCGAACACACAGATACAGAATATAGAGAGTCTTACATCCAAGTACCAAATTATTACATCACGTGACCGAGTGGTCAAGTTCGCAAGGTAGGGCCTATAAGGCCAAATCAAACAGATACAACTAGTAGCGGAAATCGTAGGGCTAAGCGGGTGCCCATACCATCGGCCTACACCAACAACCATTCTGATTGGGAAGCGTCATAGTTCGTAGCGCCGTTTCCGAAGATGCACTCTTCTCGAAACTCCGGTCCTTCCATGTTTGGTCAATAATATAACCAGTGGCAAGCCAATGAGTACTTTTGAATGTACTCGCAAACAACCCATGATATGAACAATGGAAATGAAAGGATAACAAGTAATATGCATCTTTGGTGGTTAACAACTTGCCTGTTTCATAAATGATATGAACAACATAAGCTAAATGTTGAATTGAAGAACATGTTACAGATATCAATATATCTGTCGACGGCTGAACACTCTGGGTTCACCCTATATGCCAAGTCACCAAAAACTTGGTCATATCATCGGTTTCATAAAACACCATTTAATTTGCCATACACACACACACACTTAGTTTGTGCGGAAACGACTAGACGTAGTTTAAGCACCAACACCCAACTGTCCTTGACCGTGGACACGGCTATTCAGATAGTTTTACACTCTGCAGAGGTAGTACGCTGGACCCACGAGATCCAGGAAGCTTCCATGTCATCCACGACTCGCGGTATATAACATACCCGAGGTAAGTACCCGATCAATGCCTTTCCCCTAACGATACTAGACAAACAGGTCCACTCGATTGGTACCCAGCCCACATGATGTACGTATTAAGAGCACCGACTCTGGACAGTATCAACCATGCGGGGACCAACGGTGTGCCTGGAACACGTAAAAACAACATAGTTGCCATTCCTGGCACGACCCCCTCACGAGAGTGACCACACATCACTCCCACCACTAGGAATGTGGCTCTCTTCTAGCACCGACTAGAGTAATCAACAAAGCCCTGTCCCTTAAAGAGGTAATGTGGTCGTACATGTAAGGTTGGGACGGTCAACACATCATAAATCTAATCCCATTTCCGAAACCATACACACTCAAAATACACCGGTGCACCACTTCACCAAAAGCGGCCACCTAACTCATCATCCCCCTCGGGCATTAGTGGCACCCCATGGGGTTTTACAAACCTTAGATTTATACCAACATCATGCTCCTGCTATTATGCTTAGCTCTACTTGTCAACATGATAATAGCGTGACCCTCATAGGTGGTAGGATCATGCTCAACATGCATGAACTACGAAGGAGCCATTGGTAACATTACTTCAATGATTTTCCGGTACTTATGATCATATGCAATGGAAATATTTGCTACACTAGCATGCAATATAACATATGCTCAGACATGGTCAAAGAGCTACTTGCCTTGCTCAGCTAGGTATCCAGTGTATTCAAGTCCAACTCCTTCGTCACGCGGGTTTTGTATCGTTGTACTAAATAAAAAGCAATAAGTGGCCCACTCCAAAATAGATCACAAAGTAACTTTAAAAATGTTGTTTAATTCTGATAAATCCATATTGTTATTCTAAAAATATTTCTCTCTGGTTTTAATGAAAGAATATTTTTAAAATCAGTTTAACAGAAGCAAAACTATTCCAAATTAACCCTTTTTATTATTATAAAATAGAGTAGTTGTTGCAAAAATTCATCCAATGGTTCTGTTAAATACTAAACATTTTTAGAAAAAAAAGTGGAAGAATCATATTATTTCACTCGTTAAATATTTTTACAAAAATCATTTAAAATCAAGTTTTAAAATAAAATAAAAAGGGCTACAGTCCATGGCCTGGCTTGACCTGGCCCGCCCACTAGCCAGCCAACCAGCCTGCCCAGGCGCGCGCGCCGTCACGTTTGAACTTGACGCGCGGGCCCCTATGGTCAGTGGCTGCAGGCAGCGAGGGAGAGAGAGATCAGCCACCGAGAGGTGGGGCACACATGTCGGGGTCATCTCCTACCTCTGGCCAGAGAGGAGGGGGAGCACGTCGGCGTGGCTACCAATATCCTGGGGCCCTAAGGACGACATGAATGTGTCCGGCTCGTCGCGGCCTACCTGTTGGTGGTCTAGTCGACGGTGGAGGGGCTCTGGTTGACCCGGACGAGGTAGCCATGGAGGAGGGGTTTCTGGTGAAGGTGGAGGTAGCAGCTACGGGCACAGATTTGCTCGGGGAAGAGGGGAGAAAGCTTCCTCGTGTGGAGGGGAGTGCTCTGGTGGGCAGAGGGATGCGAGAACCGATGTGTAGCCATAGATCGACCGGAGCTCTGAGGCGGAGGGGCCTTGGTCGATCTCGAGTATCGGGGCTCTGCTTGCTCAAAGAGGTCGCTAGGGAGGTGACTGAGGTCGCAGCGAGGTGGAGTGAGGGGTTCTGGAGCGATGGGAGGGGCTATTTATAGGCCCGCGACGGTGAGCCGACTCGAGAGTGCCGATGATCCTCCATGGCGTGCATGGTGGTGCAAAGAGAGGCTGGGGTCGAAACCACGATCTCAAGATGTGGTTTTGGACCTCTAGGATTCACTGCGAGAGAGAGGGAGAGAGGAGAGGCGCGCTATCATGGCCGCGCTCCTCTGGCGCTTCTGGTGCGCGTGGGAACGCGTCGCACTGGCTCTTAGAGTGGGAAAGGAGGGCCCCTGAGGGTTGCGTGATGTAGAGGGGTTGTCGGGGGAGAGGAGAGACACCATGGGGAGGCTGGAAATGGCCGATGGAGTCGCCCCCACCTCGGTTGCTGTCTGTAGCGCCCAAGAGCGCAGCTTTAGCATGCCATGGCATGCTTCCACGCTCTGGGTGTCTTGGACGTGTCTAGCGTGTCCTGGGAGATGCTTTGCCATTGGAGTCCCATAGGAGCCTCGGCTGGTCAAAGAGACACAAGGAAACATGTGTTGTCAGCCTTGGACTGAAGCTTAAATTGGAGATTTTGGTTTATCTACTTTGAACCAGAGAGGGGCCACTTGACTGGAGTTAGGCATTGATGTCGGCCACCTAATCTATGAGTTTGGGAGAAAGGGGTTGTGTTTAGCTAAGGTTTGGAGGGGTTTTACCCATCTGTCAGAAGGTGCTCGACAGTGGTTTGGGGTGGTTGCACCCCACCATCGGCATTGCAACTTCACAGGATTGGGTTTGGGGCTAAAACATGGAGCTTCACCAAGTTTGAGCTCCATTGGACACGTCTAGCTTTGTAAACATGAAAACATCCCTAAATGACAAGATATGTTCCTTCCAAAGAGAGTGTGGGCAAATCAATTCCCACAAATCACATTTTTGGCATGGAGTCCTCATTTGAGGTATTAGGCACTCCTACAAAGTTTCAGCTCCATTGGATATACTTTGCTATGTAGAGTTTCTATAACTTCATTTTGGACAGAAGGGGTTTTGCACTTATTTGATGACCTTAACCACCTTGGATCAAGGTGAATTTTTATATGATACCAAATATGGCTTAGGGATACCACTAGAATTTTCTAGGAATTTATTGAGAATATTTCCTTTGGAAGTATTTCAAAAGGTCAAAAGAGACATAAAAGGTTTTCAGAGTTTTATTCAAATAATAATAATATAAATAGGGGTTTTAAATCTTATGTATTTAAAATATATGTCCTTGTGAGTATCTCCAATTTTTTGTAAGGGAGAAAAGTATTTATCCATATAGGATTACCATTTCTGGCCTCAGAAATGGACATGAAAATAAAATAGGAAAATAATTCATAAATTAATTATTTTATGGTTTTGGTGAGCTAGAATGTTGTTAGAACCAAATCACCAACTTTGGGTAAGAGCACTCCTTACCATCAAGGTCTTGTAGTGCAACCCAAAGCAGGGTTTTGAATTATGCAAAAATAAGAAAAAGGGTTTTGAAAGTAATTAGGTCATGAGAAATGTGGTTTTCGATATCACATAATCAAGCATACAAGCATACAATGACAGTCATGGCACTCACAACATTAGTTTTGAAAAAGTTTAAATAAACCCAGATTTTTGAATGACAGAAAAAGTGATAGTGGAAACAGGGTGTGACACCTCCGTAAGGTACATAACTATTGTTCTTCCATTTGCTTTTCTTCCCTTCGATTCTCTGATGCGCTCTAGTTTGGCTTGTCCGGTTTCATTCCCTTAGTAGGTGCACGTTCTCTTGAGAGACCCAACATATTCACCACCGGTCAACCCTAGCCACTAGCACACACCATGATTGGTTATTGGTCTTACCCCGGTGCCGAGACACACGAGTTTGGTTCTTCCTAGCTTCTTCTGCCCTCACTTCGACAACACACATAGGTGGAGGTTCCTCTCCTTTGATCACATGTTCTCTGGATCTATCAATTTCAAGTGATTGTTTGCTTGTTTGTTTGTTTTGAGATGTGCTGCTATAGCGAATTAACATTTCTAGCCTTTGCTTCTCTACTCCTAACTATGGTCACCCCTTTATTGGTTGGATTTAGCCCACAACTGATAATTTGGCCTTGATTTTATCTACTAGTGTAGTGACATGGCTATTCGATTCCTCGTAGGCTTGTTTTTGCATAGTACATACCACAGTGATACGTAAATAAGCTTGCCTCCTTTTATTAATGACCAGGTGTCGAATCCATAAAAAAAGCTAAACTTTTCTTGATTTATTGTACCGACACTTTAGCCATGGCTGACTATGGCGATTTAGTACTATAGGCTATTCTTTTGTAGCATTTTTCTAGAACAAGTGTTGTCATTTTCTTAGAATAAATCTTATTTATGTCATGTGCTTTTAGTGTAAGGGTAGTTTTTCTACTTTTACATGTCCAGTGTTAGCTATAAATCATGTGTATCTGCATGACAAAAGGGGACGATGGTGCCTGCATTGTAACCTCCAAGTCCAGCTACTTATGGCTTAGCAAACTACCTCTCCTCAGGCGGCTGCCTCAGCTTCCCCGACCATGATAATGCGAGATGTAAGCAGTTTGGCTGCAACCTTGTCTGTTTCTTGGTTCTGGTGCGTTCCTTGTATTCCCTCTCTCTGCATGTTAACCTGAGATGGTCTGGCCACCCAGCCAATGATTTAGTTGTCTTGTTGTTTGTGGTGGTTGTCTTGTACCCCCTATCTTGTTGTTTAAATTGGTCTGTTTGTTGCTACTGGAGAAAAATCATATACTGTTGCAAGGCAAAAACACAAAACATGTTATCTTCTTATGTTTTTGTATGTAGCAAGCTAGGGGTTTTGTACGCTTAAGTTAAGTGTTTTGCCTCTTCAGATCCATTGCAGGTCAAGCGGTGCTGACTTTGTTGCTAGAAACAATTAAACTTCTTAGGTGCCTCTAAGGTCCATCATTGCATGGTTTCTATTTTTGTTGTTGTAGCCTTTAGGTTAGGTTTTTATTTGGTAGACATATTACCTTATTGAAAGTGAACTCCATCCATTGATAAAAAAATGGATGCTATTTGAGTCCGTCAGGAATTGTTCTAAGTTAGTTACTAGGGACGTGGATGTTGTGCATGATAGATGGACTTGGATGCTGTGCATGATAGATCCATCTCTCATGCATGTGAAATCTAGAGATGCATCCTTTTGTTCGTCATATACTAGTTTAAATGTGGAGTTCAACCTAAAGCCGCTCAACATCAAACTCTTTTGTTTCAAGAAACCGATAGATGTGCATCTGCACAATATATTTGCTCAGCTTAGTGTGGTCTCACGTAAGGCTTGAAGATACTTATTTAAGATATCAAGGCCTATGACGGGGGGATAACCCCGGGGTAGGCTCACTGGCCTGCTCCACTATGTTCCGCCCTAGATTGGGGCGAAAGACTCCTACGGCTCCCCCTGGCCGTTTGTGCATCCTGTGTCGGCTAGGGGCGCAGTAGTCTACTCTTTGGCCGGATTGCTAGCTGCCAGCCAGTTGGGCAGCACCTATTGCATCAGCTCCTCTGGTGCGACGAAGGCCTTCGCTTAAAGGCGAAGGAATGTCTGCTAGGGTACGATGGAGTGGGATACGTGTGGCAACAGTTGTGGCGGCTATACCGCTGACCAGTGTTGGCTATGCCCCGTCAACCATATACAGTGCTCGTCCGCCACAACCCACTCCATTACCTGGCCCGGTGTGGCTAAAGTGGAGGCGGTCGTACCGTTGATCAGTGCTGGATTCTGCTGGACGGCGGCCTCAGTGCCATCCGTGCTTCGCGTGAGGGGCACGCACTGATCCCATTGGCCATCCGGCGGGTCCCAAAGCCTGATGGGACCGTGTAGCCGGTGGGCCCCGCCAGCAACAAGACTGCTCAATGACAGGCCCACGGACTAGCCGGAGAAGCTGGCAGTCGAATCCCCCATCTTGTACTTTATAGCCATATTGTAGGCCCGGGGGTTCGTCTATAAAACCCCCTGACCCGCCTTCATGTAGAGGGTCGGTCGATCTTACACACACACACACTCATACAAGAGAGGTAGACTGCGGGCCAACTGCCCCTTGTTCCTCCTCCGTCGACCAGCTCCAGGAGCATCTTGTAGCTCCACTGGTTGATTAAGCATTCCGGCAGGACTAGGGGTGTTACCTCCCACAAAGGGCCCCGAACCTGGGTACATCATGCGTCTTATATTGCTAGTTACCAATCCCGTTCCCGAAGCCCGTCGGTGACCATTCGGCCCCAACCACTCTCGACAAGCCTAACCACGGAATCTGTCATGAGAAAACAACAAAAGTTGGCGCCCATTATGGGGTCGTCCACGGCACCGGTCGGAGTTACGCTCCCGGCGTGACCCTTCGCCAACTCCACCAGAGGCATCGCCTCTGGACCGATCAGCACGCCTGTGGAGCCTGCCCCCTTAGATACCTTCACGGTGTTGATCGTCGGCTCCACCTGCCCCGCAAGTTTCGCCATCGAGCCCCTCGGCAAGCCGCGCTGTGACGGCCTCGCTCCCACCGAGCCCCTCGGCAAGCCATACTGCGACGACGTCATTGCTGACGTCGATCACCTCTGCGCCCTCTTAGGAAACCTAAACCTTGATGATGGACCCCTCCACCTGGGCGAGGAAGTCGACGTCGATTCACTCTTCACGCTCTTAGGCAAGTACGGCAGCTATGTGCTCGACTGCAGCGACCCACCAGCATTCGCGGGGGTCTTCTGTCCTGTGTGATGCCGCCGTCTCCTTTGTCATACGGAGGTGATGGTCACTCGATCCAGCACCAGCTCGGGTCGTGTTAGGGTTCCGCCGAACTCGGCTACGACCCGTTCGGGCCCTTCTGACCCGCTTTGCGCTACCCTCGAGGGGTCGCAAACGCCCATCGCACCAACTGCCAATCCCGCGTCGGCTAGAGAGGGGTTGGAGGAGGCTCACAAACAACTGTTAGTAGAGGGCTCCGCCCTCACAGCTGCGAAGCGCAAGATGGAGGTTGCACAGCACGAGTACAACCCTGCTTACGGCTTCACGTGGGCCGCCGACGGACCTAGCAGGAGTGGTGAGGTTCAAGGTCATGGTCGGGTTGTTGCCGACATCCTAGGCAACAAGCTTTCCGTTTACGACACCCCCGCATCTATATTTTTTGATGGTTCCATGCTATTATCTTGTCAACTTTGGATGTTTTGTATGCACGAACATGCTATTTTATATCTTTTTTGGGACTAACCTATTAACTCAGTGACAAGTGCCAGTTTCTGTTTTTCCGTGTTTTTGACCTTTTTCAAAGAAGAATATTAAACGGAATAAAACCCGCGGAATGATTTCTTTCCATAACAGAAGATACGCAGGGGACTTGAGAACCAAGGCAAAGCACCCCCGGGGGAGGTCACAAGCCCCCTAGCCGTGACCTGGTGGGCGCCTAGCATGCTTGTGGGCCCCCCGTGGCTCCATTGCCCTACTTCTTCAGCCTATAAATTCTTTAAAAATCCAAAACCACCAGAGAGAGCCACGAAAATAATTTTCCGCCGTCGCAAGCTTCTGTATCTGCAAGATCCCATCTGGGGACTGTTCTGGTGCCCTGCCGGAGGAGGGGATTCGAAAACAGAGGGCTTCTTCGTCAACACCATTGCCTCTCCGATGATGCGTGAGTAGGTCTCCACAGACCTTCGGGTCCATAGCTAGTAGCTAGATGGCTTATTCTCTCTCTTCGATCTTGAATACATAGTTCTCCATAATCTTCATGGAGATCTATCCGACGTAACCTTCTTTTGCGGTGTGTTTGTCGAGATCCGATGAATTTTGGATTTATGATCAGATTATCTATGAATATTATTTGAGTCTCCTCTGATCTCTTATATGCATGATTTCGTATCCTTGTAATTCTCTTCGAGTTGTGGGTATCGTTTGGCCAACTAGATCTATAATTCTTGCAATAGGAGAAGTGCTTGGTTTTGGGTTCATATCGTCTGTGTCCTCACCTAGTGACAGAAGGGGTAGCGAGGCACACATCGTGTTGTTGCCATCAAGGGTAAAAAGATGGGGTTTATATCTATTGCATTAATTTATCCCTCTAAATCATGTCCTCTTGCTTAAGGCGTTACTCTCTTTGTTATGAACACAATGCACTAGATGCATGCTGGATAGCGGTTGATGTGTGGAGTAATAGTAGTAGATGCAGACAGTATCAGTCTACTTGTCTCGGACGTGATGCCTATATGTATGATCATTGCCTTAGATATCATCATGACATTGCGCGATTCTATGAATTGCTCGACAGTAATTCGTTCACCCACCGTAATACTTGCTATCATGAGAGAAGCCTCTAGTGAACACTATGGCCCCCGGGTCTACTTCACACCATATTTTCAGATCTACACTTTAACTTTGTCCACTACAGGAATCGGGCATTTTGCCGTCATGACTCTACAGAAGGCAAAGAGGTTATTACGGACGGCAAAATTTTTGCCGTAAGCCCATGACGGCAAAAAATGTCGTCAACCCATGTGCCCGCATAGCGTATCTTTGTCGTCAGCTCCTGGTAGAGCAGATGGCAAAATGTTTGTCGTCAGTGGAATTATGTTGCCGTCAGCTTCTTTGGTAGACGGCAAAAAAATGGTCAGAAGACGGAACGGCCTAGCTAACGGACGACGTTAGCCCTTTTTGCCGTCTTCCTCACACGTACATGACATCAAAATATGGCATGTTTTTGCCGTCTTCCTAACCTATACTAGACAGCAAAATATGTCATATTTTGTGCCGTCTGTCTAAGCTGTAGATGACAGCAAAATATGGTCTATTTTTTGCCGTCTTCCTAGCCTGTACATGACAGCAAAATATGGTCTATTGTTTGCCGTCTTCCTAGCTTGTACATGAGAGCAAAATATGACATTCTGTTTGCTGTCATGAACATGACAGCAAAGAGCATAAATAGACAATTTATATAACATAATCCATACAACATATATATATATAACATAATTCATACAACATATATATATATAACATCATCCATACAACATATATATATATAACATAATCCATACAACATATATATAAAACATAATCCATGCAGCATATATATATAACATAATCCATATAGCATATATACATCATAATCCATACATCATATATATATATATAACATAATCCATACATCATATATATAACATTCATAATCCATACAACATATATATAACATACATAATCCATACATCATATATGTAACATCCATAGTCCATACATCATATATATAACATCCTTAATCCATACATCATATAACAGATCCATAATCCATACACCATATAAATAACATCCATAATCCATACATCATATATATAATCCATGTCATAATATTTGGCATTACTACATAAAATTTGGCATTACGATAAATGTCTTGATGTCTCGTAGTCCAAAGAACATCCGTATGAAAACCTACAAGATGAAGTCATGCACATATGTCAGATTTTGGCACACAATAAATTAAGGTTATCTAGTTCTTGGCACACAATAAAATTTGAGGAACACATAGAAATTCTCGAAGCAGGGAGACTCACAAATAAAAAACATAACTCGCAACTACATTGTGATCGGACATGTTTCATTACAAGTAGGAATAGAGTAAGATCATAGTATAAATATAAATGATTTCTAAATAAAGATGGTGTATTGTTTGAGTGCTAACATACTCACTGTACATCCTATTGTTTCGCATATACAACTTTGTATATAACCATCATGACAAGGAGAAATGTACAAACAGAGTAGCAGCAACAAGTTCTAAGTTTCGGGAAAAATGCATGTTGTCTCTCTCCTAATTTAGAGATGTGCTCCACCATATTTTCGAATTAACCCTCACATACATACTAGAGGAAGTGCCCTCAAGATATTTTCTTACAAATTTTAAAGATCCTAGGAAATCAGTAGATTGAAATTCAGACTATACAAAGCATAGTTTATGTATACCAGAATGACAACATGATAGTATGTAATATAGCAGTAGAAATTTAACATGATGCCAGTTTCACATTTTTAGTGACAGATTAATAATTTCACACAAGGAAACACAACGACGTAGGTTGACATAGTACATCGAAATGACACTTAATCCCCTTCACATATACATCCAAATACAGATCATGGTATATATGCATCAGTAAAAACTCAAGACATAGGTATTGTTCAGTTCCATGTATGTACTTGGAACCTACGTCCTGACTACCTCTCAAACATAATGAAAATAGTAAATGAAACTACAAACTGAACTGAACTCTCGTGAAGCTGACTGGATATGTGCTAAGTCAGATAGTCCACCCAGCAATCGAAATGAATATATCAGTTAGTCACTTAGTCAAACATATTGGTAGTGGATCACTAGGTAGTCGTGAATGTTGGCAAGAGGAAATAAACCACTCCACGCCATCAATAATTTGTTTGAAAAGTAAATAATAATTAAACATACTAATTTTGTTATTAATGTCGTGCATGTTACACACACGCCATCTGTATGCAAGATATTGATGGCCGGTCAATATGTTACATTCTCAAATATAAATTCTTCGCTACACATGTTACCAGTATTTTAATGCTTTCTCCTTTATTAATATTAGGGATAGATATTCATGTTTATCATATATGAGAAAAACAATGACATGATATCAACAATTAGAGCATATTAACAATTCTGCTATGTCATTCTATGGGTTCAAATGGGTCAAATACATAGCTTCAAGTGGTCTCGTAATCATGAAGATCTCAAGTGGTCTCTACTTGTAAATGATATATGGAGGCTCTAACCATAGCAGATCTCAAAGATGCGGAGAACCATCAAGGTTACTGCCAGGAGCATGAGCATATGAAGATCCAGCATTATTCGATCCATTGGTCGATGGATGATGCATGATGTATTACATGGTTAGAATGACACTCGGACTAAGAAATGCAATAATGATCCTTGCAAATTTTTTAGTTAACTAACCGTAGGACGTGGAGTAAGGGCAGAAAAATGATAAGCGGGCATACCATTCTGGGTACAATAAGCCTTCGAATTATGTTAAGAGCGGTGAAGGTTAAGCACCGATAGTAAAAGACTAGATGTGTTGGCTATTAAGGAATTGTGCTTGGCTATTAAGGAACTAATCGTAAACAACTGAAAGTTTTGAGTACGTTGTGCCCACACCGCCTGATGCGTCCTCTCATCAATCAGTTGCCTCTCCTCTGTCCTCTCTGTCGCCCTCTCCGCAGCCGCGCATCGCCTCTCCACTATCAACTTCTCCTCGAGTAGGAACTACAGAATATGGCATCACAATCACATCTTCAAATCCAACATTATGTAATAATTACAAAAAGCATATGTAGAAGGACTTGTGTAGAATACCTCCATCTCGGCCCTTGCTGGAGTCACGCGTTCACATACAAAAGATTTTGGGAGACCTAGCCGAGCCTTTTGCTAAGCTAGAGTGCGAGTGGAGGACCTAGGGAACATGGCTCCTGCAATAGCCTCCTTGCCATGTTTCTTCCCCTCTCCAGCGATCATAACCAACTCTTGGGCAAGGGGCACCGATGCTACATCTTAGTCGGGCCCTCTCAACTTTGTTGCTACCTCTCTAACTTCGGTCAGCCGATTGTAGGCGGTCTGGCTGGCACATGTTCAAAGGAACAGTTGACGCATGTTGTTTTCGTAACAAATTTAGTGCCAGGCCATCTCATACCTAACTTCTTAAGTGTTCCGAATCATCAACTATCATGTATACTAATTGTGTAAGTACTTTAGAGAAATACTACACAATTTGGAATGTCATGTCTTCCAATGTTAATATAAGCACCACCATTTAGAAAATAAGCACCACCATTAACGAATGCCAAACTATTTGTATCACATGAATTCGGTAGCATAGGACATTCACAAGGAAATATGAAGAGGACTGTATACTTAGTATCTATATTTGTTGATTCAGGTGTTGGCCTTCAATTAAAGATTGCAGAATACTTGGCAGAAAACCAACATAAATGATGCTGACATTATGGTGCCGATGAAGTGATTTGTCCAAGCCACATCAATAAACAGAAGGTCCGATGAAGTGGGATATTTTTTCATGTGACGAATATTGGTTATTACCCCGTGTGTTGAAGATGCAGCTGAAGTGTTTATCATTAAATATACCGACCGGGACCTACATAAGTTGATTTCCTATGGTCACTTTTCCTCTGTCCCGGACTCCAACTATGCATGCAGGTGTAGAAGTTTTCTTTCCTATGGTTTTCTTTCCTATGGTTTGCAACTGCATTCCTCTCAACATGCAGGTGTAGAAGAACACCAATCCTATGTTTTCCCTTCCATTGACCTGAATAGCACCTGAGCGTCGAGGCGAATGGGGAGGGATCGTACCCTGAACTCAACAGAACTGGACTGAATAGAAGGGGAAATGGGAGGATCGACCTGCAACGTGAGAATGGGGAGAACGCAGCCCCGACCTGGATCCTTGGGCGGCATGGCGAGCTGTGACCAGCGGTGGGGCGACTAGCAGGGAGGCCCGACCGGCGGTGGGGCAACCAACAGGGAGGCCCGACCGGCGACCGACGGTGGAGCGGCCGGATGGCCTACCATCCTGCCATATCGCACACACCAACGACGATGTCGGCCGGTGAGGGCAGCGGCGGCAGCCGGGGAGGTCACCGGCGGCGGCTGGGAGACTCGCGGCGATTGGGAGCAGCGGTGGGGAACTCTAGCTGGGGATTTTTTCACTCGCGAGAGGAGAGGGCCAGGCAGCGACCGGCGGGGAGGCGCGAATTGGACGGTCTCCTCACTCACGGTGGGGCGCGAAGGGAGCAGAGAACGACGGCGGCGGCCATTAGGGAGGCCGGCGGTGGCGACCGAGGAGTCCGGTGGCGGTGACAAGGGAGGCCGGCGGTGGTGGGAACCAAGCGAGCTCTATGCGCGAGAGGATTAGGTCACGAGAGGTGAGGTGCGGGGAGCAGTTTTCGATCTGGGCTGGGGTTGCTGGTTTTTTTATTTTTTTCAGTCGTTGCCGTCTTCGGAGTAGAGAAAGAGACGAAAAAGATTTATTTGTTGCCGTCAGCTGACCCAAATAAAAGACAACAAATCATGTGTCCGTTTAGGCCCGTTAAACGCAGACGTGCACAGACTTTTGCCGTTAGCCCGCGCGTAAGAAGACGACAAAAATGCTACCTTTGCCGTCATTGAGCAATTTTCCGGCCTTCCTAGTGAAGATGTCGCATCCCATGTTAATACCTTCATTGAGTTATGCGATATGAAAAAGACGAAAGATGTGGATAATGATGTGATTAAATTGAAGCTATTTCCGTTCTCATTACGAGATCGACCAAAAACTTGGTTTTCATCTTTACCCAAAAATAGTATTGATTCTTGGAACAAGTGTAAAGATGCTTATATATCCAAGTATTTTCCACCGGCTAAGATTATCTCTCTCCATAATGATATCATGAATTTTAAGCAACTAGATCATGAACATGTTGCAAAATCTTGAGAGAGAATGAAATTGATGATTAGAAATTGTCTCGCTCATGGCTTGAGTCTTTGGATGTTAATACAAATCTTCTATGCTAGTTTGAATTTTTCTTCTAGAAATATCTGGGATTCCGCCTCCGGTGGAACTTTCATGGAAATCACATTAGGAGAAGCCACAAAACTCCTAGATAATATCATGACAAACTATTCTCAATGGCACACTGAAAGGTCACCTACTAGTAAAAAGTGCATGCTATAGAAGAAATTAACTCTTTGATTGCTAAGATGGATGAGTTAATGAAATTGTTTGCTAGTAAAGGTGCTCCTCTAGATAAAAATGATATGCCTTTGTCTTCCTTGATTGAGAATAGAAATGAAAGCTTGGATGTTAATTTTGTTGGTAGGAATAATTTTGGCAACAACAGTGCTTATAGAGGTAACTTTATTCCTAGACCTTTTCCTAGTAATCCCTCTAATAACTTTGGCAATTCCTACAACAATGCTCATGGAAATTACAATAAATTACCCTCTGATCTTTAGAGTAACATTAAAGAGTTTATCAACTCACAAAATATTTTCAATGCGTCCATAGAAGAAAAACTGCTCAAAATTGATGACTTGGCTAGGACCGTTGATAGAATATCTCTTGATATTGATGCTTTGAAATTGAGATGTGCTCCTCCCAAGATTAATATGGATGAAACTTTGAAAGCTATGCGTGTTTCCATGAATGAGAGTAAAGAAAGAACCGCCCAAATTCGTGCTAGACATGAATGGCTTAAAAAGGCATGTTCTCGTGATGAGAATAACGAAGATCTTAAAGTGCTTGGTGTGACTCCTATTGAATCCTTGTTTTTTAATGTCAATCCTAATGATGATGGGGCTGGATATGAATCCACTTTGGTTGAGAAACGTCCCAATGATTTGGAGTCTTTCTATCTTGATGCTAAAAGCACCGAAAGTGGAGTAGAGGATATAAAAACTTTGAGTAGTGATGAAATTACTACTTTGGATTTCAAGGAATTCAATTATGATAGTTGCTCTTTGATTTATTGTATTTCCTTGATGCAATCCATGCTAAACTCTCCACATGCTTATAGCCAAAACAAGGCTTTTACCGATTATATGGTCGATGCTATGATGAAATCTCTTGAAGAGAAACTTGAGTTGGAGGTATCTATTCCTAGAAAACTATTGGGGAATGTTGCATGGGAATCAAAAATTTCCTACGCGCACGAAGACCTATCATTGTGATGTCCATCTATGAGAGGATATTTGGATCTACGTACCCTTGTAGATCGCACAGCAGGAAGCGTTAAGAAACGCGATTGATGTAGTGGAACGTCTTCACGTCCCTCGAACCGCCCCACAAACCATCCCACGAACCGTCCCGCGATCCGTCCGACGAACCGTCTCGCGATCCGTTGCATGAACTGTCTTGCGATCCGTTCCGATCTAGTGCCGAACGGACGGCACCTCCGCGTTCAGCACACGTACAGCTCGATGACGATCTCCACCTTCTTGATCTAGCAAGAGGGGGCGGAGAGGTAGAAGAGTTCTCCGGCAGCGTGATGGTGTGCCGGTGGTGGTGATGATCTACTGCGACAGGGCTTCGCCTAAGCTCCTCAGAAATACGAACTAGAGGAAAAACTGCGTGGTATAGGGTCGAGAAGCATGTGGAAAAGTTTAGTCTCAAAAACCCTCAATACCTCTAGTATATATAGGAGGGAGGGAGGGGAGGAGGCTGCCTCAAACCCTCAAGGTTTGGCCGAAATTGGAGGTGGAGGAGTCCTACTCCAATCCTACTTGGAATAGGATTCGAGCTTCCCACTCGAAAACTGTTTCCACCTTGTGTTTTTCCTTCTCAAACCTTATGGGCCTTAGTGGGAACTTATTCCAGCCCACTAGGGGCTGGGTTATCTCTTCCCATTGCCCATGAGACCCCTTGGGCCGTGACACCCCTCCCGATGGTCCCCGGCACCCCTCCCGGCACTCCCGGTACACTACCGATGAGCGCGAAACTTTTCCGGTGACCACAACAGGACTTCCTATATATCAATCTTTACCTCCGGACCATTCCGGAGCTCCTCGTGACATCCTGGATCTCATCTGGGACTCCGATTAACTTTCGGCTACCAACACCTATAACTCGACTATACCGAAACGTCACCGAACCTTAAGTGTGCAGACCCTGCGGGTTCGACAACTCTATAGACATGCCCCGAGGTACTCCTCGGCCAAAACCCAACAGCTGGACCTGGATGCCCATATTGGATCCTATATATTCTCCGAAGATCTTAGCGGTTGAACCTCGGTGTCAAGGATTCATATAATCCCATATGTTCTTCCCTTTGTCCTTCGGTATGTTGCTTGCCCGAGATTCGATCGTTGGTATCCGCATACCAATTTTAATCTCATTACCGGCAAGTCTGTTTACTCGTTCTGTAATACAAGATCCCGTGACTTACACTTAGTCACATTGCTTGCAAGGCTTGTGTGTGATGTTGTATTACCGAGTGGGCCCCGAGATACCTCTCCGTCACACGGAGTGACAAATCCGAGTCTTGATCCATACTAACTCAACGGACACCTTCGGAGATACCTGTAGAACACCTTTATAGTCACCAGTTACGTTGTGACGTTTGATGCACACAAGGTATTCCTCCGGTGCCAATGAGTTATATGATCTCTTGGTCATAGGAACAAATACTTGACACGCAGAAAACTATAGCAATAAAACGACACGATCAATATGCTACGTTCATAGTTTGGGTCTTGTCCATCACATGATTCTCCTAATGATGTGATCCCGTTATCAAGTGACAACACTTTTCTATGGTTACGAAACCTTGACCATCTTTGATCAACGAGCTAGTCAACTGGAGGCTTACTAGGGACAGTGTGTTGTCTATGTATCCACACATGTATTTGAGTTTCCAACCAATACAATTCTAGCATGGATAATAAACAATTATTATGAACAATGAAATATAATAATAACTAATTTATTATTTCCTCTAGGGCATATTTCCAACAGTCTCCCACTTGCACTAGAGTCAATAATCTAGTTCATGTTACCATGTGATTTCATTAAATCCAACACCCATATAGTTCTAGGGTCTGATCACGTCTTTCTCGTGAGAGAGGTTTTAGTCAACGGTCCTGAAACTTTCAGATCCGTATGTTCTTTACAAATCTTTATGTCATCTTATAGATGCTGCTACTACGTGCTATTCGGAAATACTTCAAATATCTACTCTACTATACGAATCTGTTTCACTACTCATAGTTTATTCGGATTAGTGTCAAAGCTTGCATCGACGTAACCCTTTACGATGAATTTTTTAACCACCTCCATAATCGAGAAAAATTCCTTAGTCCATTAGTTACTAAGTATAACTTTGACCGATGTTTGGTGATTCAATCCTGGATCACTCTCGATACCTCTTAACAGACTTGTGCCAAGGCACATATCAGGTGCTGTACACAGCATGGCATACTGTAGAGTCTACAGCTAAGGCATAGGGGACGACCTTCGTCCTTTCTCTTTCTTCTGCCGTGGTTGGGCTTTTGAGTCTTACTCATATTCACACCTTACAATACAGCCAAGAACTCCTTCTTTGCTCATCTATTTTGAACTCCTTCAAAAACTTGTCAAGGTATGAATTTCATTTGAAAGTTCTGTTTCAGCATGTTGATCTATCTTCATATATCTTGATGCTTAATGTTTTAAGTAGCTCTATCCAGGTCTTCCTTTGAAAAACCCCTTGTAAACAATCTTTATTCTTTACATAAATTCTACATTACTTCTGATCAACAATATGTCAACCACATATACTTTATCAGAAAAAATATAGTGCTCCCACTCACTTCTTTGGAAATACAAGTTTCTCATAAACCTGTTACAAACCCAAAGCTTTGATCATCTCATCAAAGCGTATATTCCAACTCCGAGATGCTTGCACCAGTCCATAAAAGGATTGCTGGTGCTTGCATACTTCTTAGTATCCTCAGGATCGACAAAACCTTCTGATTTTATCACATACAATCATTCCTCAAGGAAACCGTCGAGGAAACAATGTTTTGACATCCTGTGTGCAATAATTCATAAATAATGCAGCAAGTACTAACATAATTCCAACAGACTTTCAGCATCGCTACGAGTGAGAAAATCTCATCATAGTCAACTCTTTGACCTTGTCGGAAACATCTTTGCGACAAGTCGAGCTTTTCTTAATGGTGACTTATCACCATCATCGATTGTCTTTCTTTTAAAGATCCACATTTACTCAATAGTCCTACAACCACCAAGTAGTTCTTCCAAAGTCTACACTTTGTTTTCATACATGGATCCTCTCTCGGATTTCATGGCCTCCAGCCATTTGTCGGAATCCGGGCCCACCCTCGCTTCTACATAGCTCGTAGCTTCATTGTTGTTCAACAACATGACCTCCAAGACAGGGTTACCGTACCAATCTGCAGCAGTACGCGACCTTGTCGACCTACGAGGTTTGTAGTAACTTGATCCGAAGCTCAATGATCACCATCATCAGTTTCCACTTCAACTGGTGTAGGCGCCACAGGAACATCTTCCTGCACCCTGCTACACACTGGTTGAATTGATACTTCACTAACCTCATCAAGTTCCACCACCCTCCCACTCAATTCTTTCGAGAGAAACCTTTCCTCGAGAAAGGACCCGTTTCTAGAAACAAACACTTTGCTTCCAGATCTGAGATAGGAGATGTATCCAACTATTTTGGATATCCTATGAAGATGCATTTATCCGCTTTGGGTTTGAGCTTATCAGACTAAAACTTTTTCACATAAGCATCGCAGCCCCAAACTTTAAATAAAGGACAACTTAGGTTTCTTCAAACCATAGTCTATACTGTGTCATCTCAACGGAAATACGTGGTGCCCTAATGCGGTTGTCATCTAAAGTGAATGCGGTTGTCTCTAATGCATAACCCATGAACGATAGTGGCAATTTGATAAGAGACATCATAGTATGCAACATATCTAAATAGGGCATGGCTATGACGTTCGGACACACCATCACACTATGGTGTTCTAGGTGGCATGTATTGCGAAACAATTTCCACATTCGTTTTAACTGTGTACCAAAACTCGCAACTCAGATATTCAACTCTATGATCATATCGTAGACAATTTATCCTCTTTTCACGATGATCATTACTCCAAAATAGCTTTGAACTTTTCAATATTTCAGACTTATTATTCATCAAGTAAATACTCTTGTATCTACACAAATCGTCAGTGAAGTAAGAACATAACGATATCCACTGCGTGTCTCAGCACGCATTGGACTGCACCCATCAAAAATATATTACTCCCAACAAGTTACTCTCTTGTTTAATGTGGCATGATCTGCATGTCTCAAGTGATTCAAAATCAAGTCAGTCCAAATGATCCATCTGCATGGAGTTTCTTCATGCGTTTATACCAACAGGTATGGTTTGCATGTCTCAAACGTTTCAAAAATGAGTGAGTACAAAGATCCATCAGCATGGAGCTTCTTCATCCATTTTACACCAACATGACTCAAGGGGCAGTGCCACAACTAAGTGGTACTATCATTATTACTTTGTATCTTTTGGCACCAGTATTATGAACATGTGTAACACTACAATCGAGATTCAGTAAACCATTTTATTTCGAGTTACTAATCACTTACCAACCGAACCAGTATCCAATACCCTCGTTCTACTAGGAGTACTAGTAAAAGTACACATCAATATCATGTATATCAAATATACTTTTGTCGACTTTTGCCAGCCTTCTTATCTACCAAGTATCTAGGGTAGCTTCGCCTCAGTGATCGTTTTCCTCATAACAGAAGCACTTAGTCTCGTGTTTGGGTTCAATTTTGGGTTTCTTCATTAGAGCACCAACTGGTTTGCCGTTTCATGAAGTAACCCTTCTAGCCCTTGCCCTTCTTGAAACTAGTCGTTTTACTAACCATCAACAATTGACACTCCTTAGTGATTTCTACTTCGCAGTGTCAAACATTGCGAATAACTCAAGGAGCATCATATCTATCCTTGATTTGTTTATAGTTCATCACGAAGCTCTAGCAGCTTAGTGGCAGTGACTTTGGAGAACCATCACTATCTCATATGGAAGATTAACTCCCACTTGATTCAAGCGATTGTTGTACTCAGACAATCGGAGAACATGCTCAACGATTTTAGATTTTCTCCTTTTACTTTGTAGGCAAAGAATCTTGTCGGAGGTCTTATTCCTCTCAACAAGGGCATGAGCATGAAATCTCAATTTCATCTCTTTGAACATCTCTTATGTTCTGCGACATTTTCAAAACGTCTTGGGTGCCTTGCTTCTAAGCCAGTAAGTATTGCGCACCGAACTATCATTTAGTCATCAAAGATGTGTATGTCAGATGTTCGCAACATCCACAGACGATGCCCGAGGTGCAGCACACCGAGTAGTGCATTAAGGACACAAGCCTTCTGCGCAGGAATGAGGACAATTCTTAGTTTTACGGACTTAGTCCGCAAAGTTGCTACTATCAACTTTCAACTAAATTTTCTCTAGGAACATACAAAAACAGTAGAGCTATTGCACAAGCTACATTGTAATTCGCAAATTCCATTAGACTATGTTCATGATAATTAGTTCAATTAATCAGATTACTTAAGAACTCCCACTGAAAAAGTACATCTCTCTAGTCATTTGAATGGTGCATGATCCAAATCCACTATCTCAAGTCCGATCATCACGTGAGTCGATAATATTTTTAGTGGTAAGAATCTCTATGCTAATGATATCAACCATACGATTCATGCTCGACGTTTCGGTCTCTTGTGTTCCGAGGCCATTTCTGCACATGCTAGGCTCCTTAAGTTTAACCCGAGTGTTCCGCGTGTGCAACTGTTTTGCACCCGTTGTATGTGAACATTGAGTTTATCACACCTGATCATCACGTGGTGTCTCGAAACAACAAACTGTAGCAACGGTGCACAGTCGGGGAGAACACAATTTTTTCTTGAAATTTTAGTGAGAGATCACCTCATAATGCTACAGTCGTTCTAAGCAAAATAAGGTGCATAAAAGGATTAACATCACATGCAATTCATAAGTGACATGATATGCCATTTATCACGTGCTTCTTGATCTCCATCACCAAAGCACCGACACGATCTTCTTGTCACCGGCGCCACACCATGATCTCCATCAATGTGTCGCCATCGGGGTTGTCGTGCTAATCATGCTATTACTACTAAAGCTACGTCCTAGCAATGTAGTAAACGCATCTGGAGACACAAACGTTAGTTTGAAGACAACCCTATGTCTCCTGCTGGTTGCCATACCATCGGCGTGCAAGTCGATATTAACTATTACAACATGATCATCTCATACATCCAATATATCATATCACGTCATTGGCCATATCATATCACAAGCATACCCTGCAAAAACAACTTATATGTCCTCTAATTTGTTCTTGCATGTTTTACGTGCACTACTAGGAAAAGGGCTATAGATGATATAGATACTAATGGCGCACCACACAAGCAGTGCGCCACTACTATATAGTAGTGGCGCACCATGTGAGGTGTTCCATTAGTGTGGTGGATACTAATGGCACACCACACTCTCGGTGCGCCACTACTATATTTTTTTATTTTTATTTTTTTTGCAAAACTACTAATGGCGCACCAGCAGCTGGTGCGCCATTAGTAACCTGCTTACTAATGGCGCATCTGTTAGTAGTGCGCCACTACTACAAATTTGTTTTTGGTTTTTTTTGCAAACTACTAATGGCGCACCAAAGCTAGTGCGCCATTAGTAACCGGTGTTACTAATGGCGCATCTGTTGGTGGTGCAGCACTACTATTTTTTTTACAGAACTACTAATGGCGCACAAGAGGAGGTGCGCCATTAGTAACCAGGGTTACTAATGGCGCATATGTAGGTGGTGCGCCATTAGTAACCTGGGACCAGCTAGATATTTTGGACAGCCACCTACCACACTCACTTTCCCCACTTTCATTCTCTCCACTTCCTCCTCCAAGCTTGTCTCGGGTGCCTCCTCCTCCTCACCTCATTTGCATCATAGACTCACCCAAATTACGTGGTTAAATTACCTTTTTTTGATAGGTAAGTAAGGAGAAAGCTTTTATGTTGTAGATCTACTTTTTTCTCCCTCCAATAACGTGCACATGCACTTTTTATGGCCTAGCTAGATCTACGTATGTTTGCTGTGTTGCATATGTTTGTGGTGTTGCATATATGTTTGTGTTTGAAGGTACCGGTATTTGAAATGCGATAGTTGCCAATATTTTCCCGGAATGTTGATTCATTTCTGTTTCGGCGAGAATTTGGCACTATGCATTCTTTTTTGTCCTATTTTTAGGCAAAGTCATGCCAATTTTTTTTTGGTTCTAAAATATCGTTTTGTTCTACCCCGCAGGCGACCATGGTCCGCACGATGACCGAAGGCATCGTGAATAGGTTTCTGAGCTCCGCGAAGGCCGAGATGCTTCAAAAGAACGAGACGGAGATAAGATGTCCGTGTCGAAGATGCAATCTGAAGAGCCTTATGGACCCGGATTCTGTAAAGGTGCAGGACCACCTGCTCTTGCGTGGTTTCATGGATGGCTATCGGTGGCAAGGTGATGAAGATGATTATGAAGTCGTCCATGGGGGCCGGGAAAGAAATGACGAAGGGCATGAGCAAGACAACCTCGGTGAGGGCGGGCGAGAAGACGAAGAATCTCCAGGACACAGTCATCATGTAGAAGATGCCGGACATGATGATGAGGAAGATGCCGGAACAGACGAAGGGCATGATCATGAAGATGAAGATGCCGGAGCAGACGACGATGGACCATCGATGGCCTTGGTGCAGGACCCTCATATTCAAGAGCTGCTTCTCCAGCAGACGGATAACGCAAGAGGTGCCGCCCGAGAGAAAGCCAAGCTGGATCTACTGGAGATAGACACGGTTACTCCATTGTATGAAGGATGCAGGCCGGAGGATACCCGCCTGAAAGTAACGCTCATGGCTCTGGAGATGAAGGTAAAACACAAAATGACCGACAGATGCTTCGACGAGAACATCTCATTCTGGCACGAATGTCTTCCCAAGGGGAACAAGTGCCCGACCAGTTTCGAGGAGGCAAAGAAAATCTTGTGTCCTCTGGATTTACCGCACGTGAAATACCATGTGTGCACGAAAAATTGCATCATTTATCGGGACGAGCACGCGGAGTCTACCATATGTCCGGTGTGCGGCGTCAGTCGATACAAGAAGAGGAAGAATGCTCCTCGAAGAGTGGTGTGGTACTTTTCGATCAATCCTCGTCTGCAACGATATTTCGCAGACCCTAAGGTAGCAAAGCTCCTGCGTTGGCACGCGGATAGGGAGGAGAAAAAGCTAGAAGATGACGCAAATGATCCGGAGATAAATAAAAAACACAAGATGTTGAGTCACCCTAAGGATGCGAGCCAGTGGCAAGCGTTGAACTACGAATACAAAGAATTTGGGGACGATCCAAGGAACATCGTGCTGGGCGCGAGCACCGATGGAGTCAATCCGTTTGGCAGCCAGAGAAGCAGACATAGCACCTAGCTTGTGTTTGTGTGGATGTACAACCTTCCCCCCTGGTTGTGCATGAAGAGGAAGTACATTAACATGAGTATGCTAATTGAAGGGCCGAAACAACAAGGGAACGACATCAATCTATATCTGGGGCTGCTGAAAGAGGAGCTAGACACGTTGTCGAAAACGCCAGCCAATACGTGGGACGCCGCAGAGAAAGAATATTTCCCTATGAGAGCCACACTGCTCACGACGGTGCACGACTATCTCGGTTACGGATATGTCGCGGGGCAGGTGGTCCACGGATTTTCTGGATGCGTCAGGTGCATGGATGACACAATGTATCGCCAGCTAGATAGAGATCCCGGGTCTTCAAAAACCGTGTTCATGGGACATCGAAGGTGGCTTCACAACGATGACACATGGAGAATCGCAAGGATCTGTTCGATGGTGAAACCGAACCCCGAAGACACCCCCTTATGAGGAGCGGCGAGGAAACATATGAGCTGTTGAAAAATTGGAAAGAGTGCCCACCGCTGGGAAAGGCGCCAGAGCCGGGAAAGAAGCGAAAGGCGCCAGAGCCGCTGTTGAAGGTATGGAAACCGAGGTCTGTTTTCTGGGACATGTCGTACTAGAAGATCCTCCGTGTGCCACACAGCCTTGATGTCATGCATATCACGAAGAACGTGTGCGAGAGTCTGCTTGGTACCCTGCTCAACATGCCAGAGAGGACCAAAGATGGACCGAAAGCAAGGGCAGACTCGAAATCAACGGGCATCAGGGAGGAGCTTCACGCTAATAATGATGAGGCGAAGCAGGACATGGAAAGTCGTCGCTAAGGCAAAAAGTCCAAGAAGACCGGAAATGACTTCCCTCCCGCGTGCTTCACTCTAAGTCAGGAGGAGATCGATCAGTTTTTCACCTGCCTCGTAGGAGTAAAACTTCCTTACAGTTACGCGGGGAAGATAAGCAGATACCTAGACTCAGCGAAGCAGAAGTTTAGCAGGATGAAGTCTCACGACTGTCACGTGCTGATGACGCAGATACTTCCAGTTGCAATCTGTGGGATCATGGACGCGCAAGTCCGTGAAACACTATTTGGCCTATGCAACTTTTTCGACGTCATCTCTCAGAAGTCGGTTGGCGCGAGGCAACTCAGAAGGCTACAGGAAGAGATCGTGGTGATACTATGCGAGCTTGAGATGTACTTCCCACCCGCATTCTTCGACGTTATGGTGCATCTCCTGGTCCATATCATGGAGGATATCATCCAACTCGGGCCGACAATCCTGCACAGCATGATGCCGTTCGAAAGGATGAATGGTGTCATCAAAGGATACGTTCGCAACATGTCACGTCCAGAGGGAAGCATATCCAGGGGATTTCTGACCGAACAGTGCATCTCCTACTGCATGAATTATCTAGGCATCGAGAACCCCGTTGGTCTGCCCGTCAACAGGCACCTCGGTAGGCTCGCAGGATGGGGTCACCGTGAGGGTCCTCGCGAAATGCATGTCGACTTCCAGGGTCGACTCGCCGACTTTGAAAGAGCAAACCTAGTCGCGCTACAACACATAGACGTGGTCGATCCTTGGGTCGTAGAGCACAAAACCTTTATTAAAAAGACGTACAATGACCGAGGCCAACAGAGGACGGACGGAGATATAATGAAAGAGCACAACTCATGTTTCACGCGTTGGTTCAAGCAAAAGCTTCTGTCGTACCCTTTACATGAGGATTCTTCCACGGAAGAACAACTCATATTCGCCTTGTCACAGGGCGCCGAGCACAACCTGATGACGTATGAGGCGTACGGTACCAATGGCTACTCATTCTACATCGAGGGAAAGGACATGAAGAGCGATGGTTATCAGAACTCTGGGGTAACGATGGAATCCTACACCGGTAACAACAAGGACAGATACTACGGAAGGATCGAGGAGATCTGGGAGATGAGCTACGCTGGAGAGAAGGTCCCGATGTTCCGTGTCAGATGGGCCAAGAGCGTCATAAAAGAAGACCGGTATTTCACCACCATGGTTATACTCGAAGCAAAATCCAAGACCGCAGGCGCAAACGTCACCGCAAAAAATGAGCCATGGGTACTGGCTTCCCAAGTGGACCAATGCTTCTTCATTACCGACCCGCCAAAGCCTAGTCGTGTTGTCGTGAGGAGAGGCAAAAGGAAGATCATCGGAATGGATGGAGTCGCCAATGAGCAAGACTTCGACAAGTATGGCGACCCGAAGATGGAACATGACGACGATGATGAAGTACCAGCATACACCACAAGAAGAAGCAAGACCACCCTACCTAAAGGACGTCCGTTCAAGAGAAGAACTCCATTTACGAAAAATAAGGGCAAGAAGATTGTGAACAAATAGCTAGCTAAGATCGATTGTATTTAAATTTGATGATATTTTTTCATATTCAATATGAAAAATATTGAATATTCAAGAGGACACTCGAGCTCGATCCCCTCCATCTCGATCGCTATAACCCCTCGCAAGATCCCCCTCGCCGCCGAGCACCCCCCGCACCCTCCCCTGCTCCACCGCACTAGATGTTGTTGTGAGGCATTAGATATTCATAGGCATCTAATTGCAAACATAAAAAAACATACTAGACATCTACTTGCAAACATAAAAAAAATACTAGGCACTTCTCAAACCAAGGTGCAACCAACACAAGAAAACAATGCATAGAAAAAAAGAGGAAAAAAAGAGGGGGGAAGAGGATTCGAACCCGCAACCTCCTGCTAGGAGGCAAAACCCACGGACCACTACGCTGCTACTTCATAGGTTAACAACATAGAGAAGGCGCACCTCATATACATGCGGCATTACTATATAAAAAAACATTCTAATGGCGCACCGCTCGGGGTGCACCATTCCTAAGTCGGGTCGCGCCCTCCTCTCTTCTCCCGCGGCCTCCCCCCTACCCCCTTTCCACCAAACAGCAGCGCCCGCCGTCTCCCCGCTCGCTGACCGCCGCCGGACCTGCTTGCTTTCTTTCTTGGTTCGTGGGATTCGGCCCGGGTTCCGCCGCCGCCCAGCCCAGCCCAGCGGCCGCGCCGGAGGCGTGGGTGATCGGTTTTTCCGGAGCCCGCTGTCCTCCTCCACCTACAGCTCGTCCCCTCTACGGTCGCGCCGCCGTTCGTGGTTGGGCTTCGACGAGGTGAGTAGCAGAGCACCAGCGACGGCTCCTTCTTCAGATTCCGGTGAGTCTTCTTCCACCTCTCCCGTTCATCCCCTTCTCCTTGCGGCGGTGACCTAGGGTTAGGTTTAGGAGCTCAATAGTCAATAGTCAATAAGGAATTTTGTGAATTCTGCCGGCCCGTGCTCGATTTGGTGCGGTTCTCCGAGCTGCTGCCTAGGGTTGTTCGTCCGCCTGTCCTGCCCCTTTTTTGTGTCTAACACAAAGCAGGCTTGATATGCCTTTTGTCCCTTTATGCTAAATTACCCACTTATGCCCTGGAGTGTGGTCTCGGACCTGTTTGCTTGGTCTATTTCTGTTTGCATCTAGCCAAGGGTCTGATTTGACCATGCAAAAGTAATCGATTCAATTGCTATAGAAGAGCTAGTATTTTTTGGTTTGTTTGTCAGTGAATGGTCGTGCAAAACCGTGATGCTTCTGTCTGTTTTCTGGATTCTGTTGGCTTATGGGAGAGTTGGCTCAGTTGCTTGGTTTTTGTCGTAAACTTATTCTTGATGCTAATAATGTTCTAGTTTCTTCTGTGGGGAAGGGCCACTTGTCAGATATCTTTGTGTACGGTGGTCTTCTGCATCATATGGAAATTCTCCATCTAGTGTAGTCAATAGATTTTGTTAAGTGACCGTGTCATGGTTTTGGTTCTGTTTTTAAAGAGGAAAGCCAGTTTTTTTCAGGCTTCCAGAAAATAATTTCCCAGAATAATACTGCTAAGCCCAAGCTTGTTAATCGGCATGTACTTCTCTGTGATATATTGCTAATGTCTGCTCTAATGTGCTTGGTATTGTAAAGTGTCTTTTTTTCTACATCAATAGACTTTATGCATCCAAGTTATCAAACTATGTGAACTAGAAATGATAATAGAGAGAATTGATCATTACTTTTCTGAACTGTTGCAGAAGTCTCAATAGTTCTTTCAAGTTCGTACATTGAAAGGCTTGTTTCACAAATAGAGAGAGGCTTAGCTGTGGATCAGGAGTAAGACCTTTCCAGCTTATACCAAGCTCAGGTCTGGTTGGTGGTTTAAGTTGCAAATCTAAGGTAACATCAGCTGCTCCACTCTTATTAGAAAGTTGATATGCATTCGACGGTTTCAGAGTATTGTCAATATTTAGACTCAGCTGACTGCTGACTGAAGAAAAGGGTGCCACTGAGGGAACATGTGCTTTTTGATGCTGAAAGATTCTATGATGGGGTATGTTCAAACCAGCCTGCATTGTAGGCAAACCTTCAAGTTGATCAACCGGATCCGGTGATACCTTAAGATCTAAATTAGATAGTTTTCCCAAGCTAGCGTTAGAATAAGATTCTGTGCCACTTGTTGTTTGCACATCCTTGGGAGGTCTTGCTGAAGGAAAAATAGAAAACCCCTGATCTAGTTTCTCTCTCTTGACAGGGGAACTTGAGTTGATTTTGGCATTCTCACGAGACGCTAACTGTAAATCTAGAGTTAGAAACTTGTGACTCTGTGATCTGGCAACGGGAGCCCACTCCCTAGTCTACCACTCTCTCCACGAGAGGGGGTCTCGTTTGAGCCATTAAGTAGCACGCCTTTCTTCTCATTCGTTGCTGGAGTAAAACATCTACTGGGAATATCTAATTTAGATCTATTCAAGACAGGCTCATTGCTAAAGACCAGCAACTACCAAGTAATATTTGCACATAGGTTGTAAGACATTAACCCAGCTAGTTCAAGAGTAAATAGTTCGTTTGCCTGCCAACGTCAGAACAAATGGAGCAATCATCTGACAAAAACTTGGAGCATAAATAAAACAGCAAGCAGGCATGAAGAGAAGACATAAAGCATCATTGTTCCCCATCAGCATATAGTATACCGACGACAACCAAACTACAAAAGGCCTACCTATCTCTGTCATTTCAAGGTCTATTAAGCAGTGAGTTTAAGACACTAAAATGCATTAATACAAGAGACACATCTTGGTTCTTGAAACTCTGTAAAACAAAAACTCATACTACTAACTAGTTATGCCCATGGTTAGCCACCGAACCCGATGCTCCAAAACCAGAATTGGCACTCTAGTAGAGATGTCATTTGTTCTACTTCCATCACCCCCTGGGCTTAAATACACATAATGTGACTATGCCCGCTTATTTCACTAGCATTGATACAAGAGGCTTATTTCACTAGCCTGCCAAGATTTCTTGCAGATTTCATATTTAACATGTTGTATTTAACCTTTTTTTCTTATTAGTTTCATCTTTATATGACTCTGCAACATAATAAAGGTGGTTGAAGAAAGTTGTGCACACGCAAGAAAGTTGGTAGTAGTATTAGTAGTTTGGGATATTCGTTTTTGAGCCCGGGCTCAACTTTCTCCGAGCTCTCCGACCATCGTGTCGTGATGATTTTGCAGGTACCCCGATTAACTTGCGTTCCAGCAAATTCGGGTACTCCATATATCATATTTTCAGCAAGGGTCATGCTGAAATTTTCCGTGAATTTTAGCATGACTTTGCTAAAAATAGGACATATGGGGTACTTGCAACTAATGCATGGGTCGGGGTATCTTAGTACTTAATTAAGTACGATCAACTGCCCCTTTATTGTTGCTGCATTAAACCATAGGTGGCAATAGAGCCAAGTGATTAGGCCCAACTTTTTGACCAAATTTTTTCCTATTTTGAGCGAAACATGGCCCACAACAATGAGGCCGGCGGTTCGGGCAAGCCATTCTGGGAGCTGTCCCAGGATATGGAGGAAGAACCTCACCGCTATGAGGACGCCGCGGAAGACAGCGATCCCGAGTACACAACCCCTAGTGGCGTCGGGGATGACACCACTGATGGTGCCGCCGAGGATGCCACCACCTATGATGGCAGCGCACGCACAGATGGCAGCAAATCGCAGAGGCAACGGAAGGACCGGCGGCCGAACGTGCTCAGCACCGTAAAGGAGGAATTTACTGAAGTGAACTCCGACGGGGATCCAACGGCGCCCAAAGAAATAGTCAAGGGGTACGCGGTTCAGCTCGGGTGCATTCTCCGGAGCACTGTCTC
Source organism: Hordeum vulgare subsp. vulgare (assembly GCF_904849725.1). Classification (NCBI taxonomy): domain Eukaryota; kingdom Viridiplantae; phylum Streptophyta; class Magnoliopsida; order Poales; family Poaceae; genus Hordeum; species Hordeum vulgare. Next base: position 120,437,825 of record NC_058522.1, read on the forward strand.
GATCAACACCGAGAACCTAAGGCATAAGGACCGAGGGAACTTGCGCAACCTCCTCTTCACGAAGCTGCACGAATGATACAAGTTCCCCGGTGACATCGCAAACACACGCCTCTCAAGGAATAAAGTGAACAGTGCCGCCCTCATGAAGATGAGCAAGGCCCTGTCTACTTGGAGAAGCGTGGTGAAGAGAATGATTGACAAAGGTGATAGTTATGAGAAGATCAAGGCGAAAAATCCTTCGATCAGCGAAGATGACTACAAGGAGTTCAAGATCAAGTGCGAGAGCAAGGCAACCGCGGAATCAAGTCAATGGGGGAAAGAAATGCGGGAGTTGAACTTAGAGGTCCACCAACTCGGTCCCGGCGGTTACAGAGTGGCGGAACCTATATGGGACAAGGAGGACGCGGAGCGTGCCGAGCAAGGCCTACCACCCTGCTTTGAGAAATACATTGACAAGTAGACCAGGAACTATGTCAAGGCCCGGTACAAGGTGGACCCAGTAACAAAGGAGCTTACCACGGATGCGAAGTCCAGGGCGCTTGAGCGTGTTCTGGTAAGGAATACACCCCACGTAATTAGCTCCATATGGTTGCATTCTGATTAATGAAGCCAAATTTCTAAATGGTTCATTCCTTCCGCAAGACACTGAAAGTAGTAGCGCGGGGTCGTCTCAGAGCTCCCATTGGGACACCAAATTTCAATAGGGCGTTTAACATAATGAAAAACAAGGATAAGTCAAGTAAGCCGTCGTCAGCTGGTCGTGTGGCCGGCAAAGGCTTGCCCACGAAATGGTCGTCATACTATAATGTTGGTGGGCGAAAGGAGAGAAATACCAACTTGGAAAGCCAGTCGCGCGAGGTTGAAGAACTCATGGAAAAAGTGGCGCGGATTCCGGAGATGGTCCAAGAGCTAGTGCAACACCAAGTGGGAGGGGTGATCACCGCCATTGTGCCTACCTTGATTGAGGGGCTGCAGGCGTGGACTGCGGGCGGCCAACAGGGGCCGCCCCCGATTCCCAGCTTCACGGCCAGCAACTCGCACAACGCGCAGGCGACGCCATTGGTGTCTCCGGCGCCGACGCCATTGGTGTCTCCGGCGCCGGCCGGCACCTCGGCAGCAAGCGGCCCCTCCATCACTTGCACGCCCGCCGTTGGCGGTGCCTCGACATTAGCCAAGCTCGACGCCATCACGCTAACTAAGCCTCTCTCGGCCGATGACTTCATCTCCTTGCCTTTGACTGGGCATCCCCTGACGCCCTACATGTTTTCGCAGGGCGCCGGCGCCGACGTTCCATGCACTCTCCTGCACTTCATGGGCGGCGAGTTGACCGATGTCGCCAAGGGCAGAATCGTTCAACCGGGCAACCCCATGTTCCACGGTAAACTGATGCCACCCACCATGTACAGGGTTCAACTGGTTCGGGTGCTGCCAGGCTGCGACGACTTGTTACCTCCGTTCCACCCTGCTGGGGCCGACAAAGATGATGTGATGACCCTCAGGGCCTGCTTAAGCTAGCTCTTGCTTTGGCCGAAGAGCTAGATTCGTTTGGGGGCGGGGGACACCACCCCACAGACAACACCGCCAGTCGTGCCGACGCCAAGCCATGGCAAGACCGCCGCAACGCTACCGGACATGCATATGGCACAGGATCCGGACATGCATATGGCACAGGTTTCGGACGACGACGACGACGACGATGGTACATTTACCAAGGTCGATAAGTACTTTGCCGAACATGGGTACGGTGAGGAATTCTTGGGGCCTCCTTCTCAAGAACCCAACCCTGCAAAATACGACCGCGATCTAGCTGGTACCGCGGAGAAACGCAATTGCAACAGGCGTTGTCTGGCGTTTAGTTTTGAGGAGACGCCTTCACCGAGCTTCAGATAGCCGAGGTGCAAAATATTATCAGCCCCAACACACTCAAGAAGGTGGTCTCTGAGCAGATGATCTGGATCCCATTACATCAGCAGAAGAAGGGACGGAAAAGAAAGACTAACCAGGGTGCGAGCCAGCCGGCACTGAGTACGATCCGTGCTCTGGACGGGCCACCTTCACCTAAGGATATCTCGAGGAGGGTGCACGTGGCGGGTAGGCCGATGCTACCGACTAACCTGCTCAATGCTGCAACCGGTGCTATGCGGAGTCTGCATGACAGTGTTCTTTGTTTGGAGAAGCGGCGTCTCTCCGAGAATAATGTGGCATACCCGGTTTTCGTGGCCAAGGTGCCAGAGGGCAAGGGCTTTGTCGATAGCGCCATCGAGGGTATGATCGTCCTCCGGTTTGCTGACATCTTCGCTATGTTTAACCTTCATCCGTTGCACCACACCTTCGTTCGGCTATTTTCGCTGAGTATGGAGATGCGGATCATTAGAGACAAGACCCCGGACCTAGTGATAGTCGACCCCTTCTATATGCGTGCCAAGATCTCGGGCAGCGCTGGGGACCGGCAAGTCGTGAGTTCATACCTCAAGGGCATCATTCTGGCAAACTTAGGAAAGGATAACTTCCTCGTGCCTTACTTTCCCTAGTAAGTGATCCCCTCATTGCCACGTAACATATGATTTCTTAGATTTTGATCGTCCTTTTTTTTCTAACATTCCGTGTTTTGTGCAGTGACACACGTTGCACACTCATCCTCTTAAGCCTGAAATATTCCACGGCCACGTATTTCGACTCGGACCGTCAGTCAAAAAACGACTACACAAATATCAAGAAAGTTCTTGATTAAGCTCTTCCCGGCTACGCCATATCTGGAGGCACCTTCAACAGGACAAGTCTCAGGCACGGCAAGCACGTGTTCACCCACAATACGACGTTCGCCTGCGTCAAGCAGTGGCCTGACAGTCAGAAGGATGCCTACTACGCCCTCCATCACATGCGGGCGATCATACGGCATAGTAATCACCTTCGGCTACCAAATAATCCCAAAGATTGGGCCGCACGCTTGTCGGCAATCCAGGATGCGGACATCAGAAAAGAATTCTTTCGCATGCAGTCGGAGTTTGCGGAAATCATCCATCAAGATGTCCTTCGTACCTCGGGGCAGTTCTACCTCAGATCTCCGTTCTCCAATAGTGAGATAGATACAATGCTACAAATGCAGGCTGACAATGACCGCAATTTCATGACCATCACGAAAGACGGCGGCTTCATCCATGTTCCCGTGAATCGCTACTAATTCATGTTGCAACATTAAACTTTAATGAACTGGTATGTCTCTTTGGTTTGGACAGTCGTTCAACTTATATAGAATTGATGCTATTTATTAGTAGGACCATGAATCGTGCTGTTATAGTTGTAATATTAAAATTTAATGAACTTGTATGTCTATGTGAATTGCTACTACCGTTTTGTTTCGCTAGTGCATAGAGATGCCGTCGTATGTCGTGTACAAGGGTAAGGTTCCCGGAGTCTACGACGACTGGGAGGAGTGTCGGAGACAGGTTCACCGATTCAGCGGTAACAGTTACAAAGGTTACACCACAAGGGCGGAGCCGGAAGTTAGATACGCGCGCTATCTAGCGGGAGAAAGGAGGGAGCGTTGGAGGAACCGGATGAAGACCAGTGCTCATCGTGATGACCGCAGCTCTCTTCTATGTGATGGTAGTTTAGATGGTCGATATATCGACTTGTACTATGAAGACAAACTCGCTACTCGCGTGTCACGCCCAAGATGCGACCCTATCCTCAATTTTGCCCGAAGGCCTCGTCAGGGATAGAAGCGCATCTCGTCGTGTCGCCAGAATGGATATCGTTACAAGTACATGTACTGAAAAGAAGAGATATGTAAAGAGTTGGCTTACACTCGCCACAAGCTACATCAGAGTCACATCAGTACATTACATAATAATCAAGAGTAAGAGCAGGGTCCGACTATGGACGAAAACAAACGACAAAAGAAGAACGACGTCCATCCTTGCTATCCCAGGCTGCCGGCCTGGAACCCATCCTAGATCGATGAAGAAGAAGAAGAAGAAGAAGCAACTCCAAATGAACAATCAACGGGCTCGCGTCAGGTAACCTTTACCTGTACCTGCAACTGGTGTTGTAGTAATCTGTGAGCCACAGGGGACTCAACAATCTCATTTCCAAAGGTATCAAGACTAGCAAAGCTTAATGGGCGAGGCATGGTTAAGTGGTGAGGTTGCAACAACGACTAAGCATATATTTGGTGGCTAACTTACGAGTACAAGAATAAAGAGGGGGAAGATCTACACTTAGCGGACGTGAACTACAGATGATCAAATGAATGATCCTGAACACCTACCTACGTCAGACATAACCCCACCGTGTCCTCGATCGGAGAAGGAACTCACGAAAGAGACAGCCACAGTTACGCACACAGTTGGCACGTTATCTAGAACCAGTGTTAAACAAAGTTTCCACGTTACCACATAACCGTGGGCACGGCTTTCCGAAAGATTTAACCCTGCAGGGGTGCTCCAACTAGTCCATCACAAATTACCATAAGCCGCAAAGAAATCCTCAATCACGAAGCTGGCGATCTCGTCAGATTCCCTAGTGGAAAACCTCAACTGTGAGATTACCCAAAGCATCGCCGGAATCCCGATGCACAAGATATCTCACCAAAGGTAAAACTAATCCAGCAAGGCCGCCCGGCGTGTTGACGATCCCGATAGGAGCCGCGTATCTCGTTCTCAGGACACGACGGATAAGCACAGCGTACGGTGGCCTGATAGAAATCTCCCGAGTTGCCCCGGGTTGGCCCCGCAAACGGCTCTAGTTTTGGATCAGCACCAACAGCACTGGCCCCCCTGTATTATGTGGAATTACTCCTCGGGTTCATGACGCCCTATGCTTTCAGTATTAACAAGTTATTATGTTGGGCAAATGTAGTACCAATGTTGGGCCTTGCCAGACCAGCTTTAATCTAAAACGAATTATCAAGGGGGTCCCCATAACAACCCCGATCGTGTTAGGAGCATTCGTTTATGGAACATTACACCGGTAGCCGAAACTAAGGGGGCAAAGGTGGAACAAAACACTAGGCTAGAAAGGTCGAGCCTTCCACCTATTACCAAGTATATAGGTGCATTAAGTTAAATAGCATTTAATATGGTGATATAACAAGGGTTAAGCAATGCACCTGGAAGCAATACACCTGCAACTAGTAACGCTATCACAGGGTTAAGCAAGCGGTAACATAGCCAATCAGTGGTTTGCTAGGTCGAACAGGTTGAAGTTTATCATGGCATTGTTGAGAGGCTAAAATTTAACATGTGGTAGGCAACGAGACATAAGCGATAGAAGCGATAAAACTAGCTTGGCAATGATAGTAATGGTATCTAGGGAAATGATCATCTTGCCTGAGATCCCGCTTGGAAGAAGAACATCTCCGAGATGTCGGCAAACCAACGTAGTCGAACGGGTCCTCACATTCCGACACGCTTGCGGAACTCTATCGGAACGGAGCAAACCGGAAACAAACATCAACACAAATATTCACCACACGATGCACAACATGATGCATAACCTACTATGATGCATGATCAGTTCAATGATGCAAGGGATGGCATGGCAAAACACTTCACGCAAACACTACACATTAAATGAAGCTCGATATGCAACGGGTTGCATATCGACGAAACTCCACGGTTAATTATTTAATTCACTCCCGATTATTTACACGGCCATATTAAATTGTTGTTAACCTGGCAAGGGTGAAGCGATGATCCTTCACGACATCCTAGTCGGGTAACACGCGAAACATAGATCGGATCTACGGCACTAAAGACATGCAACACCATATGTTATGCCATGAATGCATTATGCATGCGAGTTTCAACACGGGCAAGAAGGGAGAGATACAGGTGTCGCCACGGCGAGCGAGAGGGAACCATGGCGGCAAATCGGAAACGATGCCACGTCAACATTCCTATCCCGACACTCAATGAGGTAACGTGCCAACGAATAGGGAGCGCGTGCGGGAACAGTAAATAAAGATGGGGTGATCCCGTATCTCGGGTTCCCATGTGTCGAGGGCACGACGAAAAGAAAGACAACGTGCACGGGCAAACAACGGTGCATACATTCATATAACTCATACATTACATTCGTTACACGACACGTCTCACTGGTATACCTTCGAAGCGTGCAATCGGAGCGGTTCGGTTCGGAGAAGGAGACCAACGATCGTCGTGGAAGTTATCGTACACGCGCCGGTAGTTGAAGTAGTGGTACACGGTCTCGTCGATGGTAGTCATTCGCTCGGCGTCGTGGTTCTCAAGTCTTCGGCGTCGGTAGTCGATCACGGGTCTTCGGCGACGTCGAGGAAATCGAACTCGTTTCTGGGGGTCGTCGAGGGCGTTGTGGTTCTCGGGCCTCGTCGGAACCACGAAGGAGGGAATGGCGCACGCGGCGGTGGCAACCAGCAGCACAAGCTAGCGACGGAGACCACGGCTACAAGCGGCAGCAACTAAGAGCAACAGCAACACGCAAGGAAGCTCTAACATCTACAACTACTATCTAGCTAGCCAGGCAAGCAACAACTACAACTAGAAATGATAGCAACGACAAGCACGCAGGAAGCAACTAGCTACATGCATCAGCTGGCACAACACTTGTCATCGGCAACGCGGCAACAGCAGCACACTAGGAGGCACAACAACCAGCAGACGATAGCCACGGCAGCAAGAGAAACAGCATAAGCTCGGCAGCAACTACAACAAGTAACAACAGCAAGCGGCCGGCACAACAGCAAGCAATCGGCAGCAACAGGGACATCACTTGGCAGGCAGCATCCTCCGGCATACAACAACCACGTGCACGGAAACAACGGCGGCGGCTATAGTAGCAACCCGGCGGTGGCTACGGCGACAGCCACAGCAGGCAGCTACGAGCAAAGGCAACAGCAACAGCATGAAGTAGAAACGCAGCAACTCGGCAGAAGCAGCAGCAGCAGCAAACGCAGCAACTCGGCAACAAAAGGCAGGGGCGACGGCGAGGAGACGAGCTCCCGCTCCGGCGAAGGGAGGCCACACCGCGGCAGTGGGGCGGACGAGGCGGCCATGCGGCGCGGGGTGGCACTGGAACCAGCAGCCGACGACGGCGCTCGGGGAGCAGGGCCGACAGGGCGCGGCGACCGGCGCGGGCGGCACGGCGACCATGACGGGGAGACCTGGAGGCGAGGGACGACGCGGGGCCTCCAGCGGTCGAGGAAGAGGTGGCGAGCGGGCACGCCAGTGCGGTGCGGGAAGATGAGGATGCGAGCACGTCGGGTGCGGCGCCGGTGGAGGACATCGGCACGAGCTGCTGAGGCTGGCCGACGGAGGAGAGGCCTTGGCGGGGCGGCGCACCGGCGACGGGAGCAGAGAGGAGGCCGGCGCGGCGAGGCTGGCGGCGACCACGCGGGGAGAGGAGAGGGAGCGGCGACGGCAGCTCGGGCAGGACGGCGCGGCGACGGGCCTCGGGGTTGCCGCGCGAGGAGGTGGGGAAGAGGGGCGAGGTGGCCGGCGGCGGGGTCCAGAGTAGCGGCGCGGCTCGAGGAGGAGGCGGCGCAGAGGGGCGAGGCGGCCGGCGGCGGGGTCCAGAGGAGCGGTGCGGCTCGGTGCGACCATGGGGAGAAAGAGAGAAGAGGGACGGGGGCTCATGCGGTGCTAGGGCAGGGGAGGGGCGCTGGCTGGGCCTCGGCCTGGCCGGCTAGCTCCCTTGGGCCCGGGGAACTACCTCCCTCTATGTTTTTTTTAACAACCTTTTTTTTTAAATCAGACAAGTTTTTAACTAAATAAAAGGCTTTTAACAAAGAAAAGGAAAATAATAATAATAAATAATAATATAAAGAAAATGCCTTTGCTCCTTTAAAATCAACCCCAACTCTAAAAGTAGATTGGGTTTTTTTTTAACAAATAAAAAATTAAAACCCTTTTGGAGAATAAAATAAAACCTATTTTAATTTAAAGAATAAAATAAAAGCTTTTAAAAGAGACAAGAAAGAGAGACGGTTTAAAATTAAAACAAAAGGAAAAATAAGATTAAAACCAAAGGGTTGCCCCCACATTTAATAAAAATGACATTTTAAAAGAAGACGAGTTTTTAAAAGAGGGGTTAAGTTTGGAATCTTTAGCAAAACCACAAAAACAAATTAGGAGGGGAGAGGAGGGTTTTAGGTCCGCGGTGCAACAGGGTTTTGCGGTGGCTCTTACGCACGCATTCTCAACATGCCAACAAACGACGTCACACTCACAAAGCTCTAACGCCTAACAACACGGAGCAACAAGCAACACCGACAAATAACACATTTGACATGATATCATGCATGATACGATGATGCAAACTATATGACGATGCAACCAGCAAAATAAAAATAGCCACACGATGGAAACGAAAAGAAAAGGGAATCTTGTGGAACGTCGGCATCGGGCTGTCACATCTCGGTCTCGAGACTTGTAATGTTCTAACTTTGTTCGGTATTTTAAATTCGGAGACTAATATGATGAATTGTATTCATAGACGAATCTTCTATTGTATTCGATAAATATGTTGTTTATAGGTTGTGCTATCTACATTCTGTGCAATAATATATTTTGTAATCTGTGCAAATATCAGAAAAAAAATACCTAATATTCATACTAGAGGCGCATCACTCAGCACACTAGTGCGCCATTAGTAAGCCAGAGCATATGGGTAAATATGGCCCTGGGAGGCATACTAATGGCACACCATAAGCTATACTTATGGCGCACCAGGATCTATACTAATGGCGCACCAGGATCTATACTAATGGCGCACCGGGATCTATACTAATGGCGCACCAGGATATATACTAATGGCGCACTACCTGGTGCGCCATTAGTACACCACATACTAATGGTGCGCCATCAGTATACCAAATACTAATGGCGCACCGTGAGCAATACTAATGGCGCACTACCTGGTGCGCCATTAGTATACCAGATACTAATGGCGCACTTGTGGTGCGCCATTAGTAAATAAATCTAATGGCGTGATGCTAGTGGCGCACCTATAGTGCGCCATTAGTAGCAAAAATAGGTGCGCCATTAGCAAGCCTTTTCCTAGTAGTGGTGGTTGCTATGGGTATCTAGTAGATCGCATCTTACTTACGCAAAAACCTCAACGGAGATGTGCAAATTGCTATTTAACCTCTCCAAGGACCGCCTCGATCAAAACCAATTCAACTAAAGTTCAAGAAACAGACACCCGCCAGTCATCTTTATGCAACGAGGTTGCATGTCAATCGATGAAACCAGTCTTTCGTAAGCGTACGAATAATGTCGGTCTGGTCCGCTTCAATCCAACAATACCGCCGAATCGAGAAAAGACTAAGGAGGGCAGCAAATCAAACATCACCGTCGACAAAACCCTTTGTGTTCTACTCGAGGTAACATCTACGCATGAACCTAGCTCTTGATCCCACTGTTGGGGAAAGTTGCATGGGAATCAAAGATTTCCTACGCGCACAAAGACCTATCATGGTGATGTCCATCTACGAGAGGAGATTTGGATCTACGTACCCTTGTAGATCGCACAGCGGGAAGCGTTAGGAAACGCGATTGATGTAGTGGAACGTCTTCACGTCCCTTGAACCGCCCCACAAACCGTCCCACGAACCGTCCCGCGATCTGTCCCATGATCCGTCCCGCAATCCATCCGACGAACCGTCTCGCGATCCGTTGCACGAACCGTCTTGCGATCCGTCTCATGATCCGTTCCGATCTAGTGCCGAACGGATGGCACCTCCGCGTTCAGCACACGTACAGCTCGATGACGATCTCCACCTTCTTGATCCAGCAAGAGGGGGAGGAGAGGTAGAAGAGTTCTCCGACAGCGTGACGGCGCGCCGGTGGTGGTGATGATCTACTCCGACAGGGCTTCGCCTAAGCTCCGCAGAAATACGATCTAGAGGAAAAACTGCGTGGTATAGGGTCAAGCAGCACGTGGCAAAGTTGTGTTCCAAAAAACCTCAATACCACTAGTATATATAGGCGGGAGGGAGGGGAGGAGGCAGCCTCAAACCCTCAAGGTTTGGCCGAAATAGGAGGTGGAGGAGTCCTACTCCAATCCTACTTGGAGTAGGATTCCAGCTTCCCACTCGGAAACTCTTTCCACCATGTGTTTTTTCCTTCTCAAACCTTATGGGCCTTAGTGGGAACTTATTCCATCCCACTAGGGGCTGGTTTATCTCTTCCCATAGCCCATGAGACCCTTTGGGGCGTGACACCCCTCCCGATGGTCCCCGGCACCCCTCTGGGCACTCCCCTTACACTACCGATGAGCCCGAAACTTTTCCGGTGACCACAACAGGACTTCCTATATGTCAATCTTTACCTTCGGACCATTCCGAAGCTCCTCGTGACGTCCTGGATCTCATCTGGGACTCCGATTAACTTTCGGTTACCAACACCTATAACTCGACTATACCGAAACGTCACCGAACCTTAAGTGTGCAGACCGTGCGGGTTCGAGAACTATGTAGACATGCCCTGAGGTACTCCTCGGTCAATATCCAACAGCGGGACCTGGATGCCCATATTGGATCCTACATATTATCAAACATCTTAGCGGTTGAACCTCAGTGTCAAGGATTCATATAATCCCGTATGTTATTCCCTTTGTCCTTCAGTATGTTACTTGCCCGAGATTCGATCGTTGGTATCCGCATACCAATTTCAATCTCGTTACCGGCAAGTCTCTTTACTCGTTCCGTAATACAAGATCCTGTGACTTACACTTAGTAACATCGCTTGCAAGGCTTGTGTGTGATGTTGTATTACCGAGTGGGCCCCGAGATACCTCTCCGTCACATGGAGTGAGAAATCCCAGTCTTGATCCTTACTAACTCAACGGACACCTTTGGAGATACGTGTAGAACACCTTTATAGTCACCCAGTTACGTTGTGACGTTTGAGGCACACAAGGTATTCCTCCGGTGCCAATGAGTTATATGATCTCATGGTCATAGGAACAAATACTTGACATGCAGAAAACTATGGCAATAAAACGACACGATCAATATGCTACCTTCATAGTCGGGGTCTTCTCCATCACATGATTCTCCTAATGATGTGATCCCGTTATCAAGTGATAACACTTGTCTATGGTTAGGACACCTTGAGATTCTTTGATCAACGAGCTAGTCAACTAGAGGCTTACTAGGGACAGTGTGTTTTCTATGTATCCACACATGTATTTGAGTTTCTAATCAATACAATTCTAGCACGGATAATAAACAATTATTATGAACAAGGAAATGCAATAATGACTAATTTATTATTGCCTCTAGGGCATATTTCCAACAAAAACTTCATGATGAGTGGGAACCTACTATCAAAATCAAGATTAAAAACTATGAATACAATGCTTTGTGTTATTTGGGTGCTAGTGTTTCCGCTATTCCAATGTCTTTGTGTGATGTTCTAGGCTTCAATGAGATTGATGAGTGCTCTCTTAATTTGCATCTTGCGGATTCTACTATTAAGAAACCTATGGGAAGGATCAACGATGTTCTTATTATTGCAAATAGGAACTATGTACCCGTAGATTTCATTGTGCTTGATATTGATTGCAATCCGACATGTCCCTTCATTCTTGGTAGGCCTTTCTTTAGAACTATTGGTGCTATCATCGATATGAAGGAAGGGAATATTAGATTTCAATTTCCATTAAAGAAAGGCATGGAACACTTTCCTAGAAATAAAATAAGATTGCCTTATGAGGGCTACTTATGGTTTGAGCACCAAAGACGACGATACTTGATTCTATCGCCTTATGCCTAGCTAAGGACGGTAAACAATAGCGCTTGTTGAGAGGCAACCCAATGAATTTATCTTTTCTTTTTTTCTTTCTGTTTTGTTGTTTCCACACCATCATAATTCTGTTATGATTGTGTTTTCTGTGTTTCTTTTTGTGTTTGTGCCAAGTAAAACCTTTATGACTAGTTTTGGTGATGGTTGTTTGATCATGCTGAAAAAGACAGAAACTTTGTGCTGACGAAATTATTTTTAATTCCTATCCAGAAATAGCTTTTGAGTTGGTTCTTTTTGCTTCTGGTTGATACGCAAATTTCCCTAATTTTCGAAAGTTTTCAGAATTTTGGAGAAAAAATAATTATACGAAGTATATAGATTGCTACAGATTGGTTTGTTTTTGACAGATTCTGTTTTTGTTGTGTTGATTGCTTATTTTGATGAAACTATGGATAGTATCGGGGGATACTAGCCATGTAATAGTGAGAATACAGTAATCTAACATTAGTGTAAATATAAATCAAGTTTACTACAGTACCTACAAAGTTGGTAGTTTGTTTTCTGTTTAAACAAACTACAATGATATCACGAGTTTCTGTTTAAGTTCCGTGTTGTGAAGTTTTCAAGTTATGGGTGATGTTCTCATGGACAATGGGATAAAGAGTGTAAAGAGCTCAAGCTTGGGGATGCCCAAGGCATCCAAAGCCAAGTTCAAGGACACCAAAAAGCCTAAGCTTGGGGATGCCCCAGGAAGGCATCCCCTCTTTCGTCTTCAATCCATCGGTAACATTACTTCAAGCTATATTTTTATCCACCACATAATATGTGTTTTGCTTGGAGCGTCGTATATTATAGGAGTCTTTTCTTTTTGTTTTGTCGCAATCATCCTTGCTGCACACCTTTTTGAGAGAGACATGCACTCATCGTGAATTTGCTAGAATACTAATTGAGCTTCACTTATATCTTTTTGAGCTAGATAACTTTGCTCTAGTGCTTCACTTAGATCTTTTTATAGCGCGGCGGTGTCATATTTTGAAGAAATAAAAACTCTCGATCTTCACTTATATCTTTTCGAGAGTTCTCTCTCTAAGTAACTTTCCAATTGGCGTGTGCTATGAATGTAGTCCTAAAGATGATAGGCATCCAAAGAGGATATAATAAAAACTTCCATATTCAAGTGCATTGATTAGTAAGAGAAGTTTGATTCCTAACAATTAGTTTTGAGATTTGGATTTGGTAATATTAGAGTTATGTTAGTAGGGTGTTGTGAATCTAGAAATACTTGTGTTGAAGTTAGTGATTCCCGTAGCATGCACGTATGGTGAACCGCTATGTTAGGAAGTCGGAGCATAATTGATTTATTGATTGTCGTCCTTGGTGTGGCGGTCGGGATCGTGCGATGGTTAACACCTACCAACCCTTCCCCTAGGAGTATGCGTTTAGCACTTTGTTTCGATTACTAATAAAACTTTCGCAATAAGTATATGAGTTCTTCATGACTAATGTGAGTCCATGGTATAGATGCACTTTCACCTTCCTCAAAACAACCACCATTGCTAGCCTCTGTAGTGCCGCGCAACTTTCGTCGGTGCACAAACCAACAATATACCTTCCTCAAAACAACCACCATACCTACATATTATGGCATTTTCATAGCCTTTCCGAGATAAATTGCCATGCAACTCCCACCGTTCCGTCTCATCACTTGTTTCGTCACATTCATATTTCCATTGCATGATCGTAAGATAGCTAGCAAGATGTTTCACCGTCATATGCTAAGCTAGATCGTTGCATATCCCGGTACACTGCCGGAGGCATTTCCTATAGAGTCATCATTGTTCTAAGTATTGAGTTGTGAGTAAGTAAAAGTGTGGTGATCATCATTATTAGAGCATTGTCCCCTGTGAGGAAATAAAAAAAGAGGCCAAAGATACCCACAAAAAAAATGAAAATAGGCCAAAGAGCCCAAACAAAAAAACAGAGAAAAAGATAGAAGGGACAATGCTACTATCTTTTTCCACACTTGTGCTTCAAAATAGGACCATGTTCTTCATGATAGAGAGTCTCTTGTTTTGACACTTGCATATACTAGTGGGAATTTTCATTATATAACTTGGCTTGTATATTCCAATGATGGGCTTCCTCAAAATTGCCCTAGGTCTTCATGAGCAAGCAAGATGGGTGCACACCTACTAGTTGTCCTTTTGAGCTTGCACACACTTATAGCTCTAAGAGCATCCGTTGCATGGTAATCCCTACTCATTCACATTGATATCTATTGACGGGCATTTCCATAGCCCTTTGGTATGACAAGTCGATGTGACCATCTCCTCCTTTTTGCCTCACAACCTCCACCACACTCTATTTCACCTAGTGTGCTATATCCATTGGTTATGCTGATGTATTGCGTGAGAGTTGAAAAAGTTTGAGAAAGTAAGAGTACGAAAACAATTACTTGGCCAATATCGAGGTTGTGCATGATTTAAATTCGTTGTCTGGGGATGATGGAGCATAGCCAGACTATATGATTTTGTAGGGCTAACTTTCTTTGGCCTTGTTATTTCAAAAGTTCATGATCACTTTGTTAGTATGCTTGAAGTATTATTGTTTTCATGTCAATAGTAAACTATTGTTTTGAATCTTACGGATCTGAACATTCATGCCACAAGAAAGAAGTTACAAAGGACAAATATGTTAGGTAGCATTCCACATCAAAAATTCAGTCTTTATCACTTCCCTACTCGTGGAGGAGCAGGAGTTAAGCTTGGGGATGCTTGATACGTCTCTAACGTATCTATAATTTTTGATGGTTCCATGCTATTATGTTGTCAACTTTGGATGTTTTTTATGCATGAACATCCTATTTTATATCTTTTTTGGCACTAACCTATTAACTCAGTGTCAAGTGCCAGTTTATGTTTTTTCCGTGTTTTTGACCTTTTTCAGAGAAGAATATTAAACGGAGTCCGAATGGAATAATACATGCGGAATGATTTTTTCCATAACAGAAGATACGCAGGGGACTTGAGAACCAAGGCAAAGGACCCCGGAGGAGGTCACAAGGCCCCTAGCCATAGCCTGGGGGGCACCTAGCAGGCTTGTGGGCCCCACGTGGCTCCTTTGCCCTACTTCTTCCGCCTATAAATTCTCTAAAAATCGAAAACCACCAGAGAGAGCCACGAAAATACTTTTCCGCCGCCGCAAGCTTCTGTCTCAGCAAGATCCCATCTGGAGACCATTCTGGTGCCCTGCCGGAGGGGGGGATTCGGACACGGAGGGCTTCTTCATCAACACCATTGCCTCTCCGATGATGCGTGAGTAGTTCTTCACACACCTTCGGCTCCATATCTAGTAGCTAGATGGCTTCTTCTCTCTCTTGGATTTTCAATAAAAAGTTCTCCATGATATTCATGGAGATCTATCCGATGTAACCTTCTTTTGCGGTGTGTTTGTCGAGATCCGATGAATTGTGGATTTCTGATCAGATTATCTATGAATATTATTTGAGTCTCCTCTGATCTCTTATATGCATGATTTGTATCGTTGTAATTATCTTCAAGTTGTGGGTTTCATTTGGCCAACTTGCTCTATAATTCTTGCAATGGGAGAAGTGCTTGGTTTTGAGTTCATACCGTGCGGTGTCCTCACCTAGTGACAGAAGGGGTAGCGAGGCACACATCATTTTGTTGCCATCAAGGGTAAAAAGATGGGGTTTGTATCTATTGCATGAATTTGTCCCTCTACATCATGTCATCTTGATTAAGGCGTTACTCTGTTTGTTATGAACTCAATACACTAGATGCATGTTGGATAGCGGTCGATGTGTGGAGTAATAGTAGTAGACGCAGACAGTATCGGTCTACTTGTCTTGGATGTGATGCCTTTATGTATGATCATTGCCTTAGATATCATCATGGCTTTGCACGATTCTATCAATTGCTCAACAGTAATTCATTCACCCTCCGTAATACTTGCTATCATGAGAGAAGCCTCTAGTGAACACTATGTCTCCCGGGTCTACTTCACACCATATTTTCAGATATACACTTTTACTTTGTTGCACTTTCCACCTTCAGATCTCACCTTGCAAATAATCGTGAAGGGATTGACAACCCCTTTATAGAGTTGGGTGCAAGTTTGTTTGTTTTTGCGCAGGTACATTGTTGCCTCATCTCGATACTCCTACTGGATTGATACCTTGGTTCTCAAACTGAGGGAAATACTTACTGCTACTGTGTTGCATCACCCTTTCCTCTTCAAGGGAAAAACTAACTCAAGCTCAAGAGGTAGAAGTGGCCCATGAGGAGATGGCCACCATGGAGAGTGAGGAACATGTGCGTCAGGAGAAACATGTTCAAGGCCTCCTCGCTGCCGCCAACGAGCAACAGGGTCACCTTGACCCGAACCACACCTTCTCCGGATCTCCTAGTTTCGACTACGAAGGTCATCAGATACCCAACTCTCGTCAGCAGGCTCAGCATTCTTCGTCCCCTCACGACTCTGGCCAGAAGGCCGAGGGGAGCCGTGGTCGGCGCTCCTATTGTTGGAGCGAGCATCCGGCGGTTTCCAGCCGCCTCCATGAGCCGGTTGAGAGTGATGACCAGTCGGTCTGCGTCATCCCCCGTGTGCACGGCAAGAGAAGGCCCGCACACTTGCGCCTCCCGTCCGGCCCGAACTCTTAGCTCGGCTCGATCCGCGTATCCTCCACAGCGAGAATGACGCTCGAACCCGCCTTGACCGGCTGGCGCAGTAGGCCCTCCTCGAGGAGGAGGGTCCCATCCGTGTGGCATGCTTCGGTCCTCGAATCCGCATGGAGCCATTTCCTTCCGGCCTCGGTCCGGGGATCCGGGCATTGTCACCATTGCTGGCGACCAGAAGAAGTCAATCGAGTATGCACACAACAGCAGTCGGCTGGCCGAGGCGCTCGTGATTACGGAGGAGAAGAGTCAGCTCCACCTGCTCGTGGCTCATGCCATCGAGCAGCTGGCCGTGCCAACTCCCCCGTCCCAGTCGGCCAGCGAGGCCACGTTCGATCCGTCCAAGGACACCAAGCAGGTGCCACTCGACCCAGCCAACCCCAAGTAGTGCGTCACCATCGGGGCCAGACTTAGCCCAAATAGGAAGGCAATCTCGTCGACCTCCTCCATTAGAATCGAGATATCTTTGTGTAATGCCCCAAGAGTGTAGCTTCCCTTTTTGCAACCTTCTCTATGTGATTTCATGTGATGTCACCTTCTTTATTATTCCTTTGCATGCATGTATTCCATATCATTCCATGCATTGTGTTTGATGCCTTGTGATCTTATGTGATGGTGTGATGACATGTGGTGTGATGTGTTGATGCTATGTTTGAAGTGGGTGTTGCTTGTAGTAGGGAGTATCTAAGTTGCTTTGCACTAGATTTTCAAAACCCTCTTCCTCTTACTTATCTCAAGCCCAAATATTATTTTGCTCCTTCTCTATTTTAAAAATGCCCATGGTTGAGGATATTTTGTGGTCGATTTCAGATGTGATTTTGCTATTTCGAAAAGGTGTTTTGAGGGTGCAAATAATTACCAAACAGATCTAATAATACAGTTTTCTAAATATTTATTTGCTCCAAATAATTCTTTTCCAATTTATTCAAATAGGTCATAATTTCTTATGACCAGGGGCATTTTTGTTTCGTTTTTAACCCCAACAGATTTGTCTATAATTTATTTCCTTTCTCTCGTATTTTTGTATTTGGAAAACCCCAGGGAATTAATTCCCTTCTATCTGGCGCCACTAGTGGGCTTCCTCCCACTAGTAGGACCATCTCCCCCTCCTCTCTTTTCCTTCGCAGCCCAGGCGCGTGTCCCTCCTCTCATGTAGACGCCGTCCTATTCTCCTTCCTCCATCAGTCTTTCTTCAGAGACAGAGGCAGAGCAACGGCAGCAGACGCCATCACGGACATCGAGGCGTGTCCCTCTCCCCTCCTCCTCCATAAATGGTCCCCCTTGGCGTCCATGCAGCTTAGGGTTTCCCTCTCGCGCCGCCACCTCCATCCCATCGTCTTCTCCCTCTCTGTGGACGACACCAGGTAAGGGGATCAGTCCTCCACCAAGGCCGCGAGATTTGGTGCTCCTCGATGTCGCGCCCGTACCTATACTTCCCCTCCGACGCCTCGGCGAGCATGCGTGATCCTCCAGGAATCCATTCCCGCGGCTAGGACGTAAAGATCTGTTGTGCTACCTCTCCTTCACAATGGCGGCTTTCTTCCCCGATGAACTTCCCGAGCGGCTACTTCCTCCTTCTTCCTCTGCTTCCTCTCCGGACGAAGTATCCACCTCGTCGAGTAGGTGAGGTAGATCCATCCCCCCTTCATCCCTGTCTCAGATTGCGAGCAGTAGGCCATAGGCTCGACGGCGTTCCTTCCCTGTCGCCGGAGCCGCCGCATCACGTCGAGCTGTCGTTGTAGGTCCTCTCGAGCAGAGCTAGGAGTTGAAATGGAACCGTTGGAACTCCTTATCCCTTCCATCTAGGAGCCGTAGCTGGATTTGTAGTATATCGCCGGCGAGCACCGTCCCTTGTTGTGGCCACCGTCGGGCAGAGGAGTTGTTGCGAAGGGTTACTCAAAAGGGTAAACTCCCCTCTCCTGTTAAGCTCCCATCTAGTAGCAGAGTGGTATTGGTGGTTTTCGTGCTAGTTGCAGGTCGTGGGTGTTATCCCCCGTCGGCACCCGTTTGCATTTTATTTGTTCGACACGGCAGCTTAGCAGAGAGCATTCCCTGCTCTCTTGTCTGTAGCTGTCGAGCCAGAGCACCTCAGCCCAGTGGTATTGTTGCAGTGTTGTGACCAGGAGGTACAGGGTTCGATCCCTCTCCCCCTCCTTTTTTTCTGTGTATTTGTTTTCTTGTGCTGTTTTTCCTTTGGCTTGTTGTAGTTGTTGCTGTGGTGTGCTTTAAACCATGAGGGTATTTTGTCTCCCCTCAAAACAGCATGTTGATCATAGTATTTTTGCTAGTTGTGAATAGTTGAGGGTGTAGGCTTGTGAGCATGTGTGTAGGTATGTCCTTGGGAGAAGAGTATGTGTAGCTTGTTTTCCAAGAGGGTATGTATGTGTAGAATTAAGTATGTGTGTGTGCACCTTGTGAGTGTATGGCACTAAGGTGGTGTACCCATGTTGTGCAAGTGTGATGGATATGTGTGTGTGTGTCCTATCTTGTGCTAGTATGTGCTTATGTGTGTGTATGATGTTGTGTTTGTGTGTGTGTGTTTCACACATGCCCAAGGCATGATGTGCCTTGGAGGGCACATGAGCAGATTATATGTGTAGGTGTAGAAGTGCTTATGTGAGTGCAAGGTAGTAGTGAATTCTATTTAGCATGTGTAGGTGTTGTGATGCTTGTGCTTGTGGTATTTGTGTGGGTATGGTGATGTGCTAAGGCACAAGACCATGAGGTCTACCCCTCATGTGCACCAATGTAGTGTTGTTAGAGTGCAAGTGGATGTGTAGGTGATAATCTAGTGAGTAGCACATGTGATGATGCACTATTCATTACATGTGATTCCTTGTAGTTTTTCTTTTCTATTTTGTGCCCATTTGTTCTATGCAAGCACATAGGTTTTATATATGTTTTTGGGGTAGAATCATCCTAGGAATCCATTGGTGAAGTCAGTTTTACCTTTGTAACATTTTCTGGAGATGACATATTTCAGATTTGGTCTATGTTTGGAGCTTGGTTCCATGAGATGTGGTGAGCCCAAGAGGTTGACTCCTTGTTGTGGCATTAGAGGGTGACCCCCTCTATGGCATGTTGGTTTTGTTTCATATGTGCAAGTGGTGCTTAGTCAAAGTAGGCATGTCGCTGAAATTCCAGTTTAGTGAAAATCTGTGATTTTCACAAAGTCTGAGAATCTACTTATGTTTTCTTCTCCTCTTGTTGTGCTTGTAGAGGTCGATGTGTTATGATTCAGCCTTTTGCTTTCAACTAGGAAGTCGTAGATTTTGTGCTTGTATAGATCTATTTAAATTTTCATTACATTTGGAGTCCTATAGATATTGTTTTGGGTACTGTCAAAATGCTTCAGAGCATAAACAGCTAGTGAGAATCTAGAATTTTCACTAAGTCCCTGAAAACTGATATTTTTGGCCAAGTTAGCAGCTGTGTAACTTTCTGTGTGAAACTCCTTTGCAGTATCATTTTGCTTGTGCTTGTAGTACTTTTGAATAGCTTCTGCCACATATCCTATTTGGCATGTTTGGGTGGCTGTAGGTGCTTTGCATGTAGCTCTCAAAAGCTATGATGCTGTTTATGGCAGATTGTATAGTTTTGATGTTTTGATGCTTGTGAGTTCATAGATGATGGTGTGGTGATGTTCCTTGCACCATCCCATCCATGTTGGTTTGTTTTATGTCTTGGCAACCTGGAAATACCAGAAGTATGCCATTGGTGGGTGTTGTGGTGATTTTGATATGTAGGGCGTCATTTCTTGTTCTGTTGTTTCCCGTTGATCCGTAGCTCTATTTGTAACGTTATTTATATGGTTTTGCATCATTTTCATGTGACGCATCTGTTCATGTCATCCTCATGCATGTAAAGATAGCTTAGAGTGAATTTCTGTCCAGGAACTTGCATTTTCTTCTTATGCTTGTGCTAGTGAGTAGAATAGGGATGCATGTTCATATTCATCTCATGCATCATGTGCTTGTTACATCTTGAGGTGTTGTTGTTCATTGGATGCTATTTTTATGTTGGGTAGCACAGGGATCAGAGAATGAGTACGTGGATCCAGGAGAGTACGGGCAGGACGAACAAGAGCAGTTCCAAGCTGAGGACATCACAGGGAAGATGATATGACCTTCATTCCATCTCTAGACTTGTTATGCCAGATTACGTTTCTTCCGTAAGATGCTTGCTGCCTACCACTGAAATAATTGCCTCCTGATATTGCCATGAAACCCAAGCACTTATCCCTACCTAGCAAATCTTGAATGGCTAAGTAGGCTTTGCTAAGCTTCTAATGTTAGCGTTGCTAGATGCAGGTGATTTGTCTCATGTGATAACATGAGTTTGATATCATTATTTTAAATCTGTTATTTAATTAATGCACCTATATACTTGGTAAATAACGGAAGTCCTAGCCTTTTCCCGGGTGTTTTGTTCCATTATTGCCGCCATAGTTACCGGCTACCGATCTTTGATTCCATAACTGATCGCTCCTAACACGTTTGGGGTTGTTATGGGACCCCCTTGATAAATCGTGTAGTGTTAAGACTTGTCCGACAGGACCCACCATTTGTTTTAATCTGCTAATCAATTAATAATAATCTGCATAGGGAATAGCTACCCTGAGGAACTTAATCAACAACCCGGTCCAGTGCTTCTCATGAGTGTTGGTCCCACCTTAGCGATGTCCGGGGCCCCACTGGTCACCCAGAGGTTTAGCCATCCCGACGTCTAGGTCAACCTTCAGGTCCGGAGACTGAGATACGCGACTCTTATCAGGGTCGTCGACACGACGGGAGGTCCTTCTAGTCTTGTCTTACCTTAGCGATATATCTTGCGTATAGGAATCCCGGTGAAGCTTTGGTTCTCCCTGGAGTTGAGGTTTTCCTCTAAGGAATCCAACGAGATCACGAGATTCTTCATAGAGGATTACTTTACGGCCCGTGACCGTTTGTGATGGACTAGTTGGAGCACCCCTGCAGGGTTTAATATTTCTGAAAGCCGTGGCCGCGGTTAAGTGGCAACATGGAATATTTATTAACATCCGGTTACAGATAGCTTAATCATTGATCGCTAGTATAAACCACCTCAATACATGTTCTACGTAAGTTAGCCACCATATAAAGCTTAGGATGCTGCAACCTAAATACTCCACCTTCCTTACCTAATAACTTGACTAGTTCTGACACTAAGGTCATAGATTGTTGAGTCCCCGTGGCTAACAGATTCCTTCAAAACATGAACAGGTTCAGGTACCCCCGAGACAGGTGACCCCGACGGCATGCAGCTAGCGTGGCAGTACGATGAGGAGAACGACCGCATGTACGTGAACTATCTAGAAGACTGAGGCGTGGTCGTGATCGTGGGCAAGCTTGCAGGGTAGCATAGTCATTTCTCATCTTTTGTAGTCCGTAGCGGAACTACCTTGTTTGGATGCGTGATGTAACTTTGATATATTTATGAGATGGCAGTTGAATCCCTTATTGTCATTCTTCTATTATTATGTATGTGCTATGTTACCGTGCTTGCGAAATGCTTAGATGCGCTTCTTTCCAATCCGGGGCCTCGCTCCCCAAATCAGAAAGGACCCATCTTAGTCGTTACAAGTTTGTAATCAGAGCCTTACGACCATAGGAGCCTTTGTGTGATCGTACTTGGCCGAGTCGAGTCTAGTAAAATGTTTTGAGTCTTAGTTATATCGGAGAGTAGGATTCTTTTTTCTCCTCTGCCATGCTCTGGTGAGGTTCCCGACTTAGGAAATCTTAATTCTACTCCTCTTCTCGCTCAATTTTTTTAAGATCATGCGGGTATTTGTGAAATCTATATGATTTCGATGTGACGGAGTTCTGTCTTGGTGCCTCCTGTCTGCCTTGATATCTTCCAGGGAGTTGAGCTCCAGGGGATTCTTGCGCACATCGCCATCATTCAGATTTCTGAGTATCTAAGAACGAAGGATGTTCGTAATTGCTTCAAAACTAGTAGTGGCGAGATAACCCCAATGTCCCCAGTACTAGTGCAGATTGTTCGGGAGTACTGCCATAATTTGTATCGTTGTGATCACGAGGGTTTGTTGTAGACGAAGGTCCGAGATTCTGGTTGTGTGTTGATGGATGTGAGAGAGGTGACGGGTTAGTATAGGAGTTGTGTGATATTACTCCCTGTATCCGTGTACCAGATTGCATGACCAGATATTTCAGGAATTCATAGGTGGGGTATCAAGTAGTATCTTATAGGACAATCTTCATACAGATGCATGATGTGAGGTTGGGATTCGATATTCAGTGGTTGTGTTTGTTCACGGTCGTCTTACAGTGGTTCTCCTTGTGTCTTAAAGAGTCCTTGTAGCTCGCTACGACTCGGGGATACTTCGTAAGTCGTGTGCACTGCCTTGCACAGGATGGCTACTGTAAATTCAAGCCCGTGCGATCTTATCCACGAATATATCGGATGAAATCTCGATCGTATGTTTGTACCGAGCAGTTCTAGCTCATACTTGTTTGCAAGTGGCCTTAATTAGAATTTTGTCGACCGTCACTTTGAGGAAGCATTCTTACTATTTTGTTCGAGTGCAATTGCTATATTCCTGTTCAGATATTCCTATCATTTTGATTCAGCTATATCTTCAATTTATTCTGTGGGCTAATGTGTCGTCTGTCTTCAGGATGGCTCCACCAACTCGTCAGAACCCAGGGCGTGAGGATGTGCCGCCACCACCTCCTCCTCCGGAGAATCCTCCTCCGCCGCCGCCTCCTCCTACAGAGGCTTGGCAAGCGGTGATGGCTGCTACAAACAGAAACACTCAGATGTTGCTACAGTTGTTGCAAGAGAGGGGTAATCAGCAGCAAGGCAATTTCCAGCATGGTGCCAATCAGTTTGCTAATATGAGTCAGTTCCTGTCGAATCAGCCAAAGACTTTCACTTCCTGTGACCAGCCATTTGATGCTGAGATTGGATCCGCGACATGAACAAGCATTTTGAGTGCAGCAATGTTTGTCCTGAGGATTTCGTCATATTTGCTACATTCCAGCTGAAGGGGCAAGCATCTATCTGGTGGCAACAGTTGAAGGATTCCAGGGGCGCTAGAGTAATCACTTGGGATGAGTTCTGCCGTGACTTCAGATCCCACTACATTCCTTCCAGCTTCGTGGAGGAGATGCGTGAGAAGTTCAGGCGCTTGAAGCACGTTGGTAACTCCGTGTACTAGTACAACGTCGAGTTCCACGAGCTAGCCCGATACGCCTTGCAGGATATCCCTGATCAGAAGAGCAAGATTTATCAGTTGAGAGGTGGCTTGAAAGAAGATTTGCTGTTAGCTCTTGCTTTGCACGATCCTGAGGAGTTCGACAAGTTCTACAACTTAGCTCTCAGGGTAGAGGCAGCCTTGCTCAGGGTGGAGAATTCTAAGAAGCGCTTCAGAGATTCCAGCTCTTCCTCTACTTAGGTGGTTTAGAAGCAACATAATTTTTGTGTGTCTCCTCCTCCTCCTCAGCACTCGCGGCAGCTCAAGCATTCTGGTGGCCGTGGTTCTTCCCACCCTACCAACCCAGTCTTTCAGCAGAGATTCCAGCATCAGAAGCAAGGGCCTCCTCAGACACAGTACCATCAGCCAGCAGAGGTTACTTGTCACAGGTGTGGGCAAAAAGGTCACTATGCCAACAAGTGCAGTTCTGCCGCCTCCTCCTCCAGGCAAACTTCCTAGCAATGCTCTTGTGGAGTTAAACCCCAAGTCAACTCGAGTCAACATGGTGAATGTGGCTGAGGCGGAAAACTCGTCAGATGTGACCATGGGTAACCTCCTCGTTAATGATATTCCTACTAAAGTGTTGTTTGATTATGGTGCTTCGCATTCGTTCCTCTGTATTCCATTTGCTTCCAAGCATAATGTTCATGTTGAAGAGCTTCCTAGACCGTTGTCAGTAGTTTCTCCGGGCAAGTTCATGCATGCTAGTACTCGTGCTCCAGATGTTTCTGTCAAGATGGGTAGTTATTCTTTTCTGGCTTCTCCGTATGTCTTGGGCAAGTCTGATATCGATTTGATCCTTGGTATGGACTGGTTGGCCATGAACAAGGCATCGATTGATTGTGAAGCTAAAGAAGTGAAGCTTACCCACTCTTCGGAGGACGTGATTATATTCGCGGCACGCGATGATACAATCCGTCTGTTCTCTTTGAATGAAAAGGGTGAGATCAATCCTATTTCGCAAGTCCCAGCGGTCTGCGAATATGAAGACATGTTTCCAGAAGAGCTTCCAAGGATGCCTCCACACCGAGAAGTTGAATTTTTCATTGAGCTTGAGCCAGGTACTGAGCCTCTGTGCAAATAGCCGTACCAATTGGGTCCAGAAGAGTTGAGGGAACTTAAGAGGCAACTCGATGAGCAGGCGCGTTTGGGTTTGATCAGACTGAGCTCGTCTCCGTGGGTTGTGGAGTTCTATTTCTCAAGAAGAAGGATGGCCTAGACCGGTTGTGTGTCGATTACCGTCCATTGAACAAGAAGACAATCAGGAACAAGTATCCACTTCCGAACATAACTGAGTTGTTCGAATAGTTCAAAGGGGCTAAGATCTTCTCCAAGCTCGATCTCAGAATGGGCTATCATCAAATTCGCATTCGCGAAGAAGATATTCCGAGGACTGCTTTCAGGACTAGTTTTGGCTCGTATGAGTATATGGTCATGTCTTTTGGTCTGGCAAATGCTCCTCCGACATTTTGTCGATTGATGTACTACATATTCTCTCCATTCCAGAATGACTTCGTCCTGCTCTATCTCGACGACATTCTGGTCTTTTCTGAAACTAAGGAAGAACATGAAGAATATCTCAGATTGGTGCTTCATAAGCCGAGGGAGTACAAATTGTATACCAAGTTTTCCAAGTGTGAACTCTTGCTGAAAGAAGTCGTCTATCTTGGGCACATTATCCCTGCTGAGGGCATCAAAGTTGATCTGTCAAAGGTGCATGCCATTGTTGAATGGGAGCCTCCGCAGAATGTGAAGCAGCTTCGAAGCTTTCTCGGGCTTGCAAGCTATTGTAGAAGGTTCATTGAGAACTTCTCCAAGATTGCTAAGCCGCTCTCAAGTCTTCTTCAGAAAGGTATGAAGTATGCTTGGTCTCCAGAGTGTCAGTTGGCCTTCGACACACTCAAAGAGAAGCTCACCTCCACTCTACTCTTGTTTCCTCTAGATGATTCCTAGCCTTACCAGGTGTTCTGCGACGCTTCTCTCTAGGGTCTTGGTGCAGTTCTGATGCAACACAAGAAAGTGGTTGCTTATACCTCCAGGCAGTTGAAGCCAGTGGAGAAGAATTATCCTGTGCATGATCTTGAGCTAGCAGCTATGGTACACGCTCTGATGACTTGGAGACACCTCTTGTTGGAACGAAAGGTTGAAGTGTTCACCGATCACAGGAGTCTCAAGTACATCTTCACTCGGCCTAACCTGAATCTTCGGCAAACTCGTTGGGTGGAAATGATCCAGGATTTTAATCCGAGTGTTGAGTACACGCTAGGCAAAGCTAATGTCGTGGCAGATGCCTTGAGCAGGAAGGCGTACTGCAACAGTCTCATTCTGCAACCTCTCCAGCCTGAGCTTTGTGAGTCTTTCAGGAAGCTCAACCTTCAGTTAGTACCTCAGGTATTTCTTGCAAACCTTCAGATCTCTCCTACGTTGGAAGATCAGGTCCGAGCAGCACAACTTCTTGATGCAATGGTGAAGAAAGTCAAGATTGGCGTGGCAAAGGGTCTTCCTAAGTATAAGTGCTTCCGTGTTGATGCTAGACACATGTTGTTCTTTGAGAATCGTCTTGTCATTCCGAAAGGTGATCTCAGAAAGGTAATCATGGAAGAAGCTCATAACTCTCTTCTCTCTATTCACCCTGGTAGCTCCAAGATGTATCAGGACTTGAAACAGACCTTCTGGTGGACTCACATGCAGCGTGAGATTACTCAGTTCGTAAATGAATGTGATGTGTGTCGAAGGTGAAAGCAGAGCATCAACGTCCACCACGTCTATTGCATCCTTTTCCCATTCTCGAGTGGAAGTTCGATCACATTGAGATGGATTTCGTCACCGGGTTTCCGAAGTCCAAGAAGGCTAATGATGCCATCTTCGTCATCATCGACAAGTTGAGTAAAGTGGCTCATTTTCTTCCAGTCAAGGAATCCATTTCGGCAACTCAACTTGCAGAGTTGTACACTTCTAGGATTGTGTCTTTGCTCGGCGTGCCTATGATGATTTCTTTGGATCGCAGAAGTATCTTCACTTCCAAGTACTGGGACACTTTTTAGTCTGCGATGGGCACGAAGATACGCTTTAGCACAACTTTTCATCCTCAGACTAGTGGTCAAGTGGAGCGAGTCAATAAAGTTCTTGAGGATATATTGAGAGCCTATGTTATCTCTTTTGGCATGAAGTGGGAGGATTGTCTGCCTTCCGCTGAGTTCTCGTATAACAACAGTTATCAAGCTAGTTCTAGAAAAGCTTTGTTTGAAATTCTCTATGGCAGGATGTGTCGTACCCCGCTCAACTGGTCCGAGACCGGCGAGCATCAGATTCTTGGGAATGACTTGATAGAAGAAGGTGAGGAGATGTGTCGGGTCATTCGTGACAACCTCAGAGCAGCTCAGTCCCGTCAGAAGAGATATTATGATAGCAAGCATCGTGACATATCTTATGACCTTGATGACTTCGTCTATCTCAAGGGGTCGCCTATGAAGGGTACGCAACGCTTTGGCATCAAAGGCAAGCTTACGCCTCGTTTCGTTGGCCCGTTTAGAGTGGTTGGCAAGAGAGGCGACCTTGCGTACCAGCTTGAGCTCCCATAAAACTTTGCAAATGTGCATGATGTGTTCCATGTCTCTCAGCTCCGGAGGTGCTTCAAGACCCCCGAGCGCACTGTTCATCATCAAGACATCGACCTTCAGTCTGACCTATCTTATCGTGAGCATCCTGTTGCGGTTCTCAAGGCGACTGAGCGCAAGACCCACAACAAGACTTTCAAATTTCTCAAAGTGCAGTGGTCACACCATTCCGATAAAGAGTCTACATGGGAACGCGAGGATCACCTCCGTTCTGAATTTCCAGAGTTCTTTGAGGCGTAGATCTCAGGGCGAGATCTTTTTGTAGTGTGGGAGAGTTTGTAATGCCCCAAGAGTGTAGCTTTCCCTTTTCTGAACCTTCCCTATGTGGGTCCACCTTGTCATTGTTATGAGAAATCAATGCATATGATTTCATGTGATTTCACCTTGTTTATTCTTCCTTTGCATGCATGCATTCCATATCATTCCATGTATTGTATTTGATGCCTTGTGATCTTATGTGATGGTGTGATGATATGTGGTGTGATGTGTTGATGCTATGTTTGAAGTGGGTGTTTCTTGTAGTAGGGATTATCTAAGTTGCTTTGCACTAGAGTTTCAAAACCCTCTTCCTCTTACTTATCTCAAGCCCAAATGTTCTTTTGCTCCTTCTTTGTTTTATAAATGCCCATGGTTTAGGATATTTTGTGGTGGATTTGAGATGTGGTTTTGCTGTTTTGAAAAGGTGTTTTAAAGGTGCAAATAATTATAAAACAAATCCAATAGTACTGTTTTGTAAATATTTAGTTGCTCCAAATAATTCTTTTCCAATTTAGTCAAATAGGTCATAATTTCTTATGACCAGGGGCATTTTTGTTTTGTTTTTAACCCCAACAGATTTGTCTATGCTTTATTTCCTTTCTTTGGTATTTTTGTATTTGGAAAACCCAAGGGAATTAATTCCCTTCTATCTGGCGCCACTGGTGGACTTCCTCCCACGAGCAGGCCCATCTCCCCCTCCTCTCTTTTCCTTCGCAGCCCAGGAAAGCGTCCCTCCTCTCCTATAGACGCCGTCCTGTTCTCCTTTCTCCGTCAGTCTTTCTTCAGAGACAGAGGAAGAGCAATGGAAACAGACGCTGTCACGGACGTCGAGGCGCGTCCCTTGCCCCTCCTCCATAAAAGGTCCCCCTTGTCATGCGTGCAGCTTAGGGTTTCCCTCTCGCGCCGCCACCTTCATCCCATCGCCTTCTCCCTCTCTGTCGGCGAGCACACGGTATTCTCTAGGAATCCATTCCCGCGGCTAGGATATCATGACCTGCTCTGCTACCTCTCCTCCACGACGACGACTTTCTTCCACGACGAACTTCCCCGAGCGGCTACTTCCTCCTTCTTCCTCTACTTCCTCTCTGGTCGAAGCATCCACCTCGTCCAGTAGGTGAGGAAGATCCATCTCCCCTTCCTCCTTGTCTAAGATCGCGAGCAGTAGGCCATAAGCTCGACGCCGTTCCTTCCCTATCGCCGGAGTCGCCGCGTCACGTTGAGCCGTCGTTGTAGGTCTTCTCGAGCAGAGCTAGGAGTTGAAATGGAACCATGGGAACTCCTTTTCCCGTCCATCTAGTTGGATTTGTAGTATATCATCGGCGAGCACCGTCCCATGTTCCGGCCACCGTCGGGCAGAGGAGTTGCTGAGAGGGGTTACTCAAAAGGGTAAACTCCCCTCTCCTGTTAAGCTCCCATCTAGTAGCAGAGTGGTAGTGGTGGTTTTGGTGCTAGTTGTAGGTGGTGGGTTCGATTCCCCCTCGGCACCCCTTTTGAATTTTATTTGTTCGACACAGTATCTTAGCAGAGAGCATTCCCTACTGTCTTGTCTGTAGCTGTCGAGCTAGAGCACCTCAGCCCAGTGGTATTGTTGAAGTGTTGTGACCAGGAGGTACAGGGTTCGATCCCTCTCCCCCTCCTTTTATTTTATTTTGTTCTGTATTTACTTTTTTGTGCTGTTTTTCCTTTGGTTGGTTGTAGTTGTTGTTGTGGTGTGCTTTACACCATGAGGGTATTTTGTCTCCCCTCAAAACAGCATGTTGATCATAGTATTTTTGCTAGTTGTGAATAGTTGAGGGTGTAGGCTTATGAGCATGTTTGTAGGTATGTCCTTGGTAGAAGAGTATGTGTAGGTTGTTTTGCAAGATGGTATGTATGTGTAGAATTAAGTATGTGTGTCTGTACGTTGTGGGTGTATGGCACCAAGGTGGTGTACCCATGTTGTGCAAGTGTGATGGATATGTGTGTGTGTCCTATCTTGTGCAAGTATGTGCTTATGTGTGTGTGTATGATGTTGTGTTTGTGTGCGTGTGTTTCACACATGCCCAAGGCATGAACTGCCTTGGAGAGCACATGAGCAGATTATATGTGTAGGTGTAGAAGTGCTTATGTGAGTGCAAGGTAGTAGTGAATTCTATTTAGCATGTGTAGGTGTTGTGATGCTTGTGCTTGTGGTATTTGTGTGGGTATGGTGATGTGCTAAGGCACAAGACCATGAGGTCTACCCCTCATGTGCACCAATGTAGTGTTGTTAGAGTGCAAGTGGATGTGTAGGTGATAATCTAGTGAGTAGCACATGTGATGATGCACTATTCACTACATGTGATTCCATGTAGTTCTTCTTTTCTAGTTTGTGCCCATTTGTTCTATGCAAGCACATAGGTCTTATATATGTTTTTGGGGTAGAATCATCCCAGGAATCCATTGGTGAAGTCACTTTTTCCTTTGGAACATTTTCTAGAGATGACATATTTCAGATTTGGTCTATGTTTGGAGCTTGGTTCCATGAGATGAGGTGAGCCCAAGAGGTTGACTCCTTGTTGTGGCATTAGAGTGTGACGCCCTCTATGGCATGTTGGTTTTGTTTCATGCTTAGTAGTTCATATGTGCAAGTGGTGCTTAGTAAAAGTAGGCATGTGGCTGAAATTCCAGTTTAGTGAAAATCTGTAATTTTCACTAAGTGTGAGAATATGCTTATGTTTTCTTCTCGTGTTGTTGTGCTTGTAGAGGTCCATGTGTTGTGAATCAGCCTTTGCTTTCAACTGGGAAGTTGTATCTTTTGTGTTTGTATAGCTCTCTATAAATATTCATTCCATTTGCAGTCCTGTAGATATTGTTTTGGGTGGTGTCAAAATGCTTCAGAGCATAAGCAGCTAGTGAGAATCTGGAATTATCACCAAGTCCCTGAAAACTGATATTTTTGGCCAAGTTAGCAGTTGTGTAACTTTTTGTGTGAAACGCCTTTGAATTATATTTTTTCTTGTGCTTGTAGTACTTTTGAATAGCTTCTGCCACATATTCTATTTGGCTTGTTTTGGTGGAAGTAGGTTCTTTGCATGTAGCTCTCAAAAGGCTATGATGCTGCTTATGGCAGATTATATAGTTTTGATGTTTTGATGCTTGTGAGTGCATAGATGATGGTGTGGTGATGTTCCTTGCACCACCCCATCCATGTTGGTTTGTTTTATGTCTTGGCAACCTAGAAATACCAAAAGTATGCCATTGGTGTGTGTTGTGGTGATTTTGATACGTAGGACGTCATTTCTTCTTCCATTGTTTCCCGTTGATCCGTAGCTCCTTTTGTAACGTTCTTTATATGGTTTTGCATCGTTTTCCCGTGACGCATCTTTTCATGTCATACTCATGCATGTCAAGATTGCTTAGATTGAAGTTCTGTCTAGGAACTTGTATTTTCTTCTAATGCTTGTGCTAGTGAGTAGAATAGGGATGCATGTTCATATTCATCTCATGCATCATGTGCTTGTTGCTACTTGAGGTGATGTTGTTCACTGGGTGCTATTTTTATGTTGGGTAGCACTGGGATCGGAGAATGAGTACGTGGATCCGGGAGAGTACGGGCAGTACGAACAAGAGCAGTTCCAAGCTGAGGACATAACAGGCAAGATGATATGACCTTGATTCCATCTCTAGACTTGTTATGCCAGATTACGTTTCTTCCGTAAGATGCTTGCTGCCTACCACTGAAATATTTGCCTCCTGATATTGCCATGAAACCCAAACACTTATCCCTTCCTAGAAAATCTTGAATGGCTAAGTAGGCTTTGCTAAGCTTCTAATGTTAGCCTTGCTAGATGGAGGTGATTTGTCTCATGTGATAACATGAGTTTGATATCATTATGTTAAATCTGTTATTTAATTAATGCACCTATATGCTTGGTAAATAATGGAAGGCCTAGCCTTTTGCCGGGTGTTTTGTTCCGTTATTGTCGCCATAGTTACCGGCTACCGGTGTTTAATTCCATAACTGATCGCTCCTAACACATTCGGGGTTGTAATGGGGACCCCCTTGATAAATCGTGTAGTGTTATGACTTGTCCGGCAGGACCCAACATTGGTTTTAATCTGCTAATCACTTAGTAATATTCTGCATAGGGAATAGCTACCCCAAGGAACTTAATCATCAACCCGGGCAGTGCTCCTCATGAGTGTTGGTCCCACCTGAGCGATGTCCGGGGCCCCACTGGTCACCCAGAGGTTTAGCCATCGTGACGTCTAGCTCATCCGTCGTTTCCTGAGACTGAGATACGCGGCTCTTATCACGGTCGTCGACACGACGGGAGGTCCTGCTAGTCTTGTCTTACCTTAGCGATATATCTTGCGTATAGGAATCGGTGAAGCTTTGGTTCTCCCCAGATTTGAGGTTTTCCTCTAAGGAATCCAACGAGATCACGAGATTCGTGATAGAGGATTACTTTGCGGCCCTACAGGACCGTTTGTGATGGAATAGTTGGAGCACCCCTTTAGGGTTTAATCTTTCGGAAAGCCGTGCCCGCGGTTAAGTGGCAACTTGGAATATTTGTTAACATCCGGTTAGAGATAACTTAAACATAACTCTAATAAAATTGCCAACTGTGTGCGTAACCGTGACTGTCCCCTTCGAAGATCTCTCTTCGATTGGGAACACGGTGGGGTTATGATTGACGTAAGTAGGTGTTCAAGATCACTTAGTGATCAGCTAATCATCAATCGCTAGTATATACAACCTCAATACATGTTCTACATAAGTGAGCCACCATATAAAGCTTAGGATGCTGCAACCTAAATACTCCACCTTCCTTAGCTAATTACTTGACTAGTTCTCGCACCGAGGTCATAGATTGCTGAGTCCCCGTGGCTAACAGATTCCTTCAAAACACCAACAGGTTCAGGTACCCCCGAGACAGGTGACCCCGATGGCACACAGCTGGCTGTACGTGAACTATCCAGAAGACTCATGCATGGTCGTGATCGTGGGCAAGCTTGCATGGTAGCATAGTCATTTCTCGTGTTTTGTAGTCCGTAGCGGAACTACCTTGTTTGGGTGCGTGATGTAACTCTGATATATTTGTGAGATGGCAGTTGAATCCCTTATTTTCATTCTTCTATTATTATGTATGTGCTATGTTACCGTGCTTGCGAAACGCTTAGATGCGCTTCTTTCCAATTCGGGGCCTCGTTCCCCAAATCGGAAAGGACCGCATCTTAGTCATTACACTTTGCATGGTCCCCAAGGACATGTCGGGATTCCTGAGGAAGTACGCCAAGCACAAGCTTCATGTGCGACCTGATGCAAAGCCGGTCAAACAACCTTTGCACCGCTTCGCCGAGGGGAAGCGGGGCACCATCGGAGAAGAGATAGCACGGCTTCTTGCTGCCGGCTTCATCATTGAAGTTTTCCACACGGATTGGCTAGCCAACCCATTCCTCGTATTGAAGAAAAACAAAACATGGAGCATGTGTATCGACTACACGAGCCTAATAAGGCATGTCCCAAGGACCCTATCGCCCTGCCACAGATAGATCAAGTGATTCGTTCCACGCCCGGCTGCGACTTGTTGTCCTTTTTGGATGCCTATTCCGTCTACCACCAGATCAAGTTGGACCCTACCGACTGGCTCATGACCTCCTTCATCACCCCTTTTAGGGACTATTGTTACACGACAATGACGTTCAACCTGAAGAACGCACGCACCACCTTCCAGCGCTGCATGCAGCAATGCCTCCAACCACAAATCGGCAGGAACATACACGTCTACGTCGACGACATCGTCGTCAAGAGAAAGAAGCACTTTAGTCTCCTTGAAAATATGCGGAAAACCTTCTCCAACCTGCATGAGTACAAGATTCGTCTCAATGTGAAAAAATGTGTCTCCGGAGTCCCAGCAGGCCGGCTTCTAGGCTTCTTTGTGTCCATGCACGACATCGAGGCCAACCCTAAGAAGATCAAAGCCATCGAGCGCCTAGCCTCTCTCAGAAGTTCGTCGGCTGCCTAGCCTCTCTCAGCCGGTTCGTCAGCCGGCTGGGTGAGAATGCGTCGCCGCTTTACCAATTGATGAAGAAGACCACGAAATTTGAGTCAAGCGATAAGGTGGACAAAGCATTCCGTGACCTCAAGCTTGTGATCTCCAGCATGCCCGTTTTGGCCGCGTCAGCTGAGAAGAATCCCATACTCATCTACGTCGCGGCAACCACGCGCGTAGTTAGCGTCTTCTCGGTGGTGGAGCGACGGGAGGAGGGCAGGGCGCTGCCGGTTCAGCGCCCAGTCTACTATCTTAGAAAAGTGCTCTCCACCTCCAAGCAGAACTACCCCACTATCAAAAGATGTGTTACAGCGTGTACTTTGCCGCCAAGAAACTGAAGCAATACTTCCAGGAGCACACCATCACGGTGGTGAGCGAGGCTCCGCTTTTATAAATCATGGGCAACCGTGACGCCGCATGCTGGGTCACCAAATGGGTCCGTTCATCGCCATGGCTGACCAAGACATCCGCTACGAGCCGCGCACCGCCATCAAGTCCAAGGTGGTGGCTGACTTCCTTGTCGGCTGGGCCGACCCAGGTCTTGCAGCCGCTGTTGGAAATATGCCCGAGAGGAAATAATAAAATGGTTATTATCATATTTCCTTGTTCATGATAATCGTGTATTGTTCATGCTATAATTGTATTAACAGGAAACAGTAATACATGTGTGAATAAATAGATCACAATGTGTCCCTAGCATGCGTCTAGTTGGCTAGCTCGTTGATCAATAGATGAACATGGTTTCCTGATCATGGACATTAGATGTCATTAATAACGGGATCACATCATTGGGAGAATGATGTGATGGACAAGACCCAATCCTAAACATAGCACTAGATCTTGTCGTTCGTATGCTAAAGCTTTTCTAATGTCAAGTGTATTTTCCATCGATCGTGAGATTGTGCAACTCCCGGATACCGTAGGAGTGCTTTGGGCGTATCAAACATCGCAAAGTAACTGGGTGACTATAAAGGTGCACTACGGGTATCTCCGAAAGTGTATGTTGGGTTGGTATTAATCGAGATCGGGATTTGTCGCTCCGTGTGATGGAGAGGTATCTCTGGGCCCACTCAGTAGAACATCATCGTGAGCTCAATGTGACAAAGCATTTAGTCACAGGATGATGTGCTACAGAACGAGTAAAGAGACTTACCGGTAACGAGTGTGAACAAGGTATGGGTATGCCGACGATCGAATCTCGGGCAAGTTCTATACCGACAGACAAAGGGAATTGTATACGGGATTGATTGAATCCTTGACATCGTGGTTCATCCGATGAGATCATCGTGGAACATGTGGGAGACACCATGGGTATCCAGATCCCGCTGATGGTTATTGGCCAGAGAGTGTCTCGGTCATGTCTGCATGCCTCCCGAACCCGTAGGGTTTACACACTTAAGGTTCGATGACGCTAGGGTTATAGGAAATTGCTATACGAGGTTACCGAAGGTTGTTCAGAGTCCCGTATGAGATCCCGGATGTCACGAGGAGCTCCAGAATGGTCTGGTGGTAAAGATTGATATATAGCATGGATGGGTTTGGACGTCGGAAATGATTCGGGTGCCACCGGCAAAGTGCCGGGACAACCGCAAAGGTTCCGGAGGTCCACTGGGAGGGGAAACCAGCCCCAGGAGGCTACATGGGCCAAGTGTGAGAGGGAACCAGCCCTGGGTGGGTTGGTACACCCCCCACACCCAGCCCAAGGCGCCTAGAGAGGGAAAGGTGGGAAACCCTAAGTCAGGTGGGCCTAAGGACCACCAGGGGTGGGCCACCCCCCTCTCCCCCTCCTGGCCGCCACCCCCTCTCCCATCTAGGGCTGCCCCCTGATGACCCACAAGTATAGGGGATCAATCGTAGTCCTTTCGATAAGTAAGAGTGTCGAACCCACCGAGGAGCAGAAGGCTCTGATAAACGGATTTCAGCAAGGTAATAACTTCAATCACTGAAAGTAGCGGTAACAAGCGATTGTGTAGCGAGGTGAAACATAGCAAGCAAAAAGTAACAAGTAACAAGTAGTAGAAACGGTGCAGCAAGTGGCTCAATCCCTTTTATAGCAAGGGAAAAGCCTGAACAAAGTTTTATAGGAGGAAAAACGCTCCCGAGGACACACGGGAATTTCTGTCATGCTAGTTTCATCATGTTCATATGATTCGCGTTCGTTACTTTGATAGTTTGATATGTGGGTGGACCGCCGCTTGGGTACTGCCCTTACTTGGACAAGCATCCCACTTATGATTAACCTCCCTCGCAAGCATCCGCAACTACAAAAGAAGAATTAAGACAAACTCTAACCATAGCATTAAACTAGTGGATCCAAATCAGCCCCTCACGAAGCAACACATAGACTGGGGTTTAAGCTTCTGTCACTCCAGCAACCCATCATCTACTTACTACTTCCCAATGCCTTCCTCTAGGCCCAAATATGGTGAAGTGTTATGTAGTCGACATTCACATAACACCAATAGAGGAAAAACAACATACAACATATCAAAATACCGAACGAATATCAAATTCACATGACTATTATCAGCATGACTTATCCCATGTCCTTATGAACAAAAGTAACTACTCACAAAACATAATCATAATCATGATCAGAGGTGTAATGAATAGCATCAAGGATCTGAACATAAACTCTTCCACCAAGTAATCCAACTAGCATCAACTACAAAGAGTAATCAACACTACTAGCAACCTTACAAGTACCAATCGGAGTTGCGAGACGAAGATTGGTTACAAGAGATGAACTAGGGATTGGAGAGGAGATGGTGCTGATGAAGATGTTGATGAAGATGCCACCCCTCCGACGAGAGGAGTGTTGGTGATGACGATGGAGACGATTTCCACCTCCGGGAGGGATGTTTCCGTGGCAGGATATTCCTGCCGGAGCTCTAGATTGGATCTGCTCAAGTTCCGCCTCGTGGCGGCGGAGAAACCACGAAAAAGCTCTCTTCTGATTTTTTCCAGACCAAAACCCTTCATATAGCAAAAGAGGGGGGCTAGTGGGCCGTCAGGGAGCCCACAAGCCCCCGCTCCGCCACCGGGGGGTGGCGGTGTGAGGGCTTGTGGCGCCCTGGCAGCCCCCCTCCGGTAGTTCTTTCGCCCAGTATTTTTTATATAATCCCAAAAAAATCCACGTAACTTTTCAGGGCATTTGGAGATGTGCAGAATAGTGGACTAAGATTTGCTCCTTTTCCAGTCCAGAATTCCAATTGCGTGAATTCTCCCGCTTCAAATAAGAGAGAAAAGGCATAAATATGGTACCACAAGTAATATAACATCCCAAAAAGCAATAAATATCAACATGAAAGCATGATGCAAAATGGACGTATCAACTCCCCCAAGCTTAGACCTCGCTTGTGCTCAAGCGAAAACCAAGTTCCATAAACATGTCCACATGTTGAGGGACGAAGATGTCGATAAAACATAATACGGACATGAGGGCATCATGATCACACATAGGACAACGATACATCACAAAGATTCTTATGGGAGAGTAACAGTTCCTTCACAAAGCAAAGCATGAAGCAAAAACCTTACCGAGAAGTAACCAACAATAGTCCATAGTCATTGAAGCAATTGCAATTTATCACAACATCAGAAAGAGTCAAATAAAAGCTTGGAAGGAAAATCCACATACTCAATCATCTCTTTTGTTTTCCACAATTGTTACAACTCACGTGGTACTCATGGTGTCAAAGTTTCAGCTGGGCACAGAGGAAGATAGGGGCTTATAGTTTTGCCTCCCAACGGTTTACCTCAAGGGTAAAGTCAACAACAATAAAGCATTAGGACTCAACTCCAAGTTGATATATGAATATAGATCTTTCCCAAACATGTTTCTTACAAGGGTAAAAAGGGAATTGGTGAAGACCACCATGACTCTTACAAGGGTAAAAAGTAAAGGTACAAGATAGGCCCTTCGCAGAGGGAAGCAGAGGTTGTCATGCACTTTTGAGGTTTGAATGCGTGTCCTCTTAGTGCGGAGGAACGTCACTTTATATTTCCTCCTGTGATAAAGAACTTTATTATGTAGTCTGTCGCTTTTATGTCTTCCTCATCACAGGTTCGTACAAAGTTTATTTTTCACACACTAAGAGATCATACATATTAGAGAGAAATTTTAATTGCTTGCACCGATGACAACTTACTTCAAGGATCTTATTCAATCCATAGGTAGGTATGGTGGACTCTCATGGTAAAACTGGGTTGAAGGTTTATGGATGCACAAGTAGTATCTCTACTTGGTATGGGAGTTTTGGCTAACGTGAGGTGGAAGCAATCGTCACATGCTAAGGGATCTCTAATCATATAACATTGTTCAGAACCAAGAAGACACAATTCATTATGTTGTCTTCCTTGTCGAACTTCTACTCCTAAGCATGTTATAGTTTGGTGAGTGCTCACAATTGTAAAAAGTGTCTAAGATGATATATTTATATGTGAACCTCTCTTTCCTTATTACTTATTAATTGCAACAATGGCTGAGGTCTATGTTGTTTTATTCTCAACAAGTTTCAATCATCATACGTGTCATAAGTGAAGTTATCACTTTCCATAAGATCGTCTCATGATCTTTCATGCTATCGTTCTTTTCATACTTTTGATCATGGCACAAAGCAAACCCTTGACTAAGACACTCTTTATTATATAGCTCGTAAGGTCTAATACATCGGGGGAGAGACAAAAGCAAAAGACTCAAACTAAAAACTAAAGACTTATTCCTCTAAGAGAAGAAATAAAAACTGAAAAGGAAAGAACTAAAATAAAGATAAAAGCAAAATATATTAAGGTGATACGATACCAGGGCAACTCCCCCAAGCTTGGCAGAAGCCAAGGGGATTGCACATACCAATGCTTAGTTAACTTCCTTCGGTGGTGATGGTGGTGGAGTTGTTGAAGTAGTCTGATCCTCCGTCTTCCAAGGCATAGGTGCTCCATCATGGCAGGATGAACGAGTCGCCGGAATCCTCAAATCTGCAACTAACCTTATTGATTTAAATCTGTACTCATACTCACAGTTTTGGTTCTGCAGGTCATAGATCTGGCCCTGAAGTTGAACCCTGTCATAGAGCCTGGAGAGGTGTTCCCCAATGTCAATGGCATCCATCTTTTGATTGCTAATGAACTCCGTGATCATCATGTGATTGGAGTTGAGTCCACGCTCCACCATCCCTTGGCACTTGAAGACATATTGCTCCATTGCTTCGAGCCTTGTCTCCACGCTTCCAGTCTTCTTAGGCCCCTCAACATCACGGATGTGCAACCTCCCCTCACTCATCTTGATAGATTGAGGGTGTTTTAGCACTTCCGTGAGGTACGGATTGATGACCTTCTCGAAGATCTTGTCTTTAGGAGCGTTGGGGGAAGTCATGGTGATCTAGATCTGTCACATAAACAGGCTCGAAACGAAAACAGAGGAAAACTATGTGATACGGAGATCAAAACCTTCGGACGAGTATATACTGGTTTTTTCTGGGCCAGAAGGAGTCCTCCGCAAGAAAACGGAGTTCGGGAGGCACACGAGGTGCCCACAAGCTTGCCCTCCGCCACCAGGGGGGAAGGGGCGGTGGCAGGGCTTGTGGCCGCTTCGTTGGCTCTCCGGACTACTTTTTATTTTTCTAATTTTCCAAAAATTCCAAAACTAAGGAAATTTCCTATTGGAAAAGCATCAGAGTCCAATTTCTTACCGAAACAGATACATCTTCGTTTTCAGGGTCTGAAACTGGATGATAAACATCTCTTATGTACTCCTCTGGAGTTATGACATTGATGATATTGGTCTCAACATTTATGGGAGTACCAGAGATGTAATGCTTGATTCTTTGCCCATTTACTACTCTAGGAAAATTTCCTACCGTGTTATTGATTTTGATGGCACCGGAAAGATATACTTCCTCGACAACATAGGGACCTTCTCATTTAGAGAGAAGCTTGGCTGCAAAGAGTCTCAAACGAGAATTGTATAGCAGGACATAATCACCTACATTTAACTCTCGTTTCTGTATTCGTTTGTCGTTCCATCTCTTAACCTTTTCCTTGAACAACCTGGCATTCTCATATGCATGGGCTATCCATTCATCTAATGAGCTGATATCAAACAACCGCTTCTCACCGTCAAGTTTGAAATCAAAGTTGAGCTCTTTGATTGCCCAATAAGCTTTGTGTTCCATCTCAAGAGGTAGATCACAGGCTTTACCATAAACCATTTTATACGGTGACATTCCCATGGGATTCTTATAGGCAGTCATATAAGCCCATAGTGCATCGTCAAGTTTGCTAGACCAATTCTTTCGAGATCTACTGAAGGTCTTTCGTAGGATCAATTTGATCTCCCTATTACTCAACTCGAGTTGAGCACTAGACTGAGGATGATAAGGATATGCAACTCTATGGTTGACATCATACTTAGCTAGCATCTTGCAGAAAACACCATGAATAAAGTGTGAGCCGCCATCAGTCATCAAGTATCTATGGACTCCAAATCTTGGGAATATGACTTCTTTAAGCATCTTAATAGAGGTGTGGTGATCAACATTTTTAGTGGGGATAGCTTCTACCCACTTAGTAACGTAATCCACAGCAACTAAGATGTGAGTGTACCCATTGGTACTCGGGAAGGGTCCCATATAATCAAAGCCCCAGACATCAAATGGTTCAATGACAAGTGAATAGTTCATAGGCATTTCCTGACGCTTACTGATGTTCCCTATTCTTTGGCATTCGTCACAAGACAAGACAAACTTACGAGCATCCTTGAAGAGAGTGGGCCAATAGTAAACTAATTGCAATACCTTATGGACAGGTCTTTCTCCAACATGGTGTCCTCCATACGCTTCGGAATGACACTTCTGCAAGATCTGTCCCTGTTCATGTTCAGGCACACAACGTCTAATAACACCATCTACTCCTTCCTTATAAAGGCGAGGATCATCCCAAAAGTAGTGTCTCAAATCATAGAAGAATTTCTTCTTTTGCTGATAGGTGAAACTGGGTGGTATGTATTTGGCTACGATATAGTTTGCATAATCAGCATACCACGGTGCACTATGTGAAGTGCGGATGACATTTAATTGCTCATCAAAAAAGTTGTCATCAATAGGTAGTGGGTCATCAAGGACATTCTCTAGCCTAGACAAGTTATCTGCTACAGGGTTATCAGCACCCTTTCGGTCAATGACGTGCAAATCAAATTCCTGTAGCAGGAGAACCTATCTGATCAGCCTACGCTTAGCATCCTTCTTCTCCATAAGGTACTTAATAGCAGCATGATCAGAGTGAATAGTGACTTTGGAGTCAACGATGTAAGATCTGAACTTCTCACATGCCAGCACGACTGCTAAAAATTCCTTCTCCGTAGTGGCATAGTTTCTTTGGGCACAGTCTAGAGTTCTAGTAGCATAGTGAATGACATTGAACTTCTTGTCAACTCTCTGTCCTAGAACATCACCAACAGCGTAATCACTAGCGTAACACATGATTTCAACGGGCAAGTTCCAGTTAGGTGGTTGAATAATAGGTGCGGTTATCAAAGCCTTCTTAAGTATTTCAAAGGCTTCCTCACAATCCTCATAAAAAACAAAAGGAACATCCTTCTACAAGAGGTTGGTAAGAGGCCTAGAAATCTTAGAGAAGTCTTTAATCAACCTTCTATAGAAACCAGCATGACCTAGGAAACTTCGTATACCTCTGATATCTGTGGTGCAAGGCATTTTCTCAATTGCATCAACCTTAGCCTTATCAACTTCAATGCCTCTTTCAGAGATTTTGTGTCCTAAGACGATACCTTCATTGACCATAAAGTGGCAGTTCTCCCAATTCAAGACGAGGTTGGTTTCTTCGCATCTTTGTAAGACTCGATCAAGGTTGCTGAGGCAATCATCAAAGGAAGACCCGTAAACGGAGAAGTCATCCACGAAAACCTCGACAATCTTTTCAGAAAAGTCATAGAATATAGCCATCATACATCTTTGAAAAGTGGCAGGTGCATTGCATAAGCTAAAAGGCATACGTCTATAGGCAAAGGTACTGAAGGGACAGGTGAAAGTGGTTTTCTCCTTATCAGATTGTGCAGCAGGTATTTGCGAGAAACCTGAATAACCGTCTAGAAAGCAGAAGTGTGTGTGTTTTTATAGCCTTTCTAGCATTTGGTCGATAAACGACAAAGGATAATGATCTTTCCTCGTTGCCTTGTTTAGTTTCCGTAAGTCTCTCACCATCCTATAGCCGGTAATAATCCTTTGTGGGATTAGTTCATCCTTATCATTAGGAATGACGGTGATACCTCCCTTCTTAGGTACGCAATGTACTGGACTTACCCAATCACTATGAGCAACAGGATAAATGATTCCTGCTTCCAGAAGCTTTAATATTTCTTTTCTAACGACCTCTTTCATCTTAGGATTTAATCTTCTTTGATGATCAGCAACTGGTTTAAAGTCAGGATCAGTTTTAATCTTGTGCTGACATAGAGTAGGCCTAATACGCTTAAGATCATCAAGAGTATATCCAATAGCAGCACAGTGCCTCCTCAGAGTTCTTAGTAACTTCTTCTCTTCATGCTCTGAGAGGAGAGCACTAATAATGACAGGATATATCTCCGTCTCATTAAGATAGGCATACTTAAGAGTATCAGGCATCTGTTTAACCTCGAACACAGAATCACGCTTTGGTAGGGGAAGATCCTCAAGAGTTCAACAAGCAGATTGTTCTTGAGAATAGGATATTGTTCTACGACAATTTTATCTATCTCATCTCTCTCCTCCATATGCATACCATTTTCATGCTCAAGCAGATATTGTTCTAAAGGATCCACAGGAGGTACGGCAGTAGAGGCAAGAGCAATGATTTCATCTCTAACAGACGACTCTCTTTCATGGGGTTGTCTTCCAAACTTGGAGAATTTAAATTCATGAGACACACCCTCGAAACTAACCTTGACGGTCTGCTTAATGCAATCAATGTGAACATTGACAGTGTTGAGAAAGGGTCTACCAAATATGATGGGACAAAAGCTATCTTGTGGAGTACCAAGGACGAGGAAATCAGTAGGATACTTCGTCTTACCACACATGACTTCTACGTCTCTCACACTTCCCAAAGGGCAGATAGTGTCTCTATTAGCTAGCGTAATAGTGACATCAATGGGTTCTAACTCAGCAGGTGCAATCTCATCTTTGATTTCATCATATAGAGAACGGGGTATTGCACTAACACTAGCTCCCATATCACATAGACCATGGTAACAGGGATCTCCTATCTTAACAGAAACAACGGACAGGCCAACTACAGGTCTGTATTTGTCTTTCTCGTGAGGTTTAGCAATTATAGCGGAGTCCTCACAGAATTTAATAACATGCCCGTCTATGTCTTCGGCTAAGAGATCTTTGATAATAGCAACACTAGGTTCAGATCTAATCTCCTCAGGGGGTGCAAGTGGTCTAATGTAACCCCTACGTATCATAGTTGGAGCTTTAGAATAATCCTTTATCCTAGCAGGGTATGGTGGTTTCTGAGTGTAAGCACAAGGAACAACAGGATCACTAAAAGCAATTACATTCTCCTCAACTAGATTGGTTTTGGCTATGTTGCTTTCTACAGGAGGATGATATTTAAACCACTTCTCTTTGGGAAGATCAACATGAGCAGCAAAAGATTCACATAGAGAAGCTACTATCTCAGAGTCAAGTCCATACTTAGCGCTAAAATTTCTAAAAGTGTTTGTCTCAACAAAAGATTTAACGCAATCAAACTAGAAATTCATACCTGACTCCTTACCTTCCTCCAGCTCCCAATCTTCCGAGTTGCGTTGGATTCTCTCAAATAAATTCCACTTGTGATCAATATCCTTCTTCATAAAAGAACCGGTACAAGAAGTGTCAAGCATGGTATGATCTTCATGAGAAAGCCGAGCATAAAAGTTTTGAGTGATGATTTCTCTCGAGAGCTCATGATTGGAGCATGAATATAGCATTGATTTAAGCCTCCCCCAATCTTGAGCTATGCTTTCCCTATCACGAGGCCAAAATTTATAAATAAAGTTCCGATCACGAAGTACTAAATGCATAGGATAGAACTTTTGATGAAATTCCAATTTCAACCGATTGTAGCCCCATGATCCAGTATCATCATAGAGCCTATACCATGTTAACACCTTATCCTTCAAAGATAAAGGAAAGACTTTCTTATTTACCTCATCCTCGGGAAAACCTACAAGCCTAAATAAACCACAAACTTCATCTACATAGATCAGATGCAAGTGTGGATGTGAAGATCCATCTCCTGTGAAAGGATTAGCCAGCAGTTTCTCAAGCATACCCGAAGGAATTTCATAAAAGGTGACCTATCGTGGTGCTTCCTATCGTGATGAAGATACCCCGAACAAACTCCTCAAAGGAACAGTTTCCATAGTGACAAGTGACAATAAATTTCAGCACAGTATATAGATGTTTCCTTACCAATTTCCACTTACCAAAGGCGCTTCACTCCCCGGCAACGGCGCTAGAAAAGAGTCTTGATGACCCACAAGTATAGGGGATCAATCGTAGTCCTTTCGATAAGTAAGAGTGTCGAACCCAATGAGGAGCAGAAGGCTCTGATAAATGGATTTCAGCAAGGTAATAACTACAAGCACTGAAAGTAGCGGTAACAAGTGATTGTGTAGCAAGGTGAAACGTAGCAAGCAAAAAGTAACAAGTAACAAGTAGTAGCAACGGTGCAGCAAGTGGCCCAATCCCTTTTGCAGCAAGGGACAAGCCTGAAC
Source organism: Hordeum vulgare subsp. vulgare (assembly GCF_904849725.1). Classification (NCBI taxonomy): domain Eukaryota; kingdom Viridiplantae; phylum Streptophyta; class Magnoliopsida; order Poales; family Poaceae; genus Hordeum; species Hordeum vulgare. Next base: position 120,482,136 of record NC_058522.1, read on the forward strand.
AAAGTCTTATAGGAGGAAAATCGCTCCCGAGGACACACGGGAATTTCTAACATGCTAGTTTCATCATGTTCATATGATTCGCGTTCGTTACTTTGATAGTTTGATATGTGGGTGGAACGGCGCTTGGGTACTGCCCTTACTTGGACAAGCATCCCACTTATGATTAACCTCTCTCGCAAGCATCCGCAACTACAAAAGACGAATTAAGACAAAGTCTAACCATAGCATTAAACTAGTGGATCCAAATCAGCCCCTCACGAAGCAACGCATAGACTGGGGTTTAAGCTTCTGTCACTCCAGCAACCCATCATCTACTTACTACTTCCCAATGCCTTCCTCTAGTCCCAAATATGGTGAAGTGTTATGTAGTCGACGTTCACATAACACCACTAGAGGAAAAACAAAATACAGCATATCAAATACCGAACGAATATCAAATTCACATGACTATTATCAGCATGACTTATCCCATGACCTCAGGAACAAAAGCAACTACTCACAAAACATAATCATAATCATGATCAGAGGTGTAATGAATAGCATCCAGGATCTGAACATAAACTGTTCCACCAAGTAATCCAACTAGCATCAACTACAAAGAGTAATCAACACTACTAGCAACCTTACAAGTACCAATCGGAGTTGCGAGACGAAGATTGGTCACAAAAGATGAAATAGGGATTGGAGAGGAGATGGTGTTGATGAAGCTGTTGATGAAGATGCCTCCCCTCCGACGAGAGGAGTGTTGGTGATGACGATGGCGATGATTTCCCCCTCCGGGAGGGAAGTTTCCCCAACATGATCGTCCTGCCGGAGCTCTAGATTGGATCTGCTCAAGTTCCACCTCGTGGCGGCGGCGAAACCACGAAAAAGCTCCCGTCTGATTTTTTCCAGACCAAAACCCTTCATATAGCAAAAGAGGGGGGCTAGTGGGCCGTCAGGGAGCCCACAAGCCCCCACTCCGCCACTAGGGGGGTGGCGGTGTCAGGGCTTGTGGCGCCCTGGCAGCCCCCCTCCGATAGTTCTTTCGCCCAGTATTTTTTATATAATCCCGAAAAAATCCAAGTAACTTTTCGGGGCATTTGGAGATGTGCAGAATAGTGGACTAAGATTTTCACCTTTTCTAGTCTAGAATTCCGACTGCCTGAATTCTCCCTCTTCAAATAAACCTTGCAAAATAAGAGAGAAAAGGCATAAATATGGTACCACAAGTAATATAATAGCCCAAAAAGCAATAAATATCAACATGAAAGCATGATGCAAAATGGACGTATCACCGTCCCCCTTTAGGGTGGGAAATCCTAAAGGGGGCGCCACCCTCCCTTCCCCCTATATATAGCGGGGGTTTTTGGCCTTTGAGAACACGGTTTTTGATCTCTCTCGGTGCAGCCCTCTCTCTCTTCTTCCTCCTCTCCCATGGTGCTTGGTGAAGCCCTGCCGGAGACCTCGTCTCTCCATTGACACCATGCCGTCGTGCTGCCGGAGATCTTCCCCAAACTCTCCCTCCTCCTTGCTGGATCAAGGTGCGGGAGACGTCACCGGGTTGCACGTGTGTTGAATGTGGAGGTGCTGTGATTCGGCACTAGATCGGAATCACACCGCGCTGTGAATCGCCGCGAGTACGACTCCATCAACCGCGTTCTAGCAACGCTTCCGCTTAGCGATCTTAAAAGGTATAAAGATACACTCACCCCTCTCTCGTTGGCGGTCTCTTCATAGGAAGATCTGAATATGACGTAGGAAAATTTTGAATTTATGCTACGTTACCCAACAGTGGCATCAGAGCCAGGTTTTCTATGCGTAGATTCCATGGACGAGTAGAACACAAAAGGTTGTGGGCGCTGATTTTTCAATTGCTTGCCGCTACTAGTCTTATTCTTTTCCGGCGGTATTGTGGGATGAAGCGGCCCGGACCGACCTTACACAGACGCTTATGTGAGATAGGTTCCACTGGCTGACATGCACAACATGCATAAAGGTGGCTAGAGGGTGTCTGTCTCTCCCACTCTAGTCAGATTGGATTTGATGAAAAGGGTCCTTATGAAGGGTAAATAGCTTTGGCTTATCATCATTCTTGCTGTCACGTAGGTAAGAAGGCATTCTTGCTAGAAACCCAAATCAGCCATGTAAAACTTGCAAAAAACAATTAGAGGACGTCTAACTTGTTTTTGCAGGGTTTGACATGTGATGTGATATGGCCAAAGTAGTGATGTTACATGTGTGATGTATGATATGATCAAGTTATTGTAATAGGAATCACGACTTGCATGTCGTTGAGTATGACAACCGGCAGGAGCCATAGGAGTTGTCTTAATTTATTTTATGAGATGCAACGCCATGTGTTTACTACCTTTACTTCATTGCTAACGGTTAGCTATAGTAGTAGTAGTTGTAGTTGGCGTGATGACTTCACGGAGACACGATGATGGAGATCATGATGATGGAGATCATGGTATTACGCCGGTGACAATGATGATCGTGCGATGCCCGAAGATGGAGATCGAAAGAGCAAAGATAATAATGGCCATATCATGTCACTATATGATTGCATGTGATGTTTATCATGTTTTTCGAGAACGACGGTAGCATAATAAGATGAGTCCTCATAAAAATTTCGAGAACGTATTCCCCTAAGTGTGCACCGTTGCGAAGGATCGTTGTCTCGAAGCACCACGTAATGATCGGGTGTGATAGATTCTAACATTCGCAAACAACGGGTGTAAGCTAGATTTACACACGCGAAACACTTAGGTTGACTCGACGAGCTTAACAAGTACAGACATGACCTCGAATACAAGAGACCGAAAGGTCAAACATAAGTCGTATGGTTGAACACGATCAGCATGAAGTTGCTCACCATGACGACTAGTCCGTCTCACGTGATGATCGGACAAAAGTTAGTCGACATGTATCATGTATCACTTAAATGACTAGAGGGATGTCGATTTTAGTGGGAGTTCATCATATTAACTTAATTATCATGAACATAGTCAAATAGGTCTTTGCAAATTATGTAACTTTTGCTATAGCTCTGTGGTATTTGATATGTTCATAGAGAAATCTTAGTTGAAAGATAGAAGTAGCGATAGTGCGGACTGGGTCCGTTAACTGAGGATTGTCCTCATTGCTACATAGAAGACTTATGTCTTTAATGCACCGCTCAGTGTGCTGAACCCCAAGCATTGTCTGTAGATGTTGCGAACATCCGACATACATGTTTTTTTTGATAACTACATGATAGTTCAGTGTGTGTTGCTTGAACAACTTAGAATTAAGGCATTAAAGAAGTTTCGAACGTCATGGGACATACGTGATGATCCAAGAGATGAAATTGGGAATCCCTGCTCATGCCCTTGTTGAGAGTTATGAGACCTCCGACGAGATTCTTTGTTTGCAAAATAAAGAAGAAGAGCTCAATCATAGAGCATGTTCTCAGATTATCTCAGTACTACAACCGCTTGAATCGAGTGGGAGTTGAACTTCCACATGAGACAGTGATAGTTCTCCAAGGTCACTAACACCAAGCTACTAGAGCTTGGTGATGAACTATAACGTATGAAGGATGGATATGATGATCCTTGAGCCATTCGTGATGTTTGACAACACGAAAGTAGAAGTCAAAAGGGAACATCAATTGTTGATGGTTTGTAAAACCACTAGTTTAAAGAAGGGAAAGGGCTTGAAGGGATACTACATTAAACGGTAAACCAGTTGCTGCTCTATGAAGACATCCAAGGTTGAACACAAACCCGAGACTATGTGCTTATGAAATAAGGGGAACAGTCACTGAAGAGGAACTACCCTAGACACTTGGTAGATGAGAAGGCTGGCAAAGTCGACAGAAGTATATTGGATATACATGATATTGATGTGTACTTTACTAGTACTCCTAGTAGCGCCAGGGTATAAGATACCGGTTCGGTTGCTAAGTGTTAGTAATTCGAAATAAAAGCTACCGAATAAACAGAGACTAGTTAAAGGCAAGGTGACGATGTGTGTGTTTCCAAGGTTGATATGATCACACATCGCACGCTCCCTCTACCATCGAGATTAGTGTAAAACCTAAATAATTGTTATTTCGTGTTTGCGTTGAGCATAGACATGATAGGTTTATGTTAATGGAAAATACGATTATTCATCTAAAGAGAGTAATGGTTATTTTGTTTAGTTGAATGATACCTTAAATGGTCTTGCACCTTGAATGAATGCTTTATTAGATATCGATCATAGTGATACACATGTTCATAATATTGTTACTAAAAGATACAAAGTAGAAATGATAGTACCACTTACTTGTGGCACTGCTACTTGAGTCATATTGATATAAAATGCACGAAGAACCTCCATGCTGATAGGTTTTTGTACTCACTCATTTTTGAAACATTTGGAACATGCAAACCATGTCTGTTGGTATAAACGCATGAAGAAACTCCATGCGGATGGATCATTTGACTCACTTGATTTCGAATCACTTGAGACATGGAAATCAAACCACATGGGCTAGATGACTGAAGACCTCTTTTTCCAGTGAGATGGAACAAGAATGTAACTTTTCGTATGTAATACATTTTGATGTGTGCAGTCCGATGAGTACTGAGGTACGCAGTAGATATTATTGTGTTCATACTTCAAAAATGATTTGAGTAGATACTAGTGTATTTACTTGATAAAACAGAAATCTGAATTATTGAAATGTTCAAGTAATTTCAGAGTGAAGTTGAAGATCATCGTGACAAAAAGGATAATATGTCTAAAATGTGATCGTGGAGGTAAACATATATATATCTAAGTTATGAGTTTGGTAAACATTTAAGACAATGTGAAAATAGTTTCACGTGAAAAATGTTTCAGAACTCATGCCACCTGGAACACCATAGTCTGATGGTGTGTCCGTATATCATAGTCGTGCCCTATTAGATATAGTGCATACTATGATATTTATTATCAAATTACCAATATTGTTTATGGGTTAGGCATTAGAGACAACCGCATTCAGTTTAAATAAGGCACCACGTAATTCCGTTGGAGATGACACCGTATGAACTATGGTTTAGAGAAACCTAAGCTGTCATTTCTTAAAAGTTTGGTCTTGTGATGCTTATGTGAAAAAGTTTTCAGCGTGATAAGCTCGAACCCAAAGCAGATAAATGCATCTTCATAGGACACCCAAACAGTTGGGTATACCTCCTATCTCAGGTCCGGAAGCAAATGTGTTTGTTTCTTTAGACGGGTCCTTTCTCGAGGAAAATCTTCTCTCGAAAGAATTGAGTGGGAGTTTTGGTGGAAAATTGATGAGGTTATGTGAACCATCACTTCAACTAGTGTGTGTGTAGCAGGCGCAAGAATTTGTTACTATGGAACCTACACCAATTGAAGTGGAAGCTAATAATAATGATCGTGAGACTTCAGATCAAGTTACTAGAAACCTTGTAGGTTGACAAGGTCACGTACTGCTGCTACAGAATGGTACAGTAACCCTGTCTTGAAGGTCATGTTGTTGGACAACAATGAACCTACGAGCTATGGAGAAGCGATGGTGGGCCCAAATTCCGACAAATGGTTGTAGGCCATGAAATTTGAGAGAGGATCCATGTATGAAAAACAAAATATAGACTTTGGAAGAACCACTTGATGGTCATAAGACTATTAACTGTGAATGGATCTTTAAAAGAAGACAAACGATGATGGTTAAAAGTCAACATTAAGAAAGCTCGACTTGTCGCAAAAGTGTTTTCGACAAAGTTCAAAGAGTTGAATACGATGAGACTTTCTCACTCATAGCAATGCTGAAAGTCTGTTGAAATTATGATAGCAGTTGTTGCATCATTGATGAAATATTGTAGATAGGATGTCAAAATATTGTTTCCTCGACGGTTTCCTTGAGGAAAGGTTGTACGTGATACAACCAGAAGATTTTGTCGATCCTAAAATGTGCTAACAAGTATGCAAAGCTCCAACGATCCTTCTATGGACTGGAGCAAGCATCTCGGAGTTGGAATATACAGTTTGATGAGATGATCAATGTTTTTGGTTCTATACAAAGTTTATGAGAAACTTGTATTTCCAAAAGGTGAGTGGGAGAACTATAGAATTTCTGATGGTATGTGTGGTTGACATACTGTTGATCAGAAATAATGTAGAATTTCTGTAAAGCATATAGGGTCGTTTGAAAAGAGTTTCTCAAAGAAAACCTAGATGTAGCTACTTGAAAGTTGAGCATCAAGATCTATAAAGATAGATCAAATTGCTTAATGGAACTTTCAGCGAATTGCATGCCTTGACATGTTTTTGAAGGAGTTCAAAATAGATCAGCAAAGAAGGAGTTCTTGATTCTGTTTCAAGGTGTAAATTTGGATACGACTCAAAGAGCGACCACCGCAGAAGAAAGAGAAAGGACGAATGTCATCCCCTATGCATCAGTCGTAGACTCTACCAGTATGTTATGCTTTGTACCGCACCTAAAGCGTGCCTTGCCATCAGTCAGTCATGGGGTACAAGAGTGATCCAGAAATGGATCACTGGACAGCGGTCAATGTTATCCTTAGTAACTAACGAACTAAGGAATATTTCTCAATTATGGATGTGATTGAAGAGTTCGTCGTAAAGGAGTTACGTCAATACAAGCTTTGTCACTGATCAGGAGGACTATGAGTAGTAAACCGGATTCATACAATGGAGCAATTATTTGGAATGGTTTCAGATGGGGCATAGTCGCATCTATTGGATGACATACAGATTTGTAAAGCACACACGGATCTGAAAGGTTCAGAGCCGTTGACTATAAACCACTCTCACAAGCAAGACATGATGAAACCCCAAAACTATATGGGTGTTGAATTCATTACAATCACATAGTGATGTGAACTAGATTATTGACTTTAGTGCAAGTGGGAGACTGTTGGAAATATGCCCTAGAGGCAATAATAAAATGGTTATTATCATATTTCCTTGTTCATGATAATCGTCTATTGTTCATAATATAATTGTATTAACAGGAAACAGTAATACATGTGTGAATAAATAGATCACAATGTGTCCCTGGCAAGCCTCTAGTTGGCTAGCTCGTTGATCAATAGATGATCATGGTTTCCTGATCATGGACATTAGATGACATTGATAACGGGATCACATCATTGGAAGAATGATGTGATGGACAAGACCCAATCCTAAGCATAGCACTAGATCGTGTTGTTCATATGGTAAAGCCTTTCTAATGTCAAGTGCCTTTTCCTTCGACCATGAGATTGTGCAACTCCCGGATACCGTAGGAGTGCTTTCGGTGTATCAAACATTCACAACGTAACTGGGTGACTATAAAGGTGCACTACGGGTATCTCCGAAAGTGTCTGTTGGGTTGGTACGAATCGTGATCAGGATTTGTCGCTCCGTGTGACGGAGAGGTATCTCTGGGCCCACTCGGTAGAACATCATCATGAGCTCATTGCGACTAAGGAGTTAGTCATAGGATGACGTTCTACAGAACGAGTAAAGAGACTTATCGGTAACGAGATTGAACAAGGTATGGGTATACCGACGATCGAATGTCGGGCAAGTTCTATACCGACAGACAAAGGGAATTGTATACGGGATTGATTGAATCCTTAACATCGTGGTTCATCCGATGAGATCATCGTGGAACATGTGGGAGCCACCATGGGTATCCAGATCCTGCTGACGGTTATTGGCCGGAGTGTGTCTCGGTCATGTCTGCATGCCTCCCGAACCCGTAGGGTTTACACACTTAAGGTTCGATGATGCTAGGGTTATAGGGAATTGGTATACAAGGTTACCGAATGTTGTTCGGAGTCCCAGATGAGATCCCGGACATCACGAATAGCTCCAGAATGGTCGGGAGGTAAAGATTGATATATAGGATGGATGGGTTTGGACGCCGGAAATGTTTTGGGCGCCACCGGCAAAGTTTCGTGACCACCGGAAGGGTTCCGGAGGTCCACCAGGAGGGGCAACCAGCCCCAGGAGGCTACATGGGCCAAGTGTGAGAGGGAACTAGCCCCTAGGTGGGATGGTGCACCCCCCACACCCAGCCCAAGGGACCTAGAGAGGGAAAGGGGGGAAACCCTAAGTCAGGTCGGCTAAGGCCCACCAGGGGTGCGCCACCCCCCTCTCACCCTCCTGGCCGCCACCCCCTCTCCCATCTAGGGTTGCCGCCCCCATTTAGGGTCGGAAACCCTAAAGGGGTCGGAAACCCTAAAGGGCGTGGCCTTTGAGAACACGGTTTTCCATCTCTCTCGGCGCAGCCCTGTCTCTCTGATGTCCCTTGTGCTACTGCACAAAAGACCTTCCAATGGCGCCAGAAATGACACGTTGACGGGACAATATTTGGTGTGTCGACGACACCAGGAATCCTTCTGCGTTGGTATTCCCTCTAAGCGAAGAGGATGATGTAGCACAGCGGAGGTAAGTATTTCCCTCAGTTTGAGAACCAATGTTTCAATCCGGTGGAGGAGTATCTCAAGATCCTGCACAAACACAAAAACTTGCACCCAACGTTATGAAGGGGTTGTCAATCCCTTATAGATTGTTTGCCAAGTGAGAACTGAAGTGAATGTAAAAGCGGAGGTGTAAACGTTGGATGTGAATAGACCCGGGGGCCGTAGTGTTTACTAGTGGCTTCTCTCATGAAAGCAAGTAGACGGTGGGTGAACAAATTACTGTCCAGCAATTGATAGAACCGCGCAAATTCGTGACGATATCTATGCAATGACTATATCTATAGGCATCACATCCAAAACAAGTAGACCGATACTTTCTGCATCTACTACTATTACTCCACACGTCGACCGCTATCCAGCATGCATCTAGTGTATTAAGTCCATAAGAACAGAGTAACGCCTTAAGCAAGATGACATGATGTAGAGGGATAATCTCAAACCAATGATAAAAAACCCCATCTTTTTACCCTTGATGGCAACTACTTGATGTGTGCCTTGCTGCCCCTTCTGTCACTGGGAAAGGTCACCACATGGTAGAACCCAAAACCAAGCAGTTCTCCCATTGCAAGAATCATAGATCTAGTTGGCCAAACAAAACACAAGACTCGGATAGACTTAGAAGGATATCAAGTCATGCATATAAGAAATCAGCAAGGACTCAGATATATACCATAGATAATCTGATCACAAATCCACAATTCATCGGATCTCGACAAACACACCGCCAAAGAAGATTACATCGGATAGATCTCCAAGAAGATCATGGAGAACTTTGTAGTGAAGATTCAAGGGAGGGAAGAAGCCATCTAGCTACTAACTACGGACCAGTAGGTCTGAAGTGAACTACTCACGAGTCATTGGAGGGGCGATGATGATGATGAAGAAGCCTTCCAACTCGAAAGTCCCCTCCGGAAGGGCACCAGGAAGAGTCTCCAGATGAGATCTCGCGGAAACGGAAGCTTGCGGCGGAGGAAAACTATTTTCGAGGCTCCCCTTATTTTTTGCGGAATATTTTGGAATTTATAGGCCAAAGACCTAGGTCAAGGGGCGGCCAGGGAGGCCACAAGACTGCCCACCGCCGCCTCCCCCCTAGTGGCGGAGTGCGGTCTTGTGGGCTTCCTGGAGCCCACCTGGCCTGGCCCAAAGGCCTCCTGATCTTTTTCCGTTCGGGAAAAAATCATTTCGGGGTTTTTCTTCCGTTTGGACTCCGTTCCAAAATCAGATCTGAAAGAGTCAAAAACACGAAAAAAACAGGAACTGGCACTTGGCACTGAATTAATAAGTTAGTCCCGAAAAAGATATAAAAGGTACATAAAACAACCAAAGAAGACAAGATAACAGCGTGAAACCATCAAAAATTATAGATACGTTTGAGACGTATCACTCTCTTCTTCCTCCTCTCCTATGGTGCTTGGCAAAGCCGTGCGGGGGACCTCATCTCTCCATCGACACCACGCCGTCGTGCTGCCGGAGATCTTCCCCAACCTCTCCCTCCTCCTTGCTGGATCAAGATGCGGGAGACGTCACCGGGTTGCACGTGTGTTGAAAACGGAGGTGCCGTGATTCGGCACTAGATCGGAATCACACCGCGATCAGAATCGCCGTGAGTACGACTCCATCATCCGCGTTCTAGCAACGCTTCCTCTTAGCGATCTTCAAATGTATGAAGATCCACTCACCCCTCTCTCGTTGCTGGTATCTCCATAGGAAGATCTAAATATGACGTAGGAAAATTTTGAATTTATGCTATGTTACCCAACGAGCCGCCTCCCGACTCCACACACTTGCGGATGCACTTCGACGGCTCCAAGATGCGGACCGGCCTGGGAGCCGGCATCGTCCTGACGTGCCCGAAAGGGGACCAACTCAAATATGCTCTCCAAATCCACTTCGCCGCCTCCAACAACGTGGCCGAGTACGAGGCGCTCGCACACGGCCTCTGGCTTGCCAGAGGGATCGGCATCCGACGGATTCTTTGCTTCGGCGACTCCGACCTTATGGTGCAATAGGTCTCTGGCGAATGGGACGCCAGGGACGCCAATATGGCCAACTAATGCTTCCTCGTTCAGCAGCACAGTGGCCCTTTGGAGGGTTGCGAATTCCACCAAGTCCCGCGGGAAGACAACGAGGCGACGGATATGCTGGCGAAAATCGGCTCCACCACGCAAGAAATTCCAGCCGGTGTTCCCCTCAAGCAATTGCACAATCCGTCTATCCGACCGTCTCCGGAGTCAACATCAATATTCGTGCCCGCGGACCCATCCGACCCTGCAGCTTCGGCGTCGGAGGCTCCGCCGGCTCCGCCCGCTTTGCCTATTCTAGCTGCTTCGCCGACTCCGACAACGCCGTCGAGTGCCTATGCCATCATCAAATGCGAGCTGCTTTAACGCTGTGCGACCGGTGTATTTCAACGATGCATTGAATCAGAGAAAGAACAGGAAATCCTCACAGACATCCATCAGGTCGAGTGTGGGCATCATGCCGCCTCTGGAACCCTGGTGGCCAGGCTGTTCTGCCATGGATTCTACTTTCCCACGTCCTTGTAGGAAGCGACAGACTTGCTCGACAAGTGTGAGGGATGCCAACGCATCAACACACAAAGCCACTTGCCGGCTACAATGCTCAAGACTATCCCCCTTTCATGGCCCTTTGCCGTCTGGGGGCTCGACATGGTAGGGACTTTCAAGACCGCTCGAGGTGGCATGACGCATCTCCTAGTAGCCGTCGACAAATTCACCAAGTTGATCGAGGCTAGGCCCATCAAGAATCTTGACGGCCCCACGGTCTTCAGGTTCATCAAGGACATCACCATCCAGTATGGCATCCCTCACAGCATCATCACCGACAATGACACCAACTTCACCAAAGGTGGAATGGTGCTCTTCCGTGACAAGGAGAGCATTCGAGTCGACCTCGCGTCGGTCGCCCACCCGCTGTAAAATGGCCAGGCGGAAAGGGTCAATGGCGTGATCTTAGCCGACATCAAGCCAAGACTCATGGCGCCACTCATCACGTCAGCCGGTTGCTGGATCGAAGAGCTGTCGGCTGTGCTATGGAGCCTCCGTACGATGACGAACCGGTCAACCAGCTTCACACCATTCTTCTTTTGTATACGGGTTGGAGGTTGTCATCCCCACGGATCTCGAGTTCGACTGACCCTGTTCCACCCTGTACGTAGAGACGGATGCAAGAGAAGCAAGAGAAGACAACGTCAATTTACTCGAGGAGGCATGGGAGCTAGCCATGAGCCGATCGGCCATCTACCAGCAGAAGTTGAGGCACTATCATAGCAAAAGGATCTGGCCCCTCTCTTTTTGTGAAGGGGACCTGGTACTTAGAAGAATCCAGCGAACCGCCGACCAGCACAAGCTCTCCTCCCCATGGGAGGGGCCCTTCATCGTTGATACGTCTCCAACGTATCTATAATTTTTTATGGTTTCATGCTATTATGTTGTCAAACTTTGGATGTTTTGTATGCCTTTTATATATTTTTTGGGACTAACTTATTAACTCAGTGCCCAGTGCCAGTTCCTGTTTTTTCCATGTTTTTGACCCCTTTCAGAGGAGATTTTGAAACACAGTCCAAACGGAAGAAAATCCCCAAAAAGATTTTACCGTAACGGAAGAAGATCGGGAAGCTTGAGAGCCAAGGGAGGGGAGCCTCAGGGGCCCCACAAGCCCCCACCCCGCGGCCAGGGGGGAGGCCGCGGCCCACAGGCTTGTGGGCCCCCTGGGCGCCTTCTGACCTAGGTGTTGCGCCTATATATTCCCTAAAAATCCCAAAAAAAATCAGGAGATCATCGAAATTACTTTTCCGCCGCCGCAAGCTTCTGTCTCCGCAAGATCCCATGTGGGGCAGGTTCTGGTGCCCTGCCGGAGGGGGGATTCGGACACGGAGGGCTTCTTCATCAACACCATGACCTCTCTGATGATGTGTGAGTAGTTCTCCATAGACCTACGGGTCCATAGCTAGTAACTAGATGGCTTCTTCTCTCTCTTGGATCTTCAATACAAAGTTCTCCATGATCTTCATGGAGATCTATCCGATGTAATCTTCTTTTAGGGTGTGTTTGTCGAGATCAGATGAATTGTGGATTTATGATCAGATTATCTATGAATCTTATTTGAGTTTCTTCTGATCTCTCTTGTGCATGATTTCATATCCTTGTAATTCTCTTCGAGTTGTGGGTTTTGTTTGCACAACTAGATCTATGATTCTTGCAATGGGAGAAGTGCTTGGTTTAGGTTCATATCGTGCGGTGACCTCACCCAGTGACAGAAGGGGTAGCGAGGCACGCATCATGTTGCTGCCATCAAGGGTAAAAAGATAGGGTTTTCATCATTGGTTTGAGATTATCCCTCTACATCATGTTATCTTGCTTAAGGCGTTACTCTGTTCGTCATGAACTCAATACACTAGATGCATGCTGGATAGAGGTTGATGTGTGGTGTAATAGCAGTAGATGCAGAAAGTATTGGTATACTTGTCTCGGACGTGATGCCTATATGTATGTTCATTGCCTTAGATATCGTCATAACTTTGCGCGGTTCTATCAATTGCTCGACAGTAATTTGTTCACCCACCGTGATATTTTCTATTTTGAGAGAAGCCTCTAGTGAACACTATGGCCCCGGGGTCTACTCCACACCATATTTTCAGCCTTACACTTTTTACTTCGTTGCACTTTCTTCCTTCAGATCTCACTTTGCAAACAATCTTGAAGGAATTGACAACCCCTTTGAAGCGTTGGGTGCAAGCTTGTTTGTGTTTGCGCAGGTACTCTAGACTTGACGAGACCCTCCTTCTGGATTGATACCTTGGTTCTCAAACTGAGGGAAATACTTACTGCTCCTGTGCTGCATCACCCTTTCCTCTTCAAGGGAAAAACCAACATGAACAAGAGAAGTAGCAAGAAGAATTCCTAGCGCCAAGGAAGGACTTTTGTTACCGTAGCAGAAGAATTTCTCGCGCCGTTGCTAGGGAAGAAGATCAAGTCATGAACTCATCCAAGTAGGTGTCGCAAACTCATCTCTTGCATTTACTTTGTTTTCCAGTTGCCTCTCGTTTTCCTCTCCCCCACTTCACCAAATTGCCTTTTTCGTTTGCCTTTTTCGTTCGCCCTTTTTCTCGCATGCTCTTTGTTTTCTTGTGTGCTTGCTTGCTTGCTGAAGTCACCATGAATAAAAACACCAAACTTTGTGACTTCTCAAATACTAATAATAATGATTTTATTAGTACCCCGATTGCTCCCGCCACTAGTGCGGAGTCATACGAAATCAATGCCGCTTTGCTGAATCTTGTTATGAAAGAGCACTTCTCTGGCCTTCCTAGTGAAGATGTCTCATCCCATCTCTATACCGTCATTGAGATTTGCGATATGCAAAAGAAAAAAGATGTGGATAATGACGTGATTAAATTGAAGCTTTTTCCTTTCTTGTTGCGAGATCGCACAAAAACTTGGTTTTCTTCTTTGCCCACAAATAGTATCAATTCTGGGGATAAGTGCAAAGATGCTTATATATCCAAGTATTTTTCGCCGGCTAAGATCGTCTCTCTCCTTAATGATATCATGAATTTCAAGCAACTTGATCATGAACATGTTGCACAATCTTGGGAGAGAATGAAATTGGTGATTAGAAATTGTCCCGCTCATTGCTTGAGTCTTCGGATGATTATTCAAATATTTTACGCTATCTTGAGTTTCGCTTCTAGAAATATCTTGGACTCCGCCTTAGGTGGAACATTCATGAAAATCACGTTAGGAGAAGCCATAAAGCTCTTAGACAACATCATGACGAACTACTCTCAGTGGCACACTGAAAGGTCACCTACTAGTAAGAAGGTACACGCTACAGAAGAAATTAATTCGTTGAGTTCTAAGATGGACGAGTTAATGAATTTGGTTGCTAGTAGAACCTCTCCTTGGGATCCTAATGATATGCCCTTGTCTTCTTTGATTGAGAGTACCAATGCTAGCTTGGACGTTAATTTTGTTGGTAGGAATAACTTTGGCAACAAGAATGCTTTTAGAGGAAACTATGTTCCTAGGCATTTTCCTAGTAACTCTTCTAATAATTTTGGCAACTCCAATGACAATACTCATGGAAATTACAATAGATTACCCTCTGATCTAGAGAGTAATATTAAAGAGTTCATCAACTCTCAAATGATTTTCAATGCGTCCATATAGGAAAAGCTACTCAAAATTGACGATTTGGCTAAGAGCGTTGATAGAATGTCTTGTGATGTTCATGCTTTCAAAGTTAGATGTGCTCCTCCCAAAATCAACGTTGATGAAACTTTGAAAGCTATGTGTGTTTCCATGATTGAGAGCCAAGAAAGAACCGCCCAAATTCGTGCTAGACATGAGTGGATTAAAAAGGCGTGTTCTCGTGATGAGAATCATGAAGATCTTAAAGTGCTTGGTGTGACTCCCATTGAATATTTGTTTTCTTGTGTCAAACCTAATGATTTTGGGGCTGGATATGAATCCACTTTGATGCTAAAAGCATTGAAAGTGCCCCAATGATTCGGAGTCCATCTATCTTGATGCTAAAAGCATTGAAAGTGGAGTAGAAGATGTTAAAACTTTGAGTAGTAATGAAATTACTACCATGGATTTCAAGGAATTCAATTATGATAGTTTCTCATGGATTGAATGCATTTCTTTGATGCAATCCATGTTAAACTCTCCACACGCTTATAGCCAAAACAAAGCCTTTACCGATCATATCGTCGAAGCTATGATAAAATATGTTGAAGATAAACATGAACTGGAAGTCTCTATCCCTAGAAAGCTTCATGATGAGTGGGAACCTACCATCAAAATCAAAATCAAAAACTACGAATGCAATGCTTTGTGTGATTTGGGTGCTAGTGTTTCTGCGATTCCAAAGCCTTTATGTGATGTTCTAGGTTTTAATGAGATTGAAGAGTGTTCTCTTAATTTGCATCTTGCTGATTCTACTGTCAAGAAACCCATGGGAAGGATCAATGATGTTCTTGTTATTGCAAATAGGAACTATGTACCCATGGATTTCATTGTGCTTGACATTGATTGCAATCCTACATGCCATATTATTCTTGGTAGACCTTTCCTAAGGACTATCGGTGCTATCATCGATATGAAGGGAGGGAATATTAAATTTCAATTTTCTTTAAGTAAGGGCATGAAACACTTTCCTAGAAAGAAAATAAGATTTCCTTATGAATCCATGATGAGGGCCACTTATGGTTTGAGCACCAAAGACGACGATACGTGATTCTATCGCTTTTAAGCCAAGCTAAGGGCGTTAAACAATAGCGCTTGTTGGGAGGCAACCCAATCAATTTATCTTTTTCTTTCTGTTTTGTTGTGTCCACACATTTACGATTCTGTTGTGAATGTTTTTTTTGTGTTTCGTTTTGAGTTTGAGCCAAGCAAAACCTTTATGACTATTATTGGTAATTGTTGTTTGATCCTGCTGGAAAAAGACAGAAACTTTTCGCTCACGAGATGACTTTTCATAGTTATTCATAAAGAGCTTTTGAGTTGATTATTTTTGCTGCTGGTTGATATCCGTTTTTCCCAGGCCGTCGTAATTTTACAGATTTTGTGAGGTAACAGAAGTATACGATGTATACAGATTGCTACAGACTGGTCTGTTTTTGACAGATTCTGTTTTTTTCGTTGGTTGCTTGTTTTGATGAAACTATGGTTAATATCGGGGGGTACTAGCCATGGAAAAGTGAGAATACAGTAGCCCAACACCAATATAGATGGAAATCAAGTTTTCTACACTACCAAAAAAGGTGGTAGTTTGTTTTCTTGTGCTAATGTTATCATGAGTTTCTGTTTAAGTTTTGTGTTGTGAAGTTTTCAAGTTTTGGGTGATGTTCTCATGGACAAAGAGATAAGGAGTGGAAATAGATCAAGCTCGGGGATGCCCAAGGCATCCCCAGCCAAATTCAAGGACACCAAAAAGCCTAAGCTTGGGGATGCCCCGGGAAGGCATCCCCTCTTTCGTCTTCAACCATCGATAACATTACTTGGAGCTATATTTTTATTCACCACATGATATGTGTTTTTCTTGGAGCGTCGTGTATCTTAGGAGTATTTTCTTTATTTTGGCTCACAATCATCCTTGCTACACACCTTTTTGAGAGAGAGAGAGACATGCACTCATCGTGATTTTGCTACAATGCTCATAGTCCTTCACTTATATCTTTTGAGCTAAATACTTTTGCTCTAGTGCTTCACTTATATATTTTAGAGCATGGCAGTGCGTGATTTGGTAGTTGGCTTATTCTTTGAAAGTAGTCACAAATGTGATAGGTACCAAAATAAGATGCAAAAACCTCCATCTTCATGAGCATTGAGTAGAAAGAGAAGTTTTGATTCCTCTCAATTAGTTTGAGACATGGATTTAGTAATATTAAGAGCTATGTTAGTAGGGTGTTGTGAATCTAGAAATACTTGTGTTGAAGTTAGTGATTCCCGTAGCATCCACGTATGGTGAACCGCTATGTTAGGAAGTCAGAGCATAGTTGATCTATTGATTGTCATCCTTTGTGTTGAGGTCGGGATCGCGCGATGGTTAACACCTACCAACCCTTCCCCTCAGAGTATGCGTTTAGCACTTTGTTTCGATTACTAATAAAAACTTTCGCAACAAGTATGTGAGTTCTTCATGACTAATGTGAGTCCATGGTATAGATGCACTTTCACCTTCCACCATTGCTAGCTTCTCTAGTGCCGCGCAATTCTCGTTGGTATACAAACCCACCAAATTCCTTCCTCAAAACAACCACCATACCTACCTACTATGGCATTTTCATAGCCATTCCGAGATATATTGCCATGCAACTCCCACCATTCCGTCTCATGGATTGTGCCGTCACTCTCATATTGCCATTGCATGATCGTAAGATAGCCAGCGAGATGTTTCAATGTCATATGCCATGCTAGATCATTGCAAATCCCGGTACACTACCGGAGGCCTTTCCTATGGAGTCATCATCATTGTGATCTTTGAGCTGTGAGTAAATAAAAGTGTGATGATCATCATTATTAGACCATTGTGCCATGTGAGGAAATAAAAAAAAGGAGGCCAAAGAGACCAAAAAGAAAAAAAGAAAAAAGAAAAAAAGGGAGGCCTAAGAGCCCAAATGAAAAAAAGAGAGAAAAAGAGAGAAGAGACAATGCTACTATATTTTTCTACACTTGTGCTTCATGATAGCACCATGTTCGTCATGATTGAGAGCTTCCTGCTTTGTCACTATGGCCCCTGGGTCTACTCCACACCATATTTTCAGCCTTACACTTTTTACTTTGTTGCACTTTCCGCCTTCAGATCACACTTTGCAAGCAATCTTGAAGGGATTGACAACCCCTTTGAAGCATTGGGTGCAAGCTTGTTTGTGTTCGCGCAGGTACTATGGACTTGACGAGACCCTCCTTCTGGATTGATACCTTGGTTCTCAAACTGAGGGAAATACTTAGTGCTCCTGTGCTGCATCACCGGTTCCTCTTCAAGGGAAAAACCGACGCGAACAAGAGAAGTAGCAAGAAGAATCCCTAGCGCCAAGGAAGGACTATTGTTACCGTAGCAATCGTCAGCAAGGCACTACACAATAACGCGTACTATCTATTAGACGCTCAGAAACCACAGAAGGGCAAGAGAGATGTCTCCGGCGAGGAGACAGAGCGTGCTTGTAACGCAGCATTGCTTCGCTCGTTCTACTGCTAGAACAAGAGAGATAAATGTGTACATATGTATCCCTTTACTCTTTCAGGCGTAAATGCATGAAGTGGGTGCCTCAAGCCAACACTTGAGGCATACCTTTTCGATTTCCCAAAAGAGTGTCGTTTTAAGAGTAAGATCCTTGGTCTTACTCCTCGGGCCCGGGGGCTCGCTAGTCCGCCTGAGGCAACCTCCCATCCGTAGTCGAACACAAGGCGCACGACGAGCCAAAACCCTTACCACCCTGCATAAGCTACAGACCGGCTCCCGGCTGTCTAGCTAATGGGTCCCTCGGACGGAAGGCCGCTTGCGCAAAAAGTTCGACTGGAAAGGGGTTGCCGGCTTGGGCCAGTCCAATCGTTTTCAATCCTTCTTTATTAAGCCAGCTCTATCGACTCGCTCCAAGTCTAAGTATGCTCGCGGCTTTGGGAAACCCAAGGCCGATACCCCAAAAGGCGGAAATCCCGTCCCAGTCATAAACCAACTCCCGGCTATCGGACTGGCAAGGCGGAAGCTAGAAGGGGTAGGCTTTTGGTTAAACGGAATCCAACATAATAAAGGATCGAAAAGCAAGCCGGCAAGCACAAGCTTTCGTAGACGCGATATTCACAAGCAAGCATGTTACACAAAACATGCAAAGGCCCACAGCCAAGGTTCATTACATTACACCCCCAGTGGGTGGAACTGCAGAGTTAACTATAAATGCAGGAAGCAGGAAAAGTTTCAATCGGTGGCGGATCCACCCTCGGCTCCGACATCGCCCAGGGAAGCTGAGGTGGATGCTTCGTCGCATGCTCGGACGCCTCCGGTATCGGCTTTCGTGGCCGAATCACTTTTCGAAGTGGAGTCGGCGTAGGCTTTGTCACTGGAGTCTACATCCTTGAGAGCCGTCTTGTAGGATCTACCATCAGGATCGCCGACGGCTGGCCCGTAGCGATTTTCCGGGATGGGGGTCAATTGGGCCTCCGCTCCAAGATGTACTCGTTCTAGGCGGAGTATGAGGTGACGTCGCTGGCCCGCACTTGTAGTTTGTTCTCAATGGCGACCAGCTTCGCGTCCGTGCTGGCTCGCTGCGCTACAAACAGGTAAAGGTCGTAGCACCATGACTTGGAAAGCCGAAGAGCCATGTACGCTCCGGCCCGAGCCACCGACGAACGCCAGGCGTCCAGCCAGGTGCTCCCCGCCTCGAGCCACCGAGACAGTCGGCTCATCAATGCTGGCAGCACATCACCAACCTGGAGTCCTAGAGACGGTTCATGGATCGAGCCATGTCCCGCCGGCGAGCCTTGGCGGGAGTGCCCACCTCGTCCACAGCCCAGCAGGCATCGGCGTCCACTTCGACGCCTACGGCTCGTCGTTCCTCATGGTGGGCCTCTACATCCGCCTCTACCGCCTCCTTTGTCCACGGAAATAGGCTTGGGGAGCGGGGGCGGACGCACGGTATGAGGAAAAGGATACAAAATCAACGACAAAAAGACAAGCTAAGCCAAGGATGACTCACTGGTGAGAAGGATGTCAACTTTGCCCGCTTCTTCTTCAAGCTCGCGGTCTCGGGTGACATACTCCTGGACCCGGCGGGCAAGATCGTGCCATGCGGCATGCGCTTCTTTGTCCTCCTTCAAGAGTTGGGCGTCCTTGTCCTTCAAGGGCGTATCCTTCGTGCCTTCTCTTTTCGCGGTGCACCTACTCCAACCGCTCCAGCTCGGCGGCATGGGACGCCTCCTTCTACGACAGGGCATCACGGTGGGATGCCTCTCTCTTCCCTAGGCAGTCGCGATGGGCAGAGCAGCTGCTCCAAATCCATCCGATGAGCCGCCTCACGGTCCTTCTTCTCCGACTGGAGAATCTCTATCTCCTGGCACAGTCGGGTGCGTTCATCGCGCAAGGCGTCTCGCTCTGGGCAGTTGACCCTCGGCTTCTTGGAGTCGATTCAACAACACATTGTGAGCATCCGCACGAAGCTCTTGAAGGTCCTACAATGCAAAAAAGGCAAAAGTCTAGCTGCGAGTAAGACTCGACCCGGCGGATTTCCAGCCGGACCGACTCTCGGGGGCTACACCCAATGGGTGTGGTTGGGTGAACCCACTGAAACAAAAAGGAAAAAACAGCTAGCCACGAGTGAGACTTGAGCCGGCTAACGTTTAGCCGGCCTGACTCTCAGGGGCTACACCAAGTGGGTGCGCTGGCGCAACCCCACTGAAGCAAAGCAGGAAGAAGAAAAACTCTCAACGAAAGCATGGGGGGATGGAAAGCTTACCTCAACAAACCGCTCAATGCGTAGCAGATGCTCCCGTGCCACGTTGGTGGCTTGCATCACACGAACGCGGCTTCGGGGTGAACGCCGTGATGAGAGCGGGAACTCCACTCAGTGTGGTGCCGAGGGGTATCCTCGAACGACTCATGCTGGTCGCACTCCAGGTCTCCACGGGTTGGCTCCGGAGGCGGACGGGGCACGGGCAGACACAACCAGGGTGCAGTCTCCTGGTTGTGCACACCTGGTTGACTCCTTCAACGCATCAGGCTGTCGGAGCACTTGCGTAGCGGGAGCCATGGTCCCCGAGGCCCCATCCCTCGCCGTGGAGGCCGACTCGCCCATGGATTCTGCTATGTGATGTCTACGCACGCTTCTATTGTTGTAGACTATGTTGGGCCTCCAAGCGCAGAGGTTTGTAGGATAGCAGCAATTTCCCTCAAGTGGATGACCTAAGGTTTATCGAACTCAAGGAAGTAGAGTTTAAAGATGGTCTCTCTCAAGCAACCCTGCAATTAAGATACAAGAAGTCTCTTGCGTCCCCAACACACCTAATACAATTGTCAGTTGTATAGGTGCACTAGTTCGGCTAAGAGATGGTAAAATATGGGTGATAGGTGTGGAAAAGCAAGGTAATATGAATTTGAAATAAAAATGGCAGCAAGGTAGCAAGTGACAACATTGAGCATAAACGGTGTAACAATGGTGGAAAAAAAGGCCCATGCTTCATACTTTCACTAGTGGCAACTCCCAACAACATTAACATAATCTAATCACATGATATTTCCACTAAAACATGCAATGGAGATGTACTTAGAGGTCATTCCTTTGTGATCAAGAGAGGACGATAATTATGTAGGGCTACAAAAGCACACCTTAGAGTTCGTAGTTCTCATCTATGGATTTCCCAATGTCACCGCGGCCATCCAAAGAGAGTACCACAATCACCACAACATATGTCAACGATAGTCAAAGACAAGTACCAAGAGACTCTCAATCTTCAATCAATTCACAAAAGAGGAAATCACTCATGAAAATATTCTTCTAATCCATGTCCAATAGACCGCTATCACCATGCTATCAAGGATTATACTAGATAAGATCAAGTAAGTACATAAATCTACTACATAGAAGAAGGGGAAACATCATGGGATCAGCCTAGATTAACATAGCCTATGATCACAATCAAGATCACATCATGGGAGAGAGAGATGACCACCTAGCTACGGTTGAAATCCTCAGCCCTGAGGAGGAACTACTCCCGCTTCATGGAGGGAGGAAGCAATGTCGATGGAGATGAATCCGGGGGCATTTCCCCGTCCCGGCAGGGTGCCGCCATAGGAATTATAACCCCCGAAACTTGTCGGCGATGGCGACGAAGGTCAGAATTGCTTCTGGAGAAAAGGGTCTTGAATCAACATTTTCTCCACGGGGGTCAAAATAAGAGCCAAGGTAGGGCACAGAGGATGTGGGACCCACCCAGGTGGCCTGCTGGCGCGGCTAGTGTTGGGGAACGTTGCATGGGAAAGAAAAAATTTCCTACGCACACGAAGACCTATCATGGTGATGTCAATCTACGAGAGGAGATTAGTTCTATGTACCCTTGTAGATCGCTAAGAGGGAAGCATTAAGAAATGCGGTTGATGTAGTGGTATAGCTTCGTGATTCAAATCACCGTCGTCCAACGATCCGTTCCGACCTAGCTTCGAACGGACAGCACCTCCGCATTCAGAACACGTACAACTCGATGACGATCTTGGCCTTCTTGATCCAGCAAGAGAGACGGATAAGTAGATGAGTTCTCTGGCAGTGTGACGGCGCTCCGGTGGTGGTGATGATCTACTCCTGAAGGGCTCCGATCTAGAGGTAAAACTACGTTGTATAGGTTTGAGTTGCACATGGCAAAGTTCTGTCTCAAAAACTCTAAAACCACCAGCATATATAGGAGGAGGGGAGGGGCTAGCCTTGGGGCTCAGGGACCCCAAGGTTGCGCCGGCCGAAGTGGAGAGGAGGACTCCTACTCCAATTTGGTTTGGGAAGGAGGAGTCCTCCTCTCCCTTTCCACCTCCCTTGGGCTGGCTCCACCAGCCCACTAAGGGATGGTGCACCACCCTAGGGTTACTGGGCTAACTCCCGGGTGGGTCGGCCCCTCCCAATTGAATACCCAGAACCCATTCGTCACTCCCGGTACACTCCCGGAAATGCCCGAACCTTTCCGTTGACCAAATGAAACCATCCTATATATCAATCTTCGTTTACGGACTATTCCGTAAAGCCTCTTGACGTTCGTTATCTCATCCGGGACTCCGAACAACATTCGGTAACCACACATATAACTCAACTATAATAAAACATCATCAAACCTTAAGTGTGCAGTCCCTGCGGGTTAGAGAACTATGTAGACATGACCCGAGACACTCCTCAGTCCATATTGGATCCTACATATTCCCTGAAGATCTTATCGGTTCAACCTAAGTGCCAAGGATTCATATAATCCCTTATGTCATTCCCTTTGTCCTTCGGTATGTTACTTTCCCGAGATTTGATCGTCGGTATCCGCATACCTATTTCAATCTCGTTACCGGCAAGTCTCTTTACTCGTTCGGTAATACAAGATCCCGTGACTTACAATTAGTCACATTGCTTGCAAGGCTTGTGTGTGATGTTGTATTACTGAGTGGGCCCCGAGATACCTCTCCGTCATACGGAGTGACAAATCCCAGTCTTGATCCATACTAACTCAGCGGACACCTTCGGAGATACCTGTATAGCACCGTTATAGTCACCCAGTTACGTTGCGATGTTTGATACACACAAGGTATTCCTCCGGTGCGAGTGAGTTATATGATCTCATGGTCATAGGAATAAATAATTGACACACAGAAAACAATAGCAACAAAATGACATGATCACATGCTACGTTCATAGTTTGTGTCTAGTCCATCACATAATTCTCCCAATGATGTTATCCAGTAATCAAGTGACAACACTAGCATATAGTAAGAGAAACTTGACTATCCTTGATCAACTAGACAGTCAACTAGAGGCTTGCTAGGGATATTGTTTTGTCTATGTATCCACACATGTATCTATGTTTTCATTCAATACAATTATAGCATGGATGATAAATGATTATATTGAAACAGGAAATATAATAACAACTATTTTATCATTGCCTCTAGGGCATATTTCCAACAGCCAGGGGGTTGGCCGCGCCAGGAGGTCGCCTGGGCGGCCCCTGGCCCCACTCTCGCCCATCTTCGGTGATCTGGAAGCTTCCGTTATGCTGATTTTTTATATATTTTTCCTGGATTTTTTCGGGTTTTGGAAAATTGGATAAAATCCCGTGCAAAATAGACGTCAGCAGACAGAAACTGGCACTGGGTGTACTGAGTTATTAGGTTAGTCCAAATATGTGTAAAATGATATAAAAGTGTAGAAAAACGTATAACAATGTCACCCAATGGATCATGGAACAAGCAGAAATTATGGATACGTTTGGGACGTATCAACATCCCCAAGCTTAATTTCTGCTCGTCCTCGAGTAGATAAATGATAACACAATAATTTCTTTGGTGACATGCTAACACACCTATAAGAACGTCAAAGTAAAGAAGGTGATATATGCAACTCAAGTCAAGACAATAACAAGCAAGAGTTTATATCTAGTATTGAGTTTAGCAAAGTAAGAACATAAAGGTGCAAGAGCTCTCGCTGTCCATGATTTGAATGTCTCCAAATAGTGTTTGCGTGCAAGAAGTGGGAGATGGGTTGAGATCATGAAATGTTTTTTAATTGAGAACTCTATATACTAAAATTTCACTCTTGGTCTCCTTCGGAATCTTATTTTGACTCATCCCCAAACCACTAGTCAGGCACAAGACAAAATGATCCTCTCCCTTTCGACTTTGAGCACTCATGCAATGGATGAGCGTAAGCAAGATATGTTGGCACATAGGATGGAAAATAGAATAATGATGGGGAAGGAATACAAAAAGGTGTGAAAGGCTCACATCAATGAGGACAACCATAGGCGAGAGAAAGCCAGATGATAGATATAATGTCAGGAGTAGGGATTGCCATGTAAGGATGTGTTGGGGAACGTCGCATGGGAAACAAAAATTTTCCTACGCGCACGAAGACCTATCATGGTGATGCCCATCTAAGAGAGGGGATGAGTGATCTACGTACCCTTGTAGATCGTACAGCAGAAGCGTTAGTGAACGCGGTTGATGTAGTGGAACGTCCTCACGTCCCTCGATCCGCCCCGCGAACAATCCCGCGATCAGTCCCACGATCTAGTACCGAACGGACGGCACCTCCGCGTTCAGCACACGTACAGCTCGACGATGATCTCGGCCTTCTTGATCCAGCAAGAGAGACGGAGAGGTAGAAGAGTTCTCCGGCAGCGTGACGGCGCTCCGGAGGTTGGTGATGACCTTGTCTCAGCAGGGCTCCGCCCGAGCTCCGCAGAAACGCGATCTAGAGGAAAAACCGTGGAGGTATGTGGTCGGGCTGCCGTGGAAAAGTCGTCTCAAATCAGCCCTAAAACCTCCGTATATATAGGTGGGAGGGAGGGGACCTTGCCTTGGGGTCAAGGAGCCCCAAGGGGGTCGGCCGAGTCCAAGGGGGAAGGTTCCCCCCCCCCCAAACCGAGTTGGACTTGGTTTGGTGGGTGGGAGTCCTTCCTTCCCTTCCCACCTCCCTTTTTTTTTCTTTCTCTTTGATTTTTCTTTGTATGGCGCATAGAGCCCTTTTGGGCTGTCCCACCAGACCACTAAGGGCTGATGCGCCACCCTCATGGCCTATGGGCTTCCCCGGGGTGGGTTGCCCCCCCCCCCCCCGGTGAACTCCCGGAACCCATTCGTCATTCCCGGTACATTCCCGGTAACTCCGAAAACCTTCCGGTAATCAAATGAGGTCATCCTTTATATCAATCTTCGTTTCCGGACCATTCCGGAAACCCTCGTGACGTCTGTGATCTCATCCGGGACTCCGAGCAACATTCGGTAACCAACCATATAACTCAAATACGCATAAAACAACGTCGAACCTTAAGTGTGCAGACCCTGCGGGTTCGAGAACTACATAGACATGACCCGAGAGACTCCTCGGTCAATATCCAATAGCGGGACCTGGATGCCCATATTGGATCCTACATATTCTATGAAGATCTTATCGTTTGAACCTCAGTGCCAAGGATTCATATAATCCCGTATGTCATTCCCTTTGTCCTTCGGTATGTTACTTGCCCGAGATTCGATCGTCAGTATCCATATACCTATTTCAATCTCGTTTACCGGCAAGTCTCTTTACTCGTTCCGTAATACAAGATCCCGCAACTCACACTAAGTTACATTGCTTGCAAGGCTTGTGTGATGTTGTATTACCGAGTGGGCCCCGAGATACCTCTCCGTCACACGGAGTGACAAATCCCAGTCTGATCCATACTAACTCAACTAACACCTTCATAGATACCTGTAGAGCATCTTTATAGTCACCTAGTTACGTTGCGACGTTTGATACACAAAAAGCATTCCTCCGGTGTCAGTGAGTTATATGATCTCATGGTCATAGGAATAAATACTTGACACGCAGAAAACAGTAGCAACAAAATGACACGATCAACATGCTACGTCTACTAGTTTGGGTCTAGTCCATCACGTGATTCTCCTAATGACGTGATCCAGTTATCAAGCAATAACACTTTGTTCATAATCAGAAGAAACTGACTATCTTTGATCAACTGGCTAGCCAACTAGAGGCTTGCTAGGGACGGTGTTTTGTCTATGTATCCACACATGTAAATGAGTCTTCATTTAATACAATTATAGCATGGATAATAAACGATTATCTTGATACAGGAATTATAATAATAACTATATTTATTATTGCCTCTAGGGCATAATTCGAACAGTCTCCCACTTGCACTAGAGTCAATAATCTAGCTCACACATCATCATGTGAATTACATTGTAATAAATCTAACACCCATACAGTTCTGGTGTTGATCATGCTTTGGCCGTGGAAGAGGTTTAGTCAGCGGGTCTGCTACATTCAGATCCGTGTGCACTTTGCATATATTTACGTCCTCTCCCTCGACGTAGTCGCGGATGAGGTTGAAGCGTCGTTTGATGTGTCTGGTCTTCTTGTGAAACCGTGGTTCCTTTGCTAAGGCAATGGCACCCGTGTTGTCACAGAACAAGGTTATTGGATTCAGTGCGCTTGGCACCACTCCAAGATCCGTCATGAACTGCTTCATCCAGACACCCTCCTTAGCCGCCTCCGAGGCAGCCATTTACTCCGCTTCACATGTAGAATCTGCTACGACACTTTGCTTGGAACTGCACCAGCTTACCGCACCCCCATTAAGAATAAATATGTATCCGGTTTGTGACTTAGAGTCGTCCGGATCTGTGTCAAAGCTTGCATCGACGTAACCTTTTACGGCGAGCTCTTCGTCACCTCCATACACGAGAAACATCTCCTTAGTCCTTTTCAGGTACTTCAGGATATTCTTGACCGCTGTCCAGTGATCCAATCCTGGATTACTCTGGAACCTACCTGCCATACTTATGGCCAGGCTAACATCCGATCTAGTGCACAACATTGCATACATGATAGAACCTATGGCTGAAGCATAGGGGACGGAGCGCATATGCTCTCTATCTTCATCAGTTGCTGGGCACTGAGTCTTACTCAATCTCATACCTTGTAAAACTTGCAAGAACCCTTTCTTGGACTGTTCCATTTTGAACCTCTTCAAAACTTTATCAAGGTATGTGCTTTGTGAAAGTCCTATTGGGCGTTTTGATCTATCCCTATAGATCTTAATGCCTAGAATGTAAGCAGCTTCTCCTAGGTCCTTCATAGAGAAACTCTTATTCAAGTAATCCTTTATGCTCTCTAAAAACTCCACGTTGTTTCCAATCAGCAATATGTCATCCACATATAATATTAGAAACGCCACAGAGCTCCCACTCACTTTCTTGTAAATACAAGATTCTCCAACCACTTGTATAAACCGAAATGCTTTGATCACCTCATCAAAGCGTTTATTCCAACGCCGAGATGCTTGCACCAGTCCATAAATGGATCGCTGGAGCTTGCACACCCTGTTAGCATTCTTAGGATCGACAAAACCTTCGGGTTGTATCATATACAACTCTTCCTTAAGGAAACCGTTAAGGAACGCCGTTTTGACATCCATCTACCAGATTTCATAATCGAAAAAGCAGCTATTGCTAACATGATTCTGACGGACTTAAGCATCGCTACGGGTGAGAATGTCTCATCGTAGTCAACTCCTTGAACTTGTGAAAAACCCTTTGCCACAAGTCGAGCTTTATAAACGGTCACATTGCCGTCAGCGTCCGTCTTGCTCTTAAAGATCCATTTGTTCTGAATAGCCTTGCGGCCTTCAGGTAGTACCTCCAAAGTCCACACTTTGTTCTCATACATGAATCCTATCTCGGACTTCTTGCCTTCTAGCCATTTGTTGGAATCTGGGCCCACCATTGCTTCTTCATAATTTGCATGTTCATTGTGGTCTAACAACATGATTGACAAGACGGGATTACCGTACCACTCTGGAGCAGCACGTGGTCTCGTCGACCTGCGTGGTTCGACAGAAACTTGCACTGGAGTTTCATGATCATCATCATTAACTTCCTCCTCAACCGTCGTTGCAACGACAGAGGTTTCCCCTTGCCCTGCACCACCATCTAGAGGGATAAGAGGTTCGACAACCTCGTCAAGTTCTATCTTCCTCCCACTCAATTCTCTCAAGAGAAACTCCTTCTCGAGAAAAGCTCCGTTTTTAGCAACAAACACTTTGCCCTCGGATTTGAGATAGAAGGTGTACCCAACTGTCTCTTTTGGGTAACCTATGAAGACGCACTTTTCCGCTTTGGGTTCCAGCTTTTCATGCTGAAGCTTTTTGACATAAGCATCACATCCCCAAACTTTAAGAAACGACAACTTTGGCCTTTTGCCATACCACAATTCGTATGATGTCGTCTCAACGGATTTTGATGGTGCCCTATTTAAAGTGAATGCAGCTGTTTCTAATGCATAGCCCCAAAACGATAACGGCAAATCAGTAAGAGACATCATAGATCGCACCATCTCTAATAGAGTACGATTACGACGTTCGGACACACCATTACGCTGTGGTGTTCCAGGCGGTGTTAACTGTGAAACAATTCCACATTGTCTTAAGTGAGTACCAAACTCGAAACTCAGATATTCACCCCCATGATCAGACCGTAGGAACTTGATCTTCTTGTTATGATGATTTTCCACTTCACTCTGAAATTGCTTGAACTTTTCAAATGTTTCAAACTTGTGTTTCATCAAGTAGACATAACCGTATCTACTCAAATCGTCAGTGAAGGTGAGAAAATAACGATATCCACCGCGTGCCTCCACGCTCATCGGACCACACACATCGGTATGTACGATTTCCAACAAGTCACTTGCACGCTCCATTGTTCCGGAGAACGGAGTCTTAGTCATCTTGCCCATGAAGCATGGTTCGCACGTGTCAAGTGAATCAAAGTCAAGTGACTCCAAAAGTCCATCAGCATGGAGTTTCTTCATGCGCTTTACACCAATATGACCTAAGCGGCAGTGCCACAAAAATATGGCACTATCATTGTTAACTCTAACTCTTTTGGTCTCAATGTTATGTATATGCGTAGCGCTATCAAGATTCGATATGAACAATCCTCTCACATTCGGTGCATGACCATAAAAGATGTTACTCATAGAAATAGAACAACCATTATTCTCTGACTTAAAAGTGTAACTGTCTCGCAATAAACAAGATCCAGATATAATGTTCATGCTCAATGCAGGCACTAAATAACAATGATTTAAGTTCATCACTAATCCTGATGGTAACTGAAGTGAAACTGTGCCGACGGCGATTGCAAAACCTTGGAACCGTTTCCTACGCGCATCGTCACTTCATCTTTCGCCAGCCTTCGTCTATTCCGTAGTTCCTGTTTCGAGTTGCAAATATGAGCAACAGAACCGGTATCGAATACCCAGGCACTACTACGAGAGCCGGTTAAGTACACATCAATAACATGTATATCAAATATACCTGATTTTTCTTTGGCCGCCTTCTTATCTGCCAGACCCATACCCTTGCAATAGTAACACTCCGTTTCAGGCTTAGGTCCAACTTTGGGTTTGTTCGTCGGATTGGCAACAGGCTTGCCTCTCTTCTTCGAATT
The DNA here is from genome assembly GCF_904849725.1 of Hordeum vulgare subsp. vulgare. Taxonomy (NCBI): domain Eukaryota; kingdom Viridiplantae; phylum Streptophyta; class Magnoliopsida; order Poales; family Poaceae; genus Hordeum; species Hordeum vulgare. The sequence goes on from NC_058522.1 coordinate 120,511,805, forward strand.
ACCCTTCTTGCCTTTGCCGTTTCTCTTGAAACTAGTGGTCTTATTCACCATCAACACTTGATGCTCTTTACGGAGTTCAGACTCAGCAACTTTCAGCATCGCAAACAACTCACCGAGAGACTTGTTCATCCATTGCATGTTGTAGTTCAACACAAAGCATTTTTAGCTTGGCGGCAGAGATTGAAGGATTCTGTCAGTGATAGCTTCTTGCGGGAGTTCAATCCCCAGCTCAGCTAGACGGTTTGAGTACCCAGACATTTTGAGCACATGTTCACTGACAGACGAGTTTTCCTCCATCTTGCAAGCATAGAATTTATCGGAGGTCTCATACCTCTCGATCCGAGCGTTCTTCTGAAAGATAAACTTCAACTCCTGGAACATCTCAAATGCTCCATGACGCTGAAAGCGACGTTGAAGTCCCGGTTCTAAGCCATACAAGACTGCACATTTAACTATTGAGTAGTCCTCCTTACGTGCTAACCAAGCGTTCTTAACATCCTGATCAACCGTAGCGGGTGGTTCATCTCCTAGCGCAGCATTAAGGACATAATCCTTCTTCCCAGCTTGTAAGATTAGCTTAAGATTACGAGCCCAGTCTACAAAGTTGCTTCCATCATCTTTCAACTTAGCTTTCTCTAGGAACGTATTAAAATTCAGGATGACTGTAGCGTGAGCCATGATCTACAACACAAATATATTCAAAGTGGACTTAGACTATGTTCAAGATAATTAGAGTTTAACTTAATCAAATTATTTGCTAAACTCCCACTCAAAAAGTACATCTCTCTAGTCATTTGAGTGGTTCATGATCCACTTACACTAACTCAAGTCCGATCATCATGTGAGTTGAGTATAGTTTCAGTGGTAAGCATCCCTATGCTAATCATATCATCTATATGATTCATGATCGACCTTTCGGTCTCATGTGTTCCAAGGCCATGTCTGCACATGCTAGGCTCGTCAAGCTTCACCCGAGTGTTCCGCGTGCGCAACTGTTTTGCACCCGTTATATGTGAACGTTGAGTTTATCACACCCGATCATCACATGGTGTCTCAAAACGACGAACTCTAGCAACGGTGCACAGTCGGGGAGAACACAATTTCGTCTTGAAATTTTAGTGAGAGATCACCTCATAATGCTACCTTAGTTCTAAGCAAAATAAGGTGCAGAAAAGGATTAACATCACATGCAATTCATAAGTGACATGATATGGCCATCATCACGTGCCTCTTGATCTCCATCACAAAAGCATCGGCACGATCTTCTTGTTCCCGCGCCACACCATGATCTCCATCAACATGTTGCCATCGGGGTTGTCGTGCTACTCATGCTATTACTACTAAAGCTACATCCTAGCAAAATAGTAAACGCATCTGCAAGCACAAACGTTAGTATAAAGACAACCCTATGGCTCCTGCCGGTTGCCGTACCATCGACGTGCAAGTCGATATTTTCTATTACAACATGATCATCTCATACATCCAATATATCACATCACATCGTTGGCCATATCACATCACAAGCATACCCTGCAAAAAATAGTTAGACGTCCTCTAATTTTGTTGTTGCATGTTTTACGTGGTGACCATGGGTATCTAGTAGGATCGCATCTTACTTACGCAAACACCACAACGGATTTATATGACTTGCTATTTAACCTCATCCAAGGACCTCCTCGGTCAAATCCGATTCAACTGAAGTTGGAGAAACCGACACTTGCCAGTCATCTTTGAGCAACGGGGTTACTCGTAACGATGAAACCAGTCTCTCGTAAGCGTACGAGTAATGTCGGTCCAAGCCGCTTCAATCCAACAATACCGCGGAATCAAGAAAAGACTAAGGAGGGCAGCAAACCTTTGTGTTCTACTCGAGAAGACATCTACGCATGAACCTAGCTCTGATACCACTATTGGGGAACGTCGCATGGGAAACAAAAATTTTCCTACGCGCACGAAGACCTATCATGGTGATGCCCATCTACGAGAGACGATGAGTGATCTACGTACCCTTGTAGATCGTACAGCAGAAGCGTTAGTGAACGCGGTTGATGTAGTGGAACGTCCTCACGTCCCTCGATCCGCCCAGCAAACAATCCCGCGATCAGTCCCACGATCTAGTACCGAACGGACGACACCTCCGCGTTCAGCACACGTACAGCTCGACGATGATCTCGGCCTTCTTGATCCAGCAAGAGAGACGGAGAGGTAGAAGAGTTCTCCGGTAGCGTGACGGCGCTCCGGAGGTTGGTGATGACCTTGTCTCAGCAGGGCTCCGCCCGAGCTCCGCACAAACGCGATCTAGAGGAAAAACCGTGGAGGTATGTGGTCGGGCTGCCGTGGAAAAGTTATCTCAAATCAGACCTAAAACCTCCGTATATATAGGTGGGAGGGAGGGGACCTTGCCTTGGCGCTCAAGGAGCCCCAAGGGGGTCGGCCGAGTCCAAGGGGGAAGGTTCCCCCCCCCCACAAACCGAGTTGGACTTGGTTTGGTGGGTGGAAGTCCTTCCTTCCCTTCCCACCTCCCTTTCTTTTCTTTCTCTTTGATTTTTCTTTGTATGGCGCATAGAGTCCTTTTGGGCTGTCCCACCAGCCCACTAAGGGCTGATGCGCCACCATCATGCCCTATGGGCTTCCCCGGGGTGGGTTGCCCCCCCCCCCCCGGTGAACTCCCGGAACCCATTCGTCATTCCCGATACTTACCCGGTAACTCCGAAAACCTTCCGGTAATCAAATGAGGTCATCCTATATATCAATCTTCATTTCCGGACCATTACGGAAACCCTCGTGACGTCTGTGATCTCATCCGGGACTCCGAACAACATTCAGTAACCAACCATATAACTCAAATACGCATAAAACAACGTCGAACCTTAAGTGTGCAGACCCTGCGGGTTCGAGAACTATGCAGACATGACCTGAGACACTCCCCGGTAAATGTCCAATAGAGGTACCTGGATGTCCATATTGGATCCTACATATTCTACGAATATCTTATCGGTTGAACCTCTATGCCAAGGATTCATATAATCCCGTATACCATTCCCTTTGTCCTTCGGTATGTTACTTGCCCGACATTTGATCGTCGGTATTTCTATACACTACTGGAATCAGAGATTTTGCCGTCTGCTGGCTGATGGCAAAGACACTCTTTGCCATCAGCTACCAGAAACCAGACGGCAAAGAGAAGGTTGATGGCAAAGGTACTATTTGCCATCAGCCAGCTCTTTGCCGTCAGCTGGCTGACGGCAAATCTCATTCAGGCAGACGGCAAAGAGTTTGGGTGGCCCACCCTGCACCCCCTCTCTCTCCCCTAACGGCCTCCCTCTTTGCCGTCTGCTTTTCTCATCTGTGCCGTCGGCGGCAGACGGCAAGGAGGGTGCCTCTCATCTCCCCTAACGGTCGCGCCCCACACCCCTCTCTCTCTCACCCCCCGCCCCCTCCCGAAACCGGCACCGCCGCCGCGCCGCCACGCCACCACCGCACCCTGCGCCGCCGCCACGCCCTCCTCCTCCCTGCGCTGCCGCGCCCTCCTCCTCCCTGCCCCCGCCCCCTCCCGAAACTAGCACCGCCGCCGCGCCGCCACGCCACCACCGCACCCTGCGCCGCCGTCACGCCCTCCTCCTCCCTGCGCTGTCGCGCCCTCCTCCTCCCGGAGCCACCACCGCACCCTCCGCCTCCCTGCCCCCGCCCCCTCCCGAAACCAGCACCGCCGCCGCGCTACCACACCACCACCGCACCCTGCACCGCCGCCACGCCCTCCTCCTCTCTGCGCTGCCGCGCCCTCCTTCTCCCGGCGCCACCACCGCCCCCTCCTCCTCCCCGGGACCTCCTCGTCCACCACCGCCGCCGGAGCTCGCCCCTTCTCCACCACCGCCCCTACGCCACCACCGCCCTCTCCTCCACCGCCCTCTCCTCCACCACCGGAGCTCGGTGAGTCCTTTTTTCCTTTTTTCGTTTAATTCATTAATTAGGTTAGTTAGGTTAGTTGTTAATTACCTATTGTTAGTTAGGTTAGTTAGGTTAGTTGTTAGTGGTTACGTACTGGTAATTAGGTTAGTTAGGTTACTTGTTAGTTGTTAGTGGTAATTAGGTTAGTTGTTAGTGGTATTACCCCTCGAGCTAGGTTAGTTGTTAGGTTAGTTGTTAATTACCTACTGTGTGTTAGGTTAGTTGTTAGGTTAGTAGTTGCCCGTGTAGAGCCCTCCGGTCGCCGCCTATGCTTGCACTAGCCACAACGTTGGGGAACGTCGGTGAGCTTGTCACGCACCTGCCATGGCTACGATGCCATCGAGCTCACGTGCTGCAACAACGATGCTGCTGCAACCACCCCCATGCAGGTCGATGCAGAAACATTACTGTTGGGACCACCCCCTTCAGGCACCGGTGATATTCCACTTCAACACCGAGGATATTACAACAGCTCGCAATAGTAGTTGTCGCAACGACACGACATCTCGACGACACCCCTGACACCCGTCACGATGCCCCGAAACCCCGACACGACGCCCCGACACGACATCTCGACGACACCCCTGACACCCGACACGATGCCCCGAAACCCCGACACGATGCCCCGACACGACATCTCGACGACACCCCGGCATGAAATATTTTTTTATGGAACCTGGAAAGTTTTATAAAGTAGTATAGGTAACCTGGAAAGTTTTATAGGTAACCTAGAAAGTTTTATAGGTAACCTAGAAAGTTTTATAGGTAACCTCGACCCCCGACCCCTGACAACACTCACCCTCGACCCCCGACCCCCTACCCCGACCCCCGACGCCACTGACCCCCGACCCCCGACGCCCGAGGTCACTGACCCTCGACCCCCGACCCCCGACACCCGACAACACTCACCCTCGACCCCCGACCCCCTACCCCGACCCCCGACGCCACTGACCCCCGACCCCCGAAGCCCGACGCCACTGACCCTCGACCCCCGACCCCCGACCCCCGACAACACTCACCCTCGACCTCCGACCCCCTACCCCGACCCCCGACGCCACTAACCCCCAACCCCCGAGCCCCGACACCTCTTCGGCCTCTTGTTGACCGAAAAGACCCCAATCCCCGACGCCAGTGACCTTCGACCCCCGATGACACTGACCCACATAGTTAGGAGTTAGGTCATATAGTTATGTTAATTATAAAAACAACATATTTGTGTTGATCGGGTGAATTTCAATGTGCAGTTGTTCGACGACCTCCACGTGCGTTGGACGAGCTCCGCCCTTGCGTTTGTTGGTGAGCACAAATGAATTCTCCTACTACCCCCTTAATTTGCTCTGTCCCGGTCTTCGTGCCGATGAAACTTGCTAGCTATAGGTTTCTTCAATCATGAGTATGCGTGACCAGTATGCGTCTCCCATTCGAAAGGGCGACATCTATAAATATGCATGTATTTGCATATTTATAACCGCCATCCTTTCGAATTGTCCAACATTATCCATGGACAGCCCGAGTATGTGTAGACTGGGTTCGTTTTCCCGTATGCTGTGCTCTGGATCCGATGTGGAATTTCGTCAGTGCCTCCCTGTTGTTCTCCGGATGCACATCCTCTCTGTTTATTGCGGAGACGTGTATCAGGAGAACAGCAGGGAGGTGCTGCCGAAATTTTGCATTGGATCCGGAGCAGAGCATGGGAAAACGAACCCAGTCTAGACATACTCGGGTGGGATTAGGACCTATCTTTACCTATTAGCGTGTAGGTTGCCTAGACGTAATAAAAATGGGAACCTGATTAACCGATGAATATAGATGATGAATTATATATAAATATATTTCTTCTGTCTTTAGTAGCTACGCAAGATGAGTGATCGTGCGTGGATGTATAGCGGTCACCCTAGTCAGAAAGAGATGATGAAAGAATGGTTTTTAAAAACAAAGGAATTTGTGAAAGCCGCATTCGCAAATGGCGAGGAAAGAAACTATTGCCCCTGTCCTGGATGCGACAACTATAAAAAGACGACAGAGGCTGTAATGATTAAACACCTGCAGAGGAGGGGTTTTAAGCCTAATTATACGGTGTGGACATTTCATGGTGAGTCTATACAACGCACAAGAGCTGAGGTGGTCCGTCGTCGCACGGACGAGCATGGTACTGGGATCGAAGACATGGTGCAAGACTTTGATGATGCTCGGGATTCGGAAGATGAGATGGAGGAATCTGCAAAGGCCTTTTATGAAATGTTGGAGTCTTCAAAACGTCCTCTCCATGAGCACACCGAGCTCTGTCAGATGGATGCAATTGCACAAGTAATGGCTCTGAAGGCTCAGTTCAACTTGGGAAGATAATGCTACGACGCGATGATGACACTATTTGGACGTTTCCTACCCAAAGGCCATGTCATACCTGCAAACCTGTACCAGTCGGACAAAATACTTCGTGTACGTAAGATGCCCTATGAGAATATAGATGCATGTGAGAAAGGATGTGTCTTATTTAGGAAGGAGTATGCACACTTGGACTATTGTCCCAATTGCGAGTCTTGCAGGTATCTTGTGGTAGACAACGGTATGGGTGAGAAGAGGCAGACCAAATTCGAAGTTAGTGTTCTTCGGGATATGCCAATCGTACCAAGACTTCAACGTCTTTTCATGGTCGAAGAGACAGCCAGACAAATGACATGGCACAAATTGGGCAAAAGAACCAAACTAGATGCGGATGGGAATAAGATGATGGTACACACATCGGATGGGGAAGCGTGGAAACATTTCGATGGATTGCATCAGGATAAAGCGGCAGATCCAAGGAATCCTCGAGTCTGCGCCGCCACGGATGGTTTTAATCCCTTCGGCATGATGGCAACCCAATACAGTTGTTGGCCTGTATTTGTCATTCCACTGAATCTCCCCCCGGGCAGATTATGCAAAGAAAGAACATATTTCTGACGTTGATAATTCCAGGGCCCAATTATCCGGGGAAGAATATGAATGTGTACCTGCAACCGCTTAAGGATGAATTGGAAGAAGCTTGGGAAAATGGGGTCAAGACATACGATGCCGCTAGAAAAGAAAACTTCAAAATGTATGTGTGGTACATGTACTCTATGCATGACTTGCCAGCGTATGCGCTATTCTCTGGATGGTGTGTGCATGGAAGGTTCCCGTGCCCCCAATGCAAGGCAGCTCTTCAGTTTCATTGGTTGAAGGAGGGTCGGAAGTATTCTTGCTTTGACTTGCATAGACAGTTCTTGGATCCTGACCATCAGTTCAGAAAAGACAAGAAGAACTTTACCAAAGGTAAAGTTTTCAAAAACTTGGCACCACATGCGTTCACAGGCCAACAGATCCTGGATCAGTTAAACGCCCTCGAGCCTGATCCAGAGCGTCCAGGGTATTTCGAGGGGTATAATTCAAAACACGTCTGGACTCACAAGCCATGCTTCGGGATCTGCCGTACTTCAAAGACCTCCTTCTTCCACACAATATCGACATGATGCACACTGAAAAGAATATCGGAGAGGCTATTTTTGGTACATTGTTCGACATAGATGGGAAGACAAAGGATAATATTAAGGCTAGAGTCGATCAAGAGACACTACGTCATAGACCGTTACAAAACATGCGAGCAGGCAAAGGAAAGCAGAAGTGGTTGAAGCCAAAGGCCTGGTTCAATCTTGGAAGGCCAGCTATGAGGGAAATTATCTTGTGGGTCAAAATGCACTTGATGTTCCCCGATGGGTATGCAGCGAATCTAAAGAGGGGAGCGAGTCTTGAAAAATTAAAAATCTTTGGTCTCAAGAGTCATGATTGGCACATATGGCTAGAGCGGGTAATGCCGGTGATGTTACGTGGCTTTATTCCTGAAGATGAATGGCTAGTACTGGCGGAGCTGAGCTATTTCTTCCGTGTTCTTTGTGCGAAAGAATTGTCGCCTGGCGTGGTAGAAGACATGGAGGAGTTTGCACCGGAGTTGTTGTGCAAGTTAGAGAAGATCTTTCCACCGGGCTTCTTTAATCCAATGCAGCATTTGATTTTACATCTACCGACCGAGGCAAGATTGGGTGGGCCGGTGCAAGATCGTTGGTGCTATGCAACTGAGAGGATTCAGAAGACCCTTCGAGCTAAATGTAAAAATAAGCCTAGAATTGAAGCATCGATGGCTGAGGCATTCATTACTGAGGAGGTGGCAAACTTTGTGACAGCACACTACGAAGCCAAAAATCATCATTTGCATAATCCGAAGCCTCGGCACAATGATGGCGACCCTAAAAAAGGTGGGTCCAACCTCAGCCTATTCAAAGGGAAGCTCGCACCAGCCGGTGCTTCGAAACCAATAACGTTGGATATCGAAGAATGGCGGAACATTTCTTTGTATATCTTCAACAACCTAACAGAAGTGCGGCCGTACATCGAGTGAGTTCTCGACACATTTTCCCGTAACTTCTAATTCATTTGAACTGCTCTTATTCCCGGATATTTCAAACAGCAGTTACGTCGTCAAATTCTCGGATGGAGCGGTGATCGAAAATGATTCTGTCGAAGAGTATGAGCTTCTGTCAAAGACAGGAGGCGGCTATCCCGGTTTCATCTCTTGGTTCAAACAAACGGTAATTATCAATGATGGACCATTTCATTCTTGGTCTAACTTGTGGCTAATGCAACAACCGTTTCGTATTAAACTTGTAGGCTAATTCAGAGTCTATGGACGCCGAATTGAGACAAGTCGCTAATGGTTTTGACTATAAGGTCCGTTCATTTGAGAAATACAACATCAACGGGTATCTCTTTCGTACCTTTGGCAAAGAGCTATCTATGCCCGACCGGAAATCTACAAATTGTGGTGTCTCTGTTATCGGCGAAGGTGTTATCGAGTATTATGGAAGAGTTGAAGCAATTTATGAACATCAATTCTATGGTGAAAACCCACCGAACGTCGTAGTCTTCAAATGTTATTGGTTCCAGCCGAAGGAGACTAGAATGACTCATGAACATATAGGACTAGTCGAAATCAATCCAAACACCCATTTAGATGTTCCCGATGTCTATATTACGGCTCAACAGGCGACCCAAGTTTTCTACCTACTGTGGGCATGCCAAACGGATAAGAATCTGGAAGGTTGGTATGTTGTTTATGAAGTGCCGCCACATGTCAGACCACCTCTCCCAAATGAACAGGATTATGAACCTCACATTAACCCAGACACATATGATGGAGAATTCTTCCAAGAAGCACGTCTTTCCAAGAAACGTTTCAAGAACCACCGTGCTTCATCCAAGAACATGGAAGTAGACAGCGACAATGAATCCGACTCCAGCCCTGAGCCGGAACCAGAAGACCTGGAACTCGTAGAGGTTACTGATGCGGATGACCTGTCAATGCTTCAACGATTAAAGGAAGGCCTTTCACAACTTCACGCCGTTGAACCCGATGAGCACGTCATTCATGAAGACATGCGTGATAGTGATGATGATGATGCATTTATTGATGATGATTATTAGTTTGTAAGATTCACAACTTAAATTATATATATATTAATATTTATTATTCATGTACATATTATTATTCATGTCAGTCGTTCAATTTTTTTATGTTGTACTAATTTCTTTTAATATTTATCATGGCAGGTGTTGAAAGATGGTGGGCGCGGGTCCAGAGCGCTCGACCGGTTCTTCCCAGGCGCCCCGCACGAGGGGTGGTACTTCCCTTCCACCCCTATCTCTCCGTAGAGCCTTGGCAGACAGTCTTTCGACACCAGCCGGGGGTTCTTCTTCGTCGGCGGCATTGCACGCTGGTAGAGGTGCTGGTCGGGTAGGGAAGAAGGGGAAGGGTACAGGGAGAGGTGGTGGCCGCGGAAGATCCAGGAGGACTGTTGAGCCGTCCTCGCCACCACCACCAGCTCATTCACCCGAGCATAGGACTAGTACGGTCAACCCGTTTGCGGAGGAGGCTACGGGGACTTTGGTCCAGGAGCCTGGTGTTCACGGGCATTCGTCCCATGAGACTCCAGTCCAGGAGCAGCCTCGGGTCGAGGTGCACTCGGCCCAGGAGCAGCCGGAGGAGACTACGGTTCCGAAGGCTTCACCCGACGTGGAGAGGTCCGGATGGGAGCCTTGGCCGGATCGTACCGAGTTGCCGGATTGGACCGAGGGTCCGGGTGGCTCAGGGGGCGGGGATGGCGGGGATGAGCTTACGGATAGCGAGGTCGATGTGCAGGTGGACGGGGCCCCGGCTACCGTGTACAAGCGTGGTAGTACACGTCTCCCGGTCGCCCCGGCTACCCGCGAGCAGAGGCCGGTGATTAAACCTGAAGGAGATAGGTAAGTACATTTACCCTTTTTTTAGCTTTTGCCTTCAGGTTTGTTCAAATACCTATTGCGCTGACCTTATCATACTGTAGGGGATGGGTACAACCTCTTGGAGTCCGCAGGCCGAACTCCGTCCTTGGTGTGCTTTGCCGGACAAATTTCCCGGGGTTTGTCACGTTGCCTGGTGAGCGTCAGGTTCCTACACTAGGATTTACCTGGGAGCACTACCAGGCTGCGCAGGCCCCGCCGGAGGAGATTATAGATGGTGTCTTGTGCCACATGAGGGCCGAGATGGTGATCAACAGCTTTTGGGTAAATTATCCTTTTACAGAATCTAAAATTAACAATATACCTAATTATTGTACTAATCGGTGTTTTCACGTTTGATTGCAGACCTTCTATAGGTGTGAGGATGGATATGAGGAGGCGGCAGCCAGGGTTCTCGAGGTCGAGTGTAGGCGGTTACTACAGAACTTGCGCCACGAGGCTCGGCCGCAGGCTATTCGAGATTACTACGCCACGCGTGGTATTAAGAAGGAGAAGAAGGATTGCCGCGGAAAGTTTCTGAAGAAGGAGCAATACATGAAGGTAATTACCAATTCTTAAGTCCTTCTACGTAGTTTTCTTGATTTCATTGATAGGCGTAGCGTTGAAAATTCTTTCTAATAACTTACAGGTGCCCCCGAGATGGTGTGCGGATAAGATGGATTGTTGGGAGGCGTTGGTTGATGAGTGGTGCACAGGCACCTGGCGAGCCGTCCACGATAATGCGAAGGATCGGCGTAGCCAAATGGTTGGTGTGCCACACCATCAAGGCAGCGCCAACTTACTTCAGTTTGGACGAAACTGGGTATGTGATTTGCTTCATGATTCATGCAATTCATTCTTATGCTAATATTATGTTCCTCTCTTTTAGGCGCATCACAATAAGACTGAGATGCCACACTTGTACGACCTTTATGGCATGGCCCATACTGCCTCGTACAAGAAGGCGAAGGCATTCTCTGAGTCTGACCTGGATGATCCCAGTAACTTCACCAACATATCATCCCACCAGAAGCTCGTGGCATACAGGGACGCGGGGAAGGCTACGAAAGGGGATGACTTTAACCCTAGCCAGGAACCTTTGGATCCAGAGCTGGTGATGATATCTGGTGGCGGGAGGCCCCATGGCTCGATAGCCATTGGAGATGGGATAATACGTTGTCCACTCACTCTTCCGGAGATCAAGGCACGCAAGTCGAGCAACTGTCCTGAGATAACACGTCGTCCACGGCCAGTCGATCTTGCCATCGAGGTTAGTTGTACGGACTAAGAACACTTTCATCCATTTCATTATGTGTGTCACCATAGATCATTACTGTGGTAATGAGGAATGGTTTTTTAGGCTGCTCTTCAGAAAGAGAGAGCGGAAAACCAGGATGCTCTTGAGAAAGAGAGATTGGCAAGCCAGGCTGCTCTTCAGGCTGCTCTTGATGAGAGGGACCAGAGCACGGCACGATTGCTTGAGGAGGAGAGGGCCCGGAATGAGGCGGGTCAACGGGCCATGTACGAGCTTTTTGTGGTATGTTTTTTTTCACATTAGCCAAATCATATGTGTAATGTCTGTTTCAATACTAACTAATACGACCCACTTTTCAGGGTTTGTGCGAGAAGAGCGGTCAAGTCCCTCCGCCGATGCCCGTCTTCTCTTCGATTGGCACGGTGAGTTCATTATAAACTAGTATTAATAATTTAGTGTCATCATGCTAACTGAGACATTGCAAAATATCTTTTCTGCAGAATAACTCCCGAGCAGCATCGCACGACCCTTCTCCAGGGCAACCGTCTCCAGACGAAGCCGGCGCGAGCAACCGTGGTGTTTCTCCTCCTTGATGACCACTACGGTAAGTTTCTCCTCGAAACTTAGCTTGTTTTCCTCTAAAATGAGATAATTAGCCAATTTAGCTCCAATAAGACATAATTAGGTAATTTATCGCCAACAAGAGGAGAAGAAATAGGAAAAATGAAAAGAAAGAAGAAGAAGAAGAGAAGAAGGAGGAGGAGGAGGAGGCCAAGGACCTTCTGGTCCTTGGCCTCCTCCTCCTCCTCCTCCTCCTCCTTCTTCTTGATTTCTTCTTCTCCTCCTCCTCCTCCTCTTTCTTCTCCTCTTTCATATTATCCTTGCTTTAATTAACCCAACAATGACATAGTTAGGACATTTAGCTCCAAAATACCGTAATAAGCTCAAAATGGCATAAGAACCTTGGTTAGCTCATGAATATTATATACTTAGCTTCTTTTCCTCTAAAATGACATAATTGGAATATTTAGCTCAAAAAAGACATAATTAGGTAATTTAGCTCCAACAAGAGGAGAAGAGGAGAAGAAATAGTCAAAATGAAAAGAAAGAAGAAGAAGAGATGAAGAAGAAGAGAAGAAGGAGGAGGAGGAGGAGGAGGAGGAGGAGGAGAAGGCCTGGCCTTCTCCTCCTCCTCCTCCTCCTCCTCCTTCTTCTTGATTTCTTCTTCTTCTCCTCTTCCTACTCTTTCTTCTTATTCTCCTCCTCTTTCTTCTTCTTCTTCTACCATAATAAGCTCAAAATGAAAAGAAAGAAGAAGAAGAGATGAAGAAGAAGAGAAGAAGGAGAAGGAGGAGGAGGAGGAGGAGGAGGAGGAGGAGGAGGAGGAGGAGGAGAAGGGAGGAGGAGGAGGAGGAGGAGGAGAAGTTCAAGGACCGTCTATCCTTCTCCTCCTCCTCCTCCTCCTCCTTCTTCTTGATTTCTTCTTCTTCTCCTCCTCCTCCTCTTTCTTCTCCTCTTTCATATTATCCTTGCTTTAATTAACCCAACAACGACATAGTTAGCCCATTTAGCTCCAAAATCCCGTAATAAGCTCAAAATGGCATAAGAACCTTGGTTAGCTCATGAATATTATATACTTAGCTTCTTTTCCTCTAAAATGACATAATTGGAATATTTAGCTCAAAAAAGACATAATTAGGTAATTTAGCTCCAACAAGAGGAGAAGAGGAGAAGAAATAGGCAAAATGAAAAGAAAGAAGAAGAAGAGATGAAGAAGAAGAGAAGAAGGAGGAGGAGGAGGAGGAGGAGGAGGAGGAGGAGGAGAAGGCCTGGCCTTCTCCTCCTCCTCCTCCTCCTCCTCCTTCTTCTTGATTTCTTCTTCTTCTCCTCTTCCTCCTCTTTCTTCTTCTTCTTCTACCATAATAAGCTCAAAATGAAAAGAAAGAAGAAGAAGAGATGAAGAAGAAGAGAAGAAGGAGAAGGAGGAGGAGGAGGAGGAGGAGTAGGAGGAGGAGGAGAAGGGAGGAGGAGGAGGAGGAGGAGGAGAAGGTCAAGGACCGTCTATCCTTCTCCTCCTCCTCCTCCTCCTCCTCCTTCTTCTTGATTTCTTCTTCTTCTCCTCCTCCTCCTCTTTCTTCTCCTCTTTCATATTATCCTTGCTTTAATTAACCCAACAATGATATAGTTAGCCCATTTAGCTCCAAAATACCGTAATAAGCTCAAAATGGCATAAGAACCTTGGTTAGCTCATGAATATTATATACTTAGCTTCTTTTCCTCTAAAATGACATAATTGGAATATTTAGCTCAAAAAAGACATAATTAGGTAATTTAGCTCCAACAAGAGGAGAAGAGGAGAAGAAATAGGCAAAATGAAAAGAAAGAAGAAGAAGAGATGAAGAAGAAGAGAAGAAGGAGGAGGAGGAGGAGGAGGAGGAGGAGGAGGAGGAGGAGAAGGCCTGGCCTTCTCCTCCTCCTCCTCCTCCTCCTCCTTCTTCTTGATTTCTTCTTCTTCTCCTCTTCCTCCTCTTTCTTCTTCTTCTTCTACCATAATAAGCTCAAAATGAAAAGAAAGAAGAAGAAGAGATGAAGAAGAAGAGAAGAAGGAGAAGGAGGAGGAGGAGGAGGAGGAGTAGGAGGAGGAGGAGAAGGGAGGAGGAGGAGGAGGAGGAGGAGAAGGTCAAGGACCGTCTATCCTTCTCCTCCTCCTCCTCCTCCTCCTCCTTCTTCTTGATTTCTTCTTCTTCTCCTCCTCCTCCTCTTTCTTCTCCTCTTTCATATTATCCTTGCTTTAATTAACCCAACAATGATATAGTTAGCCCATTTAGCTCCAAAATACCGTAATAAGCTCAAAATGGCATAAGAACCTTGGTTAGCTCATGAATATTATATACTTAGCTTCTTTTCCTCTAAAATGACATAATTGGAATATTTAGCTCAAAAAAGACATAATTAGGTAATTTAGCTCCAACAACAGGAGAAGAGGAGAAGAAATAGGCAAAATGAAAAGAAAGAAGAAGAAGAGATGAAGAAGAAGAGAAGAAGGAGGAGGAGGAGTAGATTTTTCACCATCATCATATGTCTTCCTTTTAAAGAACCATCTGTACTAAATAGTCTTACGACCATCAAGTAGTTCTTCCAAAGTCTACACATTGTTTTTATACACGGATCCTCTCTCAGATTTCATGGCCTCCAGCCATTTTCCGGAATCAGGGCCCACCATCGCTTCTCCATAGCTCATAGGTTCGTTGTTGTTTAACAACATGACCTCTAAGACAGGGTTACCGTACCACTCCGTAGCAGTACGCGACCTTGTTGACCTACGAGGTTTGTAGTAACTTGATCTGAAGCTTAATGATCACTATCATCAATTTCCACTTCAATTGGCGTAGGCGCCAGAGGAACAACTTCCTACGCCTTGCTACACACTGTTTGAAGTGACGGTTCAATAACCTGATCAAGTTCCACCACCCTCCCACTCAATTCTTTCGAGAGAAACTTTTCCTCGAGGAAGGACCCGTTTATAGAAACAAGCACTTTGCTTCTGGATCTGAGATAGGAGGTATACCCAACTATTTTGGGTGTCCTATGAATATGCATTTATCCTCTTTGGGTTCGAGCTTATCAGGCTGAAACTTTTTTACATAAGCATCGTAGCCCCAAACTTTTAGGAAACGACAATTTAAGTTTCCACAAACCATAGTTGATACGGTGTCATATCAACAGAATTACGTGGTGCTCTATTTAATGTGAATGCGGTTGTCTCCAATGCCTAATGCATAAATGATAGTGGTAATTCGATAAGATAAATCATAGTATGCGCCATATCCAATAGGGCGCGGCTATGACGTTCGGACACCATGACACCATGGTGTTCCAGGTGGCATGAGTTGTGAAACAATTTTCACATTGGCTTAATTGTGTACCAAACTCGCAACTCAGATATTCATCTCTATGATCATATCATAGACATTTTATCCTCTTGTCACGATGATCTTCAACTTCACCCTGAAATTACTTGAACCTTTCAATAATTCAGACATGTGTTTCATCAAGTAAATACACTAGTATCTACTCAAATCTGTGAAGTACATAATGATAACCACTGCGTGCCTCAGCACTCATTGGACTGCATACATCAAAATGTATTACTTCCGATAAGTTACTTTCTTGTTCCATCTCACTTGAAATTGAGGCCTTCAGTCATCTTGCCCGTGTGGTATGATTTGCATGTCTCAAGTGATTCAACATCAAGTGAGTCCAAATATCCATCAGTATGGAGCTTCTTCATGCGTTGTACAATAATATGACTCAAGCGGCAGTGCCACAAGTAAGTGGTACTATCATTAGTACTTTGTTCAAGCAAATAGAATAACCATTATTCTCTTTAAATGAATAATCGTATTACAATAAACACGATCTAATCATGTTCATGCTCAATGCAAACACCAAATAACAATTATTTAGGTTTAACACTAATCATGATGGTAGAGGGAGAGTGCGATGTTTGAACACATTAACCTTAGAATTACTTCCAAGACACATCGTCACCTCACCCTTGCTAGTAACCATTTAATCTATAGCTATAATTTCGAGTTAATAAAACTTATCAACTGAACCGGTATCTAATACCCTGGTGCTACTAGGAGTACTAGTGAGGTACACATCAATATCATGTATATCCAATATACTTTTGTCAACTTTGCCAGCTTTCTCATCTACCAAGTATCTAGGGTAGTTCCACCTCACTAACCGTTCCCCTCATAACAGAAGCACTTCGTCTTGGATTTGGGTACAACCTTGGGTTTGTTCACTAGAGCAGCTACTGGTTTGCCGTTTCATGAAGTATCCCTTCTTGCCCTTGCCCATCTTGAAACTAGTGGTTTTTCTAACCATCAACAATTGATGCTCCTTTTTGGTTTCTACTTTTGCGGTGTCAAACATTGCGAATAGCTCAAGGATCATCATATTTATCCCTGATCTGTTATTGCTCATCCCAAAGCTCTAGTAGCTTGGTGGCAGTGACTTTGGAGAACCATCACTATCTCATTTGGAAGATTAACTCCCACTCGATTCAAGCGATTGTAGCGCTCAGACAATCTGAGGAAATACTAAACGATTGAGCTTTTCTCCCTTACTTTGTAGACAAAGAATCTTGTCGGGGGTCTCATACATCTCAACAAGGGCACGAGCATGAAATCCCAGTTTATTCTCTTCGATCATCTCGTATGTTCCGTGACGTTCAAAACGTCTTCTGTGCCTCAATTCTAAGCCGTTTAAGCATTACGCACTGAACTATCATGTAGTCATCAAAAACGTGTATGTCACATGTTCGCAATATCCACACACGACGTTCGAGGTTCAGCACACCGAGTGGAGCATTAAGGACATAAGCCTTCTGCGGAGCAATGAGGACAATCCTCAGTTTACGGACCCAGTCCGCATAATTGCTACTATAATCTTTCAATTAAATTTTCTCTGGGAACATATAAAAACAATAGAGCTACAACGCAAGCTACAACATAATTTGCAAAGACCTTTTGACTATCTTCATGATAATTAAGTTTAGCTAATCATATTACTAATAACTCCCACTCAAAATAGACATCCCTCTAGTCATTCGAGTGGCGCATGATCCAAATCCACTAACTCAAGTCCGATCATCGCGTGAGTTGAGTATAGTTTCAATGGTGAACATCTCCATGTTGATCATATCAACTATATGATTCATGCTCGACCTTTCTGTCTCTTTTGTTCCGAGGCCATGTATGTACATGCTAGGCTCGTCAAGTTTAACTCGAGTGTTCCGTGTGTGCAACTATTTAGCACCCGTTGTATGTGAATGTTGAGTCTATCAGAGCCGATCATCATGTGGTGTCTCGAAACAACGAACTGTCGCAACGGTGCACAGTCGGGGCGAACACAATTTTATCTTGAAATTTTAGTGAGGGATCAACTTCTAATGCTATCGTCGTTCTAAGTAAAATAAGGTGCATAAAAGGATTAACATCACATGCAAATCATAAGTGACATGATATGGCCACACTATAAGAAATAAGGTCAATTACGACTCCCTATATTGGTCATTGATTCGTCATTGTTGTCGTTTATTGACATTTTTTTGACCAAATTTACAAGGTCAACAGTTGACCGTCAAGAATGAACAAAGATGACCTTTCTAAAATTTCGGTCGTAGGTCTCTATTGACCAAACTTTTGGTTTGGTCATTACCCATTTGTGTGAGCCACGTAGGATCTGACGTGGCCAATCTGACGTGGCATTGCTACTGACCAAATGGAATCATCATAAATTTCAGATCCCAGTCCACCAATCTAGCCTACATGGGCCTGGCGCAATACCTATTTTACTATTGAAACTGTCTGATTTGTTTGGGTTGAGGCATTTTTTTGCTAGAAGCACACACATCTCAGGATAGGCCCATTAAAAACAAGTACAAGAGAATAAAAGATTCCAAATAAAATGTATATTTCATTTCACTAACATATCACATCAAATAAAATACATCATCCACCGACTCCATGCATTAAGGTTCAACGCCTAACAAGTGCACATCACAATAATTTTACATGTGCACAACAGAATACTTCTGCAAGTGCAAGTGCACAGAAAAAGGACCCAACAAATGCATAATCGCACATAAAGAGAGTTCCACAAAGATTGGGTGAGAACCACAAGTTTCTTCTCATCCTCTTCCTCTACACAATATTCAACTCTTTCCGTTGCCACCTGCAAGAAGAAAATGATTGTAAGGCTTAGAAAGCAGACCAAGGGAACTAGTAAAATTGCACGCACGATAACCAATGATAAAATAGTAGAAAATTGTTTTCTCATTCATCTAGTTATGACTTATGAGGTCATAAAAAATATCATATGAATATATATAGGGATTGATTATTTGTCATCCAGGGTGAAGAATTCTTATTCTTCACCCGAGCCAACCCACACCCTAAACCAAAGCATGCAGCTTGCATCCAT
Organism: Hordeum vulgare subsp. vulgare; assembly: GCF_904849725.1. Taxonomy (NCBI): domain Eukaryota; kingdom Viridiplantae; phylum Streptophyta; class Magnoliopsida; order Poales; family Poaceae; genus Hordeum; species Hordeum vulgare. Next base: position 120,530,334 of record NC_058522.1, read on the forward strand.
CGTAAGAAAAACATATGGTTTTGAGGTAATCTTACAGTTTCAGAATTAGTCTTGCATTTGTAACACCACAAAGCGTAGTAGGTGAGGTAAGATTTGTTGCTTGTCAAGTAAAATTATGTCCTCGACAATTCTTCTTATGCCCCGAATAGGCACGGTAAGGAAAAGGAGATTCTTCCCGTAAAATTACTCCATGACTTTTTGGATATGGCTGTATGGTCCCTTGTGTTTATGGATGAGAAAGAAATGGAGCAAGTCAGCATTAATCTCCTTGATTTCACCGAGAATGGCATCGAATAGAAAAACGCTAGAATGGATCGTGTCAGCGTAGCTAGAGATCTACTATACCTAGTCCATTATACTAATTACTAGTCCCTCTGTTCCCTTATATAAGATGTTTTAGCCTATTCATACAGTACTCTAAACAGTTCAAAACCAGCTGTCTAAACCGCTTTATAAAAATGAACGGAGGGAGTAATAGATATATAAAAAACACCTACTATACAATTAAAGAATGCATCCTTAACCTATTAAAAGGCCTAGACTGTCTCCTAGGAATTTGGCAGTTTCTCTTTCAGCTTGTTCGTAGTAAGGAAAATGTAGCCATATTTCTGCCAAATTTACTGTTTTTTAAAGAAGGGAGAGGTCGTAGCTCAGCTCTACCCTTGATTACAGCTACCTTACATGCGCTACAAATTTCATTTTAAGCGAAAGCAGAAATACTAAGCCAATATTCTGTCATACAAATGACTAGTGTCGTAGCTTCAAATACTTTACTATCTTTACTGGTATAGGGAGAAGGCACAAACTATCAAATCTGTCTCAGTCAATCGATCAGGGTGAAGACTAAGTTATTCTTCACCCCGGTCGATCAAGCGAGCCACTTTGTTTCTCGACCGATCACACCAACATGCCCCATTGGTGAGCGAGGGTTTTGACAAGTATAGTACTTCTTCTCTTATCAAAAGCAGAAGTTTGACAATTTAGTGTGGCACTGACACCGTGTCCATTGATATGGCTGACACTCACTCACACTTAATTTATCCTCCTCATTGTATATGAACTAATGTGTCTACATATATAAATAGATGAAGTTCGTGACCATCATATATTTCATACCGTCCTGATGGTGACTTATAATAGTTCCCACATTTATGGTATCTTCGGTTATTATTCTCAAAGATGGTAGCATTATTTATCAGATAAATATATTGTTTGTGGTTGGTGGCGTATATACATGAACATAGAGGAAGCTGGAGTAGTGGAAGTCAAACATACTTGCCACTACTATAGAGTGAGGTGCCATGGGGCAGGTACTTGAAAGCCGCCGCCACCCAATACCCACTCATGCCCAAGCCTTCTTTCTTCTCGTCCTCTTCCTCTGCCCAATACGGATCTCCCGCCATCGCTACCTGCAAGTGGCACACCTCGCATGTCTATTACCCTACTTTATATTGCAGAAAGTACTCTCATCGATCAAGGAGCTGGAATGCTTAAACATAAAAAGATCATCTTAAAAAGGCATGTCTCCTAGAATTCGAACAGATAAAATATATCCACCTGTAGAAACCTATAAGCTAAGGCATCTTATTAACACATCCAAATTTGTAATGTGGGCCAAAACAATGAACATATACTTGACAAATAACAGTAAATGGTTGAGAGGTGAAACCTTTTGTTTCACATCTTCTTCTCCACTGTTGCCTCTTATATTATCCCATGAGATGCTCCATGCAATCATCTCCTTGCACCTGCAAGGTATAAGAAGTTATAAGACAACTAATATCAAGTTATCTTATGCTCATGACACTTGTAGCTGCTTGCTATCTACAGGAGATGCCAATGAACAGAATATATGAATGGGGCCAGAAATACTGGAAGCAACATGAAAATAATGAGGAATGCTGAAATCGTGCCACCTTGTAAAACATAGTGTGTCTAGTCAATGCTTCTATATTTAACTAGAACAATATCCACTAACGCAAAGCAAGAGTTAGTCCATCTCTGGTAAGATGCACTCTTGCATGAGTAACTGCACTACTCATGCTTGCCTAGAATTTGTTTGTCTGTACACTAGCTGAAAACGGGTGACAAAGTTAAGAAAATGGCAGGAACATCAATCTTGTATGGTTGAAAACTACATGGCAGAAAATCTGGCTTACTACTGAGTCTAGCAATGACAAATCATAGCAAACCTCTGTACATGCACCAGATCTAAATCATAACAACAGCCGGGGTAAAAAAAAATGGGCGAGGGAGCGGGGGAGGAGCTCACCCTCGAAGAGGTACTTGCATATCTCGGGCGGTTCTTCTTGGAGATGATATGCGAAGGGAGACAAGGGAGGTTAGATTAGGCACTTGTAGGACCAGAGCTGCGAGCGCCGAGACCGGAGCCGAGGAAGACTCGACCGGAGGAGTCAATTCTTCACATACCCAACAATAATACCCAAATATTCTGAACATGCCAAATTCTTCAAATACCCAACAATAATACTGTAATCATGAAAAATCTCCAAAAGATCGTACTATGATAGATACTACATGTTGTCTAAAGGCAATTAGCATTAACAATATTTATTTATTTTTGCAGTTGTGTGCTCATTTGACCATGGAATGGAAGCTCCAATGCATTTGTTACAGCTGAGTGAGTCAGAACAAATAGACATCAGATCCAGTGTAGAAAATCACCAAGACCAAAATCCCCAATCATTCGCCCACATGGCCCTGTACGCACTAAGGATTAGCAGCTCGCAATCAACAGAAATCACGACTAACAGCTTGCATCTGAAGGATTTTTGCGCTGGCAGGCGTCCACGGCAGCACCAAGAGTTGAGGGGATGGAGGATTGGTTCCGGGGTTTAGGGTTTATTTAAGAAGCGGATGGGAAGCGTACCCGGATGCCGTGGCCGTCGTCGGAGACCTGGATGAGCTTGAGTCTGCCGTCCTTGACAGTGACGGAGATGGTGGAGGAGTCGGTGTCGATGTTGTTCTCGACGAGATCCTACACCGCCAACAAGGTCCGCTGGATCACCTCCCCTGTGGAGATGCGGTCACCACCGACTCCTCCAGTCGCCGAATGTGGGGTGACTCCCCACCTCCACCCCCGCCGCGCGGCGCCGCGTCGTCGACCTCCATGCCCGCCACGCCGCGTCTGGGGACCGGGCGGAGGAGGTGGGGAATGGGGAGGCGGAGATAGCGGAGGTTCCATCGATTTTGGTATTCGGGCCGAGGGGAGGATCGGCCGCCATATGTTGTGGGTAGGTTGTTGGGGAGAGAGAGATGGGGATCGCCAAGAGAGATGGGGTCATGGGATTTCTGTCTTTTACTTTTTTTTCTCTTTTCTTTTTCACTTTGGGTAGTCAACCTATCACATGCGAGGCCACGGATCCCTCCCCAGAAACAGATCCTGGCCATCCAGTCCTCCTACATCCAATTCTCAAAACCCTCCCCTCATCCAATACACCTCTATCACTTTTTCTCTTCTTCTTTTTTCAATCGTTAGCACTTAATGACCAATTTGTGCAATAGTATGATGACCTAATGGACGTAGAAGGTCATAACATTATGGGATTTGGACCCTCTTAGACTTGTCATGACTAATTTCGGAATTTTGGTCATGGATCAATGACCAATAATACCACCAACATTTGGTGGTCATAATTGAGCATTTTTCTTGTAGTGCATTGAACTTGTGCTTCTTGATCTCCTTCAGCAAAGCACCGGCATGCTCTCCATTGTCACCAGTGCGGCACCATGATCTCCATCATCATGCCGCCGTCGAGGTTGTTGCGCTACCTAGGCTATTACTACTAAAGCTACAACCTAGCGATATAGTAAAAGCATCTACAAGCACAAACGTTAGTTTAAAGACAACCCAATGGATCTTGCCGGTTGCCGTAGCATCGACGTGCAAGTCGATATTTACCTATTACAACATGTTCATCTCATACATCCAATATATCATATCATGTCTTTGGTCATATCACATCACATGCATACCTTACAAAAACAAGTTAGACGTCCTCTAATTTGTTGTTGCATGTTTTACGTGGTTGTTGTGGGTATCTAGTATGATCCCATCTTACTTACACAAAGCCACAATGGTGATATGTGTATTGCTACTTAACCTTCTACAAGGAACGCCTCGGTCAAATCTGATTCAACTAAAGTTGAAGAAACAAACACCCGCCAATCATCTTTATGCAACAAGTTGCATGTAATTCGATGAAACTAGTCTCTCGTAAGCATACGAGTAAGGTTCGTCTGGGCCGCTTCAGTCCAACAATACCACTGAACGGAGAAAAGACTAAGGAGGGCAGCAAATCGAACATCATCTACACATCAACCTAGCTCTGATACCAATGTTCGGGAACGTCACATAGGAAACAAAAAATTTCCTACACACACGCAATACCTATCCTTGGTGATGATCATCTATGATAGGGGAGAGTGAATCTACATACCCTTGTAGATCGCTAAGCGAAAGTGTATATAATGCGGTTGATGTAGTCAAACACCTTCGCGATTGAAATCGCAGCCTGTCCTGCGATCTTATCACGATCCATCCCACGATCCCATCACGATCCATCTCGATATAGTGCCGAACGGACGACACCTCCGCATTCAGCACACGTACAACTCAATGATTACCCCGCCTTCTCGATCCAGCAAGAGAGAAGAGGAAGTAGATGAGTTCTCCAATAGCGGAACGGCGCACCGGTGATGGTGGTGATCTATTCCTGCAAGGCTTCGCCTAAGCACCGCAGAAATCCGATCTAGAGGAAGAACTACAAACTAGAGGAGAGGCTGGCACGTGGCAGAAATTATGTGTCAAAAACCCTCAAACCACTAGTATATATAGGAGGAGGGACGAGGCGTTCTTGCCCACCAAGGGAAACCCCTTGGCGTCGGCCGAACCAAAGGAAGGAGGAGTCCTCATTCAATCCTACTTGGATTAGGACTCCTTCGCAAATTGTCCACCTCTTTTTGATTTTCCACCTTTTTCCACATGGGCTTACTTTGGTTGACTAGACAGCCCACTAAGAGCTATTGCGACACCATCAAGTCCACGTGGCCCTCTTGGGGAGTGGTGGGCCCACATGGTGGACCCCCGGTACCACTTCGTCACTCCTGGTACACTACCTTCAATGCCCGAAATCCTTCCGGAATCCAAATACCTACTTCGTTATACCGGCCCACATTATATATCAATCTTTGTTTCTGGACCATTCCAGAAACCCTCGTGACGTCTGGGATGTCATTTGGGAATCCGAACAAAAATTTGGTCACCAGCACCTATAACTCAACCATACCGAAATATCACCGAACCTTAAGTGTGCAGACCATGCGGGTTAGAGAACTATGCAGACTTGACCAGAGAAACTCCCCGGTCAATATCCAATAGTGGGACATGGATGTCCATATTGGATCCTACATATTCTACGAAGATCTTATCTTTTTAACCTCTATGCCAAGGATTCATATAATCTCGTATACCATTCCCTTTGTCCTTCGGTATGTTACTTACCCGAGATTTGATCATCGGTATCTCTATACCTATTTCAATTTCGTTACCTGCAAGTCTCTTTACCCGTTTTGTATTACAAGATCACGTGACTAACTCTTTATTCACATTGCTTGCAAGGCTTATTGTGATGTTGTATTACCGAGTGGGCCCCGAGACACCTCTCCGTCACATGGAGTGACAAATCCTAGTCTTGATCCATGCCAACCCAACAGACACCTTTGAAGATACCTGTAGAGCACCTTTATAGTCACCCAGTTACGTTGCAACATTTGATACACACAAGGTATTCCTCCGGTCTCTGGGAGTTGCATGATCTCATGGTCATAGGAACAGATACATTGACATGCAGAAAGCAGTAGCAATAAACTGAAATGATCATATGCTACGTTTATGGTCAGGGTCTTGTCCATCACATCATTATCCTAATGATGTGATCTCATTATCAAGTGACAACACTTGTCTATGGCCTGGAAACCTTGACTATCTTTGATCCACGAGCTAGTCAACTAGAGGCTCCCTAGGGACAGAGTATTGTCTATGTATCCACAAATGTATTTGAGTTTCCAATCAATACAATTCTAGCATGGATAATAAACGATTATCATGAATGAGGAAATATAATAATAACTAATTTGTGATCACCTCTAGGGAATATTCCCAACAATTTCCATCAAATATATATTGATATATAGATTCTAAAGAATTATGTAATCGGAAGTCTACAATTGTCGACATACATTTCTCAACTAGATTGCAAAACCTTCCATATGATAGTGGTCCAAAGACCATGGCCATTGCAAAGTGTGAACAACACTCGGACTGAACTCAAGCGAAGGGTATAATCTAGGTAGAAATGATCTTGCTCAGTAATGGAAAGGTATTCATAAGCAATACCTACACCTGTTTTCTTCTGGAAGTCGAGTTGAGAATAATCTCGTGGTGAAACAAAGAGCAAGTATTGTAGCACAAGGGTTCACGCAGATACCCAACTATTCTCTAGATGTGGAATCTCTTTCTGATAACTTATATCATTGGCAGTACAAAATCATCTATCTCTTCAGTTCATAGATGTAGTGATCACATATAAATGTGGATCACTAGATTCAGACATATATGATTGATTCCCGATGGAATCTCACTTCTCAATCGAAATGCAAAATGCAACATAAATTATGTAAAAATCAGTAAGTCACCATACGACTTATTGTTGTCGGTACATATGGTACAACCGACATAGTGAGTTCCTTATGCATAATGATTACTCCTACAATGACGATTATCCATGTTTGTGTGTCTACAATGATGACACATTTAATCATCTAAATGTCAGAGTTTAAAATGAAGGATTTGGGTAAATCTAAATACCGCTGGTTATTACAACTTGAGCACCTTCATTCATACATTATGTTATACTACGTTTTCTATATCCAAAATATATTGGACAAATTCATTGTGGACAAATATTATCCATCCATAGCTTTCATGGTAGTTAATTCTCTAGATGTAGAGAAAGATCTATTTAGGCCAAGAGACGATGGAAATGCGATATTGGGACTCAACGTTGCATAATGCCATTGGATCCACAAAACACAATTGGTTGTGACTCAAGAATATCTATCCATATCTCCAAAGGCATCAAACATATTGTCCTAGTTTTTCAAGTTTCGGAGAAATCTGAACAATAATACCATTGGATACATTGATCAGATCCCTGCTATGTCAGATCATAGACAAGTTTAGTGTTCCTACTAGGTGTGGCAGTACTGAAATTTCGAAATTTGCCGTCTGCCATGGTAGACGGCAAAGGAGGCAACCACTGACGGCAAAGGCTTTGCCGTCGGTGAGCGGACGGCAAAAAAATTCCGGTGAAGACGTTCTTTGCCGATTGCTTTTTCAAACCGGACGGCAAAGAATCTTTCCCATGAGGGGCCAGACGGCAAATTAAATGTGACAGCACATACTCCAATGGCCTCGTTAAGTGTTAACGGCAGGCCTCCTCTCTTTGCCGTCTACCATCCCCCCTTTACCATGTGGCGGCAGACGGCAAAGGGGGGAACCAGCCCCCTCTCTCTCCCCTCTTTGCCGTCTTCCATCCCCCCTTTGCCATGCGGGGGCAGATGGCAAAGAGGGGAGAGAGAGGAGGCTGGTTCCCCCCTTTGCCATGTGGGGGAAGATGGCAAAGGGGGGAACCAACCCCCTCTCTCTCCCCTCTTTGCCGTCTGCCATCCCCCCTTTGCCATGTGGGGGCAGATGGCAAAGGGGGGAACCAGCCCCTTTTTAATTTATTTCTTATTATATCCAACATGTTTAACAATAATCAGGATATATATATATATATATATATATATATTACATCAATAAATTTCTTTCCGTACTCATAACCATATTAAAATAACTTTCATCCATAGTGCATACATATTATGCAAGTTGCATCCGTACCAAACCACATATTACACTAGTTTCATCCACATGTATACAAAGTTTCATATATATCCGTATACTACAATAGTTTCAATACTAGCTTCCATGAATCCATGGTACAAGAAATCATCTTCAAGCATTCCATCAATATAATCCAAGCTTCCCGTGAAGTGAATGTAATGTGCAAAATGACAAATAAGAAAGTTAGAAGAATAATACTAGATGAAGAAGTATATATAGGTTATTTCAGAGAGAAATTAGCTAAGTATAGGCCATTGTGGAGCTAACTAAGCTAATTATGTCATTTAGGTGGAACCCTAGCTAACTATAGGTCGTTTCGGAGCTAACTTGGGTAAATTAGGTCATTCCGGAGCAAACTATGCTTACTAAGCTATTTTGGATCTAGCTAGGCTAAATATAGGCCATTTAATACCTAAGTTAGGGGGAATAGGTCATCTAGCAGCTACGTAAGCCTTATTATGTCATTTAGGAGAGAACTTAGCTAACTATAGGTCATTTTTTATTAAATAGGTCATTTTGGCGCTAACTAAGCTAATTATGTCATTTTGTAGGATAATTAGCCAATTTAGCCTTTCTTGGATGATTCTAAGCTACGTAGAAGAAGAGAAAGAGAAGAATTAGTAAAAGAAGGAGGAGGAGGAGGAGGAGGATAAGGAGAAGGAAGAGGAGAAGAAGAAGAAGGAGGAGCTCCTTCTCCTTCTTCTCCTCCTTCTTCTTATCCTCCTCCTTCTCTTCTTCTTCTTATCTTCTTCTTCTTCTTCTTCTTCCTTCCTTTCATTTTTCCTCTTTCTTCTCCTCTTGTCCCCTTCTTCGGGCTAAATTAGCTAAGAATGCCTTTTTGGAGCTAATTATGTCATTTCGAGGATAATTAGCTAAGTATTGGTCATGTTTTATTAAATAGACCTTTTTGGAGCTAACTAAGCTAATTATCTCATTTAGGTGGAACCCTAGCTAACTATAGGTCGTTTCTGAGCTAACTTGGGTAAAATAGGTCATTCCGGAGCAAACTATGCTTATTAAGCCATTTTGGATCTAGCTAGGCTAATTATAGGCCATTTAATACCTAAGTTAGGGGGAATAGGTCATGTTGCAGCTACATAAGCCTTATTATGTCATTTAGGAGAGAACTTAGCTAACTATAGGTCATTTTTTATTAAGTAGGTCATTTTGGAGCTAACTAAGCTAATTATGTCATTTTGTAGGATAATTAGCCAATTTAGCCTTTCTTGGATGAGTCTAAGCTAGGTAGAAGAAGAGAAAGAGAAGAAGAAGTAAAAGAAGGACGAGGAGGAGGAGAAGGAGGTGGAGAAGGAGAATGAAGAGGAGAAGAAGAAGAAAATAAGAAAGAGAAGGAGAAGGAGGAAGAAGGAGGAAGAAGAAGGAGAAGGAGGAGCTCCTTCTCCTTCTTCTCCTCCTTCTTCTCCTTCTTATCCTCCTCCTTCTCTTCTTCTTCTTCTCTTCCTCTTCTTCTTCCTTCCTTTCATTTTTCCTCTTTCTTCTCCTCTTGTCCCCTTCTTCGGGCTAAATTAGCTAAGAATGCCTTGTTGGAGCTAATTATGTCATTTTGAGGATAATTAGCTAAGTATAGGTCATGTTTTATTAGATAGACCATTTTGGAGCTAACTAAGCTAATTATGTCATTTAGGTGGAACCCTAGCTAACTATAGGTCGTTTCGGAGCTAACTTGGGTAAATTAGGTCATTCCGGCGCAAACTATGCTTATTAAGCTATTTTGGATCTAGCTAGGCTAAATATAGGCCATTTAATACCTAAGTTAGGGGGAATAGGTCATCTAGCAGCTACATATGCCTTATTATGTCATTTAGGAGAGAACTTAGCTAACTATAGGTCATTTTTTATTAAATAGGTCATTTTGGAGCTAACTAAGCTAATTATGTCATTTTGTAGGATAATTAGCCAATTTAGCCTTTCTTGGATGATTCTAAGCTACGTAGAAGAAGAGAAAGAGAAGAATTATTAAAAGAAGGAGGAGGAGGAGGAGGAGGAGGAGGAGAAGGAAGAGGAGAAGAAGAAGAAAAGAAGAAGGAGAAGGAGAAGAAGGAAGAAGGAGGAAGAAGAAGGAGAAGGAGGAGCTCCTTCTCCTTCTTCTCCTCCTTCTTCTTATCCTCCTCCTTCTTTTCTTCTTCTTCTCTTCTTCTTCTTCTTCCTTCCTTATTTTTCCTCTTTCTTCTCCTCTTGTCCCCTTCTTCGGGCTAAATTAGCTAAGAATGCCTTTTTGGAGCTAATTATGTCATTTCGAGGATAATTAGCTAAGTATAGGTCATGTTTTATTAAATAGACCTTTGTGGAGCTAACTAAGCTAATTATGTCATTTAGGTGGAACCCTAGCTAACTATAGCTCGTTTCTCAGCTAACTTGGGTAAACTAGGTCATTCCGAAGCAAACTATGCTTATTAAGCCATTTTGGATCTAGCTAGGCTAATTATACGCCAGTTAATACCTAAGTTATGGGGAATAGATCGAATTGCAGTTACATAAGCCTTATTATGTCATTTAGGAGAGAACTTAGCTAACTATAGGTCATTTTTTACAAAATAGGTCATTTTGGAGCTAACTAAGCTAATTATTTCATTTTGTAGGATAATTAGCCAATTTAGCCTTTCTTGGATGAGTCTAAGCTACGTAGAAGCAGGGAAAGAGAAGAAGAAGTAAAAGAAGGACGACGAGGAGGAGGAGTAGGTGGAGAAGGAGAATGAAGAGGAGAAGAAGAAGAAAATAAGAAAGAGAAGGAGAAGGAGGAAGAAGGAGGAAGAAGAAGGAGAAGGAGGAGCTCCTTCTCCTTCTTCTCCTCGTTCTTCTCCTTCTTCTTATCCTCCTCCTTCTCTTCTTCTTCTTCTCTTCCTCTTCTTCTTCCTTCCTTTCGTTTTTCCTCTTTCTTCTCCTCTTGTCCCCTTCTTCAGGCTAAATTAGCTAATAATGCCTTTTTGGAGCTAATTATGTCATTTCGAGGATAATTAGCTAAGTATAGGTCATGTTTTATTAAATAGACCATTTTGGAGCTAACTAAGCTAATTATGTCATTTAGGTGGAACCCTAGCTAACTATAGGTCGTTTCGGAGCTAACTTGGGTAAAATAGGTCATTCCCGAGCAAACTATGCTTATTAAGCCATTTTGGATCTAGCTAGGCTAATTATAGGCCATTTACTACCTAAGTTAGGGGGAATAGGTCATCTCGCAGCTACGTAAGCCTTATTATTTTATTTAGGAGAGAACTTAGCTAACTACAGGTCATTTTTTATTAAATAGGTCAGTTTGGAGCTAACTAAGCTAATTTTGTCATTTTGTAGGATAATTAGCCAATTTAGCCTTTCTTGGATGAGTCTAAGCTATGTATAAGAAGAGAAAGAGAAGAGGAAGTAAAAGAAGGAGGAGGAGGAGGAGGAGGAGGAGAAGGAGGAGGAAGAGGAGAAGAAGATGAAAAGAAGAAGGAGAAGGAGAAGGAGGAAGAAGGAGGAAGAAGAAGGTGAAGGAGGAGCTCCTTCTCCTTCTTCTCCTCCTTCTCCTCGTTCTTCTTATCCTCCTCCTTCTCTTCTTCTTCTCTTCTTCTTCTTCTTCTTTCATTTCCTTTTTCCTCTTTCTTCTCCTCATGTCCCCTTCTTCAGGCTAAATTAGCTAAGAATGCCTTTTTGGAGCTAATTATGTCATTTCGAGGATAATTAGCAAAGTATAGGTCATGTTTTATTAAATATACCATTTTGGAGCTAACTAAGCTAATTATGTCACTTAGGTGGAACCCTAGCTAACTATAGGTTGTTTTGGAGCTAACTTGGGTAAAATAGGTCATTCGGAAGCAAACTATGTTTATTAAGCCATTTTTGATCTAGCTTGGCAAATTATAGGCCATTTAATACCTAAGTTAGGGGGAATAGGTCATCTTGCAGCTACGTAAGCCTTATTATGTCATTTAGGAGAGAACATAGCTAACTATAGGTCATTTTTTATTAAATAGGTGATTTTGGAGCTAGTGAAGCTAATTATGTCATTTTGTAGGATAATTACCCAATTTAGCCTCTCTTGGATGATTCTAAGCTACGTAGAAGAAGAGAAAGAGAAGAATTATTAAAAGAAGGAGGAGGAGGAGGAGGAGGAGGATAAGGAGAAGGAAGAGGAGAAGAAGAAGAAAAGAAGAAGGAGAAGGAGAAGAAGGAAGAAGGAGGAAGAAGAAGGAGAAGGAGGAGCTCCTTCTCCTTCTTCTCCTCCTTCTTCTTATCCTCCTCCTTCTCTTCTTCTTCTTCTCTTCTTCTTCTTCTTCCTTCCTTATTTTTCCTCTTTCTTCTCCTCTTGCCCCCTTCTTCGGGCTAAATTAGCTAAGAATGCCTTTTTGGAGCTAATTATGTCATTTCGAGGATAATTAGCTAAGTATAGGTCATGTTATATTAAATAGACCTTTGTGGAGCTAACTAAGCTAATTATGTCATTTAGGTGGAACCCTAGCTAACTATAGCTCGTTTCTCAGCTAACTTGGGTAAAATAGGTCATTCCGAAGCAAACTATGCTTATTAAGCCATTTTGGATCTAGCTAGGCTAATTATACGCCATTTAATACCTAAGTTATGGGGAATAGATCAAATTGCAGCTACATAAGCCTTATTATGTCATTTAGGAGAGAACTTAGCTAACTATAGGTCATTTTTTACAAAATAGGTCATTTTGGAGCTAACTAAGCTAATTATTTCATTTTGTAGGATAATTAGCCAATTTAGCCTTTCTTGGATGAGTCTAAGCTACGTAGAAGCAGGGAAAGAGAAGAAGAAGTAAAAGAAGGACGACGAGGAGGAGGAGTAGGTGGAGAAGGAGAATGAAGAGGAGAAGAAGAAGAAAATAAGAAAGAGAAGGAGGAGGAAGAAGGAGGAAGAAGAAGGAGAAGGAGGAGCTCCTTCTCCTTCTTCTCCTCGTTCTTCTCCTTCTTCTTATCCTCCTCCTTCTCTTCTTCTTCTTCTCTTCCTCTTCTTCTTCCTTCCTTTCGTTTTTCCTCTTTCTTCTCCTCTTGTCCCCTTCTTCAGGCTAAATTAGCTAATAATGCCTTTTTGGAGCTAATTATGTCATTTCGAGGATAATTAGCTAAGTATAGGTCATGTTTTATTAAATAGACCATTTTGGAGCTAACTAAGCTAATTATGTCATTTAGGTGGAACCCTAGCTAACTATAGGTCGTTCCGGAGCTAACTTGGGTAAAATAGGTCATTCCGGAGCAAACTATGCTTATTAAGCCATTTTGGATCTAGCTAGGCTAATTATAGGCCATTTACTACCTAAGTTAGGGGGAATAGGTCATCTCGTAGCTACGTAAGCCTTATTATTTCATTTAGGAGAGAACTTAGCTAACTACAGGTCATTTTTTATTAAATAGGTCAGTTTGGAGCTAACTAAGCTAATTTTGTCATTTTGTAGGATAATTAGCCAATTTAGCCTTTCTTGGATGAGTCTAAGCTATGTATAAGAAGAGAAAGATAAGAGGAAGTAAAAGAAGGAGGAGGAGGAGGAGGAGAAGGAGGAGGAAGAGGAGAAGAAGATGAAAAGAAGAAGGAGAAGGAGAAGGAGGAAGAAGGAGGAAGAAGAAGGAGAAGGAGGAGCTCCTTCTCCTTGTTCTTCTTATCCTCCTCCTTCTCTTCTTCTTCTCTTCTTCTTCTTCTTCTTTCATTTCCTTTTTCCTCTTTCTTCTCCTCTTGTCCCCTTCTTCAGGCTAAATTAGCTAATAATGCCTTTTTGGAGCTAATTATGTCATTTCGAGGATAATTAGCAAAGTATAGGTCATGTTTTATTAAATATAGCATTTTGGATCTAACTAAGCTAATTATGTCACTTAGGTGGAACCCTAGCTAACTATAGGTTGTTTTGGAGCTAACTTGGGTAAAATAGGTCATTCGGAAGCAAACTATGTTTATTAAGCCATTTTTGATCTAGCTTGGAAAATTATAGGCCATTTAATACCTAAGTTAGGGGGAATAGGTCATCTTGCAGCTACGTAAGCCTTATTATGTCATTTAGGAGAGAACATAGCTAACTATAGGTCATTTTTTATTAAATAGGTGATTTTGGAGCTAGTGAAGCTAATTATGTCATTTTGTAGGATAATTAGCCAATTTAGCCTTTCTTGGATGAGTCTAAGCTACGTAGATGAAGAGAAAGAGAAGAAGAAGTAAAAGGAGGAGGAGGAGGAGGAGGAGAAGGAGAAGGAAGAGGAGAAGAAGAAGAAAAGAAGAAGGAGAAGAAGAAGGAGGAAGAAGGAGGAAGAAGGAGGAGTCAGAGGAGCTCCTTCTCCTTCTTCTCCTCCTTCTTCTCCTTGTTCTTATCCTCCTCCTTCTCTTCTTCTTCTTCTTCCTTCCTTTCATTTTTCCTCTTTCTTCTCCTCTTGTCCCCTTCTTCGGGCTAAATTAGCTAAGAATGCCTTTTTGGAGCTAATTATGTCATTTCGAGGATAATTAGCTAAGTATAGGTCATGTTTTATTAAATAGTTCTTTTTGGAGCTAACTAAGCTAATTATGTCATTTAGGTGGAACCCTAGCTAACTATAGGTCGTTTCTGAGCTAACTTGGGTAAAATAGGTCATTCCGGAGCAAACTATGCTTATTAAGCCATTTTGGATCTAGCTAGGCTAATTATAGGCCATTTAATACCTAAGTTAGGGGGAATAGGTCATGTTGCAGCTACATAAGCCTTATTATGTCATTTAGGAGAGAACTTAGCTAACTATAGGTCATTTTTTGTTAAATAGGTCATTTTGGAGCTAACTAAGCTAATTATGTCATTTTGTAGGATAATTAGCAAATTTAGCCTTTCTTGGAAGAGTCTAAGCTACGTAGAAGAAGGGAAAGAGAAGAAGAAGTAAAATAAGGACGAGGAGGAGGAGGAGGAGGTGGAGAAGGAGAATGAAGAGGAGAAGAAGAAGAAAATAAGAAAGAGAAGGAGAAGGAGGAAGGAGGAAGAAGAAGGAGAAGGAGGAGCTCCTTCTCCTTCTTCTCCTCCTTCTTCTCCTTCTTCTTATCCTCCTCCTTCTCTTCTTCTTCTTCTCTTCCTCTTCTTCTTCCTTCCTTTCTTTTTTCCTCTTTCTTCTCCTCTTGTCCCCTTGTTGAGGCTAAATTAGCTAAGAATGCCTTTTTGGAGCTAATTATGTCATTTCGAGGATAATTAGCTAAGTATAGGTCATGTTTTATTAAATAGACTATTTTGGAGCTAACTAAGCTAATTATGTCATTTAGGTGGAACCCTAGATAACTATTGGTCGTTTCGGAGCTAACTTGGGTAAAATAGGTCATTCCGGAGCAAACTATGCTTATTAAGCCATTTTGGATCTAGCTAGGCTAGTTATAGGCCATTTAATACCTAAGTTAGGGGGAATAGGTCATCTCGCAGCTACGTAAGCCTTATTATGTCATTTAGGAGACAACTTAGCTAACTATAGGTCATTTTTTATTAAATAGGTCAGTTTGGAGCTAACTAAGCTAATTTTGTCATTTTGTAGGATAATTAGCCAATTTAGCCTTTCTTGGATGAGTCTAAGCTATGTAGAAGAAGAGAAAGAGAAGAAGAAGTAAAATAAGGACGAGGAGGAGGAGGAGGAGGAGAAGGAGGAGGAAGAGGAGAAGAAGAAGAAAAGAAGAAGGAGAAGGAGAAGGAGGAAGAAGGAGGAAGAAGACGGAGAAGTAGGAGCTCCTTCTCCTTCTTCTCCTCCTTCTCCTCCTTCTTCTTATCCTCCTCCTTCTCTTCTTCTTCTCTTCTTCTTCTTCTTCTTCTTCTTTCCTTTCATTTTTCCTCTTTCTTCTCCTCTTGTCCCCTTCTTCAGGCTAAATTAGCTAAGAATGCCTTTTTGGAGCTAATTATGTCATTTCGAGGATAATTAGCAAAGTATAGGTCATGTTTTATTAAATATACCATTTTGGAGCTAACTAAGCTAATTATGTCATGTAGGTGGAACCCTAGCTAACTATTGGTCGTTTCGGGGCTAACTTGGGTAAAATAGGTCATTCCGAAGCAAACTATGCTTATTAAGCCATTTTGGATCTAGCTAGGCTAATTATAGGCCATTTAATACCTAAGTTAGGGCGAATAGGTCATCTAGCAGCTACGTAAGCCTTATTATGTCATTTAGGAGAGAACTTAGCTAACTATAGGTCATTTTTTATTAAATAGGTCATTTTGGAGCTAACTAAGCTAATTATGTCATTTTGTAGGATAATTAGCCAATTTAGCCTTTCTTGGATGAATCTAACCTAGGTAGAAGAAGAGAAAGAGAAGAAGAAGTAAAAGAAGGACGAGGAGGAGGAGGAGGAGGTGGAGAAGGAGAATGAAGAGGAGAAGAAGAAGAAAATAAGAAAGAGAAGGAGAAGGAGGAAGAAGGAGGAAGAAGAAGGAGAAGGAGGAGCTCCTTCTCCTTCTTCTCCTCCTTCTTCTCCTTCTTCTTATCCTCCTCCTTCTCTTCTTCTTCTTCTCTTCCTCTTCTTCTTCCTTCCTTTCATTTTTCCACTTTCTTCTCCTCTTGTCCCCTTCTTCGGGCTAAATTAGCTAAGAATGCCTTTTTGCAGCTAATTATGTCATTTCGAGGATAATTAGCTAAGTATAGGCTATATTTTATTAAATAGACCATTTTGGAGCTAACTAAGCTAATTATGTCATTTAGGTGGAACCCTAGCTAACTATAGGTCGTTTCGGAGCTAACTTGGGTAAATTAGGTCATTCCGGAGCAAACTATGCTTATTAAGCCATTTTGGATCTAGCTAGGCTAAATATAGGCCATTTAATACCTAAGTTAGGGGGAATAGGTCATCTAGCAGCTACGTAAGCCTTATTATGTCATTTAGGAGAGAACTTAGCTAACTATAGGTCATTTTTTATTAAATAGGTCATTTTGGAGCTAACTAAGGTAATTATGTCATTTTGTAGGATAATTAGCCAATTTAGCCTTTCTTGGATGATTCTAAGCTACGTAGAAGAAGAGAAAGAGAAGAATTAGTAAAAGAAGGAGGAGGAGGAGGAGGAGGAGAAGGAAGACGAGAAGAAGAAGAAAAGAAGAAGGAGAAGGAGAAGGAGGAAGAAGGAGGAAGAAGAAGGAGAAGGAGGAGCTCCTTCTCCTTCTTCTGCTCCTTCTTCTTATCCTCCTCCTTCTCTTCTTCTTCTACTCTTCTTCTTCTCTTCTTCTTCTCTTCTTCTTCTTCTTCCTTCCTTTCATTTTTCCTCTTTCTTCTCCACTTGTCCCCTTCTGCGGGCTAAATTAGCTAAGAATGCCTTTTTGGAGCTAATTATGTCATTTCGAGGATAATTAGCTAAGTATAGGTCATGTTTTATTAAATAGACCTTTTTGGAGCTAACTAAGCTAATTATGTCATTTAGGTGGAACCCTAGCTAAATATAGGTCGTTTCTCAGCTAACTTGGGTAAAATAGGTCATTCCGGAGCAAACTATGCTTATTAAGCCATTTTGGATCTAGCTAGGCTAATTATAGGCCATTTAATACCTAAGTTATGGGGAATAGGTCATGTTGCAGCTACATAAGCCTTATTATGTCATCTAGGAGAGAACTTAGCTAACTATAGGTCATTTTTTCTTAAATAGGTCATTTTGGAGCTAACTAAGCTAGTTATGTCATTTTGTAGGATAATTAGCCAATTTAGGCTTTCTTAGATGAGTCTAAGCTACGTAGAAGAAGGGAAAGAGAAGAAGAAGTAAAAGAAGGACGACGAGGAGGAGGAGGAGGTGGAGAAGGAGAATGAAGAGGAGAAGAAGAAGAAAATAAGAAAGAGAAGGAGAAGGAGGAAGAAGGAGGAAGAAGAAGGAGAAGGAGGAGCTCCTTCTCCTTCTTCTCCTCCTGTTTCTCCTTCTTCTTATCCTCCTCCTTCACTTCTTCTTCTTCTCTTCCGCTTCTTCTTCCTTCCTTTCATTTTTCCTCTTTCTTCTCCTCTTGTCCCCTTCTTTAGGCTAAATTAGCTAAGAATGCCTTTTTGAAGCTAATTATGTCATTTCGAGGATAATTAGCTAAGTATAGGTCAAGTTTTATTAAATAGACCATTTTGGAGCTAACTAAGCTAATTATGTCATTTAGGTGGAACCCTAGCTAACTATAGGTCGTTTCGGAGCTAACTTGGGTAAAATAGGTCATTCCGGAGCAAACTATGCTTATTAAGCCATTTTGGCTCTAGCTAGGCTAATTATAGGCCATTTAATACCTAAGTTAGGGGGAATAGGTCATCTCGCATCTACGTAAGCCTTATTATGTCATTTAGGAGAGAACTTAGCTAACTATATGTCATTTTTTATTAAATAGGTCAGTTTGGAGCTAACTAAGCTAATTTTGTCATTTTGTAGGATAATTAGCCAATTTAGCCTTTCTTGGATGAGTCCAAGCTATGTCGAAGAAGAGAAAGAGAAGAATAAGTAAAAGAAGGAGGAGGAGGAGGAGGAGGAGGAGAAGGAGGAGGAAGAGGAGAAGAAGATGAAAAGAAGAAGGAGAAGGAGAAGGAGGAAGAAGGAGGAAGAAGAAGGAGAAGGAGGAGCTCCTTCTACTTATTCTCCTCCTTCTCCTCCTTCTTCTTATCCTCCTCCTTCTCTTCTTCTTCTCTTGTTCTTCTTCTTCTTCTTCTTTCCTTTCCTTTTTCCTCTTTCTTCTCCTCTTGTCCCCTTCTTCAGGCTAAATTAGCTAAGAATGCCTTTTTGGAGCTAATTATGTCATTTCGAGGATAATTAGCGAAGTATAGGTCATGTTTTGTTAAATATACCATTTTGGAGCTAACTAAGCTAATTATGTCATTTAGATGGAACACTAGCTAACTATAGGTCGTTTCGGAGCTAACTTGGGTAAAATAGGTCATTCCGAAGCAAACTATGTTTATTAAGCCATTTTGGATCTAGCTAGGCTAATTATAGGCCATTTAATACCTAAGTTAGGGGGAATAGGTCATCTTGCAGCTACGATTTAGGAGAGAACATAGCTAACTATAGGTCATTTTTTATTAAATAGGTGATTTTGGAGCTAACTAAGCTAATTATGTCATTTTGTAGGATAATTAGCCAATTTAGCCTTTCTTGGATGAGTCTAAGCTACGTAGATGAAGAGAAAGAGAAGAAGAAGTAAAAGGAGGAGGAGGAGGAGGAGGAGAAGGAGAAGGAAGAGGAGAAGAAGAAGAAAAGAAGAAGGAGAAGAAGAAGGAGGAAGAAGAAGGAGACAGAGGAGCTCCTTCTCCTTCTTCTCCTCCTTCTTCTCCTTGTTCTTGTCCTCCTCCTTCTCTTCTTCTTCTTCTTCCTTCCTTTCATTTTTCCTCTTTCTTCTCCTCTTGTCCCCTTCTTCGGGCTAAATTAGCTAAGAATGCCTTTTGGGAGCTAATTATGTCATTTCGAGGATAATTAGCTAAGTATAGGTCATGTTTTATTAAATAGTCCTTTTTGGAGCTAACTAAGCTAATTATGTCATTTAGGTGGAACCCTAGCTAACTATAGGTCGTTTCTGAGCTAACTTGGGTAAAATAGGTCATTCCGGAGCAAACTATGCTTATTAAGCCATTTTGGATCTAGCTAGGCTAATTATAGGCCATTTAATACCTAAGTTAGGGGGAATAGGTCATGTTGCAGCTACATAAGCCTTATTATGTAATTTACGAGAGAACTTAGCTAACTATAGGTCATTTTTTGTTAAATAGGTCATTTTGGAGCTAACTAAGCTAATTATGTCATTTTGTAGGATAATTAGCCAATTTAGCCTTTCTTGGATGAGTCTAATTAGCTACGTAGAAGAAGGGAAAGAGAAGAAGTAAAAGAAGGACGACGAGGAGGAGGAGGAGGTGGAGAAGGAGAATGAAGAGGAGAAGAAGAAGAAAATAAGAAAGAGAAGGAGAAGGAGGAAGAAGGAGGAAGAAGAAGGAGAAGGAGGAGCTCCTTCTCCTTCTTCTCCTCCTTCTTCTCCTTCTTCTTATCCTCCTCCTTCTCTTCTTCTTCTTCTCTTCCGCTTCTTCTTCCTTCCTTTCATTTTTCCTCTTTCTTCTCCTCTTGTCCCCTTCTTCAGGCTAAATTAGATAAGAATGCCTTTTTGGAGCTAATTATGTTATTTCGAGGATAATTCGCTAAGTATAGGTCATGTTTTATTAAATAGACCATTTTGGAGCTAACTAAGCTAATACGTCATTTAGGTGGAACCCTAGCTAACTATAGGTCGTTTCGGAGCTAACTTGGGTAAAATAGGTCATTCCGGAGCAAACTATGCTTATTAAGCCATTTTGGAACTAGCTAGGCTAATTATAGGCCATTTAATACCTAAGTTAGGGGGAATAGGTCATCTCGCAGCTTCGTAGGTCTTATTATGTCATTTAGGAGACAACTTAGCTAACTATAGGTCACTTTTCATTAAATAGGTCAGTTTGGAGCTAACTAAGCTAATTTTGTCATTTTGTAGGATAATTAGCCAATTTAGCCTTTCTTGGATGAGTCTAAGCTATGTAGAAGAAGAGAAAGAGAAGAAGAAGTAAAATAAGGACGAGGAGGAGGAGGAGGAGGAGAAGGAGGAGGAAGAGGAGAAGAAGAAGAAAAGAAGGAGAAGGAGAAGGAGGAAGAAGGAGGAAGAAGAAGGAGAAGTAGGAGCTCCTTCTCCTTCTTCTCCTCCTTCTCCTCCTTCTTCTTATCCTCCTCCTTCTCTTCTTCGTCTCTTCTTCTTCTTCTTCTTATTTCCTTTCATTTTTACTCTTTCTTCTCCTCTTGTCCCCTTCTTCAGGCTAAATTAGCTAAGAATGCCTTTTTGGAGCTAATTATGTCATTTCTAGGATAAATAGCAAAGTATAGGTCATGTTTTATTAAATATACCATTTTGGAGCTAACTAAGCTAATTATGTCATGTAGGTGGAACCCTAGCTAACTATAGGTCGTTTCGGAGCTAACTTGGGTAAAATAGGTCATTTCGAAGCAAACTATGCTTATTAAGCTATTTTGGATCTAGCTAGGCTAATTATAGGCCATTTAATACCTAAGTTAGGGGGAATAGGTCATCTAGCAGCTACGTAAGCCTTATTATGTCATTTAGGAGAGAACTTAGCTAACTATAGGTCATTTTTTATTAAATAGGTCATTTTGGAGCTAACTAAGCTAATTATGTCATTTTGTAGGATAATTAGCCAATTTAGCCTTTCTTGGATGAGTCTAAGCTAGGTAGAAGAAGAGAAAGAGAAGAAGAAGTAAAAGAAGGACGAGGAGGAGGAGGAGGAGGTGGAGAAGGAGAATGACGAGGAGAAGAAGAAGAAAATAAGAAAGAGAAGGAGAAGGAGGAAGAAGGAGGAAGAAGAAGGAGAAGGAGGAGCTCCTTCTCCTTCTTCTCCTGCTTCTTCTCCTTATTCTTATCCTCCTCCTTCTCTTCTTCTTCTTCTCTTCCTCTTCTTCTTCCTTCCTTTCATTTTTCCTCTTTCTTCTCCTCTTGTCCCCTTCTTGAGGCTAAATTAGGTAAGAATGCCTTTTTGGAGCTAATTATGTCATTTCGAGGATAATTAGCTAAGTATAGGTCATGTTTTATTAAATAGACCATTTTGGAGCTAACTAAGCTAATTATGTCATTTAGGTGGAACCCTAGCTAACTATAGGTCGTTTCGGAGCTAACTTGGGTAAAATAGGTCATTCCGGAGCAAACTATGCTTATTAAGCCATTTTGGCTCTATCTAGGCTAATTATAGGCCATTTAATACCTAAGTTAGGGGGAATAGATCATCTCGCAGCTACGTAAGCCCTATTATGTCATTTAGGAGACAACTTAGCTAACTATAGGTCATTTTTTTATTAAATAGGTCAGTTTGGAGCTAACTAAGCTAATTTTGTCATTTTGTAGGATAATTAGCCAATTTAGCCTTTCTTGGATGAGTCTAAGCTATGTAGAAGAAGATAAAGAGAAGAATAAGTAAAAGAAGGAGGAGGAGGAGGAGGAGGAGGAAGAGGAGAAGAAGATGAAAAGAAGAAGGAGAAGGAGAAGGAGGAAGAAGGAGGAAGAAGAAGGAGAAGGAGGAGCTCCTTCTCCTTCTTCTCCTCCTTCTCCTCCTTCTTCTTATCCTCCTCCTTCTCTTCTTCTTCTCTTGTTCTTCATCTTCTTCTTTTCTTTCCTTTTTCCTCTTTCTTCTCCTCTTGTCCCCTTCTTCAGGCTAAATTAGCTAAGAATGCCTTTTTGGAGCTAATTATGTCATTTCAAGGATAATTAGCAAAGTATAGGTCATGTTTTATTAAATATACCATTTTGGAGCTAACTAAGCTAATTATGTCATTTAGGTGGAACCCTAGCTAACTATAGGTCGTTTCGGAGCTAACTTGGGTAAAATAGGTCATTCCAAAGCAAACTATGTTTATTAAGCCATTTTGGATCTAGGTAGGCTAATTATAGGCCATTTAATACGTAAGTTAGGGGGAATAGGTCATCTTGCAGCTACGTAAGCCTTATTATGTCATTTAGGACAGAACATAGCTAACTATAGGTCATTTTTTATTAAATAGGTGATTTTGGAGCTAACTAAGCGAATTATGTCATTTTGTAGGATAATTAGCCAATTTAGCCTTTCTTGAATGAGTCTAAGCTACGTAGATGAAGAGAAAGAGAAGAAGAAGTAAAAGGAGGAGGAGGAGGAGGAGAAGGAGAAGGAAGAGGAGAAGAAGAAGAAAAGAAGAAGGAGAAGAAGAAGGAGGAAGAAGGAGGAAGAAGAAAGAGACAGAGGAGCTCCTTCTCCTTCTTCTCCTCCTTCTTCTCCTTGTTCTTATCCTCCTCCTTCTCTTCTTCTTCTTCTTCCTTCCTTTCATTTTTCCTCTTTCTTCTCCTCTTGTCCCCTTCTTCAGGCTAAATTAGCTAAGAATGCCTTTTTGGAGCTAATTATGTCATTTCGAGGATAATTAGCTAAGTATAGGTCATGTTTTATTAAATAGTCCTTTTTGGAGCTAACTAAGCTAATTATGTCATTTAGGTGGAACCCTAGCTAACTATAGGTCGTTTCTGAGCTAACTTGGGTAAAATAGGTCATTCCGGAGCAAACTATGCTTATTAAGCCATTTTGGATCTAGCTAGGCTAATTATAGGCCATTTAATACCTAAGTTAGGGGGAATAGGTCATGTTGCAGCTACATAAGCCTTATTATGTCATTTAGGAGAGAACATAGCTAACTATAGGTCATTTTTTGTTAAATAGGTCATTTTGGAGCTAACTAAGCTAATTATGTCATTTTGTAGGATAATTAGCCAATTTAGGCTTTCTTGGATGAGTCTAAGCTACGTAGAAGAAGGGAAAGAGAAGAAGAAGTAAAAGAAGGACAACGAGGAGGAGGAGGAGGTGGAGAAGGAGAATGAAGAGGAGAAGAAGAAGAAAATAAGAAAGAGAAGGAGAAGGAGGAAGAAGGAGGAAGAAGAAGGAGAAGGAGGAGCTCCTTCTCCTTCTTCTCCTCCTTCTTCTCCTGCTTCTTATCCTCCTCCTTCTCTTCTTCTTCTTCTCTTCCTCTTCTTCTTCCTTCCTTTCATTTTTCCTCTTTCTTCTCCTCTTGTCCCCTTCTTCAGGCTAAATTAGCTAAGAATGCCTTTTTGGAGCTAATTATGTCATTTCGAGGATAATTAGCTAAGTATAGGTCATGTTTTATTAAATAGTCCTTTTTTGAGCTAACTAAGCTAATTATGTCATTTAGGTGGAAGCCTAGCTAACTATAGGTCGTTTCGGAGCTAACTTGGGTAAAATAGGTCATTCCGGAGCAAACTATGCTTATTAAGCCATTTTGGAACTAGCTAGGATAATTATAGGCCATTTAATACCTAAGTTAGGGGGAATAGGTCATCTCGCAGCTACGTAAGCCTTATTATGTCATTTAGGAGACAACTTAGCTAACTATAGGTCATTTTTTATTAAATAGGTCAGTTTGGAGCTAACTAAGCTAATTTTGACATTTTATAGGATAATTAGCCAATTTAGCCTTTCTTGGATGAGTCTAAGCTATGTAGAAGAAGAGAAAGAGAAGAAGAAGTAAAAGAAGGACGAGGAGGAGGAGGAGGAGCAGGAGGAAGAGGAGAAGAAGAAGAAAAGAAGAAGGAGAAGGAGAAGGAGGAAGAAGGAGGAAGAAGAAGGAGAAGTAGGAGCTCCTTCTCCTTCTTCTCCTCCTTCTCCTCCTTCTTCTTATCCTCCTCCTTCTCTTCTTCTTCTCGTCTTCTTCTTCTTCTTCTTTCCTTTCATTTTTCCTATTTCTTCTCCTCTTGTCCCCTTCTTCAGGCTAAATTAGCTAAGAATCCCTTTTTGGAGCTAATTATGTCATTTCGAGGATAATTAGCAAAGTATAGGTCATGTTTTATTAAATATACCATTTTGGAGCTAACTAAGCTAATTATGTCATGTAGGTGGAACCCTAGCTAACTATAGGTCGTTTCGGAGCTAACTTGGGTAAAATAGGTCATTCCGAAGCAAACTATGCTTATTAAGCCATTTTGGATCTAGCTAGGCTAATTATAGGCCATTTAATACCTAAGTTAGGGGGAATAGGTCATCTAGCAGCTACGTAAGCCTTATTATGTCATTTAGGAGAGAACTTAGCTAACTATAGGTCATTTTTTATTAAATAGGTCATTTTGGAGCTAACTAAGCTAATTATGTCATTTTGTAGGATAATTAGCCAATTTAGCCTTTCTTGGATGAGTCTAAGCTAGGTAGAAGAAGAGAAAGACAAGAAGAAGTAAAAGAAGGACGAGGAGGACGAGGAGGAGGTGGAGAAGGAGAATGACGAGGAGAAGAAGAAGAAAATAAGAAAGAGAAGGAGAAGGAGGAAGCTCCTCCTTCTCCTTCTTCTTCCTCCTTCTTCTCCTTCTTCTTCTCCTCCTCCTTCTCTTCTTCTTCTTCTCTTCTTCTTCTTCTTCCTTCCTTTCATTTTTCCTCTTTCTTCTCCTCTTGTCCCCTTCTTCGGGCTAAATTAGCTAAGAATGCCTTTTTGCAGCTAATTATGTCATTTCGAGGATAATTAGCTAAGTATAGGTCATGTTTTATTAAATAGACCATTTTGGAGCTAACTAAGCTAATTATGTCATTTAGGTGGAACCCTAGCTAACTATAGGTCGTTTCGGATCTAACTTGGGTAAATTAGGTCATTCCGGAGCAAACTATGCTTATTAAGCCATTTTGGATCTAGCTAGGCTAAATATCGGCCATTTAATACCTAAGTTAGGGGGAATAGGTCATCTAGCAGCTACGTAAGACTTATTATGTCATTTAGGAGAGAAGTTAGCTAACTATAGGTCATTTTTTATTAAATAGGTCATTTTGGAGCTAACTAAGCTAATTATGTCATTTTGTAGGATAATTAGCCAATTTAGCCTTTCTTGGATGATTCTAAGCTACGTAGAAGAAGAGAAAGAGAAGAATAAGTAAAAGAAGGACGAGGAGGAGGAGGAGGAGGTGGAGAAGGAGAATGACGAGGAGAAGAAGAAGAAAATAAGAAAGAGAAGGAGAAGGAGGAAGAAGGAGGAAGAAGAAGGAGAAGGAGGAGCTCCTTCTCCTTCTTCTCCTCCTTATTCTCCTTATTCTTATCCTCCTCCTTCTCTTCTTCTTCTTCTCTTCCTCTTCTTCTTCCTTCCTTTCATTTTTCCTCTTTCTTCTCCTCTTGTCCCCTTCTTGAGGCTAAATTAGCTAAGAATGCCTTTTTGGAGCTAATTATGTCATTTCGAGGATAATTAGCTAAGTATAGGTCATGTTTTATTAAATAGACCATTTTGGAGCTAACTAAGCTAATTATGTCATTTAGGTGGAACCCAAGCTAACTATAGGTCGTTTCGGAGCTAACTTGGGTAAAATAGGTCATTCCGGAGCAAACTATGCTTATTAAGCCATTTTTGCTCTAGCTAGGCTAATTATAGGCCATTTAATACCTAAGTTAGGGGGAATAGATCATCTCGCAGCTACGTAAGCCCTATTATGTCATTTAGGAGACAACTTAGCTAACTATAGGTCATTTTTTATTAAATAGGTCAGTTTGGAGCTAACTAAGCTAATTTTGTCATTTTGTAGGATAATTAGCCAATTTAGCCTTTCTTGGATGAGTCTAAGCTATGTAGAAGAAGAGAAAGAGAAGAATAAGTAAAAGAAGGAGGAGGAGGAGGAGGAGGAGGAAGAGGAGAAGAAGAAGAAAAGAAGACGGAGAAGGAGAAGGAGGAAGAAGGAGGAAGAAGAAGGAGAAGGAGGAGCTCCTTCTCCTTCTTCTCCTCCTTCTTCTTATCCTCCTCCTTCTCTTCTTCTTCTTCTCTTCTTCTTCTTCTTATTCTTCCTTCCTTTCATTTTTCCTCTTTCTTCTCCACTTGTCCCCTTCTTCGGGCTAAATTAGCTAAGAATGCCTTTTTGGAGCTAATTATGTCATTTCGAGGATAATTAGCAAAGTATAGGTCATGTTTTATTAAATAGACCATTTTGGAGCTAAATAAGCTAATTATGTCATTTAGGTGGAAACCTAGCTAACTATAGGTCGTTTCTGAGCTAACTTGGGTAAAATAGGTCATTTCGGAGCAAACTATGCTTATTAAGCCATTTTGGATCTAGCTAGGGTAATTATAGGCCATTTAATACCTAAGTTAGGGGGAATAAGTCATATTGCAGCTACATAAGCCTTATTATGTCATTTAGGAGAGAACTTAGCTAAGTATAGCTCATTTTTTATTAAATAGGTCAGTTTGGAGCTAACTAAGCTAATTTTGTCATTTTGTAGGATAATTAGCCAATTTAGCCTTTCTTGGATGAGTCTAAGCTATGTAGAAGAAGAGAAAGAGAAGAAGAAGTAAAAGAAGTAGGAGGAGGAGAAGGAGGAGGAAGAGGAGAAGAAGATGAAAAGAAGAAGGAGAAGGAGAAGGAGGAAGAAGGAGGAAGAAGAAGGAGAAGGAGGAGCTCCTTCTCCTTCTTCTCCTCCTTCTCCTCCTTCTTCTTATCCTCCTCCTTCTCTTCTTCTTCTCTTCTTCTTCTTCTTCTTCTTCTTCTTCTTTCCTTTCCTTTTTCCTCTTTCTTCTCCTCTTGTCCCCTTCTTCAGGCTAAATTAGCTAAGAATGCCTTTTTGGAGCTAATTATGTCATTTCGAGGATAATTAGCAAAGTATAGGTCATGTTTTATTAAATATACCATTTTGGAGCTAACTAAGCTAATTATGTCATTTAGGTGGAACCGTAGCTAACTATAGGTCGTTTCGGAGCTAACTTGGGTAAAATAGGTCATTCCGGAGCGAACTATGCTTATTAAGCCATTTTGGATCTAGCTAGGCTAAATATCGGCCATTTAATACCTAAGTTAGGGGGAATAGGTCATCTAGCAGCTACGTAAGACTTATTATGTCATTTACGAGAGAACTTAGCTAACTATAGGTCATTTTTTATTAAATAGGTCATTTTGGAGCTAACTAAGCTAATTATGTCATTTTGTAGGATAATTAGCCAATTTAGCCTTTCTTGGATGATTCTAAGCTACGTAGAAGAAGAGAAAGAGAAGAATTAGTAAAAGAAGGAGGAGGAGGAGGAGGAGGAGGAGAAGGAAGAGGAGAAGAAGAAGAAAAGAAGAAGGAGAAGGAGAAGGAGGAAGAAGGAGGAAGAAGAAGGAGAAGGAGGAGCTCCTTCTCCTTCTTCTGCTCCTTCTTCTTATCCTCCTCCTTCTCTTCTTCTTCTTCTCTTCTTCTTCTTCTCTTCTTCTTATTCTTCCTTCCTTTCATTTTTCCTCTTTCTTCTCCACTTGTCCCCTTCTTCGGGCTAAATTAGCTAAGAATGCCTTTTTGGAGCTAATTATGTCATTTCGAGGATAATTAGCAAAGTATAGGTCATGTTTTATTAAATAGACCTTTTTGGAGCTAACTAAGCTAATTATGTCATTTAGGTGGAACCCTAGCTAACTATAGGTCGTTTCTGAGCTAACTTGGGTAAAATAGGTCATTTCGGAGCAAACTATGCTTATTAAGCCATTTTGGATCTAGCTAGGGTAATTATAGGCCATTTAATACCTAAGTTATGGGGAATAGGTCATATTGCAGCTACATAAGCCTTATTATGTCATTTAGGAGAGAACTTAGCTAACTATAGGTCATTTTTTTTTAAATAGGTCATTTTGGAGCTAACTAAGCTAATTATGTCATTTTGTAGGATAATTAGCCAATTTAGCCTTTCTTGGATGAGTCTAAGCTACGTAGTAGAAGGGAAAGAGAAGAAGAAGTAAAAGAAGGACGACAAGGAGGAGGAGGAGGTGGAGAAGGAGAATGAAGAGGAGAAGAAGAAGAAAATAAGAAAGAGAAGGAGAAGGAGGAAGAAGGAGGAAGAAGAAGGAGAAGGAGGAGCTCCTTCTCCTTCTTCTCCTCCTTCTTCTCGTTCTTCTTATCCTCCTCCTTCACTTCTTCTTCTTCTCTTCCTCTTCTTCTTCCTTCCTTTCATTTTTCCTCTTTCTTTTCCTCTTGTCCCCTTCTTCAGGCTAAATTAGCTAAGAATGCCTTTTTGGAGCTAGTTATGTCATTTCGAGGATAATTAGCTAAGTATAGGTCATGTTTTATTAAATAGACCATTTTGGAGCTAACTAAGCTAATTATGTCATTTAGGTGGAACCCTAGCTAACTATAGGTCGTTTCGGAGCTAACTTGGGTAAAATAGGTCATTCCGGAGCAAACTATGCTTATTAAGCCATTTTGGATCTAGCTAGGCTAATTATAGGCCATTTAATACCTAAGTTAGGGGGAATAAGTCATCTCGCAGCTACGTAAGCCTTATTATGTCATTTAGGAGAGAACTTAGCTAAGTATAGCTCATTTTTTATTAAATAGGTCAGTTTGGAGCTAACTAAGCTAATTTTGTCATTTTGTAGGATAATTAGCCAATTTAGCCTTTCTTGGATGAGTTTAAGCTATGTAGAAGAAGAGAAAGAGAAGAAGAAGTAAAAGAAGGAGGAGGAGGAGAAGGAGGAGGAAGAGGAGAAGAAGATGAAAAGAAGAAGGAGAAGGAGAAGGAGGAAGAAGGAGGAAGAAGAAGGAGAAGGAGGAGCTCCTTCTCCTTCTTCTCCTCCTTCTCCTCCTTCTTCTTATCCTCCTCCTTCTCTTCTTCTTCTCTTCTTCTTCTTCTTCTTCTTCTTCTTCTTTCCTTTCCTTTTTCCTCTTTCTTCTCCTCTTGTCCCCTTCTTCAGGCTAAATTAGCTAAGAATGCCTTTTTGGAGCTAATTATGTCATTTCGAGGATAATTAGCAAAGTATAGGTCATGTTTTATTAAATATACCATTTTGGAGCTAACTAAGCTAATTATGTCATTTAGGTGGAACCCTAGCTAACTATAGGTCGTTTAGGAGCTAACTTGGGTAAATTAGGTCATTCCGGAGCGAACTATGCTTATTAAGATATTTTGGATCTAGCTAGGCTAAATATCGGCCATTTAATACCTAAGTTAGGGGGAATAGGTCATCTAGCAGCTACGTAAGACTTATTATGTCATTTAGGAGAGAACTTAGCTAACTATAGGTCATTTTTTATTAAATAGGTCATTTTGGAGCTAACTAAGCTAATTATGTCATTTTGTAGGATAATTAGCCAATTTAGCCTTTCTTGGATGATTCTAAGCTACGTAGAAGAAGAGAAAGAGAAGAATTAGTAAAAGAAGGAGGAGGAGGAGGAGGAGGAGGAGAAGGAAGAGGAGAAGAAGAAGAAAAGAAGAAGGAGAAGGAGAAGGAGGAAGAAGGAGGAAGAAGAAGGAGAAGGAGGAGCTCCTTCTCCTTCTTCTGCTCCTTCTTCTTATCCTCCTCCTTCTCTTCTTCTTCTTCTCTTCTTCTTCTTCTCTTCCTCTTCTTCTTCCTTCCTTTCATTTTTCCTCTTTCTTCTCCTCTTGTCCCCTTCTTCGGGCTAAATTAGCTAAGAATGCCTTTTTGCAGCTAATTATGTCATTTCGAGGATAATTAGCTAAGTATAGGTCATGTTTTATTAAATAGACCTTTTTGGAGCTAACTAAGCTAATTATGTCATTTAGGTGGAACCCTAGCTAACTATAGGTCGTTTCCGAGCTAACTTGGGTAAAATAGGTCATTTCGGAGCAAACTATGCTTATTAAGCCATTTTAGATCTTAGCTAGGGTAATTATAGGCCATTTAATACCTAAGTTATGGGGAATAGGTCATGTTGCAGCTACATAAGCCTTATTATGTCATTCAGGAGAGAACTTAGCTAACTATAGGTCATTTTTTATTAAATAGGTCATTTTGGAGCTAACTAAGCTAATTATGTCATTTTGTAGGATAATTAGCCAATTTAGCCTTTCTTGGATGAGTCTAAGCTACGTAGAAGAAGGGAAAGAGAAGAAGAAGTAAAAGAAGGACGACGAGGAGGAGGAGGAGGTGGAGAAGGAGAATGAAGAGGAGAAGAAGAAGAAAATAGGAAAGAGAAGGAGAAGGAGGAAGAAGAAGGAGAAGGAGGAGCTCCTTCTCCTTCTTCACCTCCTTCTTCTCGTTCTTCTTATCCTCCTCCTTCACTTCTTCTTCTTCTCTTCCTCTTCTTCTTCCTTCCTTTCATTTTTCCTCTTTCTCCTCCTCTTGTCCCCTTCTTCACGCTAAATTAGCTAAGAATGCCTTTTTGGAGCTAGTTATGTCATTTCGAGGATAATTAGCTAAGTATAGGTCATGTTTTATTAAATAGACCATTTTGGAGATAACTAAGCTAATTATGTCATTTAGGTGGAACCCTAGCTAACTGTAGGTCGTTTCGGAGCTAACTTGGGTAAAATAGGTCATTCCGGAGCAAACTATGCTTATTAAGCCATTTTGGATCTAGCTAGGCTAATTATAGGCCATTTAATACCTAAGTTAGGGGGAATAGGTCATCTCGCAGCTACGTAAGCCTTATTATGTCATTTAGGAGGGAACTTAGCTAACTATAGCTCATTTTTTATTAAATAGGTCAGTTTGGAGCTAACTAAGCCAATTTTGTCATTTTGTAGGATAATTAGCCAATTTAGCCTTTCTTGGATAGGTCTAAGCTATGTAGAAGAAGAGAAAGAGAAGAAGAAGGAAAAGAAGGAGGAGGAGGAGAAGGAGGAGGAAGAGGAGAAGAAGATGAAAAGAAGAAGGAGAAGGAGAAGGAGGAAGAAGGAGGAAGAAGAAGGAGAAGGAGGAGCTCCTTCTCCTTCTTCTCCTCCTTCTCCTCCTTCTTCTTATCCTCCTCCTTCTCTTCTTCTTCTCTTCTTCTTCTTCTTCTTCTTCTTTCCTTTCCTTTTTCCTCTTTCTTCTCCTCTTGTCCCCTTCTTCAGGCTAAATTAGCTAAGAATGCCTTTTTGGAGCTAATTATGTCATTTCGAGGATAATTAGCAAAGTATAGGTCATGTTTTATTAAATATACCATTTTGGAGCTAACTAAGCTAATTATGTCATTTAGGTGGAACCCTAGCTAACTATAGGTCCTTTCGGAGCTAACTTGGGTAAAATAGGTCATTCCGAAGCAAACTATGTTTATTAAGCCATTTTGGATCTAGCTAGGCTAATTATAGGCCATTTAATACCTAAGTTAGGGGGGATAGGTCATGTTGCAGCTACATAAGCCTTAGTATGTCATCTAGGAGAGAACTTAGCTAACTATAGGTCATTTTTTATTAAATAGGTCATTTTGGAGCTAACTAAGCTAATTATGTCATTTTGTAGGATAATTAGCCAATTTAGCCTTTCTTGGGTGAGTCTAAGCTACGTAGAAGAAGGGAAAGAGAAGAAGAAGTAAAAGAAGGACGACGAGGAGGAGGAGGAGGTGGAGAAGGAGAATGAAGAGGAGAAGAAGAAGGAGAAGGAGGAAGAAGGAGGAAGAAGAAGGAGAAGGAGGAGCTCCTTCTCCTTCTTCTCCTCCTTCTCCTCCTTCTTATCCTCCTCCTTCTCTTCTTCTTCTCTTCTTCTTCTTCTTCTTCTTCTTTCCTTTCCTTTTTCCTCTTTCTTCTCCTCTTGTCCCCTTCTTCAGGCTAAATTTGCTAAGAATGTCTTTTTGGAGCTAATTATGTCATTTCGAGGATAATTAGCAAAGTATAAGTCATGTTTTATTAAATATACCATTTTGGAGCTAACTAAGCTAATTATGTCATTTAGGTGGAACCCTAGCTAACTATAGGTCCTTT
Source organism: Hordeum vulgare subsp. vulgare (assembly GCF_904849725.1). NCBI lineage: Eukaryota > Viridiplantae > Streptophyta > Magnoliopsida > Poales > Poaceae > Hordeum > Hordeum vulgare. The sequence goes on from NC_058522.1 coordinate 120,562,362, forward strand.
CGGAGCTAACTTGGGTAAAATAGGTCATTCCGAAGCAAACTATGTTTATTAAGCCATTTTGGATCTAGCTAGGCTAATTATAGGCCATTTAATACCTAAGTTAGGGGGGATAGGTCATGTTGCAGCTACATAAGCCTTAGTATGTCATCTAGGAGAGAACTTAGCTAACTATAGGTCATTTTTTATTAAATAGGTCATTTTGGAGCTAACTAAGCTAATTATGTCATTTTGTAGGATAATTAGCCAATTTCACCTTTCTTGGGTGAGTCTAAGCTACGTAGAAGAAGGGAAAGAGAAGAAGAAGTAAAAGAAGGACGACGAGGAGGAGGAGGAGGTGGAGAAGGAGAATGAAGAGGAGAAGAAGAAGAAAATAAGAAAGAGAAGGAGAAGGAGGAAGAAGGAGGAAGAAGAGGGAGAAGGAGGAGCTCCTTCTCCTTATTATCCTCCTTCTTCTCCTTCTTCTTATCCTCCTCCTTCTTTTCTTCTTCTTCTCTTCCTCTTCTTCTTCCTTCCTTTCATTTTTCCTCTTTCTTCTCCTCTTGTCCCGTTCTTCAGGCTAAATTAGCTAAGAATGCCTTTTTGGAGCTAATTATGTCATTTATAGGATAATTAGCTAAGTATAGGTCATGTTTCATTAAATAGACCATTTTGGAGCTAACTAAGCTAATTATGTCATTTAGGTGGAACCCTTGCTATCTATAGGTCGTTTCGGAGCTAACTTGGGTAAAATAGGTCATTCCGGAGCAAACTATGCTTATTAAGCCATTTTGGATCTAGCTAGGCTAATTATAGGCCATTTAATACCTAAGTTAGGGGGAATAGGTCATCTCGCAGCTACGTAAGCCTTATTATGTCATTTAGGAGAGAACTTAGCTAAGTATAGATCATTTTTTATTAAATAGGTCAGTTTGGAGCTAACTAAGCTAATTTTGTCATTTTGTAGGATAATTAGCCAATTTAGCCTTTCTTGGATGAGTCTAAGCTATGTAGAAGAAGAGAAAGAGAAGAAGAAGTAAAAGAAGGAGGAGGAGGAGAAGGAGGAGGAGGAGAAGGAGGAGGAAGAGGAGAAGAAGATGAAAAGAAGAAGGAGAAGGAGAAGGAGGAAGAAGGAGGAAGAAGAAGGAGAAGGAGGAGCTCCTTCTCCTTCTTCTCCTCCTTCTCCTCCTTCTTCTTATCCTCCTCCTTCTCTTCTTCTTCTCTTCTTCTTCTTCTTCTTCTTTCCTTTCCTTTTTCCTCTTTCTTCTCCTCTTGTCCCCTTCTTCAGGCTAAATTAGCTAAGAATGCCTTTTTGGAGCTAATTATGTCATTTCGAGGATAATTAGCAAAGTATAGGTCATGTTTTATTAAATATACCATTTTGGAGCTAACTAAGCTAATTATGTCATTTAGGTGGCACCCTAGCTAACTATAGGTCCTTTCGGAGCTAACTTGGGTAAAATTGGTCATTCCGAAGCAAACTATGTTTATTAAGCCATTTTGGATCTAGCTAGGCCAATTATAGGCCATTTAATACCTAAGTTAGGGGGAATAGGTCATCTTGCAGCTACGAAAGCCTTATTATGTGATTTGGGAGAGAACTTAGCTAACTATAGGTCATTTTTTATTAAATAGGTGATTTTGGAGTTAACTAAGCTAATTATGTCATTTTGTAGGATAATTAGCCAATTTAGCCTTTCTTGGATGAGTCTAAGATACGTACATGAAGAGACAGAGAAGAAGAAGTAAAAGAAGGAGGAGGAGGAGGAGGAGGAGAAGGAGAAGGAAGAGGAGAAGAAGAAGAAAAGAAGAAGGAGAAGAACAAGGAGGAAGAAGGAGGAAGAAGGAGGAAGAAGTAGGAGACAGAGGAGCTCCTTCTCCTTCTTCTCCTCCTTCTTCTCCTTTTTCTTATCCTCCTCCTTCTCTTCTTCTTCTTCTTCCTTCCTTACATTTTTCCTCTTTCTTCTCCTCTTGTCCCCTTCTTCGGGCTAAATTAGCTAAGAATGCCTTTTTGGAGCTAATTATGTCATTTCGAGGATAATTAGCTAAGTATAGGTCATGTTTTATTAAATAGACCTTTTTGGAGCTAACTAAGCTAATTATGTCATTTAGGTGGAACCCTAGCTAACTATAGCTCGTTTCTGAGCTAACTTGGGTAAAATAGGTCATTCCGGAGCAAACTATGCTTATTAAGCCATTTTGGATCTAGCTAGGCTAATTATAGGCCATTTAATACCTAAGTTAGGGGGAATAGGTCATGTTGCAGCTACATAAGCCTTATTATGTCATTTAGGAGAGAACTTAGCTAACTATAGGTCATTTTTTATTAAATAGGTCATTTTGGAGCTAACTAAGCTAATTATGTCATTTTGTAGGATAATTAGCCAATTTAGCCTTTCTTGGATGAGTCTAAGCTACATAGAAGAAGGGAAAGAGAAGAAGAAGTAAAAGAAGGACGAGGAGGAGGAGGAGGTGGTGGAGAAGGAGAATGAAGAGGACAAGAAGAAGAAAATAAGAAAGAGAAGGAAAAGGAGGAAGAAGGAGGAAGAAGAAGGAGATGGAGGAGCTCCTTCTCCTTCTTCTCCTCCTTCTTCTCCTTCTTCTTATCCTCCTCCTTCTCTGCTTCTTCTTCTCTTCCTCTTCTTCTTCCTTCCTTTCATTTTTCCTCTTTATTCTCCTCATGTCCCCTTCTTCAGGCTAAATTAGCTAAGAATGCCTTTTTGGAGCTAATTATGTCATTTCGAGGATAATTAGCTAAGTATAGGTCATGTTTTATTAAATAGACCATTTTGGAGCTAACTAAGCTAATTATGTCATTTAGGTGGAACCCTAGCTAACTATAGGTCGTTTCGGAGCTAACTTGGGTAAATAGGTCATTCTGAACCAAACTATGCTTATTAAGCCATTTTGGATCTAGCTAGGCTAATTATAGGCCATTTAATACATAAGTTAGGGGGAATAGGTCATCTTGCAGCTACGTAAGCCTTATTATGTCATTTAGGAGAGAACTTAGCTAACTATAGGTCATTTTTTATTAAATAGGTGATTTTGGAGCTAACTAAGCTAATTATGTCATTTTGTACGATAATTAGCCAATATAGCCTTTCTTGGATGAGTCTAAGCTACATAGATGAAGAGAAAGAGAAGAAGAAGTAAAAGAAGGAGGAGGAGGAGGTGGAGGAGGAGGAGAAGGAGAAGGAAGAGGAAAAGAAGAAGAAAAGAAGAAGGAGAAGAAGAAGGAGGAAGAAGGAGGAAGAAGAAGGAGATAGAGGAGCTCCTTCTCCTTCTTCTCCTCCTTCTTCTCCTTGTTCTTATCCTCCTCCTTCTCTTCTTCTTCTTCTTCCTTCCTTTCATTTTTCCTCTTTCTTCTCCTCTTGTCCCCTTCTTCGGGCTAAATTAGCTAAAAATGCCTTTTTGGAGCTAATTATGTCATTTCGAGGATAATTAGCTAAGTATAGGTCATGTTTTATTAAATAGACCATTTTGGAGCTAACTAAGCTAATCATGTCATTTAGGTGGAGCCCTAGCTAACTATATCTCATTTTGTAGGATAATTAGCCAATTTGGCCATTTTGGAGCTAACTAAGCTAATTAAGTCGTTTAGATGGAAGTCTAGCTATTTTTTATTAAAACACTAGAAATAACATACCATTATCGTCATCACGGTGGTGAAGCACGGTGGCTCCGGCTTGTTTCACCTGGAGAAGGCTGCCCTGGAGTAGGATCCACTGTAGAAGGGTCGTGCGATGCGTTTCGAGAGATATTCTGTACCAAACATCGTTTGCAATGTGTCGTTAGCATGAGGACACTTTTAAAATAACTGCATTGAAATGAAACTCACCGTCCCCGCCACGTTAATGACTCGCTTCAACGGAGGGACTTGGCCGCTCTTCTCGCAAATAGACTGTACATTTGGTTTCTACAAGTCAAACTTTTTATTTATTAATGAAACGGACATTCAAATGCAAGATTTGAAATAACATGAAGAAGAAACATACCACGAAGAGCTCGTATATGGCCCTGTTAGACGCATCATTTCGTGCCCTCTCCGTCTCCACGAATGCAGTCGTCCTCTCCTCCAGCTCCCTAATCTCCTTATCTTTCTCCGCCATAGCCGCCTGCATTGCCTCTCTCTCTTTCTGAATAGCAGCCTGCAACACAACTCATTGTTAGCAATGTAATCATATTGGTTCCAACACACAACATAATGTGGAGAGAAGTTGAGTCCATTAAACTAACCTCGATGGCGAGCTCGACTAGCCGTGGACGACGTGTTATCTCTGGACAAGAGCTCGTTTGGCGTGCCTTTATCTGCCGGAGAGTGCTAGGACAACATATAAGGCCGTCTCCAATGGCGATCGAGCCATGGGGCCTCCCATTGCCAGCTATCATCACCAACTCTGGATCGATAGGCCCCTCGCTCGGGTTAAAGTCCTCCCTTGGAGATGTTGGTGATGTTTTCTGGATACTTGAGGTCAGACTCAGAGAATGCCTTGACCTTCTTGTACGAGGCAGTATGGGCCATCGCATACAGGTCGTACATCTGTGGCACCTTCGTCTTATTGTGACGCGCCTAAAAGAGAGAGAGAGGAAAATTGTATTACTAAAGGGCTCAAGATAGCATTAAGAATGAATTGCATGAGGCATGAAGCAAACCAGATACCCAGTTCTTGCCAAATTGGATTAAGTTGACGCTCTCTTGATGGTGTGGCACACCAACCATTTTGCCACGCCTCTCTTTGGCCTTGTTGTGGATGGCCTCCCACGTTTCGGAGCAGCACTGATCCACCAAGGCCTCCCAACAATCCATCTTCTCCACACACACCATCTCGGGGGAACCTAAGTTAATAAAGAGAAATTTGAGAGCGTAAGAACCAAATCAAGGAAACTAACTACAAAGCCTTAATAATATGTAATTACCTTCATGTAATGCTCCTTCTCCAACTTAGCATCACGGCACTTCGCCTTGTCAATCCTAATACACCGCGTGGCATAGTAGTCTCGAACAGCCTGCTCCCGCCTCGTGCCGAAAGTTTTGAAGTAGGCGGCAACATTCGGTTACGATAACCTTTGCCGCGTCCTCCTCGTATCCCTCCTCACACCTGTAGTAGGTCTGCAAACGAGACAACACCGATTAGTACAATAAATAGCTATGGTTGATTTATAATTGTGTGAAGGAGAAATTACACAGAACTTAGGGATCACTATGTCCGCCCTCGTGTCGCCCAAAACACCGTCGATATCCACCTCCGGCGGGGCCGGGGCACCCAAGTAGTGCTCCCAGGTCATTCCTACCTATCGCTCCTGACAGGGCAACGTAACAAACCCTGGGAAGTTTTTACGGCAAGGCACACCAAGGACACTCTTGGGCTTGCGGACACCCTTGGCAACAATCCAACCCCTACAGTATGACAAATTAAAGCCAAAACCTTATATATTTGAGAAAACGAGAAGGCAAAAGGTTAAATAAGAATAAACTAACTTACTTGTCCCCATTTGGCCTAATCGACCACCTCTGCTCGGGGGTCGCCGGCACGAGCGGGAGCCCCGAACTACCATGCTGGTAGACGGTAGCCCCCTCACCCAGCTCCTTGTCCCTACTAGCATGGCCACTTGTCTCAACCCAGGTATCCCACTGGATCTCTTGGGACGTACCCTCATCCCTGCTTTGCTCCGGAGTCGCCTGGAATGAAGCATCTGGGACACGAGTCTCGTGGGTCGAAGGCTCGTCGACTTGAGGCTCGTCAACCCGAGGCTCGTCAACCGGAGACCGTGTAGCCTCCACCTCAGACGAATCAACCCTAGAAGTCCTGTGCTCAGGTGAATCAGCTTGGGGTGGTGGCGGAGACCGTGTAGCCTCAGCCTCAGAAGGCATGGCAGCCACCGCCCTACCTCTCCCGCGGTCATGTGTACCTTTAGTACAACATAAATACCAACATGAGTAATAAAATGTATATAAATACCAATGTGGGTACAACATGAGTAAAACATAAATACCAACATGAATACAACGTGTACCTTTAGTACCTCTCGGCCTCGCGGGGGGTCGACCTCCCCCCACGGGGGGGGGGGGGGCTCCTTGCAGAGTAGAGAGCAACGCTCTCTGAAGAGGTGAGGCAGGAATGGAAGTACCCATCCCATCACCCGCCGACGAAGAAGGAGCCGCGGAGTGCTTTCGACCCTTTCCCACCATCTTTCAACACCTGTCATGACAAAGAGTAAATGAAATTAGTACAACATAAATACAAACATGAGTAATAAAATTTATATAATTTAGTTGAATACCTGACATGAACTAATAACAATCGTGGTCGTCTATATATGCTTCGGGGTCAATAAATGCATCATGATCATCACTATCAACAATAAATGCATCATCATCATCATCACTATCACGAAGAACATGTGGAAGGCCACCATTATGTAATCGGTCAAGAAGGGATAGGTCATCCGCAGCAGTAACCTCTTCTTCTTCCAGCTCTTCCTGTTCGGGCTCAGGGGTTAAGACAGATTCACTATCGCTGTCTACTTCAATGTTCTGGGGTGAAGTAGAGCGGTTCTTGAAACGTTTCTTGGACATACGTGTTTCTTGGAAGAATTCTCCTTCATACGTGTCTGGGTTAATGTGAGGTTCGTAAACCTCTTCATTGAGGGTAGGTGGTCTAAAATGTGGTGGCACTTCATAAACGACTTCCCAACCTTTGAGATTTGGATCAGTTTGGAAGGCCCACGGTAGATAGAAAACTTGTGTCGCCTGTTGAGCCGTAATATAGACATCGGGAACATCTAAGTGGGTGTTTTGGTTGATTTCGACTAGTCCTATATGTTCATGAGTCCTTCTAGTCTCCCTCAGGTCAAACCAATAATATTTGAAGACTACGACGGTCGGTGGGTTTTCACCATAGAATAGAAGTTCATAAATTGCTTCAACTCTTCCATAATACTCGGTGTCTCCTTCATCGATACCATAGACAGAACCATTTGTAGTCTTTAGGTCGGGCATAGATAGCTCTTTGCCAAAGATATGAAAGTGATACCGTTGATGTTGTATTTGTCAAATGAACGGACCTAATAGTCAAAACCATTAGCGACTTGTCTCAACTCGGCGTCCATAGACTCTGCACCAGCTTACATGTTTATTATGAAAGAATGGATGCATTAGCCGCAAATTAGACCAAGAAATCAAATGGGCCCTTAATGGTAATTAATTACCCTTTGTTTGAACCAAGAGATGAAACCGGGATAGTCGCCTCCATGCTTTGCGAGAAGCTCATACTCTTCGACGGAATCCTTTTCGATGACCGCTCCATCCGAGAATTCGGCGACGTATCGACTATATCAAATATCCAGGAATAAGAGTAGTTCAAAGCAATTAGAAGTTGCGGAACAATAAATTACCGAGAACTTACTCGATGTACGGCCGCACTTCTGTTAGGTTGGTGAAGACATACAAAGAAATGGTCCGCCATTCTTCGACATCCAAAGATTTCCCTTTCGAAGCACTGGATGGTGCGAGCTTACCTTTGAATAGGCTGAGGTTGGATCAAAATTTTTTGGATCACCATCATTGTACCGAGGCTTCGGGTTATGCAAATGATGATTTTTGGCTTCGTAGTATGCTGTCACGAAGTTTGCGGCCTCCTTACTAATGAATGCCTCGGCCATCGATGCTTCTATTCTACGTTTATTTTTACACTTAGCTCGAAGCTTCTTCTGCATCCTCTCAGTTGAGTAGCACCATCGATTTTGAACGGGCCACCCATTCTTGCCTCGGTCGGGAGATGCAAAATCAAATGTTGCATTGGATTAAAGAAGCTCAGTGGAACGATCTTTTCTAATTTGCAGATCAACTCTGGCGCCAACTCTTCCATTTCATCTAGCACGCCAGGCGATATTTCTTTTGCACAAAGAGAATGGAAGAAATAGCTCAGCTCTGCTAGTACTAGCCATTCATCCTCAGGGATAAAGCCACGCAACATCACCGGCATTACCCGCTCAATCCATATGTGCCAATCATGACTCTTGAGCCCATATATTTTCAATTTCTCAAGACTCGCTCCCCTCTTTAGATTCGCAGCATACCCATCGGGGTTCATCAACCGCATTTTCACCCGCAATAGCATTTCCCTCATAGCTGGCCTTTCAAGATTGAACCATGCCTTTGGCTTCGCTATGCTTTGCTTTCCTTTCCATTGTCGCAAGTTTTGCAACGGTCTATCACATAGAGCCTCCAGGTCGATTCTAGCCTTAGGATTATCTTTTGATTTCCCCTCTATGCCGAACAATGTCCTAAAAATGGCCTCCGCAATATTCTTTTCAGTGTGCATCACGTCAATGTTGTGTGGGCAAAGGAGGTCTTTGAAGTAAGGCAGATCCTATAAGCATGACCTGTGAGTCCATGCGTGTTCCGTATTATACCCTTTGAAGTATCCTTGATGCAAAGGATCAGGCTCGAGAGCGTTTAACTGATCAAGGGTCTGTTGGCCTGTCAATGCAGCTGGTGCAGTGTGTTTGAGAACTCTACCTTTGATGAAATTCTTCTTGTATTTTCTGAACTTATGGTCAGGATCCAGGAATTGTCTATGCATGTCGAAGCAAGAATACTTGTGACCAGCCTACAGCCAACAGAACTGAAGAGCTGCCTTGCGTGTGGTGCAGGGGAACCTTCCATGCACACACCAGCCAGCGAATAGCGCAAATGCCGGATAATCATGCGGCGAGTACATGTACCACACATGCATTTTGAAAATTGTTTTGGTAGCCGCATCGTAGGTCTTGATCCCATTATCCCAGGCTTCTTGCAACTCATACTTAAGCAGCTGCTTGTACACATTCATATTCTTCCCCGGATAGTTGGGCCCTGGAATTATCAACGTCAGGAAAATGTTCTTTCTTTTCATAATCTCTCCGGGTGGCAAATTTATTGGAATGAAAAATACAGGCCAACAACTGTATTGTGCTGCCGTCATACCATACACATTGAACCCATCCGTGCTGATGGCAACTCTAGGTTGCCTTGGATCTTCCGATTTATCCTTATGTAATGCATCGAAGTGCCTCCACGCAAAACCATCTGAAGTGTGTACCAACATCTTGTTCCCATCCGCATCTAGTTCGGTTCTTTTGCCCAATTTGTGCCATGTCATCTGTTTGGCCGTCTCTTCCACCATGAAAAGACGTTGAAGTCTTGGTACGATTGGCAGATACCGAAGAACACTAATGGGGATTTTGGTCTGATTCTTCTCACCCATACCGTTGTCTACCACAATATACCTGGAAGAATTGCAAATGGGGCAATAGTTCAAGGCCGCATACTCAAGCCTAAATAATGCACATCCATTCTCACACGCATGTATCTTCTCATTGGGCAACTTAAGTACACGGAGGATTTTCTCTGACTGGTATAGGTTTGCAGGCAGTACATGGCCTTTGGGTAGAAAGTGTCCAAATATCGTCATCATCGCGTCGTAGCATTCTCTGCCTAGCTTGAATTGAGCCTTCAGAGCCATTACTTGCGCGATGGCATCCAGCTGACAAAGCTCAGTCTGCTCGTGGAGAGGACGTTTTGAAGACTCCAACATTTCATAGAAGGCCTTTGCAGATTCCTCCATCTCATCGCACGAATCCCGAGCATCATCAAAGTCTTGCACCATTTCTTCAATCCTGGTACCATGCTCGTCGGTGCGACGACGAATCACCTCAGCTCTGGCACATTGGTCAGTCTCACCATGAAAAGTCCACACCGTATAATTAGGCGTAAAAACCCACTTCTGCAGGTGTTTACCCATTTCAACTCTGTCTACTTTTTCTAGTTGTCGCATTGGGACAGGGGCACCATGTTTTTTGCTGGCCATTTGCTAATGCGGCTCTCACAAACCCCCTGGCTTTTGTTAACCATTCTTGTGTCATGTATTTCTGACTAGGGTGACCAGTGTACATCCAAGCACGATCACTCATGTTGCCTAGCTACCTATGGGGGCACAAGAAATAAATATATAATTCATCATCTGTATTCATACGCTAATCAAGTTTGTCAGTTTTATTACGTCCATGCAACCTACACGCTAATAGGTAAAGATAGGTCCTAATCCCACCCGAGTATGTGTAGATTGGGTTCGTTTTCCCATGCTCTGCTCCAGATGCGACGCAGAATTTCGGCAGCACCTCCCCGCTGCTCTCCTGATACACGTCTCGGCAATAAGCAGAGGGGATGTGTACCCGGAGAACAATAGGGGAGGCACTGACGGAATTCCGCATCGGATCCGGAGCACACCATACGGGAAAACAAACCCAATCTACACATACTCGGGCTGTCCATGGATAATGTTGGACAATTCGAAAGGATGGCGGTTATAAATATGCAACGAAATGCATATTTATAGATGTCGCCCTTTCGAACGGGAGACGCATACTGGTCACGCATACTCATGATTGAAGAAACCTCTAGCTAGCAAGTTTCATCGGCACGAAGACCGGGACCGAGCAAATTAAGGGGGTAGGAGGAGAAGTCATATTTTCTCACCAACAAACGCAAGGGCGGAGCTCGTCCAACGCACGTCGAGGTCGTCGAACAACTGCACATTGAAATTCACATGATCAACACAAATACGATGTTTTTAAAACATAATCGGAAAATATGTGACCTAACTTATAATTTACAAAATTATGACCCCGTCGGTTTGTGGAAGGCCGAAAAGCACCTTCTCGTTCAACCGGAGGCAGAAGAGTTGTCGGGGGTCGGGGGTTAGTGGCGCCGGGACTCAGTGCCGTCGAGGGTCGGTGGTGTCGGGTGTCGGTGGCGTCGGGGTTCGGGGGTTACTGGCGTCGGTGGTCGGGGGTTAGTGTCGTCGGGGGTCCAGGGTCAGTGGCGTCAGGGGTCGGTGGTCGGGGGACTTTTCGGTCAACAAGAGGCCCAAGAGGTGTCGGAGGTCGGGGGTTGGGGGTCAGTGGCGTCGGGGGCGGCGTATTCTGCCAAGGTGTCGTGAGGATGTCGTGTCGGGGTTTCGGGCATCGTGTCGGGGTGTCGAGGTGTCAGGGTGTCATTTTCTTCTTCTTCATCTTCTTTTTTTCCTCCTCTTCCTTTTCTTCTTCTTCTTCTTCCTTCCTTCCTTTTCTTCTTATTCTTCTTCTTCTTCTTGTTCTTCCTTCTTTTCCATTTCCCTCTTCTTCTTGTTCTTCTTTTTCTTCTTCCTTCTTTTCCTTGTTCGTCTTCTTTATTCTTCTCATCTCTCCTCTTTTTCTTCTTCTTCTTCTTCTTCTTTTTATCCTCCTCCTCCTCCTCCTCCTCCTACTCTTCTTCTTATTCTTCTTCCCTTATCTACTTATTCTTCTTTTATTCTTCATCCTTTTTCTACTTATTTCAATTATGACTATGTAGAATCTAAACCTATCACTAAACCTATCGCTAAACCTATATAGCACTAAACAACAAAAAAATAACAAAAAACATAATCTACCAATCATTAACTAAAAAATAATCTACCACTAATTAACAAAATAGAATCTACCTCTAAATTAACAAATAACAAATAACCTAGCACTAATTAACTAAACCTAGGACTAAATCTACTATTTAACTAAAACAACTAACTAAACTACCACTAAATCAAATAACTAAATCTAATTAAATAAAAAAAACTCACCTATGGGCGGTGGGCAGACGAGGAGGAGGGTGTGGGGAGGAGGGGCGAGAGGGGAGGCGGCTGACTGCCGGGAGGGGAGGCGGCCGGCGGGCGCGGGGGGGGGGGGGGGTGGTGGCCGGAAGGCGGGAGGGGAGGCGGCCGGCGGGCGGTGAGGAGGCTGTGGGGAGGAGGGCGCGGGGAGGAGGGGGCTGGGGAGGAGGCGGCCGGCGGGCGAGAGGGGAGGCGGCCGATGGGCGGAGGGGAGGCGGCCAGCAGGCGGGAGCAGAGGCGGGTGGTGGGCAGGGATGAGGGGTGTGGGGAGGAGGGCGCGGGGAGGAGTCCGCGGGGAGAAGGGGAGGCGGCCGACGGGCGGGGAGGAGGGGTGCCGCGCGAGGGGAGGAGGGGGCGGGGAAGGAGGTGGCCGGCGGGAGGGGAGGAGGGGGCGGTAGGGGAGGCGGCCGGCGGGCGGGGGACGAGCGGGTGAGAGAAACAGTGAACTGTCGGAGCGGAGGAGACTGGGGTGGGAAGACGGCCGTTAGGGGGGCTCGCTTTGCCGTTTGCCCCCCGACGGCAAAGAGCAGGAGGGCAGACGGCAAAGGGAGCGCCCGTTATGGTGTGGGAGGGGGTGTGCGGTGGGCTCTTTGCCGTCTGCCCTCCTGCTCTTTGCCGTCTGCCCGCAGACGACAAAGAAAAGACTTATGGCAAAGAGTATCTTTGCCATCCGTGTGCTCTTTGCCGTCAGTTTTCTGGTGACTGACGGCAAATAGGGTCTTTGCCATCAGCCAACGGACGGCAAAGAAGGGGCTGACGAGAAATAACTGAATTCCAGTAGTGTGGTAGCCCTCCCATGAAGAGTCTTCAAACAGACCTCGTGGCTACATCCACCAACCATTATCTAGACGATAATGTTTCTTGTGTTTCCCGGATGCAAATAGGTTATGCAATAAGCAACATCGCTATATGCATATCTTGCAAATCAAATCATCTGACCGATTTCTCACGAAGTCTCTATCCGCTTTTACATTCCATAAATATGTTATTGGAATTGGTACGTGACGGCTTCGAAATTCGCAACAAACAGGGGCAGTATCTTCCTGAATTATTCATGTTCTATGCATCATATTATACTCTTTTTTCCTTCATGATTTTGCTATAGAGGTTCTCATAAAGGTTTTTAATGAGGTAATATCAACATGAGATCATATGTCCTACTTTTTGTTTTCCAAGGCGATTTTAAGGAAGTATGTAAGATGTATTTATTGTACTCTAAACTCTATGAGTCTCCTTGTATTGAGTTAAAAGAGACAATAACCACTATATGTTGCATCATTTTCTCCTTATTTCCCAGTGGCTTTACATAAGTTTTAGCAACATATCAAACACATATATCCTTATTTTCCCACAAGGTTTTGTAGGTGTTTTAAAGATGACAAGGCTTACACTAACTAGAATGGAGTGTTAGGACTTAATTAATTCTATTAATCCCTACTTTTTCTAACCGGGGCGGTTGCCTCATGTCCCTTCGGACGCACCCCTTTGGGGGCTATATATATGTGTAATCCATCATCAATGAGAACAACGATTCATTTTACATATTTTGTCTTGTCTCTCGTTTCATACTCTAAATAATTTCGGTCCTATCAGGTTGGGTTGCGTGTTGGCTATAAATAGCCCATCCCCTTCACCACAAGTTGGCGGCTGCTCAGAGTTTGATACGTGTGTTGTTGTTTTGGAGCAACCCACCTCGAAGGCACTGAGAGAAAACGATCCTGCGAGGATCAACCCAAACAAGTAGAGCCAGTGTGTTTGAGCATCACCGAAGTTGTTCTGTTCTGAGTGAACTGAAGACGTATTACACTTGAAGACTGTGATATTTCAGACGGTTAGGCATCTGGGTCTAGAGCATCCAAGAGTCATTGTGGATTCTCGGGTGACCAAATTTTTACGGATTTCAGAAGTCTCCCCTGAAGACTTACTTGAGTGATTGGACGTGGTCTAAGTGACTTCGGCTCAAGGGGAACAAGGTGAATACGAGGTCTTCGGAGTTATTTCTCAGCCTCCCCAACCAGACGTACAGTTGTCACAACAACTAGAACTCGACAAACAAATCTTGTGTCTTTATCAAACTAACGGTTCTATCTTTCACTCTTTTACCTAACTGTGTTAACACATACCACGAAAGACATTCATACCTGCCGTTTATCATCATATTGTCTGAATTTATCTATGATTTATCTTAGTGTGTACAATGACTACGCTTAACATCTTAGATCCTTGATTGTTATCTCTACTTGATCTTGTTTCGCTTCTGCATACTTTGAATACATTCAGTCTTTCGAAGCACTTCATAGAAATTGCCTATTTTCAACCCCCCTCTAGTCGATAACTAGTAATTTCATTTGAAAACCCACCCTCAACCATAGGACTGAACACCTTTTTGGGTAAGGATCTGAATTTCCTTTATTCCATTTTTTGAAAACCCTCATATAATAATTTGATAAACCAACATTCTTACAATCCTTCATTATTCCAATGACTTGAGCGAGGTGAGCCACCTTCTCCTTCTTGCTGAATTCGCACCAAATGTGTGAGATTTGCACTATTACGGCTTTTGTCCTTTCAAATTTCAATGTTGTACTTTCTGAATAGGTACAAGTATTAATCAAATCACTGTTCCCCTGATTGAGGACCAAGCCATTGAGGGAAAACAAATTTTGAAAATTTTGGACGAATTATTGAAAATGATTCTTTTTTGCTGAGCACTACAAAACATAATCTCATTCGAAAATTTAAAACGAATTAAAAAAATGCATTTTGTAAACCCTCTAATTAAGAGGAAAAAGTAAATCATATGATACATTTTTCTTATGCCCTCCAAACAAATTTTTAGGTATAGGCATGTACTCTTATACCGCTAGCAGCATAATAGAGATACAAGAAACAATTTGTTGGTTGGTGAAAATAACCAAATTGGAAGGAGTTGCGGCACTAAGAAAACGTGGAACACTTGAAGCTTATAGTTATATAATATAATATTCTTTTGTGTCGAGAAAGTTCACTCACATCATAAGATTCTGAGAATTCATTTGGCTTACTATACATCAGCCACAAGTTATGCCACGAGAGAAGAGACCAATTGAGCTGAGAGAGAAACGATTTTTTCTAAGCTACTCATATTAGAGAGGAATCATCCTCTCATACATAGATATTACGATCATTGCCCTACAGCCCAGCCCATGTCAAGTTATTCAAACACATAGAACACTAACAGGTAATTTCTGATCCTTTTATAGTCCGATGGGATTATGCACGCATAACCCAGGTCCTGTTGTTTTGTAACACATGCATGCATGCATGGTACCATCGAACAATCACTGCTTATATTCGAATGGTTTTCAACATAAAAATATTGGCGGTCCTCCATGATGCATTGCTATGTCAGAACTAGATCAGTAGAAATTTATTGTGGATGACCCAGTTTATGCATTCCTCGTAACAATTACGTGTACCATCGAAAATAAAACTTTCTAGCCAATCAGTTAGCACCCATATGTATTTGGGTAAAAATAAGGGGTAATGGTTACCGCGCACGCAGATCGACATGCATGTCACTTACAACGTGTGGTTGTCCATGTATCTCTCATGGCCACACGTTCTTCTCCTAGGAATGCTATTTAACCGGACAATGGCTAGCACAGCATCCATAAACGATCATCTCCTCATCCTGTGACACCCTGTGGAAATAATCTCACGGTCCAGAAGGGCGGTGAATACTAGGAACACAATTGATGTCGTTATCCTCCTGGTTATGATGGCAGCAGCGGTATCAACACCAGTGGCAACTGCCGAAGAGTTTTGTTGGGACAAATGTATCAAGCGCTGCAAGGGAGAACTAGAGGTTTGCAGCCCAAAGTGCATTAATTTTTGCAACTATCAATCCGGAGCCGTAGGATATGTTATGTGGGCTGCCGATAAACTGAAGGAGGCTGCTGCTGCCCCACCCCAAAAGGCTGTCCTCCTCAAGAATGAAGCTCAAACGTACTTAGAACGTGCCAATGCCCTCAACGAGAAAGCCGGGACACCATGAGTGTGCACCCTTCCGTCTATAGGTGTTGCTGTTGTTATGGTGTCTATAAATGTTTTGTTTATTTAAATTGTCATTGTTGCATCCCCTTTTTTGGTTTCTTTGTTAAAGTAATATCTTTTCTATTATGACGACAAGCTTGTTCCAGCGACTTAGTTACTCTTGTCGACTTTACTTATGTATAATGATTTTCATTTGATTTGTCTATGTAATAATGAAGTTCCTTCGTATGGAAATGTTCCTTTTTAATGCCCACAATGCATATTCTCCTATTTTATCTCCATGCAACAAGGATTGGGATCTTTAGGATGTGTAAAACAATCCATCTACATTCAAGACCAATAAGGCATGCATATTCTAGAGAAACATCCGTGTAAGTGCTTGTGCATTTTTTAGAAAATGTTCATATATATGTAAAAGACTAACCTTGACATTCACATGTTTTCTTAAAAAATCATGTAAGTGTTTTTCGCATTCTAAAAGAAGAATTGGAAAACACCAGGAAACCACATAAATTAGACCTTTTTCCTAGGAAATATATGGCGGAAAAACCAACCAGCCGAAATAACGGTGGGCAAAAAATTAAAAAAAATTGGGCATCTATAATTTCCCACGGCCACCGAGACAATCGCACTTATTCTTGTCATTGTGAAATTATCGATACAACTTTGTTGATTATTTGTTTGTTCCTCTTCAAGAAAATCATGTATTCGCAACACTTTTATGTCATCCATCCCTATCCTCTCATCTCTCTATTACAAGACAGGGCTCCTAATTAAGGTGTAGGACTCCTTAGGGCTCCTCGTCCGTCCTTCACACCATGTATCATGTAAACATACGACCGTCGTCGGTTGTTAACGTTGCTTTACCATCCTTGGAGTACATAAGGTAAAACACTGCACTTCACCTTTTGGTCTAGGTGAGAAGGAGTTTGCATGGAAGAATAAGGCCTGACATCGACACTCGGAACCTACGGTTTCCTTGGCCACCGTCTCCTTGGGCTTGGTGAGGCCATGGCCATGCCGACATCGCTAGTGAAGATAAGACATAAATCCAAGTCCAAGTCACGATGGTGCCAACAAGACATCAGCCACATCCTCGGCATCTACTTTGGCGTCGTCGATGTCCCGGACACCATGTATACGGGTCACTTAATCTCAATCTCGTGTGCTTAATAAGTAAGTAATTACTAAGATAGTTTCCAAGATCCTTGAATTTTTTACTTTTGCAAAAGTAAATATTGTATTATTTTCAGTGACATTCTCCATCTAGAAAGGCATCCCCAAACCACTAGCTCTAGCAATATAGCTAAGTCCTTCTTTTTTAATGCACTCCTTAGGAACTCCCCACAATTTTCTAAAATTGGCATTTTTCTTTTTTCCCATTTTTTCTTACAAACCTGATGAAAAGGTAGGGGCATATGCATGTCATGTTGTAAATCATGCATGTTGATCTGGGCAGACGGTAGCCATTCCTCCTTGTTATTACACAAGCACATATTGGTGACAAGTGATTGGCTAGAAAGATTTATTTTCCATGGTACAAGTAAATGTTACGAGGAATGCATACACCGGGTCGTTCCTCATAAAATTCTACTCCCCCATCCCTAAATATAAGACCTTTTAGAGGTTCCACTATTAACTACATACGGATGTATTTAGTCATATTTTAAAATATAGATTCACTCATTTTGCTCCGTATCTAGTCTATAGTGAAATCTCTAAAAGGTCTTATATTTAGGAACGGAGGGAGTAATTATCTATTGATGACACGGCCATACATCATGGAGGACCAACAGTATTTTCCTTTTGAAAATCATCTGAATACAAGTAGTGATTGTTCGATTGTATCTTGCATGCATGTGTTTCAAAACGGCATGACTTGGATTATACATGCACAATTCAATGGGACAATAAAGAGACCAACAAAATCTCTAGTAGTAATATTTGTTTTTGAATAGCATGGCACGGGCTGGGCTATAGGGGAATGATCATAATACGTATGTACGGGGGGACGATTCCTCTCTAATACCAGTAGCTTGAAAATCTTGTTTCACTGTCAGATCAGTAGGTTTGTTCCGCTTTGTGACGTAACTTGTGGCTGAAGTGCAGTGAGCCAAATGAACTTACAGAACTGTCTCATGTTAGTGAACCTTCTCTCCGCGAAAGAATATGATAGTATATACCTATATGCTTCAAGTGTTTCAATTTTTATATTACCGCAACTCCCGCCTATTGGGTTATTTTCACCAGCCAACAATATGCTTCTTTAATCTCTGTTACGAGGCACTATAAGAGTGCATGCCTATACCCGACACTTTTTTTAAGGGCATAAGCAAAATGGATCGTATAATTAACTTATTTCCTCTTAGAGGTGTTACCCAAGGGATTTTGTTACAAATTTGGTCTAAATCTTCTAATGTTTCCTAATCCTAATCGAAAACGTCAATTTCAAACAATTCATCCAAAACTTTGAAAAATTGTTTTTCTTTAGGCCGCAGTGTCACCGCCCCCTAGTTTTCACCACGACTTCACCAAATCGCATGTTGCAGCTACGTCTCCCCTTTGGGTCGTAGTGGCGTGAGGCGCACTCCCCACGACACACAAGCCACCACTACAACGCCCCTCCGGGATGTAGTGTTGCGACACGCGGTTCTCGCTGCCACACGAGGTCTTTCTGCCGTCGCCCCGACCTTCTCGCTGCCCTGAGGTCTTCCCCCCATCACCCCAACCCGCACGTTGCCGCCTCGGGATGTAGTGCCGCGACGCGCGGTCCACTCCGCAGTGCCCTGCTCGTTGACTTCATGTGGTATGCGCCTGTCGGATTTCGGGCTCCGCAATACCCTAAGGATTCGAACATTGGAGCGTGTATGAAGATCTCTCCCTGCTTAGCCTCACCTAACCCACTACTCGATGGAAACAATGAGAGACTCACTTGATGGCGACGGTAGCATAGAACACAACAGCTTACGGTAGCACAGTACACAACAGTTTAGCCAGTTTCGGGCAGCTTTTGGTGGATTGCCTCTCGTGGAGGTGGTGGATGAATTGGTATAGTGCTCTCGAGCCTCCGGAGGCCAAGTGGCTAGGTGTATTGCCCGACGGTTCGAATGAACTCTCCCCTACCAAGTGTTCTACCCTCTCAATTTATAGCGGAGGCCCGGGTCCTCTCCTCTCGTAGCTTCGACGGGAAGGGATCCATAGTGGCCAATTTTGAAGGGGAACACGGGAACATGCTCCCCTTCCCAAAGGTGGTCATCGCCTGCAAAGTAACTGTCCACACTGCAGGGACTGGCCCGAGGATGATGTTTGCCCTACTGGCGTGCGGCAGCGGCTTCGTTGCACCAGAAGGGAAACCTCTGGAAGATGCCTTCGGAACCCTTGGACGCTTCCGCCTCCTTCCGCTTCTACTGCTTGCCTGTCCTTTCCTAGCGTCACCGTTGAATCCTGAGGCCCGACCTTGCCTCGGAATATCCGCCGCTCAGGAGGGATCCTGAGGAGGCCCCTGCGGGTCTTGACGCTGCTCCTCCTCGTCAGGCTTGGCCCCTCACGAGGGCCATACCCTGAATGGTGCCGAGCCCGTTGGTTTATTCCGATGAGGTGGGCCCGCCTTGGGCAACAGGCAGGCATGTCTGGGTACCTTGATTCCCAGAACGCCGACAGTAGCCCCCGGGCCCGCGGAGTGCTCGGGTTGGCTTCGGGGCGGAGCCTAGGGGGCAGCATGAGGCGCCCTGGGCCCTCAAATGCCTCTAGGCTAGGCTGACACACGTCATGCGGCTGGTGTCGTGTCCTCCGTGTTCTCTGTCTCTGCCCCCCTTATTAGGTGCCTTGCTTGTAGCTTCGGCGCCTCATTTATTTCCTTTTTCTGCACTCTCCCTTCCTCTTTGGTCTATGACTCCAACCGGCACCTCCCAGATCCAGCGCCGCATAGTTCCTTGCAAGTTCAACAATGGCGCCTCCCAGCAAGCAAAAAATCAAAGGGGCATGGTCCGGCCCCGGCTTCTGTGCTCCTGGACTGCGCCCTCTCCAAGGACACGAATCTCGTCCTCGTGCTTCCATGGACCACGACCGAGTCCAGCGAGCATGGGCGAACCCTGATCTGGCCTGGGGCCATAGAGGAGCGACCCGCGTCCCGGGCGATATACCCCTTCTTCCTTCACGGTATTTACGCTGGACTGGTGCCGCTTTTCTCCCGGTTCTAAACCGTTGTCTTGGACCACTATGGGATCCAAGCCCTTCCTCTCCAACCCAACTCCACCTTGCTTCTGTCTGCCTTTGCTTTCTACTACGAGGCTTTCGTTGGTGTGCAGCCTTCGATTGCCCTCCTCCGCCACTTCTTCAGTTTACGCCTGCACGACGGCGCTCATTTGTCGGCGTGCGTCTCCTTCTTGGCAGCCCAGAGTGGCAACGTGCTCTTGAAGGTCGGGAAGAAGGTGGATAATTTCAGGCACCACCGGGTCCTTATGTGCCTTAACGATGCCAACCCTCGGTTGGAGGAGCCGAAGGAGTTGCCGGAGAAGACCTCCGCTTGGAGCTCGGCGAACCTCTCCATCCCTCGGGTTATGCCCGTGCTAGAGCGCTTTTCCCGCAACATCAGCGCCAAGAGGCTGACCGGAGGAATGATAGTGAAGGAGTTCCTGGCGCAACGCCTGGCGCCTCTCCAGGCACACTCTAGGCCCCTATGGGAGTATCGGGCTGGCGACAACGAGCTCGGGCTCCGGACCCGGAACCTCCCCATAGAGGACCTGAGTAGGGTCATGGCGATCTTGCTGGGCGGCAACCCTGGCGACCTTCCCGAGGCCGTGGGTCCATTATACCATCTTGATGACCGGGCTGACCTGGTCGCTGCGATGCGTGACTTCAATGAGCGGCGGCCTCCTCACACCTGGCGAGTGCCTCCAGGGGGGCGCATCGACCCCTCTTGCAATGTGGTCCACGTGCGTGCTTGCTTCGTGGAAGCTCAGGGCTGAGCAATTCTCGGCACACCCCACCTCTGTCGGCGGGGGGGGGGGGGGTTCCATGGCCCTGAGCCCGCCTCCCTCCGTGGGGGGCCTGTCACCTCTGCTGTTGCGAATGCAAAGAGGAAGAAGAGATAGTGCGATGTTGAAGAGTAAGCTACTTGCCTGGGCACGCCCTGCGCGTCTATTGTCCATGCTTGGCTGATCCAGCCTTTACTTGTCGTCCACGATGTTGTCTCGCCGGTGGAGAAGAGTAACAAGACGGTCGTAAAGCCGAAGGCGACTCCCGACGCCCCGCCTACTCTCATTGGCGCACCGCCATCTGCAGGTGTGGAAGGGGATGCTCGTGGGGCCGTCTCCCCGAGCCCCCAAAGCATCCAGAAGCGACCGTGGGGACACCGTTGCATGGGGGCAGGCCGACGAGGGCCCTCAGGCTCCTCAAGCATCATTGCTCGCGATCGCCGAGCAGTCTTCAGGGCCCTCGTGTTCATCACAGCACTGCCCCTCTGGCGGCACCACCCACGCCTGCGCTGGACGCTCTTCAGGAGGAGGTCCAGAATACCTCGGTCTTCACCCAAGGTATCTTGAACGCGTCCTTCACAGCCTTGAGCAATGTCGCCGACGAGATGGGGAAGGCCGAGAGGGAGGCCGAGGCCGCCAGTGCCTTGCATGAGAAAGCACTGAAGGAGGATAAGGCGGCTGTCGAACGCTGTGAAGAGGTGGAAACCCGCCTCAACTTCCTTAAAGAAGGACTAACCAAGCTGGCCTAACAGCGTCGCCTGCAGGGGGAGGAGCTTAAATCCCACGAGACCATGCTCGCCGCCCGGGAGGGAGAGCTGTCCCAGGAGGCGAGAAGCCTGAGCATGAATGAGGCGCGCTTGGAAGAGCAGGAGAAGGAGGCCGCATTGAGAAAGCTTTCGCCGCGGCTGAGGAGAGGAAAACCGCGGAGCTGGCCTCCTTCCCTGACGATGAGCTCAGGCTTCGCACGGCGCTACGCTCCCTCTACCGGGACGATTTCGATGAACCTCTTGCCACCCCGGAGGATGTCTTTGCCACGCTCGGGAAGGGGCTCGTAACGGCGCTGGAGATTGCCGTCGTGCTGGTTGACAAAATCTTGGACATCATGTGTCGCGACCTCTTCTTCGTGGCTGCTACTCGCGTCTTCAGCCACCTTCATCTTCGCAACCCCGGATTTGATCTAAGATTCGTGATCGTGCGGAGGCGGTGAAGGGCCCTGTGGAGGCGTTGGTGAGGAGGTTCGCTCGCGTCGCACATCCTTGGTCTCTATGTGTCGCTGGAGCCGATGATGGGGAAGACGATGCCTCTGACATCGATGACCAGCCACCCGTGGAGGGGGCGCCCGACGGCGGCTCCTCCTGATTTCTTGTCCCTGTTACTTTCCTGCAATGCACGTCATGCCTCACGGAGGCGTTGAACTTATTTGCGTTTTTATGAACTTGGTCACGGTTTGTTATAATTGAATGCTTGAATGTTTTCCTCGCCTTGTGTCACACCCTGTTTTTACTACCACTTCATTGTAATGCAAAAATCTGAGCTTGTTAATTTTTTTTCAAAACTAATGACGTGAGTGCCATGATTGTCATTGTATGCTTGTGTGTTCGATCATGTGATGAAAAACCCCATTTCACAATATTGATTTATTTCCAAAAACCTTTACATGTTTCGGATTAAGGTAAAACCCTACTTTGAGTTGCGCTACATGCCCTTGATGGCAAGAAGTGTTTCTACCCAAAGTTGATGATCTGATTTTAACTTCATTTTAGTGCATTAAAACCACATAAATAATTATTTTTAGAATTGGTTTCCTAATTAAATGGCATGTCCATTTATGAGGCCAGAATTTGTATTCGTACATGGAAAATACTTTTCTGCCTTAGAAAAATCTGATTAAATTTGGAGATGATCAGAAGGACATATATTTTCCATACATAAGATTTTAAACCCTATTTGATATTATAATTATTTGAATAAAAACCTGGAAGCCATTTGTGTCTGTTTTGACCTTTTGAAATATTTCCAAAGGAAATATTCTCAATAAACTCCTAGAAAATTCCAGTAGTATCCCTAAGCCATATTTGGTGTCGACATAAAGTTTCACCTTGGTCCAAGGTGACTAAAGACCCCAAATAACCCCAAAACCCCTTCTGTCCAGATTGAAGTTAGAGCAACTCTACATAGCAAAGTTTGTCCGATGAAGCTAAAACTTTGCAGGAGTGCCTACTACCTCAAATGAAGGTTCCACACCAAAAATGGGATTTGTGGGATTTAGTTTGCCCGCACTCTCTTGGGAAGGGACATATCTAGTCAAATTGAAGTGTTTTCAAGTTTAGAAAGCTAAACTTGTCCAATGGAGCTCAAACTTGGTGAAACCCCATGTTTTAGCACCAAACATAAACGTGTTAAGTTGCAGCACCAGTGGTGGGCTGCAACCCCCTCAAACCACTGTCGAGCACCTTCTGACAGATAGGGAAAAGTCACCTTAGCCAAAGCTAAACCCGACCCCTTTGCTCCAAACTCATATATTAGGTGGCCAGTATCCATACCTAACCCCAGTCAACTAGCCCCTCACTGGTTCAAAGTGGACTGACAGGACTAGCTTTTCTTGTCTCCTTTGACCAGCCAAAGCTCCCACGAGACCCAAACGGCTAGCCACACTCCCAGCTAGTGCCAGGACATGCTAGACACGTCCAAAGTGCCTCAGAGCGCACCAGCATGCCGTGGCATGCCAAAACTGTGCTATGAGCGCGCTACAGGCAGCCACCAAGGTGGGGGCAACGCTCTCGGCCAGTTCCAGCCTCCCCCGAGGTGTCCAACCTCTTCCCAGACAACCCCTCTACATCGAGCAATCCTCAAGGCCCCTCCTCCCCCGCATTAGAGCTCGTGCGACGCGTGCCCGCGGCACCAGAACCAGCCTAGGTTGCGTGGCCACGGATGCTCGACTCCTCCATCTCTCCCTCTGCAGCAGATGGTTCTAGCAGTCCAAAACCATGTCCTGAGACCGTGGTTTTAACCCCAGCCCCTCTGTGCACCCCATGCGCACCACCGTGAGTCACTGACGCTCCCGAATGAGCTCACCGTCGCGGGCCTATAAATAGCCCTCCCCCTCGCTCCTGCACCCCTCAGACAGCCTCACCACGACCACTAGCACCTCCCTAGCCACCCCAGCAACCAGCAGAGCCCCGGTGCTCGAGATCGACCGAGGCCCCTCCGCCTCGGAGCTCCGATTGATCTCTAGCTACACGATGACTCCTGCTCCCCTCGACCGACCAAACTAATCCCCTCAACCCGACGAAGCTTTCCCCCAACTCGCCCGTGTCTCTAGCCACCTCCATGACCACCTCCCGAAACTCCTCCGTCACGGCCTCCTCGTCACTGGTGAACACCTACCTCTCCGACGTTGTTCCGACCACCAGAAGGTAGGCGACATCATGGCAAACCCATTCCAGTCCTTGTTGGGGCCTTAGAGCATCGGCAGCCTCGCTGACATGCTCCTCCTCCTCTCTACCAGAGGTAGGAGATGACCCCGACAGGTGTGCCCCACCTATCGGTGGCCCAGCCTCCTCCCCAGCGCTGTCCATAGCCACTGACCGCAGGGCCCCGCGCCTGAGCACGCTGTCGGTTGTCCTTGGGCCAGCACAGCTCGAGACCGAGCCTGGCCAGGGGTTTGGCCCATTTTTATTTATTTTTAAAAATCTTATTTCAAAGATTTTTATAAAAATATTTAGCTAGTGAAAAAATATAATTTTTCCACTATTATTCTTCTAAAAATATGTAGTATTTAATAATATGATTGGATGAATTTTTCTACAACTATTCTATTTAACAATAATAAAAAGGACTAAATTGGAATAGTTTTGATTCTCTTTGGTTAATTTTAAAAATGTTCCTTCAAGAGAATTTGAGGCAAATATTTTTCAAAATGACAACTTAGATTTATCAGTAATAAAGAACATTTTTTTAAATGACTTTTTGATATGTTTCTGTGTGAGCTATTTCTTATTTATTGTTTTATCGACGATAGAAAATCCGTGTGACGAGGGAATCGGAGGAGAAGACCTCGAAGACCCCGGATACCTAGCTGACCAAGGCAAGCAGCCCTTTGACCATGACTGAGCATATGTTACTTTGCATGTTAAGATAGAAAGTATTTCCGTTGCATATGATCATAAGTGCCGGTAATCATTTGATATGATTTTACCGATGGCTCCCCCGGAGCACATGCATTGAGCTTGATCCTACCCCTTGAGGGCCATGCTAATATCATATTGACAAGTAAATTTAGAAGTAGTATTATCATGAGCATGTTGATGACATAAACCAAAGAGTTTATGAAAACCCCGTCGGGTGCCACTAATGCCCGAGGGTGATGATGAGTTAGGTGTCCACTTTTGGTGAAGTGGTGCACCGGGTACTTTGAGTGAGTATGGTTTCGGAAATGGGATTAGATTTATGATGTGCACGGGGCTATGTTAATTACTCTAGTCGTTGCTAGCAAAGAGCCACATTACTAGTGGCAGGAGTGATGTATGTTCACTCTCGTGATGGGGTCGTGCCAGGTCGGACGACTATGCCATTTTTATGAGTTCCAGTCACGCCGTTGGTCCCCACATGGTTGGTACTCTCCAGAGTCGGTGCTTGTAAGACATACAATATGTGGGCTGGGTACCAATCGAGTGGACCTCTTTGTCTAATATCGTCAGGGGAAAGGCATTGATCGGGTACTTACGTCAGGTATGTTATATACCGCGAGTCGTGGATAACACGGAAGTTTCCCGGATCTCGTGGGTCCAGCGTACTACATCTGCAGAGTGTAAAACTATTCGAATAGCCGTGTCCACGGTCCAGGACAGTTGGGTAATCCTGCTTAAAGTACGTCCAGCTGTTTCCGCATAAACCAAGTGTGTGTGTTGTGTTAAAAAGGTGTTGTCATGAAAGTAATGATATGACTTGGCATATAGGGTGAGCACAGATGGCTCATCCCTCGACAGATATATTTATATATGTAACCTGTTCTTCAAAAGTAATTATTTAACTTGATGCATATTCATGATCATTCCACCCCGATGAAATCCACCAAAGATGCATGATATTGTTATCCTTCACTTTCATTGTTCATATCATGGCCTATTTGCGAGTACATTCAAAGTACTCATTGGCTTGCCACTGGTTATGTTATTGACCAGACATGGAGGGACCAGAGTTTGGAGCAGAGTACGTCTTCGGAGACGCCCCTGCGAACTACGATGTTTCCGAGTCAGAATGCCTGTCGGTGTAGGCTTGATGGCATGGGCACCCGCTTAGCCCTTGTGATTTTGGCTACTAGTTGTATCAGAATGATTTGGCCTTAGGCCATGCCTTGTGAACTTGACCATTCGGTCATGTGTTGCAATAATCGGTACATGGATGTAAGACTCTTTTATTCGGTATCTCTGTTCGGTGAGCACTTATCTCTGGGATCACTGAGCGCGGCGATCTCGACCCGCAAGTCGGGGTCCCCACAGAGCTGGTACCAGAGCCATCCTGACTATAGGAAGCCTTAGGTAGCATGGACCAAAGCCGGGACGACTAGTCCACATAGACCATAACCTTAAATTCTGCACCCACTAAAAACTTTCTAACTCTCTCCTCTACATCTTGTAGATGGCCGCTGTACCTCAGATGCTTCTGGAGACGGGCTTTCCTCTGCTTTTGAGTGATAGCCTCGAGAAGTGTCAAGTACGCCGCACACCCATCTTCCTCTACCACGAGCACTGGGTGAACGCCGACACTAAGGAATATCATGTGGACTTGATAGTGAAGGCTAATGACTCCTCGACTAGTTGGTTCTTTGAAGGTCCACAGATGGAAGATCTGATGTTGGCAGTGGAGACCGCAGCACGAGACGCGCTTGTGCGACTCCGCGACATCCTTCTCGAGATGGCTGATGAGCCATCTACTCGTCACCTACCTTTTTTTAAGGATGGGGTAGACGGGAGTTGGACACTCAACCCATCTTCCAAGGACGGGCCGCCACTGAGTTTCAGACCTACTTCAGTCTCTCCTCCGACACATTGACACACCTTTTGATCAAGGAGTCAACTAGGATCCGCCATGAGCGGCACCAAGTCAAGGATCTGCTTCGCACGGAGAAGATGAAGAACCGCAAGGTGAAGAAGGACGGAGCACACGTAGGAACACCAGGTTTTGCTTTCCGAGGAGGAATACCACCGCTTCAGGCCACTCCTCTACAGAGTCGTCACTTGACTGTGGAAGAGTACACCGAACTATTCGCTACCTCGCCAACCAAGAGACGCCGTGATGGTCCGCTTCTTTCTGCTACTCCTTCAAAGAAGGGAATCACTCATGAAGATGATGATGCAGATGAAGATGAAGACGAAGATCTCGCAAAACCGGCTTATGAGACCGCGTAGTCGGCCGCTTAGCTTTAGCTGCGTAGGCAATTAGAATGTACCCCCGAGCGTAGGAGTTGTTGTATCGGTTTGTATGAACCACGAGTGTTGTGTAAGCCTGTTGGATGCAAGTCGCATTCTGGCTTAGGCAGCTTGTGAGCGACTACATCGCTTGTTTTTCATATAATGAGGTAGCTGTTTTCAAAACCAGTGGCTTAAAAATTTTACACTAGCAAAACACCAGACCCCCTCTTTACTAGAGCATCATCCCTTATGATTTCAGCCAGTTCGGCAAATTGACCTGTCTACTCCCCTGGCAGGATGCTGAATGCAACTCGCAACAGCACCTTCGGCAACCCCGGCTCTGCCTCTTCAGGTCAGAAGAAGGGAACCGTAGGGGAAGCTCAAGCTGGAGATCACCACGAGCAGCAAGACGATGTTCCACCGCCATCGCCTCCTCCTGAAAGCTTGACCATGGATCAGTCCCTTCAAGCTCTTCGAGGGGAGCGTCAAGCCAACAATGCTGCTATTGAGCAGCTGGCTCAAACCTTGGTGAATAGGCCACCGCAGAACGGGAATGGCAATGGTCGCTCAACTCTCTCTGAGTTGATGCGAACTACGCCACCCATATTCACGGAGACGACTGAACCATTGGATGCCGATGACTGGATCTGTACTATCGAAGACCTCCTCGCGCTGGTCAAGTGCACTGATGATCGTGAGAAAGTTCTCTATGCTTCTCACTGTCTCGGAGGCACAACTAGAGCTTGGTGGGATGGATTTCAGATCATGCGAGCAGGGCAAGTCATCACTTGGGTTGTGTTCAAAGATGCATTCCGCGCTGCTCACATTCCTCCCGGAATGATGACCATTAAGAAGCGGGAATTCCGAGCCTTAAGATAAGGCAGTGGATCCGTCAAGGAATATTTGCATAAGTTCAATCTCCTGTCAAGATTCGCGGCTGAGGACGTCAACCCTGAGGCCGCCAAAGTGGAACGCTTTATGGAACGACTACAACAGCACTCCAGTATCAGGTGATTGTTTGTGAATGCCGGACCTTCAACGATCTGGTTAATAAGGCCCTTATGTTGGAAGACAAGCGTCGTGCCATGGATGACATCCGTAAGCGCAAGCTAATGGGTAGTGGAGGACCAAGTAACACGAAGCCACGACCATGGCAGCCAGCTCCAGCAAGACCCACCTATCAGCAGCTGTACAAGTATTCAACATTTCGCCAGAACTACCAGCCTGAGTAGCAAGTCAACACCAAGCCAGCAAGCAATCCGCCGAACAACGCTTGAATCAAGACCAATCTTCCAGTGCAAGTTACCGGTTTTGGATGTGGAGAAACATGACACTATTCCACGGAGTGCCCCAACAAGAAACCCGATGCTCAGCGCCCCAATGCGCCAAATCCAGGCCAAGGAGCACTAGGTAGGAATCAGGCTCCCCGCAATCAGCAGTATCACATCAAGGGGCGGATTAAAAATATTTCCACGGAAGAGGCACAAGAATACCCGGACTGCATTCTGGGAACGTTCCTCGTCAACTCTACCCCAGCAACAGTATTGTTTGATTGTGGTGGTTTGTATTCTTTTGTTAGGCAAAAGTTTGCGAACAAATGTGGTTTAGAACCTACCTTGGTTCTTGGGCATATGGCAATTCAAACCCCGGGAGCAGTTTTGAGGACCAACCAAGGGTTTAGGAAGGTCGGGATAGTTATCAATGGGACGAGCTTCTCAGCAGATCTCATTGTGCTTAAGTCGCAAGGCCTAGAAGTAATTCTCGGCATGGATTGGTTGGTCAAGCATCAAAGTATCTTGGACTGTGCTAGCAGGTCCATTACCATGACAAGTGACCAAGGTGTCAAAGTCAAGTATGTCTCTGAGCCAGTACCTGCTCAAGTATCACGGGTTAACAGCGTGTCATAGGAAGAACTCGATCGAGTGCCAATAGTGTGTGAATACCCGGACATCTTTCCTGATGAGCTACCAGGGATGCCTCCTGACCGAGACATCGACTTCATCATTGAACTCATGCCCGGATCAAGGCCTATCTATAAGAAGCCTTATAGGATGGGACCCGAAGAGCTAGCGGAGTTGAAGAAGCAGCTGGATGAGCAACTCAGGAAAGGATTTATTCGTCCAAGTGCGTGACCGTGGGGATCACCTGTTCTTTTCGTGTCCAAGAAGGATGGGACTATCCGACTCTGCGTCGATTATCGTTCTCTCAATGAGGTCGAAATTAAGAACTAGTTCCTACTCCCCAACATTGAAGACTTATTCGATCAGCTAAATGGAGCTAAGGTATTCTCCAAGATCGACCTCCGATCTGGATATTACCAACTGAAGATCCGACCTGAGGACATACCCAAGACTGCGTTCATCACCAGGGCCGGTCTATATGAATGCACTCTCATGTCTTTTGGGTTGACTAATGCCCCATCTTACTTCATGTACCTCATGAATAAGGTCTTCATGGAATACCTGGACAAGTTTGTCGTCGTATTCATTGATGACATATTAGTCTTTTCCATGTCCGAAGAAGAGCATGAGCAACACTTGAGGTTAGTATTGGTTAAGCTTCGAGAGCACCAACTTTGTGCCAAGTTCAGCAAATGCCAATTTTGGTTGAACGAAGCTGGATTCTTGGGTCATGCCATGACAACAAGTGGATTTGCAGTTGATCCCTCCAAGATTACTACGGTAACCAACTGTGAATCGCCAATTGATGTGAAGGAAGTCAGGAGCTTCCTCGGACTCGTGGGATATTACCGCAAGTTCATAGAAGGATTCTCCCGCATCGCTCGACCCATGACTCTGCTCTTGAAGAAGGTAAAGAAGTTCGAATGGACGCTGGAGTGTGAAGCCAGCTTCCAAGAATTGAAGAAGAGATTAACCACCGCCCCAGTATTGGCCACTCCAGATATCAGCAAGGAGTTTGTGATATATTGTGATGCCTCGAGGAATGGACTCGGTGGGGTTGTAATGCAGGATGGCAGAGTCGTGGTGTATCTGTCACGACAACTGCACCCGCATGAGGAGAACTATGCCACCCATGATCTCGAGTTGGCAGCCATAGTGCATGCCTTGAAAACATGGCGACATTACCTTCTTGGGAAGCGATGTGAAATATGCACTAACCACAAAAGTCTGAAGTATATCTTCACTCAAAGGGAATTGAATATGAGGCAACGAAGATGGTTGGAGTTAATCAAAGTCTACAACCTCAGCATTCAGTATCACCCCGGTAAGGCCAATGTCGTGGACGATGCCTTAAGCCGGAAGACCAGCACCTTGAACGTCATGCTCAAGGAAAGGCAACCGCCTTATATGAAGAATTGGAGAACTTCGGGTTGGAACTAGTAGAACCAGGATTACTAGATAACCTCGAAGTCAAACCAATGCTGGTGGATGACATCAAGGAGGCCCAGAAGGGTCATAAGAGCATTGAAGGCATCAGGAAGAAGCTTCAAGAAGGCAAGGCCCCAAGATTCTCGGTGGATGAACAAGCAGTAGTGTGGTTTGGGCAACGTTTACGTGTACCCAACAAGGCTGAACTCAAGGATTTGATCCTACAGGAAGCACATGATACACCCTACTCTATTCACCCTGGTGGTACCAAGATGTATCAAGATCTCGGAGAAAGATTCTGGTGGCATGGCATGAAGAGGGAAATAGCGTCCTATGTTTCCAAGTGCGACGTGTGCCAACATGTCAAGGCTGAGCATCAGTGACCTGTAGGACTGCTACTACCTCTCAAAGTGCCAGAATGTAAGTGGGACAAGATAGGCATGGACTTTGTTACCGGCTTACCAAGGTCTAGCAGAGGCCATGACTCTATATGGGTTATTGTCGACCATTTGACCAAAGTGGCCCATTTCATTCCTGTCAACACCACATATGATGGGAACAAGTTGGCTAGTCTCTATATTGAGCGTATTGTAAGCCTTCATGGAGTTCCCAAGGAGATTGTATCTGACCGAGGCACGCAGTTCACCTCAAGAGTTTGGAAAAAGATCGAAGAAGCCCTTAGAACCAAGCTCTCTTTGAGCACCGCTTTCCACCCACAAACAGGCGGACAAACGGAAAGAGTGAATGAGATACTCGAAGGTATGCTCCACGGATGAGTCTTGGCGCATGGAGCCAAATGGGAAGACTGTCTGCCGTTCGCTGAGTTTTCATACAACAACAGCTACCAGTCTAGTCTCCAAATGGCCCCGTTTGAAGTGTTGTACAGAAGAAAGTGCCGCACCCCGCTCAATTGGTCCTAAACCGGAGAAGGACTGATTTTCGGGACGGAAGTTTTGCATAAGGCAGAAGAGAAGGTGCAACTGGTCCGAGAAAATCTAAAAGCAGCCAAGTCACGACAAAAGAGATATGCGGATTTCCACCGCAGGGATGTGGAGTTCATTCCCGGAGACCTGGTGTACCTCCGTGTCACACCTCTCAAGGGAACAAGTGTTTCCACATTAAAGGGAAACTCGCTCCAAGGTTCATTGGACCTTTTAAGATCACGACAAGGCGTGGAGAAGTTGCTTATCAGTTGGAGCTGCCTCCGGAACTTTCGGGTGTGCACAACGTCTTCCACGTGTCACAACTTTGGAAGTGTCTTCAAGCGCCAAATAGTCCCGATCTTTACAAGGACATTGACCACCAGACCATTGACCTTCAGCCTGATCTCACCTACCGCGAGAAGCCGGTCCGCATTCTGGATGAAGTTGAGTGTTGCACCAGAAGCCGCACCATCAAGTATTTCAAGGTTCAGTGGAGCAACCACACCGAAGCCGAAGCGACATGGGAGCGTGAAGACTATCTCCGATGTGAGTTTCCGGACATTTGTAGCACCTAGCTTAGGAATCTCGGGGACAAGATTAATGTAAGGGGGATAGGTCTGTCACACCCTGTTTTTACTACCACTTCTGTCTAATTCAAAAATCTGAGCTTGTTAAAACTTTTTCAAAACTAATGATGTGAGGGCCATGATTGTCATTGTATGCTTGTGTGTTTGATCATGTGATGAAAAACCCGATTTCACAATATTGATTTATTTCCAAAAACCTTTACATGTTCCTGATTATGGTAAAACCCTACTTTGAGTTGCACTACATGCCCTTGATGGCAAGAAGTGTTTCTACCCAAAGTTGGTGATGTGATTTTAACTTCATTTTACTGCCTTAAAACCACAAAAATTATTTTTAGAATTATTTTCCTAATTAAATTGCATGTACATTTCTCAGTCCAGAATTGGTATTCCTACTTGGAATAATACTTTTCTGCCTTAGAA
Organism: Hordeum vulgare subsp. vulgare; assembly: GCF_904849725.1. Taxonomy (NCBI): domain Eukaryota; kingdom Viridiplantae; phylum Streptophyta; class Magnoliopsida; order Poales; family Poaceae; genus Hordeum; species Hordeum vulgare. The sequence continues at coordinate 120,594,696 of NC_058522.1, forward strand.
AAATTTGATTAAATTGGGAGATGATCAGATGGACATATATTTCCATACATAAGATTTTAAACCCTATTTTTTATTATAATTATTTGAATAAAACCCTGGAAGCCATTTCTGTCTATTTTGACCTTTTGAAATATTTCCAAAGGAAATATTCTCAATAAAATCCTAGAAAATTCCAGTAGTATCCCTAAGCCATATTTGCTGTCTACAAAAAGTTTCACCTTGGTCCAAGGTGATTAAGGAGCCCAAATAACCCCAAAACCCCTAGTGTCCAGATTGAAGTTAGAGAAACTCGACATTGACAAGCTTATCCAATGATGTTGAAACTTTGCAGCAGTGCCTAATACCTCAAATGAGGGTCCCACACCAAAAATGGGATTTGTGGGACTTAGTTTGCCCACACTCTCTTTGGAAGGGACAGAGGTCAAATTGTAGTGTTTTCAAGTTTGCAAAGCTAAACTTCTCCAATGGAGCTCAAAATTGGTGAAACCCCATGTTTTAGCACCAAACCCAAACCTGTTAAGTGGCAGCGCAACTGGTGTGGTCCAACCCCCTCAAACCACTATCGAGCACCTTCTTACAAATAGGGAAAAGCCACCTTAGCCACAGCTAAACCCAACCCCTTCGCTCCAAACTCATAGATTAGGTGGCCAGTATCCATATCTAACCCCAGTCAACTAGCCCCTCACTGGTTCAAAGTGGAAAGGCCAAAAACTCAATTTAGGCTTCAGCTCAAGGCTGAAATCACCAGTATTTCTTGTATCCATTGACCAGCAGAAGCTCCCATGAGACCCAAATGGCTAGCCACACTCCCAGCCAGTGCCAGGACATGCTAGACACGTACAAAGTGCCTCAGAGCGCACCAGCATGCTGTGGCATGACAAAACTGCGCTCTGGGCGCGCTACAGGAAGCCACCAAGGTGGGGGCGACGCTCTCGGCCAGTTCCAGCCTCCCCCGATGTGCCCAACCTCTTCCCCGACAACCCCTCTGCATCGAACAACCCTCATGGCCCCTCCTCCCCCGTGTTAGAGCTCGTGCGACGCGTGCCCGCGCGCACCAGAACCGGCCAAGGTTGCGCGGCCACGGATGCTCGACTCCTCCCTGTCTCCCTCTGCAGCAGATGGTTCTCGCAGTCCAAAACCATGTCCTAAGACCGTGGTTTCAACCCCAGTCCCTCTCTGCACCCCCATGCGCGCCATGTTGAATCACCGGCGCTCCCGAATTGGCTCACCATCACGGGCCTATAAATATCCCTCCCCTCACTCATGCACCCCTGAGATAGCTTCACCGCGACCACTAGCACGTCCCTAGCCACCCCAGCAAACCAGCACAGCCCCGGTGCTCGAGATGGATCGAGGCCCCTCCGCCTCGGAGCTCTAGTCGATCTCCCGCTACACGACGCTCCTGCGCCCCTCGACCCACCACACTGATCCTCTCAACCCGAGGAAGCTTTCCCCCAACTCGCCCGAGCATTTCCGTGTCTCTAGCCACCTCCTCGACCACCTCCCAAAACTCCTCCGCCACGGCCTCCTGGTCCCCGGCGAACCCCTACCTCTCCGATGTTGTTCCGACCACCAGTAGGTACGAGACGTCATGGTGAACCCATTACAGTCCTTCTTGGGGCCTGAGACCATCGGCAGCCTCGCCGGCGTGCTCCGCCTCCTCTCTGGCTAGACGTAGGAGACGACCCCGATACGTGTGCCTCACCTGTCGGTGGCCCAGTCTCCTCCCCCGCGCTGTCCATAACCACTGACCACAGGGCCCCGCACGTCAGGTTCCAACCTGACGGCGCGAGCACCTGGGTAGGCTGTCGGCTGGCCTTGGGCCAGCCCAGCTCCAGGCCGACCCAGGGCAGGGGCTTAGTCCATTTTTCTTTATTTTTCAAAATCTAATTTCAAAGATTTTTATAAAAATATTTAGCGAGTGTAAAAATATAATTTTCAACGGTTATTCTTCTAGAAATATGTAGTATTTAATAATATGATTGGATGATTTTTTTCTACAACTATTCTGTTTTACAATAATAAAAAGGACTAAATTGGAATAGTTTTGCTTCTGTTTGGTTAATTTTAAAAATGTTCCTTCAAGAGAATTTGAGGCAAATATTTTTCAAAATGACAACTTAGATTTATCTTTAATAAATAACTTTTTTTAAATGACTTTGTGATCTGTTTCTGTATGAGCTATTTCTTATTTATTGTTTTATCGGCGATAGAAAATCCATGTGACGAGGGAATCGGAGCGGAAGACCTCGAAGACCTTTGACCATGACTGAGCATATGTTACTTTGCATGTTAAGATAGCAAGTATTTCCGTTGCATATGATCATAAGTGGTGGTAATCATTTGATATGATTTTACGATGGCTCCCACGGAGCACATGCATTGAGCTTGATCCTACCCCTTGAGGGTCATGCTAATACCATGTTGACATGTAAAGTTAGAAGTAGTATTATCATGAGCATGTTGATGACATAAATCAAAGAGTTTATGAAAACCCCGTCGGGTTCCACTAATGCCCGAGGGTGATGATGAGTTAGGTGGCCACTTTTGGTGAAGTGGTGCACCGGCTACTTTGAGTGAATATGGTTTCGGAAATGGGATTAGATTTATGATGTGTCGACCGTACCAACCAGACCAGTACGACCACGTTACCCCTTATGGAACGGGGCTATGTTAATTACTCTGGTCGTTCTAGCAAAGAGCCACATTACTAGTGGCGGGAGGGATGTGTGGTCACTCTCATGATGGGGTCGTGCCAGGTAGGACGACTATGCCATTTTCATGAGTTCCAGTCACACCGTTGGTCCCCACATGGATGGAACTGTCCAGAGTCGGTGCTCGTAAGACGTACAACATGTGGGCTCGGTAACAATCGAGTGGACCTCTTTGTCTAGTATCGTTACGGGAAAGGCAATGATCGGGTACTTACCTCGGGTATGTTATATACCACGAGTCGTAGATGACACGGAAGTTTCCCGGATCTCGTGGGTCTAGCGTACTACCTCTGCAGAGTGCAAAACTATTCGAATAGCCGTGTCCACAGTCAAGGACAGTTGGGTAATCCTGCTTAAACTACGTCCAGCTGTTTCCGCATAAACCTAGTGTGTGTGTGTGTGTGTTGTGTTAAAAAGGTGTTGTTATGAAAGTAATGATATGAGCAAGTTTGGTGACTTGGCATATAGGGTGAGCACGGATGGCTTAGCCCTCGGCAAATATATTGATATCTGTAACCTGTTCTTGAAAAGTAATTCTTTAACTTGATGCATATTCATGATCATTCCAACCCAATGAAATCCACCGAAGATGCATGATATTGTTATCCTTCAGTTTCATTGTTCATATCATGGGTTGTCTGCGAGTACATTCAAAGTACTCATTGGCTTGCCACTAGTTGTGTTATTGACCATAGATGGAGGGACCAAAGTTTGGAGATGAGTACGTCTTCGGGGACGCCCCTGCGAACTAGGATGCTTCTGAGTCAGAATGACTGTCGGTGTAGGCTTGATGGAATGGGCACCAGTTGATCCCCTATGATTTCCGCTACTAGTTGTATCAGAATGATTTGGCCTTAGGCCCTGCCTTGTGAACTTGACCATTCGGTCATGTGTCGTAAAAGTCGGTACTTGGATGAAAGACTCTTTTATTCGGTATCTGTGTTTGGTGACCATTGATCTCTCGGATCACTGAGCACGGCGATCTCGACCCGTAAGTCGGGGTCCCCACACCTTGTTCCTGTCATGTTTACTATGTTACTCTACGTAGGCAGGGCCCGCCCCACGCGTACCTTCCTGCGATTGAACCGACCGGAAACCAAGGACGGCCCAAAGTCAGAAGGGGCTACGAGCGTAGTTAGGCTCCTGAGTCGCGATGCTCACAAGCCCCCCATGACGTGCGAGCTGCCCTCATGAGGAGAACGCGGTGAAGATTTCGAAACTTGGGACATATTCAACACTCGCATTCGCCGGGCCCACCCCGCGCCTACCTCCCTGTGATTGAACCGATCGAAAACCAAGGACGTCCCAAAGGGGGAAGGGGCTACGAGCGCAGTTAGGCCCTTGAGTCGCGATGCTCAGGGGTCCCCCTTGACGTATGACTGACTCCAATGTTACTCCTAAGAAGCCAATAATTTGAGACTATCGAACTCCTTGAGCACTCTTCGTCGGCAGGGCCCGCCCCGCACGTACCTCCCTACGGTTGAACCGACCGGAAAGGGCGGCTCAAAAGGGAAAGGGGCTACGGGCTTAGTCCAGGCTCCTGAATCGCGATGCTCACGAGTCCCCGTTGACGTACGAGTGACTCCAGTGTTCTTCCTAAGGGATCTGAAGTGATTTGTCGAGTGCACTGGGCTCTGCGTCGGAAGGGCCCACCCCATGCGTACCTTCTTCGATTGAACCGACCAAGGACAGCCCAAAGGGGGAAGGGGCTACGGGCAAAGTTAGGCCCCTGAGTCATGATGCTCAGGGGTCCCCCTTGACGTGTGAGCGGATACGAACCTTTAGCTGTTTGCCCACGTATTGGGCATGGGCGAAGTCGCGGGTGGACTGTGTTGATCTCCTTGTCGGCAGAGGGTGTAGCCGCTGACGGGTTGTGTTGGTGCCAGCTGTGGGCACAGTCATTGGCGGACTGCATTGGTGCTAGCTAAGGGTGTAGTCATTGGCGGACTATGATTATTGCCCCTATCTATACCTAGTGCGGGGCATAGGTCTTCCACTAGGCGTGGGTGGACCCCTCCATGTCCTCGGGGGCCCCTGGGTGTATATAGCCTCGGCTCGTTATTACGTGAGAATGTCACGGTGGGGGTGTATATGGGAGGTCGTGAGGACGCTTTGGCCTCGCGAGTGTCCCTTACCCCCGAATCATTGGTGGACTGAGCTTCTTCCCAGCATGGAGCATAGGGCTTCCACTAGGCGTGGGTTGGACCCCTCCGCATCCTTGGGGGTGATGCCAACTATTCTTCCCCTTTGCAATGGCACCAGAAGAATGCTGCTAGCACTCTCCGGCAATCGAAACTAGAAGAATGTTATTGACTGCCCACAAGTGCATGTGATCGCAGCAATTTTTGAGGGTAGAATATTCGACCCAAATTTGTTGATTCGCACGACGGGAGGTGAGAGAATACTCTCAAGTATTAGAAGTTGAATTGTCAGATTCAACCACACCTGAAAGATTAGTATATGCAAGCAATGTAGTAACAGCGAAATAGCAAGTAACGGTGGTGTAACGAGCAGTAGCAGCGGCAAGGAAAAGCAGTAGTGACAGCAGTAGCAAGTAGCAACAGTAGCAAGCGACAGTAGTATCAACAGTAGCAGCAGAGCAAGACAAGTAACAGCAGTAGCAACAGTAGTAGCAGCAGTAGAGCAAGACAAGTAACAGCAGTAGCAACAATAGTAGCAGCAGTAGAGCAAGACAAGTAACAACAGTAGCAACAGTAGGACAAACTCGTAGGCAATGGGTCAGTGATTTGTTTGGATGATATTCATCATGCAACATCTATAACACTGAGAGATATGTGGCTAGCTCCTATTCGTCAATGTGATGTAGGCATACATTCCGTGTGTCGTTATACGTGCTTAGGGAAAATAACTTGCATGATATCTATTGTCCATCCCTCCCGTGGCAGCGGGGTCCAAAAGGAAACTACGGGATATTAAGGTTCTCCTTTTAATAAAGAACCGGACCAACACATTAGCACTTGGTGAACACATGAACTCCTCAAACTATGGTCATCACCGGGAGTGGTTCCGGTTATTGTCACTCCAGGGTTGCCGGATCCTAACACATAGTAGGTAACTACAACTTGCAAGATCGGATCTAAAACGCACATATATTGGTGAAAACATAATAATTTCAGATCTGAAATGATGGCACTCAGGCCCTAATGACAAGCATTAAGCATGACAAAGCAGTAGCAACATCAATCTCAGAACATAGTGGATACTAGGGAGCAAACCCCATCAAAACTAACTCGATTACATGATAGATCTCATCCTACTCATCACCGCCCAGCAAGCCTACGAATAGATTACTCACGACCGACGAAGAGCTTCATGGAATTGGAGAGGGAAGAAGATTGATGATGACGATGGCGACAATTTCCCCTCTCCGGAGCCCAAGACGGACTCCACATCTGCCCTCCAGATGAAGAACAGGTGGTGGCGGTGCCTCCGTATCGTAAACGCGGCGAAAACTTCTCTTTTAATTATTTCTGGGACGAAAGGGGACTTATAGAGTTGGAGTTGGGGCGGCAGAGCCGTGTGGGCCCCGCAAGCCTGCCCACTGCCACTAGGGGGGTGGTGGCGGAGCCAGGGCTTATGGCACACTGGCCCACCCCCTCAGGTGGAACTTGGCGCAGATATTTGTTGTATTTTCCAAAACTGCTCCCCGTAAATTTTCAGGACGTTTGGAGAACTTTGATTTTTGCACAAAAATAACACAAAGGCAATTCTGCTGAAAAAATCGTCAGTTCAGGTTAGTTCTATTCAAATCATGCAAATTAGAGACCAAAACAAGGGCAAAAGTGTTTGGAAAAGTAGATACGATGGAGACGTATCAACTCCCCCAAGCTTAAAACCTTGCTTGTCCTCAAGCAACTCAGTTGACAAACTGAGAGAGAAATAAAAACTTTGACAAACTCTGTTTGATCTTGTTGTTGCAACTATGTCTAACTCATAACCAGAATTTCAGCAAGATCACAAGTTAACCACATAAGCAAATGACACAAAGGTCTCATGGTAAACTAATATCAATGGCATAATCAGCTAACGAGCAAATAATAATGAGTTTCAAATACCAACACTTCAATCAAAACAAGCATGAAGGAATATGAATAGATGGTATCTCGCTAGCTCTTTTTGAGACCACAAAACATAAATGCAGAGCACTTTCAAAGATCAAGGGCTGACTAAACATTGTAATTCTTAGCAATGAAGATCCAGTCATAGTCATACTCAATATCAATCTATAGCAAAGCATAAAAATGACAGATGTGCTATCTAATTGGTGCTTGTATAAGAGGAGGATGACTCGACAGGAAAATAAATAGACAAGCCCTTCGCAGACGGAAGCATTGATTTGCAGAGGTGCCAGAGCTCAAGCTTTGAAAAAAGAGATCATAGTTTTGGGTGGCATGCTTTCATTGTCAACGCAATGACCAAGAGTTATCAATATCTTCCATGCTACTCATGCTATAGGCGGTTCCCAAACAGAAAAGTAAAGTTTTAACTCCCCCACCACCAATCAATCACACTTCACGGCTAGCCGAATCCTCGGGTACCGTCCATACTAACATCAATCCGGGGGGAGTCTTGTTTTACAGTTATGTTTTTGATTTAAGCGTGGAACTGGGAATTCCAATTACCGGCCCCTTTCTCGTGAATGACAGTGAATAAACACATGTCGAGGATAACACTCCTAGCATGGAAGATACCAATAGCCCCCTGTCACCACATGAGCGGTTCGGGCATGCAAAACAGATTATTTCTTGAAGGTTTAGAGAGTGGCACATGCAAATTTACTTGGAACTACAGGTAAATACCGCAAATAGGTAGGTATGGTGGACTCTCATGGAAAAACTTTTGGGTTTATGCAAGTGGATGCACAAGCAGTGTTCCGCTTAGTACAAGTGAAGGCTATGAAAAGACTGGGAAGCAACCAACTAGAGAGCGACAACAGTCTTCAAGATGCAATGAGTTTGACTAACATTGAATGCAAGCATGAACAAGATATAAATCACCATGAACACGAACATCATAGAGGCTATGTTGATTTTGTTTCAACTACATGCATGAACATGCGCCAAGTCAAGCCACTTGAAACATTCAAAGGAGAACCCCATCCTATCATACTACATCATAGTCATCTCAAAATCTAAGGTAGCATTCAAGACAAACCATTATAAGCTCTCAGCTAAATAAGCATGACATCAGAAACTATGATCTCTAAGTTGTCATTGCAAACATGGTTTTCTCACAACAAAGCTGAATCTAGGTTAATAAGCTAGTCATATTTATAAAAACAAAATAGATAGAGTTTATACCAGCTTTTCAGTCTGAGTCACTTCATCATATATCATCATTGTTGCCTTTCATTTGCACGATCGAACGATGTGAACAATAATAAGCGCATTGGACTAACCTGAATCTGCACGCAAACACAAAGGAGAAGACAAAGTAATATGGCTCTTTTAAAGCTAAATATGTAAGCATATAAGACCCAATAAACATTGTAACCAATATCTTCTACCTTGACACAAAGAAAAAGAAAACTATTTACATGGGAAAGCTCCCAACAAGCAAAAGAAGAAAGAAAAATCTTTTTGGGTTTTCTAAAAGACACAAAACAAGAAAACAAGAAAACGAAAATAAACTAGCATGGATAATACAGTGGCAAAGTGTAAACACCGGCTAACAGAGGGAAAGCGTAAGCATGAATGTAAAGTCGGTGAGAACACGTACTCCCCCAAGCTTAGGCTTTTGGCTTAGCTTGGTCTACTCCCATGGATGATCCTGGCGAAACCCAAAGTCATAATGGGTGTTATACGGAAGTGCTGCATCCACTGCCTGAATAGCTGCCTCACGAAGTCGAGCAGCCGTCGCCTCCCTCTCATACTTCTCTGCCTCTCCAATGGTTATGTAGTATCTTCGTTTTACCTGAAAGTCAAAGAAAGCAGGAGTAGGAAGGGTGATATGGAAAACACGATGCCGGTTAAATATCAAGAGGTATAGGAGGGATCCATGATCACTCTCAAGGATTTGGTATCGTGTTAGATCGACACGATCAAGGTAGGCTGTACGGAGAGGAGGGTCTTCCGGACGGATGGATACTCCAAGAAAATTTGCTAAGCGTGTAGCAATAACTCCACTATAGAAATCCCCCTCACTGGCATTTTTATTCAGCCTCCTTGCTATTATAGCCCCCATATTGAAGCTCATGTCACCTGTTACTACGCTCTTAAGGATACTATGGTCAGAAGCGCATAGGTGACAATGTGCACCCTTGTCGTTAATGCACCTTCCTATGGGGAGGGCAAGGTAGTGCAAGGTAGGGAAATGGATGTTTCATATGGTGTCTTGCGTGATATCTCTGGTTTCTCCAACAGTTATACTGGAGACAAAGTCTCTAACCGAAGACTTAGAAGGATCATTAACACTACCCCCATCAGGTATCTTGCAAATCCTATTGAAATCCTCCAGAACCATGGTATAGGGTTTATCGTACATATCAAGCAGTATGGATGAGTCACGTCCAGCTAAAAATTTAAATCTACGCATGAAAGAGGCAGTGAGCATTGCATACTGTTCACATTTATTTGAGAGGAATTCTTCTAACCCGGCATTGCGGACAAGTGCATCAAACTCATCCTTGAAACCTGCTTCGATCATGAACTCATCGGAAGGCCGTTCACATGGTTGCACCGGTGCGTCCCTAAGTTGAAAAGGTTCGGGCTCCCGAAAAGAAAGACGAGGACCCTTCTTGCTTGAGGAACCACCATGAAACTTCCTCCTGAACATAATTTCCTTTTGCTGAAGTTTTTGAAGTTCAAGAGAAAAGTGAATGAAGACCCACCACACCTTGTAGCAACTACTCCTACTAGTGCCTAGAGACCATATCACACGCTAAAACTACTTGGGACCAGCTAAAATCAACATTTCTACCTCAATAACAGGGTCACCAAGGTAGCAAGAATACGCGAAGGATAAAGCACTAGAGCAAAAACTAATTGGACGAATGGAGGAGTCACTTACCAACGAGTAATTTCCCCAAAACGGTTTGGAGAATGGTGCTTTGAGCAAGGAGATCGAAAATCACAGCCAAATGAGCAAGAACACGGGTTTGAGCTGTGAAACAATTTTTTCTAGAGGTGGAAGAAGAGGGTGAGAACTGGAACGAGTGGAGGGGGTGCCTGTGGGCCCCACAAGCTTGCACCCTGCCACCAGGGGGGTAGGTGGCGGTGGCAGGGCTTGTGGCCCACTGGTCAGGCCCGTAAATTTTCGAAAATTCTAGAAAAAATCATACCAAATTTTCAGGACCATCAGAGAACTTTTATTTTCGAGGTATTTTTCTCCGCGACGCTAAAACAGAAAACAGGAAAAGCTAAACTAATTCTATCATTTTTTTCTAAGCAACAGAAAATGAAAGCTCAAAACAGAGGTATGTGACTCTTTGATTCATCCGTTTCATGGTCGTCGAAAGAAATCCGTCAATGGGGTTGATCAAGTCCTTATGACAAAACCTTCTCGAATCGCGAGAGAGAACGGAGAATTTTCGAATTGCCACTAAGTCACCACAATGGGGATATGTATATCCCCAACAAGCTAATCGTACTTCATCTTGACACGAGGAATAGGGCATTCAAAGATCCCAATGAGAATCGATGAAGTCTTTTCGATAGCATTGATGCAATGTACTCGATATCGTTTCTTCGGAAAGTGCACTGTTTGCTCATTACCGTTGACGTGGAAAGTGACATTGCCTTTGTTGCAATCTATAACAGCCCCTGCCGTGTTTAAATAGGGTCTTCCGAGGATGACAGCCATGGCATCATCCTCAGGAATTTCCAAGATAACAAAGTCTGTTAAGATAGTGGTGTTGGCAACCACAACAGGCACATGCTCGCAAATGCCGATAGGGAAAGCAGTTGATTTGTCGGCCATTTGCAGAGAAATTTTAGTGGGTGTCAACTTATGTAACTCAACTCTACGATAAAGAGAGAGCGGCATAACACTAACACCGGATCCAAGGTCATGTAAGGCAGTTCTTACATAGTTTCCTTTAATGGAGCAAGGTATAGTGGGCACTCTGGGATCACCATGTTTCTTAGGAGTTCCACCCTTAAAAGTGTAATTGGCAAGCATGGTGGAGATCTCAAGATCTGGTATCTTCCGTTTATTAGTCACGATATCTTTCATGTACTTGGCATACAAAGACATCTTGAGCATATCAGTTAACCGCATCTCCAGAAAGATGGGTCTTATCATCTCAACGAAGCGCTCAAAATCCTCATCATCCTTTTTCTTGGATGGCTTAGGAGGAAAGGGCATAGGTCTCTGTCCATATTATTGCTAGGTTGAGCATTATTATGAACATCACTGTCCATATTGTCACCAGGTTCAGGTTCATCACCAAATTGTGTTTCCGCATCAAACGCATAAATATCATTAGGTTCTTCAAGTGTGACAGTATTTGGTGAACTGGCATGGAGGTTTCTATCATCCTTCTTCTTCTACTTAGGATGACTAGGTGTATCAGCATTTACTCCTTGAGAATCTTCATCAATTCTCTTAGAATTAACTTCAGGATACAAAGGTTCCTGAGTCATTTTGCCTCCTCTAGTAATGACTCTGACAGAGTTGTCATTTAATTCATTGAGCATGTCATTCTGAGCTTTAAGTACTTGTTCTACCTGAGTAGTAATCATAGAGGCATGTTTACTCAGAAGCGTCAGATCATTGACATTTCTGTCTACACAAGCACTTAAATGGCTAAGCATACGAGTACTTTGTTCCAAATGTCTGCTAACAAAATCATTGAAACTCTGTTGTTTGGAAACAAAGTTGTCAAATTCATCAAAGCATAGGCTAGCAGGTTTATCAAAAGGAATATCACTCTCATCAAACCTACGCAGAGAATTCACTTCTACTACCTGTATCAGGTTATCGAGACCATGGATCTCTTCTATAGGTGGTATATTTTTGCCATCTTCAGATCTAATGCCTTTCTCTTGCATAGATTTCTTGGCTTCTTGCATATCTATGGGACTGAGGAATAGAATACCTCTTTTCTTCGGAGTTGGCTTAGGAGGTGGTTCGGGAATAGTCCAAGCATTATTGTTGATCAAGAGGTTATTCAGTAGAGTCTCAGCTTGTTCTATAGTTCGTTACCTAAAAACACAACCGACACAACTATCTAGATGGTCTCTAGAGGCATCGGTAAGTATATTATAGGGGATATCAAGTATTTCGTTCTTCTTAAGAGGGTGATCAGGCAAAGCATTCTGTAGCTGAACGAGCCTCCCCCAAGCTTGTGGAAGACTCTCTTCTTGGAGTTGAGCATAGTTGTATATTTCCTACAAGGAATCTTGCTTCTTATGGGCAGGGAAATATTTCTCACACAAGTAATAGACCATCTCCTGGGGACTACGCACACATCCAGGAGCAAGAGAGGTGAACCAGTCTTTAGCGTCATCCTTTAGAGAGAAAGGAAATAACTTAAGGATATAGTAGTGCCGGATCTTCTCCTCATTAGTGAAAAGGTTGGCTATTTCGTGTAGTTTGGCAAGATGGGCTATGACTGTCTCAGACTTATAACCGTGAAAAGGATCAGATTCGGCAAGGGAGATTATCTCAGGATCGACAGAGAATTCATAATCCTTATAGGTGATAAAGATAGGTGAAGTGGCAAACTTCGGGTCATATTTCATCCTAGCTTCCCGAGATTTTTCCTTCCATTTGAGAAGTAATATCTCAGCATCATAGGCATCCTTACACGCAAGAAAATCCTCATCTATCTCTCCCTCCATAACGTAACCCTCAGGTATATCAGGAAATTCATATCTAGGAGAGCTAGATCTAGCAGGAGAAAAAGCACGTTCTATCTCAATAGTATCGGCAGTATCAGAAGCATCACGAGCATTGGCAGTAACTCTAGCAATATGAGCATCAAGGTACGCTCGTAGTGGAACATCAGGCAAAATAGTATCTCTAGCAGTATCAAGCCTAACATCATTAGGCAAAATAGCATCTCTAGCATCATCAGGCAAAGCAGTATTAGGCATAGCATCTCGAGCAGTATCAAGCATAGTATCATCAGGCATAGAATCTCTTGAAGTATCAAGCATAGTATCATCAGGCATAGAATCTCTTGAAGTATCAAGCATAGCATCATCAGGCATAGTATCAAGCACAACATGTCTAGCAGTAGCATCATAAGCATCATCAAGCACAGGCGACATACCAAGATTTCTAGTAGGAGGTGATGTCGCAAACTTACTCATAACTGAAGGTGAATCAAGTGCAGAGCTAGATGGCAATTCCTTAACTCCCCTCGTAGTTGAGGGCAAGACTTTGGTCTTCGGATCCTTTAGATTCTTCATAGTGATCAGCAGATATAAATCCCAAGTGACTCAGAGAATATAGCAATACTTCCCCGGCAACGGTGCCAGAAAAATGCTTGATGCCAACTGTTCTTCCCCTTTGCAATGGCACCAGAAGAATGTTGCTAGCACCCTCCGACAATCGAAACTAGAAGAATGTTGTTGACAGCCCACAAGCGCATGGGATCACAGTAGTTTTCGAGGGTAGAATATTCGACCCAAAATTGTTGATTCTTACGACGGGAGGTGAGAGAATACTCTCAAGTATTAGCAGTTGAATTGTCAGATTCAACCACACCTAAAAGATTAGTATCTGCAAGCAAAGTAGTAACAGCAAAATAGCGAGTAACAGCGGTGTAATGTGCAATACCAACGGCAAGGAAAAGCAATAGTGACAGCAGTAGCAAGTAGCAACAGTAGGAGCAGAGCAAGACAAGTAACAACAGTAGCAACAGTAGCAGCAGTAGGAGAGCAAGACAAGTAACACCAGTAGCAACAGTAGTAGCAGCAGCAGAGCAAGACAAGTAACAGCAGTAGCAACAGTAGGACAAACTCGTAGGCAATGGGCCGGTGATTTGTTTGGATGATTTTCATCATGCAACAGCTATAACACGGAGAGATATGTGGCTATCTCCCATTGGTCAATGTGATGTAGGCATGCATTCCATGTGTCGTCATACGTGCTTAGGGAAAAGAACATGCATGACATCTATTGTCCATCCCTCCCGTGGCAACGGGGCCCAAAAGGAAACTACGAGATATTAAGGTTCTCCTATTAATAAAGAACCGGACCAACGCATTAGCACTTGGTGAACACATGAACTCCTCAAACTATGGTCATTACCGGGAGTGGTTCTGGTTATTGTCACTCCGGGGTTGCCGGATCATAACACATAGTAGGTAACTACAACTTGCAAGATCGGATCTAAAACACACATATATTGGTGACAACATTATAATTTCAGTTCTGAAATCATGGCACTCGGGCCCTAGTGACAAGCATTAAGCATGGCGAAGTAGTAGCAACATCAATCTCAGAACATAGTGGATACTAGGGATCAATCCCCATCAAAACTAACTCAATTACATGATAGATCTCATCCTACTCATCACCGCCCAGCGAGCCTACGAATAGATTACTCACGAACGAATAAGAGCCTCGTGGAATTGGAGAGGGAAGAAGGTTGATGATGACGATGGCGACGATTTCCCCTCTCCGGAGCCCAAGACGGACTCCAGATCTGCCCTCCAGATGAAGAACTGGTGGTGGTGGCACCTCCATATCATAAACGCGGCGAAAACTTCTCTTTTTCTTTTTTGTGGGACGAAAGGGGATTTATAGAGTTGGGGGCGGCAGAGCCGTGTGGGCCCCACAAGCCTGCCCACCGCCACCGGGGGGGGTGGTGGCGGAGCTAGGGCCTGTGGCCCACTGTCCCACCCCCTCAGGTGGAACTTGTTGCAGATATTTTTTATATTTTCCAAAACTGCTCCGTGTAAATTTTCAGGACGTTTGGAGAACTTTGATTTCTGCACAAAAATAACACCAAGGCAATTTGCCGAAAACAGCGTCAGTCCAGGTTAGTTCCATTCAAATCATGCAAATCAGAGTCCAAAACAAGGGCAAAAGAGTTTGGAAAAGTAGATACGATGAAGATGTATCTGGGGGCCTTGGGCGTATACAGCCTCGGCCTCATTATTACGTGTGAGCGTCATGGTGGGGGTGCATATGGGAGGTCGCGAGGACGCTACGGCCTCGCAAGTGTCCCTAGCCCCGAGTTATTGGTGGACTGAGTTGATTTTGTTTGGCTCATTGGCAAACCTTGGTGACTTCTTCTTCTTTAGGAGCGAGGTTGCGTATCTGCATGGAGAAGCTTCGACCGGAGCTTGGGGGTTGACCGCCCGACAATATAAGCAAGGAAGAATGTTAGGATTCTGAACGGGTGATATTGAACAACCAAACGATGCATACACGAAAGTAGCATCCGGAGGAGTGTCCTGAGCTCGGGGAGACCGCATGGCCCTCGGGGTGCCCTCACAAGGGGTGAACCAAATAGTTACCTGGCAGCAGCCAACAAAAAGTCACCTGGCGGCCGTGCCGCTGAACTATCGAAGGCGTCGTCGTCGCTTGATCTCCTGTCTCCATGGTCGCAACCCTCACGGGTCCGCCGCCTCCCGTGGATCGGGGCCTTCGCTTGGCTCGAGCATCTCCTCCTTTTCCTCGCGACACCCCAGCAGGCGGGGTATGAGCATGACCCGCTACAGCCTCTGTTTGGTGGCAGCTGCGTTCCCCAGCCCAAAGGGCATGAAGGCATTGGCGTCCGGGTACTCCCGTCGGTAGCTAGCCAGGTGATACGTCCGTTTTGCATCATGTTTTCATGTCGAATTGGTTGTTATTTCACTTCACGGTACAATTCTTATGCCTTTTCTCTCTTATTTTGCAAGGTTTAAATGACGAGGGAGAATGTCTGCAGCTGGAATTCTGGCCTGAAAGTGGAGCAAGTTTGAGATACCTATTCCGCGCAACTCCAAACACCGTAAAAATCAACTATGATTTTTTCTCGATTTATAAAAAATACTGGGCCGAAGAAGCGCCAGAGGGGCGCCAGCAGGTGGCCACAAGCCTGCTAGGCGCGGCCACCCCCTGGCCGCGCCTAGGGGGCTTGTGGGCAGCCAACTGTCCCACTGCCCCCCCTCTTTTGCTATATGAAGGGTTTCGTCCGGAAAAAATCAAGGAGGAGCTTTTTCGTGGATTCGCCGCCGCCACGAGGCGGAACTTGAGCAGAACCAATCTAGAGCTCCGGCAGGACGATCCTGCGAGGGAACTTCCCTCCCGGAGGGGAAATCGTCGCCATCGTCATCGCCAACACTTCTCTAATCGGAGGGGACTCATCACCATCAACATCTTCATCAGCACCATCTCGTCTCCAAACCCTAGTTCATCACTTGTAACCATTCTCCGTCTCGCGACTCCGATTGGTACTTGTAAGGTTGCTAGTAGTGTTGATTACTCTTTGTAGTTGATGCTAGTTGGATTATTTGGTGGAAGAGTTTATGTTAAGATCCTTGATGCTACTCAATACCTCTCTGGTCATGAATATGATTATGCTTTGTGAGTAGTTACTTTTGTTCCTGACGACATGGGATAAGTCATGATAATAGTAGTCATGTGAATTTGGTATTCGTTCGGTAATTTGATGTGTTGTATGTTGTTTTCCCTCTAGTGGTGTTATGTGAACGTCTACTACATAACGCTTGACCATTATTTGGGCCTAGAGGAAGGCACTGGGAAGTAGTAAGTAGATGATGGGTTGCTAGAGTGACAGAAGGTTAAACCATAGTTTATGCGTTGCTTCGTAAGGGGTTGATTTGGATCCACTAGTTTAATGCTATGTTTAGACTTTGTCTTAATTCTTCTTTCATAGTTGCGGATGCTTGCGAGAGGGGTTAATCATAAGTGGGATTCTTTTCGAAGTAAGGGCAATACCGAAGCGCCGGTCGACCCACATATCAAATTATCAAGGTAACGAACGTGAATCATATGAACATGATGAAAACTAGCATGACAGATATTCTCGTGTGTCCTCAGGAGTGTTTTTCCTCCTATAAGACTTTGTCCAGGCTTGTCCCTTGCTAAAAAAGGGATTGGGCCACTTTGCTACCCCGTTGCTACTTTTGTTACTTGTTTCTTGCTACGAATCATCTCACCACACAATCACTTGTTACCCATAATTTCAGTGCTTGCAGATATTTCCTTGCTGAAAACCACTTGTCAGATCCTTCTGCTCCTCGTTGGGTTCGACACTCTTACTTATCGAAATGACTACAATTGATCCCCTATACTTGTGGGTCATCAAGACTCTTTTCTGACGCCGTTGCCGGGGAGTGAAGCGCCTTTGGTAAGTGGAACTTGGTAAGGAAACATTCATATACTGTGCTGAAATTTATTGTCACTACGGATACTAATCCGTTGAGGGGCTTGTTCAGGGTATGTTCACCTCGAACGGAACCACAAATAGTTGCTCCTCAACCTTCTGCACCTACTGAAAATATTTTCTTTGAATTTCCTTCGGGTATGCTTGAGAAACTATTGGGTAAACCCTTTACAGGAGATGGAACATCACATCCAGAGTTGCATATGATCTATATAGATGAAGTTTGTGGTTTATTTAAGCTTGCAGGTTTTCCCGAGGATGAGGTCAAGAAGAAGGTCTTTCCTTTATCTTTGAAGGATAAGGCATTGACATGGTATAGGCTATGTGATGATACTGGATCATGGGACTACAATCGATTGAAATTGGAATTTCATCAAAAGTTTTATCTTATGCATTTAGTACATCGTGATCGGAATTATATTTAGAATTTTTGGCCTCGTGACAGAGAAAGCATCGCTCAAGCTTGGGGAGGCTTAAATCAATGTTATATTCATGGCCCAATCATGAGATCTCGAAAGAAATTATCATTCAGAACTTTTATGCTAGGCTTTCTCATGATGATCGCACCATGCTTGATACTTGTTGTACCGGTTCTTTTATGAAGAGAGATATTGACTTCAAATGGAATTTATTGGAGAGAATTAAACGCAACTCTGAAGATTGGGAGATATCATCTACGCATCAACCTGGCTCTGATACCACTGTTCGGGAACGTCGCATGGGAAACAAAAAAGTTCCTACACACACGCAATACCTATCCATGGTGATGATCATCTACGAGAGGGGAGAGTGAATCTACATACCCTTGTAGATCGCTAAGTGAAAGCGTATATAATGTGGTTGATGTAGTGGCACACCTTCGCGATTGAAATCGTAGCCTGTCCTGCGATCTTATCACGATCCATCCCACGATCCCATCACGATCCATCTCGATCTAGTGCCGAACGGACGACACCTTCGCGTTCAGCACACGTACAGGTCAATGACGACCCCACCTTCTCGATCCAGCAAGACAGACGAGGAAGTAGTTGAGTTCTACAGCAGAGTAAGAGCGCACCGGTGATGGTGGTGATCTATTCCTGCAAGGTTTCGCCTAAGCACCGCAGAAATCCGATCTAGAGGAAGAACTACAAACTAGAGGAGAGGGTAGCACGTGGGAGAAATTATGTGTCAAAAACCCTCAAACCACTAGTATATATAGGAGGAGGGAGGACGCAGTCTTGCCCACCAAGGGAAACCCCTTGGTGTCGGCCGAACCAAAGGAGGGAGGAGTCCTCCTCCAATCCTACTTGGATTAGGACTCCTTCGCAAATTGTCCACCTCTTTTGGATTTTCCACCTTTTTCCACATGGGCTTACTTTGGTTGACTAGACATCCCACTAAGATCTGCTTCTCCACCATTAAGTCCACGTGGCCCTCTTGGGGAGTGGTGGGCCCACCTGGTGGACCCCCGGTACCCATTCGTCACTCCTGGTACACTACCGGCAATGCCCGAAATCCTTCTGGAATCCAAATACCAACTTCCTATATATCAATCTTCATTTCTGGACCATTCTGGAAACCCTCGAGACGTCTGGGATATCATTTGGGAATCCGAACAAAACTTTGGTCACCAGCACCTATAACTCAACCATACCGAAACATCACCGAACCTGAAGTGTGCAAACCATGCGGGTTCGAGAACTATGCACACATGACCTGAGAAACTCTCTGGTCAATATCCAATAGTGGGACATGGATGTACATATTGGGTCCTACATATTCTATGAAGATCTTATCTTTTGAACCTCTATGCCAAGGATTCATATAATCTCGTATACCATTCCCTTTGTCCTTCGGTATGTTACTTACCCGAGATTTGATCATCGGTATCTCTATACCTATTTCAATATCGTTACCGGCAAGTCTCTTTACCCGTTTTGTAATACAAGATCACGTGACTAACTCTTTATTCACATTGCTTGCAATGCTTATTGTCATGTTGTATTACCGAGTGGGCCCCAAGACACCTCTCCGTCACATGGAGTGACAAATCCCAGTCTTGATCCATGCCAACCCAACAGACACCTTGATACCTGTAGAGCACCTTTATAGTTACCCAGTTACGTTGCGACATTTGATACACACAAGGTAATCCTCCGGTCTCCGGGAGTTGCATGATCTCATGGCAGATACATTGACATGCAGAAAACAGTAGCAATAAACTTACATGATCATATGCTACGTTTATGGTCAGGGTCTTGTCCATCACATCATTATCCTAATGATGTGATCTCATTATCAAGTGACGACACTTGTCTATGGACATGAAACCTTGACTATCTTTGATCAACGAGCTAGTCAACTAAAGGCTCACTAGGGACAGAGTATTCTCTATGTATCCACACATGTATTTGAGTTTCCAAACAATACAATTCTAGCATGGATAATAAACGATTATCATGAATAAGGAAATATAATAATAACTAATTTATTATTACCTCTAGGGAATATTCCCAATAATTCCCATCAACTATATATTGATATATTAGATGTAAAGATTTATGTAATTGGAAGTCTACAATTGTCGACATACATTTCTCAACTAGATTGCAAAACCTTTCATATGATTTAGGTCCAAAGACCATGGCCATGGCAAAGTGTGAACAACACTCGGACTGAACTCAAGCAAAGGGTATAATCTAGGTAGAAATGATCTTGCTCAGTAATGGAAAGGTATTCATAAGCAATACCTACACCAGTTTTCTTCTGGAAGTCGAATTGAGAATAATATGGTGGTGAAACAAAGAGCAAGTATTGTAGAACAAGGGTTCACAAAGATACCCAACTATTCTCTAGATGTGGAATCTCTTTCTGATAACTTATATCATTGGTAGTACAAAATCATCTATCTCTTCAGTTGATAGATGTAGTGATCACATATAAATGTGGATCACTAGATTCAGACATATATGATTGATTCCGGATGGAATCTCACTTCTGAATCGAAATGCAAAATGCAACATACATTATGTAAAAATCAGTAAGTCACCATACGACTTATTGTTGTCGGTACATATGGTACAACCGACGTAGTTAGTTCCTTATGCATAATGATCACTCCTACAATGACTATTATCCATGTTTGTGTGTCTACAATGACGACACATTTAATCATCTAAATGTCAGAGTTTAAAATGAAGGATTTGGGTAAATCTAAATACCGCTGGTTATTACAACTTGAGCACCTTCATTCATACATTATGTTATACTATGTTGTCTATATCCAAAATATATTGGATAAATTCACTGTGGACAAATATTATCCATCCATAGCTCTCATGGAAGTTCATTCTCTAGATGTAGAGAAAGATCTATTTAGGCCAAAAGACGATGGAAATGAGATATTGGGACTCAACGTTCCATAATGCCATTGGATACACAAAACACAATTGGTTGTGACTCAAGAATATGTATCCGTATCTCCAAAGGCATCAAACATATTGTCCTGGTTTTTCAAGTTTCAGAAACATCTCAACAATAATACCATTGGATACATTGATCAGATCCCTATTATTTCAGATCATAGACAAGTTTAGTGTTCCTACTAGCTGTGGTAGCCCTCCCATGAAGAGTCTTCAAACATACCTCGTTGCTACATTCGCCAACCATTATCTAGACGATAATGTTTCTTGTGTTTCCCGGATGCAAATAGGTTATGCAATAAGCAACATCGATATATGCATATCTTGCAAATCAAATCATGTGACCGATTTCTCACGAAGTATGTATCAACTTTTACATTCCATAAATATGTTATTGGAATTGGTACACGACGGCTTCGAAATTTGCAAGAAACAGGGGAAGTATCTTCCTGAATTATTCATGTTCTATGCATCATATTATACTAATTTTTCCTTCATGATTTTCCTATAGAGGTTCTCATAAAGGTTTTTAATGAGGTAATATCAACATGAGATCATATGTCCTACTTTTTGTTTTCCCCGGGGATTGTAAGGAAGTATGTATGATGTATTTATTGTACTCTAAACTCTATAAGTCTCCTTGTACTAAGTTAAAAGACACAATAACCATTATATGTTGCATCATTTTCTCCTTATTTTCCCAGTGGCTTCACATAAGTTTTAGCAACATATCAAACACATATATCCTTATTTTCCCATAGGGTTTTGTAGGTGTTTTCAAGATGACAAGGCTTACACTAACAAGCATGGATTAGGGGGGGTGTTAGGATTTCATTAATCCTATTAATCCCTACTTTTTCTAACCGAGGCGGTTGCCTCATGTCCCTTGAGACGCACCCCTTTGAGGGCCATATATATGTGTAATCCAACATCAATGAGAACAACGATTCATTTTACATCTTTTGTCTTGTCTCTCGTTTCCTACTCTAAACAATTTCGGTCTTATCAGGTTGGGTTACGTGTTGGCTATAAATATCCCATCCCCTTCACCATACGTTGGTGGCTGCACAGAGTTTGATACGTGTGTTGTCATTTTGGAGCAACCCACCTCGGAGGCACTGAGAGAAAACGATCATGCGAGGATAAACCCAAACAAGTAGAGCCAGTGTGTTTGAGCATCACTGAAGTTGTTCTGTTTTGAGTGAACTGAAGACATATTACACTTGAAGACTGTGATATTTCAGATGCTTAGGCATCTGGGTCTAGAGCATCCAAGAGTCATTGTGGATTCTCGGGTGACAAAATTTGTACGGATTTCAGAAGTCTCCCCTGAAGACTTACTTGAGTGAGTGGGCGTGGTTGAAGTGACCTCGGCTCAAGGGGAACAAGGTGAATACGAGGTCTTCGGACTTATTTCTCAGCCTCCCCAACCAGACGTACAGTTGTCACAACAACTAGAACTCGTCCAACAAATCTTGTGTCTTTATCAAGCTACCGGTTCTATCTTTCACTCTTTTACCTAACTATGTGAACACATACCACGAATGACATTCATACCTGTCGTTTATCATCATATTGTCTGAATTTATCTATGATTTATCTTAGTGTGTATGGTGACTATGCTTAACATCTTAGATCCTTGACTGTTATCTCTACTTGATCCTGTTTCGCTTCTGCATACTTTGAATACCGTCACTCTTTCGAAGCACTTCATAAAAATTGCCTATTTTCATCCCCCCTCTAATCGATAACTAGCAATTTCATTTGAAAACCCACCCTCAACCATAGGACTGAACACCTCGTTGGGGAAGGATCTGAAGTTCCTTTATTCCATTTTTTGAAAACCCTCATATATTAATTTGATAAAACAACATTCTTACAATCCTTCATTATTCCAATGACTTGAGCCAGGTGAGCCACGTTCTCCTTCTTGCTGAATTCGCACCAAATGTGTGAGATTTGCACTATTACGGCTTTTGTCCTTTCAAATTTCAATGTTGTTCTTTCTGAATAGGTACCAGTATTAATCAAATCACTGTTCCCCTGATTGAGGAGCGAGCCACTGAGGGAAAACAAATTTTCAAAATTTCAGACGAATTATTCAAAATGATTGTTTTCGCTGAGCACTAGAAAACATAATCTCATTCGAAAATTTAAAACGAATTAAAAAATCCATTTTGTAAACCTCTAATAAAGAGGAAAAAAGTAAATCATATGATACATTTTTCTTATGCCCTCCAAACAAATTGTCAGGTATAGGCATGCACTCTTATACCGCTAGCAGGATAATAGAGATACAAGAAACAATTTGTTGGTTGGTGAAAATAACCAAATAGGAAGGAGTTGCGGCACTAAGAAAACCTGGAACACTTGAAGCTTTCAGTTATATAATATAATATTCTTTTGCATCAAGAAAGTTCACTCACATCATAAGATTCTGATAATTCATTTGGCTTACTATACATCAGCCACAAGTTATGCCACGAGAGAAGAGACCAATTGAGCTGAGAGAGAAACGATTTTTTCTAAGCTACTCATATTAGAGAGGAATCATCCTATTGTACATACATATTACGATCATTCCTTTACATCCCAGCCCATGTCATGTTATTCAAACACATAGAATACTAACAGGTAATTTCTTATCCTTTTATAGTCCGATGGGATTATGCATGCATAACCCAAGTCCTGTTGTTTTGTAACACATGCATGCATGCATGGAACCATCGAACAATCACTACTTATATTCGAATGGTTTTCAACAGAAAAATATTGGCGGTCCTCCATGATGCATTGCTATGTCAGAACTAGATCAGTAGAAATTTATTGTGTATGACCCAGTTTATGCATTCCTCATAACAATTACGTGTACCATCGAAAATAAAACTTTCTAGCCAATCAATTAGCACCTATATGTGTTTGGGTAAAAATAAGGGGTAATGGGTACCGCGCACACAGATCGACATGCCTGTCACTTAGAACGTGCGGTTGTCCATTAATCTCTCATGGCCACACTTTCTTCTCCTAGGAATGCTATTTAACCGGACAATGGATAGCACAGCATCCATAAATGATCATCTCCTCATCAACAACCTCGTTCTAAACCTCTCATACCCTGTGGAAGTAATCTCAAGGTCCAGAATGGCGGTGAATACTAGGAACACAATTGGTGTCGTTCTCCTCCTGGTCGTGATGGTAGCAGCGGTATCAACACCAGTGGCAACTGCCGAAGAGTTCTGTTGGGACAAATGTATCAAGCGCTGCAAGGGAGAACTAGAGGTTTGTAGCCCAAAGTGCATTCATTTTTGCAACTATCAATCCGGAGCCGTAGGAATGATCAAAATACGTATGTACGGGGGGTGGATTCCTCTCTAATACCAGTTGCTTGAAAATTTTGTTTCACTGTCAGATCAATAGGTCTCTTCCGCTTTGTGGCGTAACTTGTGGCTGAAGTTCAGTTAGCCAAATGAACTTACAGAACTGTCTCATGTTAGTGAACCTTCTCTCCGCGAAAGAATATGATAGTATATAGCTATATGCTTCAAGTGTTTCGATTTTTATATTACCGCAACTCCGGCCTATTGGGTTATTTTCACCAGCCAACAATATGCTTCTTTAATCTCTGTTACGAGGCACTATAAGACTGCATGCCTATACCCGACACGTTTTTTAAGGGCATAAGCAAAATGTATTGTATATTTAACTTATTTCCTCTTAGAGGTGTTACCCAAGGGATTTTGTTTCAAATTTGATCTAAATCTTCAAATGTTTCCTAATCCTAATGAAAAATCGTCAATTTCACACAATTCATCTATAACTTTGAAAACTTGTTTTTCTTTAGGCCGCAGTGCCGTCACCCCCTAGTTCTCGCTACGACTTCACCAAATCGCATGTTGCCGCTATGTCTCCCCTTTGGGTCGTATTGGCGTGAGGCGCGCTCCCCACGGCCCACAAGCCACCGCTACAACGCCCCTCCGGGATATAGTGCTGGGACACGCGGTTCTCGCTGCCACACGAGGTCTTTCTGCCATGGCCCCGACCTGCTCGCTGCCCCGAGGTCTTCCCCCCGTCACCCCAACCCATGCGTTTCCGCCTCGGGATGTAGTGCCGCAATGCACGGTCCACTCCGCAGTGCCCTGCTCATTGACTTCATGTGGTATGCGCCTGTCAGATTTCGGGCTCCGCAATACACTAAGGATTCGAACATTGGGGCGTGTATGAAGATCTCTCCCTGCTTAGCCTTGCCTAACCCACTACTCGATGGAAACAACAAGGACTCACTTGATGGCGACGGTAGCATAGAACACAACAGCTTACGGTAGCACAGAACACAACAGATTACCCAGTTTCGGGCAGCTACGAAGCGTAAAACCCTACTCTTGCTTTTGGTGGATTGCCTCTCGTGGAGGTGGTGGATGAATTGGTACAGTGCTCTCGATCCTCCGGAGGCCAAGTGGCTAGGTGTATTGCCCTACGGTTCGAATGAACTCTCCCCTACCAAGTGTTCTACCCTCTCAATTTATAGTGGAGGCCCGAGTCCTCTACTCTCGTAGCTTCGACGGGAAGGGATCCCACTGTCGCCAATTTTGAAGGGGAACACGGGAACATGCTCCCCTTCCCAAAGGTGGTCATCGCCTGCAAAGTAACTGTCCGTGCTGCAGGGACTGTCCCGAGGATGACGTTTGCCCTACTGGCATGTGGCAACGGCTTCGTTGCACCATAAGGGAAACCTTTGGAAGATGCCTTTGGAACCCTTGTACGCTTCTGCCTCCTTCCACTTCTGCTGCTTGCCTGTCCTTTCCTGGCGTCACCATTGACTCCTGAGGCCCGACCTTGCCTCGGAATAACCGCCGGTCCGGAGGGGTCCTGAGGAGGCCCCTGCAGGTCTTGACGCCGCTCCTCCTTGTTAGGCTTGGCTCCTCACGAGGGCCCTACCCTGAATGGTGCCGAGCCTTTTGGTTTATTCCGATGAGGTGGGCCCTCCTTTGGCAACAGGCAGGCACGTCTGGGTACCCCCATTCCAAAACGCCGGTAGTAGCCCCTGGGACCGCGGAGTGCTCGGGTTGGCTTCGGGGCGGAGCCTAGGGGGGCAGCATGAGGCGAGGACAACACATGTCACGCGGCTTGTGTCGGGTCCTCCATGTTCCGTGTCTCTGCCCCCCTTATTAGGTGCCTTGATTGTAGCTTCGGTGCCTCATTGCTTTCCTTCTTCAGTACTCACCCTTCCTCTTTGGTCTCTAACACCAACCGACACATCCCAGATCCAACGCCGCATACTTCCTTGCCAGTTCAACAATGGCGCCCGCCAGCAAGCAAAAACCAAACGGGCATGGTCTGGCCCCGGCTTCTCTGCTCCTGGACTGCGCCTTCTCCAAGGACACGAATCTCGTCCTCGTGCTTCCATGGACCACGACCGAGTCCAGCGAGCATGGGCGAACCCTGATCTGGCCTGGCGCCATAGAGGAGCGACCGGCGTCCTGAGCAATATACCCCTTCTTCCTTCACGGTATTTACGCTGGGCTGGTGCCGCTTTTCTCCCGGTTCTAAACCGTTGTCTTGGACCACTATGGGATCCAAGCCCTTCATCTCCAGCACAACTCCATCTTGCTTCTGTCTGTCTTTGATTTCTACTATGAGGCTTTCGTTAGTGTGCAGCCTTCGGTTGCCCTCCTCCGCCACTTCTTCAGCTTGCGCCTGCACGACGGCACTCATTTGTCGGCATGTGTCTCCTTTGTGGTGGCTTAGAGTGGCAACGTGCTCTTGAAGGTCTGGAAGAAGGTGGATAACTTCCGGCACCGCTGGGTCCTTATGTGCCTTAACGATGCCAACCCTCGGTTGGAGGAGCCGAAGGAGTTGCCGGAGAAGACCTCCGCGTGGAGCTCGGTGAAGCTCTCCGTCCCTCGGTTTGTGCCCGTGCTGGAGCGCTTTTCCCGCAACATCAGCGCCAAGAGGCTGGCCGGAGGAATGATAGTGAAGGAGTTACTAGCGCAACGCCTGGCGCCTCTCGGAGCACACTCCAGGCCCCTGTGGGAGTATCAGGCTGGCGACGACGAGCTCCGGCTCCGGTCACGGAACCTCCCCATACAGGACCTGAGTAGGTTCATGGCGATCTTGCTGGGCGGCGACCCTGGCGACCTTCCCGAGGCCGTGGGTCCATTATACCATCGTGACGACCGGGATGACCTGGTCGCTGTGATGCGTGTCTTCAACGAATGGGGGCCTCCTGGCACCTGGCCAGTGACTCCAGGGGGCCCGCTTCGACCCAGCTTGCAATGCGGTCCGCGTGCGTGCTTGCTTCCCGGAAGCTCAGGGCTGAGCCATCCTTGGCGCACCACACCTCTGTCGGTGGGGGGGGCGTCCATGGAGCCGAGCTCGCCTCCCTCTTTGGGGGTCCCTGTCACCTCTGCTATTGCCAATGCAAAGAGGAAGAAGAGATGGTGCCATGTTGAAGAGTAAGCTACTTGCCTAGGCACGCCCTGCGCATCTATTGTCCGCGCTTGGCTGATCCCCCCTTTATTTGTCGTGCACGGATGTTGTCTCGCTGGTGGCAAAGAGGAACAAGACGGTCATCAAGCCAAAGGCGACTCCCGATGCCCCGCCTACTCTCATTAGCGCACCGCCATCTACAGGTGGGGAAGGGGATGCTCGTGGGGCCGTCTCCCCTGGCCTTGGTCGCCCCCCGAGCCCCCAAAGCATCCAGAAGCGACCGTGGGGACGCCGTTGCATGGGGGGCAGGCCGAAGAGGGCCCTCAGGCTCCTCAGGCTCCTCAGGCTCCTCAAGCCTGAGCATGAAGGAGGCGCACTTGAAAAAGAAGGAGAAGGAGGCCGCCTCAAGGAAGGCCCTCCTTGACGCCCAGGAGAAAGCTCTCGCCGCGGTTGAGGAGAGGAAAATCGCGGAGCTGGCCTGCTTCCCTGACGTTGAGCTCAGGCTTCGCACGGCGCTCCGCTCCCTCTGCCGGGACGAGTTCGATGAACCTCTAGCCACCCCAGAGGATGGCTTTGCCACGCTCGCGAAGGGGCTCGTAACGGCCCAGGAGATTGCCATCGTGAAGGTGGACAAGATCTTGGACATCAAGTGTCGTGACCTCTTCTTCGTGGCTGCGACTCGCGTTTTCAGCCACCTTCATCTTCGCGACCCCAGATTCGATCTAAGCTTCATGATCGTGCGGAGGCGGTGAAGGGCCCTGTGGAGGCGTTGGTCAGGAGGTTCGCTCGTGTCGCAGCTCCTTTGTCTCCACGTGCTGCTGGAGCCGATGATGGGGAAGACGATGCCTCTGACATCGACAACCAGCCCCCCGTGGAGGGGGCGACCGGCGGCGGCTCCTCCTGATTTCTTGTCCTTGTTACTTTCCTGCAATGCACATCATTCCTCGCGGAGGCATTCAACTTATTTGCGTTTTTATGAACTTGGTCACGGTTTGTAATAATTGAATGCTTGAATGTTTTCCACGCCTTGTCTCACACCCTGTTTTTACTACCACTTCTCAGTAATGCAAAAATCTGAGCTTGTTAATACTTTTTCAAAACAAATGATGTGAGTGCCATGATTGTCATTGTATGCTTGTGAGTTTGATCATGTGATGAAAACCCCCATTTCACAATACTGATATATTTTCGAAAACCTTTACATGTTTCTGATTAAGGTAAAACCCTACTTTGAGTTGCACTACACGTCCTTTATGGCAAGAAGTGTTTCTACCCAAAGTTGGCGATCTGATTTAACTTCATTTTAGTGCCTTAAAACCACAAAATAATTATTTTTAGAATTAGTTTCCTAATTAAATTGATGTCCATTTCAGAGGCCACAATTGGTATTCCTACATGGAAAAATACTTTTCTGCCTTAGAAAAATCTTCTTAAATTTGGAGATGATGAGAAGGACATATATTTTCCATACATAAGATTTTAAACCCTATTTTACATTATAATTATTTGAATAAAAACCTGGAAGCCATTTCTGTCTGTTTTGAGCTTCTGAAATATTTCCAAATAAAATGTTCTCAATAAACTCCTAGAAAATTCCAGTAGTATCCCTAAGCCATATTTGGTGTCCAAATAAAGTTTCACCTTGGTCCAAGGTGACTAAGGACCCCAAATAACCCCAAAACCCCTTCTGTCCAGATTGAAGTTAGAGCAACTCTACATAGCAAAGTTTATCCAATGATGCTGAAACATTGCAGGAGTGCCTAATACCTCAAATGAGGGTTCCACACCAAAAATGGGATTTGTGGGATTTAGTTTGCCCACAATCTCTTTGGAAGGGACATATCTGGTCACACTGAAGTGTTTTCAAGTTTACAAAGCTAAACTTGTCTAATGAAGCTCAAAGTTGGTGAAACCCCATGTTTTAGCACCAAACCCAAACCTGTTAAGTTGCAGCACCAGTGGTGGGGTGCAACCCCCTCAAACCACTGTCGAGCGCCTTCTGACAAATAGGGAAAAGCCACCTTAGCCACAACTAAACCCAACCCCTTTGCTCCAAACTCATAGATTAGGTGGCCAGTATCCATATCTAACCCCAGTCAACTAGCCCCTCACAGGTTCAAAGTGGAAAGGCCAAGAACTCCAATTTAGGCTTCAGCTCAAGCCTGACAGCACTAGCATTTCTTGTCTCCTTTGACCAGCCAAAGCTCCCACGAGACCCAAACGGCTAGCCACACTCCCATCCAGTGTCAGGACATGCTATACACGTCCAAAGTGCCTCAGAGCACACCAGCATTTTGTGGCATGCCAAAAATATGTTCTCAGCGCGCTATAGGTAGCCACCGAGGTGGTAGCGACGCTCTCGGCCAGTTCTAGCCTCCCACGAGGTGTCCAACCTCTTCCCAGACACCCTCTTCATCGAGCAACCATCAAGGCCCCTCCTCCCATGCATTAGAGCTCGTGCGACGCGTGCCCGCGGCACCAGAACCGGCCAAGGTTGTGCGGCCACGGATGCTCGACTCTTTCCTCTCTCCCTCTGTAGCAGATGGTTATGGCAGTCCAAAACCATGTCCTGAGACCGTTGTTTCAACCCCAGCCCCTCTCCGCACCCCCATGCGCACCACTGTGAGTCACCGACGCTCCCGAATCGGCTCACCGTCGCGGGCCTATAAATAGCCCTCCCCCTCTCTCCTACACCCCTCAGATAGCCTCACCACGACCACTAGCACCTCCCTATACACCCGAGCAAACCAACAGAGCCCCGGTGCTCGAAATTGACCGAGGCCCCTCCGCCTTGGGATCCGATTGATCTCCAGCTACACGATGGCTCCTGCGCCCCTCGACCCACCAAACTGATCCCCTCAACCCCAGGAAGCTTTCCCCCAACTCGCCCGACCATTTTCGTGTCTCTAGCCACCTCCTCGACTACCTCCCGAAACTCCTCCGTGACGGCCTCCTCGCCGCTGGTGAACCCCTGCCTCTCCGACGTTGTTCCGACCACCAGCAGGTAGGCGACATCATGGCGAACCCATTCCAGTCCTTGTTGGGGCCTGAGAGCATCGGCAGCCTCGCCGACATGCTCCTCCTCCTCTCTGCCAGAGGTAGGAGGCGACCCCGACAGGTGTGCCCCACCTGTCGGTGGCCCAGCCTCCTCCCCAGCACTGTCCACAGCCACTGACCGCAGGGCCCTGCACGTTAAGTTCAAACCTGACTGCGCGCGCACCTGGGCACACTGTCGGCTGGCCTTGGGCCAGCCCAGCTCCAGGCCGAGCCAGGCCAGGGGCTTGGCCCATTTTTCTTTTTTAAAAAAAATCTGATTTCAAAGGTTCTTATAAAAATATTTAGCCAGTGTAAAATATAATTTTTCCACTGTTATTCTTCTAAAAATATGTAGTATTTAATAATATGATTGGATGAATTTTTCTACAACTATTCTGTTTTATAATAATAAAAAGGACTAAATTGGAATAGTTTTGATTCTATTTGGTTAATTTTAAAAATGTTCCTTCAAGAGAATTCAAGGCAAATATTTTTCTAAATGACAACTTAGATTTATCAGTAATAAAGAACATTTTTTAAAATGACTTTCTGATACGTTTCTGTGTGAGATATTTCTTATTTATTGTTTTATCGACGATAGAAAATCCGTGTGACGAGGGAATCGGAGCGGAAGACCTCGAAGACACCGGATACCTAGCTGACCAAGGCAAGCAGCCTTTTGACCATGACTGAGCATATGTTACTTTGCATGTTAAGATAGTAAGTATTTCCGTTGCATATGATCATAAGTGTCGGTAATCATTTGATATGTTTTTACCGATGGCTCCCCCGGAGCACATGCATTGAGCTTGATCCTACCCCTTGAGGGTCATGCTAATATCATATTGACAAGTAAAGTTAGAAGTAGTATTATCATGAGCATGTTGATGACATAAACCAAAGAGTTTATGAAAACCCCATCGGGTGCCACTAATGCCCGAGGGTGATGATGAGTTAGGTGTGCACTTTTGGTGAAGTGGTGCACCGGGTACTTTGAGTGAGTATGGTTTCGAAAATGGGATTAGATTTATGATGTGTCGACCATCCCAACCTTACCAGTACGACCACGTTACCCCTTATGGGACGGGGCTATGTTAGTTACTCTAGTCGTTGCTAGCAAAGAGCCACATTACTAGTGGCAGGAGTGATGTGTGGTCACTCTCGTGATGGGGTCGTGCTAGGTAGGACGACTATGCCGTTTTTATGAGTTCTAGTCACACCGTT
This sequence comes from Hordeum vulgare subsp. vulgare, assembly GCF_904849725.1. Taxonomy (NCBI): domain Eukaryota; kingdom Viridiplantae; phylum Streptophyta; class Magnoliopsida; order Poales; family Poaceae; genus Hordeum; species Hordeum vulgare. Next base: position 120,625,808 of record NC_058522.1, read on the forward strand.
GGTCCCCACATGGTTGGTACTGTCCAGAGTCGATGCTCGTCGGATAGACAACATGTGGGTTGGGTACCAATCGAGTGGACCTCTTTGTCTAATATCGTCAGGGGAAAGGCATTGATCGGGTACTTACGTCAGGTATGTTATATACCGCGAGTTGTGGATGACGCGGAAGTTTCCTGGATCTCGTGGGTCCAGCGTACTACCTCTGCAGAGTGTAAAACTATTCGAATAGCCGTGTCGACGGTCAAGGATAGTTGGGTTATCCTGCTTAAACTACGTCCAGCTGTTTCCGCATAAACCAAGTTTGTGTGTTGTGTTAAAAAGGTGTTGTTATGAAAGTAATGATATGACCAAGTTTGGTGACTTGGCATATAGGGTGAGCACGGATGGCTCATCCCTCGACAGATATATTGATATCTGTAACCTGTTCTTCAAAAGTAATTCTTTAACATGATGCATATTGATGATCATTCCACCCCGATGAAATCCACCAAAGATGCATGATATTGTTATCCTTCACTTTCATTGTTCATATCATGGGCTGTTTGCGAGTACATTCAAAGTAGTCATTAGCTTGACACTAGTTATGTTATTGACCAGACATGGAGGGACCAGAGTTTGGAGCAGAGTACGTCTTCGGAGACGCCCCTGCGAACTAGGATGTTTCCGAGTCAGAATGTGTGTCGGTGTAGGCTTGATGGCATGGGCACTCGCTTAGCCCCTATGATTTCCGATACTAGTTGTATCAGAATGATTTGGCCTTAGGCCCTGCCTTGTGAACTTGACCATTTGGCCTTAGGTATCTCTGTTCGATGAGCATTGATCTCTGGGATCAGTGAGCACGGCGATATCGACCCGTAAGTCGGGGTCCCCACAGAGCTGGTATCACAGCCATCCTGACTATAGGAAGCCATAGGTAGCATGGACGAAAGCCGAGACGACTAGTGCGCATAGACCTTAACCTGAGATTCTGCACCCACTAAAAACTTTCTAACTCTCTCCTCTACATCTTGTACATGGCCGCCGTACCTGAGATGCTTCTGGAGACGGGCTTTCCTCTGCTTTCGAGTGATAGCCTCGAGAAGTGTCAAGTACGCCGCACTGCCATCTTCCTCTACCACGAGCACTGGGTCAACGCCGACACTAAGGAATATCACGTGGACGTGATAGTGAAGGCTAATGACTCCCCGACTAGTTGGTTCTTTGAAGGTCCATAGATGGAACATCTGATGTTGGCAGTGGAGACCGCAGCACGAGAGGCGCTCGTGCGACTCCACGACATCCTTCCCGAGATGGCTGAGGAGCCTTCTACTAGTCACCTACCTTTTGTTAAGGATGGGGTAGACGGGAGTTGGACACTCAACCCATCTTCCAAGGACGGGACGCCACTAAGGTTTCAGACCTACTTCAGCCTCTCCTCCGACACTTTGACACACCTTTTGATCAAGGAGTCAACTAGGATCCGCCAAGAGCTGCAGCAAGTCAAGGATCTGCTTCGCACGGAGAAGACGAAGAACTGCAAGGTGAAGAAGGAAGGAGCACCCGTAGGACCACCAGATTTTTCTTTCCGAGGAGGAATACCACCGCTTCAGGCCACAACTCTACAGAGTCGTCACTTCACTGCGGAAGAGTATACCTTACTCTTCGCTACCTCGCCAACCAAGAGACGCCGTGATGGTCCGCTTCCTTCTCCTACTCCTTCAAAGAAGGGAATCACTCATGAAGATAAAGATGAAGATGAAGATGAAGACGAAGATCTCGCGAAACCCGCTTATGAGACCGCGCAGTCGGCTGCTTAGCTTTAGCAGCATAGGCAATTAGGATGTACCCCCGATCATCGGAGTACTTGTATCGGTTTGTATGAACCACGAGTGTTGTGTAAGCCTGTTGGATGCAAGTCGCATTCTGGCTTAGGCAGCTTGTGAGCGACTACATCGCTTGTTTTTAATATAATGCAGTAGCTCTTTTCAAAACCATTGGCTTAAATTTTTTACACTAGCACAACACCAGACCGCCACTTTAGTAGAGCATCATCCCTTATGATTTCAGCCCGTTCGGCAAATTGACCTATCTACTCCCCTGACAGGATGGTGAATGCAACTCGCAATAGCACCTTCGGCAACCCCGGCTCTGCCTCTTCAGGTCAGCAGTAGGGAACCATAGGGGAAGCTCAAGATGGAGATCACCACGATAAGCAAGCCGATGTTCCACCACCGCCGCCTCCTCCTGAAAGCTTGACCATGGATCAGTCCCTTCAAGCTCTTTGAGAGGAGCATCAAGCCAACAATGCCGCTATTCAGCAGCTGGCTCAAGCCTTGGTGAACAACCCACCACAGAACGGGAATGTCAATGGTCGCCCAACTCTCTCTGAGTTCATGCAAACTACGCCACCCATATTCACGGAGACGACTGAACCATTGTATGCCGATGACTCGATCTGTACTATCGAAGACCTCCTCACGCTGGTCAAGTGCACTGATGATCGTGAGAAAGTTCTCTATGCTTCTCACTGTCTCGTAGGCACAACCAGAGCTTGGTGGGATGGATTTCAGATCATGCGAGCAGGGCAAGTCATCACTTGGGCTGTGTTCAAAAATGGATTCCATGTTGCTCACCTTCCTCCCGGAATGATGACCATTAAGAAGCGGGAATTCCGAGCCTCAAGGAAAAGCAGTGGATCCATCAAGGAATATTTGTAGAAGTTCAACCTCCTGTCAAGATACACGCCGGAGGACATCAACACCGAGGCCGCCAAATTGGAACGCTTTATGGAACGACTACAACAGTCACTCCAGTATCTGTTGGTTGTTTGTGAATGTCGGACCTTCAGCGATCTGGTTATTAAGGCCCTTATGTTGGAAGACAAGCATTGTGCCATGGACGACACCCGTAAGCGCAAGCTAAGGGGTAGTGGAGGACCAAGTAACACGAAGCCACGACCATGGCAGCCAGCTCTAGCAAGACCCAACTATCCGCAGCAGCAGTACAAGTATCCAACATTTCGCTAGAACTACTAGCCTCAGCAGCAAGTCAACACCAAGCCAGCAAGCAATCCGCCAAACAACGGTGGAAACAAGACCAATCTTCGAGTGCAAATTACCTGTTTCAGATGTGGACAAACATCGCACTATTCCAGGCAGTGCCCCAACAAGAAACCCGATGCTCAGCGCCCCAATGCGCCATGTCCAGGCCAAGGAGCACCATGCAGGAATCAAGCTCCCCGCAATCAACAGTATCACATGAAGGGGCGGATTAATCATATTTCCACGGAAGAGGCACAAGAAGACCCGGACTGCATTCTGGGTACGTTCCTCGTCAACTCTACCCCAGCAACAGTATTGTTTGATTGTGGTGCTTTGCATTCTTTTATTACGCAAAATTTTCGGAAAAATGTGGTTTAGAACCTAGCTTGCTTCATGGGCATATGGCAATTCAAACCCCGGGAGCAGTTTTGAGGACCAACCTAGGGTGTAGGAAGCTCGGGATAGTTATCAATGGGACGAGCTTCTCAGCGGATCTCATTGTGTTTAAGTCGCAAGGCCTAGAAGTAATTCTCGGCATGGATTGGTTGGTCAAGCATCAAAGTATCTTGGACTGTGCTAACAGGGCCATTACCATGACAAGTGACCAAGGTGTGAAAGTCAAGTATGTCTCTGAGCCAGTACCCACTAAAGTACCACAGGTTAACAGCCTGTCAGAGGAAGAACTCGATCGAATGCCAATAGTGTGTGAATACTTGGACATCTTTCCTGATGAGCTACCAGGGATGCCTCCTGACCGAGACATCAACTTCATCATTGAACTCGTTCCTGGATCAAGGCCTGTCTATAAGAAGCCTTACATGATGGGATCATAAGAGCTAGCAGAGTTAAAGAAGCAGCTGGATAAGGAAATCAGGAAATGATTTATTCGTCCAAGTGCGTGACCTTGGGGATCACCTGTTCTTTTCGTGTCCAAGAAGGATGGGATTATCCGACTCTGCGTCGATTACCGTTCTCTCAATGAGCTCACAATTAAGAACAAGTTCCCACTCCCCATGATTGAAGACCTATTCGATCAGCTAAATGCAGCTAATGTATTCTCCAAGATCGACCTCCGATCTGGATACTACCAACTGAAGATCCGACCCGAGGACATACCCAAGACTGCGTTCATGACCCGGTACGATCTCTATGAATGCACGGTCATGTCTTTTGGGTTGACTAATGCCACGGCTTACTTCATTTACCTCATGAATAAGGTCTTCACGGAATACTTGGACAAGTTTGTCGTTGTATTCATTGATGACATATTAATCTTTTCCAAGTCCAAAGAAGAGCATGAGAAACACTTGAGGTTAGTATTGGTGAAGCTTCGAGAGCACCAATTTTATGCCAAGTTCTGCAAATGCCAATTTTGGTTGAACGATGTTGGATTCTTGGGTCATTCCTTGACAGCAAGTGGATTGGCAGTTGATCCCTCCAAAATTACTACAGTAACCAACTATGAATCGCCAATTGATGTGAAGGAAGTCAGGAGCTTCCTCGGACTCGTGGGATATTACATCAAGTTCGTAGAAGGATTCTCCCGCATCGCTCGACCCATGACTCAGCTCTTGAAGAAATTCAAGAAGTTCGAATGGACACTGGAGTGTGAAGCCAGCTTCCAAGAATTGAAGAAGAGATTAACCACCGCACCGGTATTGACCACTCCAGATATCAGCAAGGAGTTTGTGATATATTCTGATGCCTCGAGGACTGTACTCGGTGGGGTTCTAATGCAGGATGGAAGAGTCGTCGTGTATCTGTCACGACAACTGCGCCCACATGAGGAGAACAATGCCACCCATGATCTCGAGTTGGCAGTCGTAGTGCATGCCCTGAAAACATGGCGACATTACCTTCTGGGGAAGCGATGTGAAATATAATCTGACCACAAAAGTCTGAAGTATATCTTCACTCAAAGGGCATTGAATATGAGGCAACGAAGTTGGTTGGAGTTAATCAAAGACAACGACCTCAACATTCAATATCACCCCGGTAAGGCCAATGTAGTGGCCGATGCCTTAAGCCGGAAGACCAACACCTTGAACGTCATGCTCAAGGAAAGGCAACCCACCTTATATGAAGAATTGGAGAACTTCGGGTTGGAACTAGTAGAGTCAGGATTCCTAGATAACCTCAAAGTCAAACCAACGCTGGTGGATGACATGAAGGAGGCCCAGAAGGGTCATAAGAGCATTGAAGGTATCAGGAAGAAGATTCAAGAAGGCAAGGCCCCAGGATTATCGGTGGATGAACAAGGAGTAGTGTGGTTTGGGCAACGTTTATGTGTACCCAACAAGGCTGAACTCAAGGATTTGATCCTACAGGAAGAACATGATACACCCTACTCTATTCACCCTGGTGGTACCAAGATGTATCAAGATCTCCGAGAAAGATTCTGGTGGCATGGCATGAAGAGGGAAATAGCGTCCTATGTTTCCAAGTGCGACATGTGCCAACAAGTCAAGGCTGAGCATCAGCGACCTGCAGGACTGCTACAACCTCTCAAAGTGTCAGAATGGAAGTGGGACAAGATAGGCATGGACTTTGTTACCGGCTTACCAAGGTCTAGCAGAGGCCATGACTCTATATAGGTTATTATCGAACATTGGACCAAAGTGGCCAATTTCATTCCTGTCAACACCACATATGATGGGAATAAGTTGGCTAGTCTCTATATTGAGCGTATTGTAAGCCTTCATGGAGTTCCCAAGGATATTGTATCTGACCAAGGCACGCAGTTCACCTCAAGATTTTGGAAAAAGTTCCAAGAAGCCCTCAGAACCAAGCTCTGTTTGAGCACCGCTTTCCACCCAAAAACGGGCGGACAAACGAAAAGAGTGAATCAGATACTCGAAGGTATGCTCCGCGCATGAGTCTTGCCTCATGGAGCCAATTGGGAAGCCTGTCTGCCGTTCGCTGAGTTTTCATACAACAATAGCTACCAGTCCAGTCTCCAAATGGCCCCGTTCAAAGTGTTGTACAATCGAAAGTGCCACAACCTGCTCAATTGGTCCGAAACCGGAGAAGGACTGATTTTCGGGCCGGAAGTTTTGCATAAGGCACAAGAGAAGGTGCAACTGGTCCGAGAGAATCTAAAAGCAGCCAAGTCACGACAAAAGATATATGCGGATTCTCGCCGCAGGGATGTGGAGTTCATTCCCGAAGACCTGGTGTACCTCCGTGTCACACCTTTCAAGGGAACAAGTGTTTCCACGTTAAAGGGAAACTCGCTCCAAGGTTCATTGTACCTTTTAAGATCACGACAAGGCGTGGAGAAGTTGCTTATCAGTTGGAGCTACCTCCGGAACTTTCGGGTGTGCACAACATCTTCCACATGTCACAACTTTTGAAGTGTCTTCAAGCGCCAAATCGTCCCGATCTTTACAAGGACATTGACCACCAGGCCATTGACCTTCAGCCTGATCTCACCTACCGCTAGAAGTCGGTCCGCATTCTGGATGAAGTTGAGCGTTGCACCAGAAGCCGCACCATCAAGTATTTCAAGGTTTAGTGGAGCAACCACACCGAAGCCGAAGCAACATGGGAGCTTGAAGACTATCTCCGATCTGAGTTTCCGGACATTTTTAGCACCTAGCTTAGGAATCTCGGGGACGAGATTCTTGTAAGGGGGATATGTCTGTCACACCCTGTTTTTACTACCACTTCTGTGTAATGCAAAAATCTGAGCTTGTTAAAACTTTTTCAAAACTAATGATGTGAGGGCCATGATTGTCATTGTATGCTTGTGTGTTTGATCATGTGATGAAAAACCCCATTTCAAAATATTGATTTATTTCCAAAAACCCTTACATGTTTCTGATTAAGGTAAAACCCTACTCTGAGTTGCACTACATGCCCTTGATGGCAAGAAGTGTTTCTACCGAAAGTTGGTGATCTGATTTTAACTTCATTTTACTGCCTTAAAACCACAAAATAATTATTAATAGAATTATTTTCCTAATTAAATTGCATGTACATTTCTGAGGCCAGAATTGGTATTCCTACTTGGAAAAATACTTTTATGCCTTAGAAAAATCTGATTAAATTTGGAGATGATCAGAAGGACATATATTTCCATACATAAGATTTTAAACCCTATTTTATATTATAATTATTAGAATAAAACCCTGGAAGCCATTTCTATCCATTTTCACATTTTGAAATATTTCCAAAGGAAATCTTCTCAATAAAATCATAGAAAATTCAAGTAGTATCCCTAAGCCATATTTGGTGTCCACATACAGTTTCACCTTGGTCCAAGGTGATTAAGGACCACAAATAACCCCAAAACCCCTTCTGTCCAGATTGAAATTAGAGCAACTCGACGTGGACAAGTTTATCCAATGATGTTGAAACTTTGCAGAAGTGCCTAATACCTCAAATGAGGGTTCCACACCAAAAATGGGATTTATGGGACTTAGTTTGCCCACACTCTCTTTGGAAGGGACAGATCTGGTCAAATTGAAGTGTTCTCAAGTTTGCATAGCTACACTTGTCCAATGGAGCTCAAAATTGGTGAAACCCCATGTTTTAGCGCCAAAACCAAACCAGTTAAGTTGCAACACTAGTGGTGGGGTGCAACCCCCTCAAACCACTGTCGAGCACCTTCTGACAAATAGGGAAAAGCCACCTTAGCCACAGCTAAACCCAACCCCTTTGCTCCAAACTCATAGATTAGGTGGCCAGTATCCATATCTAACCCCAGTCAACTAGCCCCTCAATGGTTCAAAGTGGAAAGGCCAAAAACTCCAATTTAGGCTTCAGCTCAAGGTTGACAGCACCAGTATTTCTTGTCTCCATTGACCAGCCGAAGCTCCCACGAGACCCAAACGGCTCGCCACACTCCCAGCCAGTGCCAGGGCATGCTAGACACGTCCATAGTGCCTCAGAGCACACCAACATGCTATGGCATGCCAAAACTGCGCTCTGGGCGCGTTACAGGAAGCCACCAAGGTGGGGGCGACGCTCTCGGCCAGTTCCATGCTCCCCCGAGGTGCCCAAACTCTTCCACGACAACCCCTCTGCGTCGAGCAACCCTTAGGGCCCTCCTCCACCGCGTTAGAGCTCGTGCACGCGTGCCCGCGCGCACTAGAACCGGCCAAGGTTGCGCGGCCATGGATGCTCGACTCCTCCCTCTCTTCCTCTGCAGCAGATGGTTCTGGCAGTCCAAAACCATGTCATGAGATCGTGGTTTCACCCCATTCCCCTCTCTACACCCCCATGCACGCCATGGTGAGTCACCGGCGCTCCCGAATTGGCTCACCGTCGCGGGCCTATAAATACCCCTCCCCCTCACTCCTGCACCCCTCAGATAGCTTCACCACGACCACTAGCACCTCCCTAGCCACCCCAGCAAACCAACACAACCCTGGTGCGCGAAATGGATCGAGGCCCCTCCGCCTTGGAGCTCCGCTCGATCTCCGGCTACACGACCGCTCCACGCCCCTCGACCCACCAAACTGATCCCCTCTACCCGAGGAAGCTTTCCCCCAACTCGCTCGAGCATTTTCGTGTCTCTAGCCACATCCTCAACCACCTCCTGAAACTCCTCCGCCACGGCCTCCTCGTCCCCGGCAAACCCCTACCTCTCCGATGTTGTTCCGACCACCAGTAGGTAGGCGACATCATGGCGAACCCATTACAGTCCTTGTTGGGGCCTGAGACCGTCGGCAGCCTCCCCGGCGTGCTCCTCCTCTTCTCTGGCCGGACGTAGGAGACGACCCCGATAAGTGTGCCTCACCTGTCGGTGGCCCAGTCTCCTCCCCTGCGCTGTCCACAACCACTGACCAAAGGGCCCCGCAAGTCAGGTTGAAACATGACGGCGCGAGCACGTGGGCAGGCTGTCGGCTGGCCTTGGGCCAGCCCAGCTCCAGGCCAAGCCAGCTAGGGGCTTAGCCCATTTTACTTTATTTTAAAAAATCTAATTTCAATGATTTTTATAAAAATATTTAGTGAGTGTAAAAATATAATTTGTCAACTGTTATTCATCTAAAAATATGTAGTATTTAATAATATGATTGTTTGATTTTTTCTATAACTATTCTGTTTAACAATAATAAAAAGACTAAATTGGAATAGTTTTGCTTCTGTTTGGTTAATTTTAAAAATGTTCCTTCGAGAGAATTTGAGGCAAATATTTTTCAAAATGACAACTTAGATTTGTCAGTAATAAATAACATTTTCTAAAATGACTTTGTGATCTGTTTCTGTATGAGTTATTTCTTATTTATTGTTTTATCGACGATACATAGCTAACCAAGGCAGGCAGCCCTTTGACCATGACTGAGCATATGTTACTTTGCATGTTAAGATAACAAGTATTTCCGTTGCATATGATCATAAGTGTGGGTAATCAGTTGATATGATTTTATCGATGGCTCCCCCGGAGCACATGCATTGAGCTTGATCCTACCACTTGAGGGTCATGCTAATATCATGTTGACAAGTAAAGTTAGAAGTAGTATTATCAAAGAGTTTATGAAAACCCCGTCGGGTGCCACTAATGCCCGAGGGTGATGATGAGTTCGGTGGCCAATTTTGGTGAAGTGGTGCACCGGGTACTATGAGTGAATATTCTTTCGGAAATGGGATTAGATTTATGATGTGTCGACCGTACCAACCTTACCAGTACGACCACGTTACCCCTTATGGGACTGGGCTATGTTAATTAGTCTGGTCGTTGCTAGCAAAGAGCCACATTACTAGTGGCGGGAGTGATGTGTGGTCACTCTCGTGATGGGGTCGTGCCAGGTAGGACGACTAAGACGTACAACATGTGGGCTGGGTACCAATCGAGTGGACCTCTTTGTCTAGTATCGTCAGGGGAAAGACATTGATCGGAAATTTTCCGGATCCCGTGGGTCCAGCGTACTACCTGTGCAGAGTGTAAAACTATTCGAATAGCCGTGTCCACGGTCAAGGATAATTGGGTAATCCTTCTTAAACTACGTCCAGCTGTTTCCGCATAAACCAAGTGTGTGTGTGTTGTGTTAAAAAGGTGTTGTTATGAAAGTAATGATATGACCAAGTTTGGTGACTTGGCATATAGGGTGAGCCCGGATGGCTCAGCCCTCGGCAGATATATTGATATCTGTAACTTGTTCTTGAAAAGTAATTCTTTAACTTGATGCATATTCATGATCATTCCACCCCGATGAATCCACCAAAGATGCATGATATTGTTATCCTTCACTTTCATTGTTCATATCATGGGTTGTTTGCGAGTACATTCAAAGTACTCATTGGTTTGCCACTGATTATGGTATTGACCAGACATGGAGGGACCAAAGTTTGGAGATGAGTACATCTTCGGGGACGCCCCTGCGAACTAGGACGCTTCCGAGTCAGAATGACTGTCGGTGTAGGCTTGATGGCATGGGCACCCGCTTATCCCCTATGATTTATACTACTAGTTGTATCAGAAAGATACGGCCTTAGGCCTTGTCTGGTGAACTTGACCGTTCGGTCATGTGTTGTAAAAATCGGTACTTGGATGAAAGACTCTTTTATTCGGTATCTGTGTTCGATGAGCATTGATCTCTGGGATCACTGAGCACGGCAATCTCGACCCATAAGTCGGGGTCCCCACACCTTGTTACTGTCATGTTTACTATGTTACTCTACGTAGGCAGGGCCCGCCCCGCGCGTACCTTCCTGCGATTGAACTGACCGAAAACCAAGGACGACCCAAAGTGTGAAGGGGCTACGAGCGTAGTTAGGCTCCTGAGTTGTGATGCTCAGGAGCCCCCCTTGACACGTGAGTTGCCCTCATGAGGATAACGCGGTGAAGATTTCAAAACTTGGGACATATTCAACACTTTGCGTCGGCACGGCCCGCCCCGCGCGTACCTCCCTGCGGTTGAACCGGTCGAAAACCAAGGACGGCCCAAAGGAGGAAGGGGCTACGAGCGTAGTTAGGCCCCTGAGTCGCGATGCTGAGGGGTCCCCCTTGAAGTATGACTGACTCCAATGTTCCTCCTAAGAAGCCGATAATTTGAGACTCCCGAACTCCTTCAGCACTCTGCGTCGGCAGGGCCCGCCCCGCGCGTACCTCCCTGCGGTTGAACCGACCGGAAAGGGCGGCTCAAAAGGGAAAGGGGCTACGGGCGTAGTCCAGGCTCCTGAATCACGATGCTCAGGAGTCCCCCTTGACGTACGAGTCATCGGCAGGGCCCACCCCGCGCGTACCTTCTTGCGATTGAACCGAGCAAGGACGGCCCAAAGGGGGAAGGGCCTATGGGCCAAGTTAGGCCCCAGAGTCGTGATGCTCAAGGGTTCGCCTTGTCGAGCGAGCGGCTCCGAACCTTTAGCTGTTTGCCCCACGTACTGGGCGTGCGCGAAGTCGCGGGTGGACTGTGTTGATCTCCTTGCCGGCCGAGGGTGTAGCCGCCGACGGGTTTTGTCGGTGCCAACTGTGGGCACAGTGATTGGCGGACCGCATTGGTGCTAGCTAAGGGTGTAGTTATTGGCGCACTATGTTGATTGCCCCTATCTGTATCTAGTGCGGGGCATAGGTCTTCCACTAGGCGTGGGGTGGACCCCTCCATGTCCTCGGGGGGGCCTGGGTGTATATAGCCTCGGCTCGTTATTACGTGAGAGTGTCACAGTGGGGGTGTATATGGGAGGTCGTGAGGACGCTTTGGCCTTGCGAGTGTCCTTACCCCCGAGTTATTGGTGGACTTAGCTTCTTCCCAGTGCGGAGCATAGGGCTTCCACTAGGCGTGGGATGGACCCCTCCGCGTCCTTGGAGGGCCGTGGGCGTATACAGCCTCAGCCTCATTATTACGTGAGAGTGTCATGGCGGGGGTGTATATGGGAGGTCGCGAGGACACTACGGCCTCGTGAGTGTCCCTACCCCCGAGTTCGTGGTGGACTGAGTTGATTTTGTTTTGGTCATTGGCAAACCTTGGTGACTTCTTCTTCTTTAGGAGCGAGGCTGCGTATCTGCATGGACAAGCTTCGACCGGAGCCCCCAAGCGGGGGCTGAATGCTAGACAATATAAGGAAGGAAGAACGTTAGGATCTTGAACGGGTGAAATTGAACAACCAAATGATGCATAATCGAATGTAGTATCCGGAGGAGTGTCCTGAGCTCGGGGAGGCCGTATGGCCCTGAGGGTGCCCTCACACGGGGTGAACCAAAAATTTACCTGGAAGCAGCCAACAAAAAGTCACCTGGCGGTTGTGCCGCTGAAGTATCGAAGGCGTCGTCGTCGCTTGATCTCTTGTCTCCACGGTCGCGACCCTCACGGGTCCAACGCCTCCCCCGGATCGGGGCTTTCGCTTGGCCCGAGAATCTCCTCCTTTGCGTCGCGGCGTCCTAGCAGGCAGGGTACGAGCATGACCCTTTGTAGCCTCTGGTTGGTGGCAGTTGCGTTCCCCAGCCAGAAGGGCATGAAGGCATTGGCGTCCGGGTACTTTCGTCGGTAGCCAGCCAGCTGATATGTCCATTTTGCATCATGTTTTCATGTCGATATTTATCGCTTCTTGGGCTGTTATTTCACTTCACGGTACAATTCTTATTCCTTTTCTCTCTTATTTTGCAAGGTTTACACGAAGAGGGAGAATGTCGGCAGCTGGAATTCTGGCCTGAAAGTGGAGCAAGTTTGAGATACCTATTCTGTGCTCCAAACCTCGTAAAAATCAACTATGATTTTTTTTCTGGATTTATAAAAAATATTGGGCCGAAGAAGCGCAAGAGGGGCGCGAGCACGTGTCCACAAGCCTGCTAGGCGCGACCACCCCCCTGGCCGCGCCTAGGGGGCTTGTGGGCAGCCTGCTGGCCCACTGGCCCCCCTCTTCTGCTATATGAAGGGTTTCGTCCGCAAAAAAAATCGAGGAGGAGCTTTTTCATGGATTCGGTGCCGCCACGAGGAGGAACTTGAGCAGAACCAACCTAGAGCTCCGGCAGGACGATCCTACGGGGAAACTTCCCTCCCGGAGGGGGAAATCGTCGCCATCGTCATCACCAACACTCCTCTCATCGGAGGGGACTCATCACCATCAACATCTTCATCACCACCATCTCATCTTCAAACCCTAGTTCATCACTTGTAACCAATCTCCGTCTCGCGACTCCGATTGGTACTTGTAAGGTTGCTAGTAGTGTTGATTATTCTTTGTAGTTGATGCTAGTTGGATTATATGGTGGAAGGGTTTATGTTAATATCCTTGATGGTACTCATTACCTCTCTGGTCATGAATATGATTATGCATTATTAGTAGTTACTTTTGTTCCTGAGGACATGGGATAAGTCATGCTAACAGTAGTCATGTGAATTTGGTATTCGTTCGGTAATTTGATGTGTTGTATGTTGTTTTTCCTCTAGTGGTGTTATGTGAACGTCAACTACATAACACTTCACCATTATTTGGGCCTAGAGGAAGGCATTGGGAAGTAGTAAGTAGATGATGAGTTGCTAGAGTGACAGAAGCTTAAACCCTAGTTTATGCGTTGCTTTGTAAGGGGCTGATTTGGATCCACTAGTTTAATGCTATGGTTAGACTTTTTCTTAGTTCTTCTTTCGTAGTTGCGGATGCTTGCAAGATGGGTTAATCATAAGTGGGATGCTTGTCGAAGTAATGGCAATACCCAAGCGCCGATCCACCCACATATCAAACTATCAAAGTAACGAATGCGAATCATATGAACATGATGAAAACTAGCATGACAGATATTCCCATGTGCCCTCGGGAGTGTTTTTCCTCCTATAAGACTTTTTCCAGGCTTGTCCCTTGCTACAAAAGGGATTGGGGAACTTTGCTGCACCATTTCTACTTTTGTTACTTGTTGCTTGCTAAGAATCATCTCACCACACAATCACTTGTTACCGATAATTTCAGTGCTTGCAGATATTTCCTTGCTGAAAACCACTTGTCAGATCCTTCTGCTCCTTGTTGGGTTCGACACTCTTACTTAGCGAAAGGACTACGATTGATCCCCTATACTTGTGGGTCATCAAGACTCTTTTCTCGCGCCGTTGCCGGGGAGTGAAGCGCCTTTGGTAAGTGGAACTTGGTAAGGAAACATTCATATAGTGTGCTGAAATTTAATGTCACTTGTCACTATGGATACTAATCCTTTGAGGGGCTTGTTCAGGGTATCTTCACCTCGAACGAAAGCACAAATAGTTGCTCCTCAACCTGCTGCAGCTACTGAAAATATTTTCTTTGAATTTCCTTCGGGTATGCTTGAGAAACTGCTCGCTAATCCTTTTACAAGAGATGGAACACCACATCCAGACTTGCATCTGATCTATGTAGATGAAGTTTGTGGTTTATTTAAGCCTGCAGGTTTGCCCGAGGATGAGGTCAAGAAGAATGTCTTTGCTTTATCTTTGAAGGATAAGGCGTTTACATGGTATATGCTATGTGATGATACTGGATGATGGGACTACAATCGGTTGAAATTGGAATTTCATCAAAAGTTTTATCCTATGCATTTAGTACATCGTGATCGGAATTATATTTAGAATTTTTGGCCTCGTGACAGAGAAAGCATCACTCATGCTTGGGGGAGGCTTAAATCAATGTTATATTCATGCCCCAATCATGAGCTCTCGAGAGAAATTATCATTCAAAACTTTTATGCTCGGCTTTCTCATGATGATCTCACCATGCTTGATACTTCTTGTACCGGTTCTTTTATGAAGAGAGATATTGACTTAAAATGGAATTTATTGGAGAGAATTAAACGCAACTCTGAATATTGGGAGTTTGAAGAAGGTAAGGAGTCAGGTATGAATTTCACATTTTATTGCGTTAAATCCTTTGTTGATACAAATACTTTTTGTGACTTTAGCGCTAAGTATGGACTTGACTCTGAGATAGTAGCTTCATTGTGTGAATCATTTGCTACTCATATTGATCTCCCCAAAGAGAAGTGGTTTAAATATCATCCTCCTTTAGAAGTCAATGTAGTTAAACCCACTCCAGCTGAAGAGAGAGTCATTGCCTATAATGATCCTGTTGTTCCCAGTGCTTACTTTCCCTGTTAGGATAAAGGATCATTCTAAAGCTTCAACTGTGATACGTAGAGGCTACATTAGAACACCTACACCCTGTGAGCAAATTAGAGTTGACCCTAGCATTGCTATTATCAAAGATCTTCTGTCCGACGATGTTGAGGGACATAATATTCACTTCTAGAATTGCTAAACCTCATGCTAGAGACAAACATAGGCCTGTTGTTGGCACGCCCGTTGTTTCTGTTAAGATAGGAGATCATTGTTATCATGGTTTATGGGACGTGGGTGCTAGTGTTAGTGCAATACCTCAATCCTTATATGATGAAATCAAAGACGAGATTGCACCAGTTGAGATAGAGCCTATTGATGTCACTATTCAGCTTGCCAATAGAGATATTATCTACCGTGTGGGAATTGATAGGGATGTTGAAGTCTTGTGTGGTAAAATGAAGTATCCTACTTATTTCCTCATTCTTGCTACCGCACAAAATAGCTTTTGTCCCATCATATTTGGTAGACCTTTTCTCAATACCGTCAATGCTCATATTAATTGTGAGAAGCAAACTGTCACTGTTGGCTTTGAAGGTGTGTCACACGAGTTCAATTTCTCCAAGTTTGGTAGACAATATCATGAAAAGGAATTGCCTAGTAAGGATGAAACTATTGCCTTAGCTTCTATTGCCGTACCTCCTACTGATCCCTTAGAGCAATACTTGCTTGAGCATGAAAATGATATGCATATGGATGAAAGGGATGAGATAGATAGAGTTGTCTTAGAACAATATCCTATACTTAAGAATAACTTGCGTGTTGAACTACTTGGGGATCCACCCCCACCAAAGGGTGATCCTGTGTTCGAGCATAAACAGTTGCCTGATACTCTTAGGTATGCTTATCTTGATGAGAAAAAGATATATCCTGTAATAATTAGTGCTAGCCTCTCAGAGCATGAAGAAAAGAAGTTACTAAAAACTCTGAGGAAGCACCGTGCTTCTATTGGATATACTCTTGATGATATTGAGGGCATTAGTCCCACTCTATGCCAGCCCAAGATTAAAACCGATCCTGATTTCAAACCAGTTGCTGATCGTCAAAGGAGATTAAATCCTAAGATGAAAGAAGTAGTAAGAAAAGAAATCGTAAAGCTTCCTGAAGCGGGTATTATCTATCTTGTTGCTCATAGCGGTTGGGTGAGTCCGGTGCATTGCGTTCCTAAGAAGGAAGGTATTACCGTTGTCCCTAATGATAAGGATGAATTGATCCCGCAATGGATTATTACTGGCTATAGGATGGTGATCAATTTTAGGAAATTGAATAAAGCCACAAGGAAAGGTCATTACCCTTTGCCTTTTATCAATCAAATGCTAGAAATACTATCTAAGCACACACAGTTCTGCTTTCTAGACGGTTATCCTGGTTTCTCCCAAATACCAGTTGCACAATCTGATTAGGAGAAAACCACTTTCACCTGCCCTTTCGGTACCTTTGCTTATAGACGTATGCCTTTTGGCTTATGTAATGCACCCGCCACTGTTCAAAGATGTATGATGGCTATATTCTCTGACTTTTGTGAAAAGATTGTTGAGGTTTTCATGGATAACTTCTCCGTTTACGGGTCTTCCTTTGATGATTGCCTCAGCAACCTTGATCAAGTCTTGTAGAGATGTAAAGACAGCAATCTTGTCTTGAATTGGGAGAAGTGCCACATTATGGTTAATGAAGGCATCATCTTAGGACATAAAATTTCTGAAAGAGGTATTGAAGTTGATAAGGCTAAGGTTGATGCAATCGAGAAAATGCCATACCCCACATATATCAAAGGTATAAGAAGTTTCCTTCGTCATGCTGGTTTCTATAGATGGTTCATTAAAGACTTCTCTAAGATTTCTAGGCCTCTTACCAATCTCTTGCAAAAGGATATTCCTTTTGTCTTTGACGATGATTGTGAGGAAGCTTTCGAAATACTTAAGAGGGCTTTGTTAACGAAACCTATTGTTCAACCACCTGATTGGAACTTGCCTTTTGAAATCATGTGTGATGCTAGTGATTATGTTGTTGGTGTTGTTCTAGGGCAAAGAGTTGATAAGAAGTTGAATGTTATTCATTATGCTAGTAAAACTCTAGACAGTGCCCAAAGAAACTATGCTACTACGGAAAAGGAATTCTTCACAGTCGTGTTTGCATGTGAAAAGTTCAGGTCTTACATAATTGACTCCAAAGTCACTATTCACACTGATCATGCTGCTATTAAGTACCTTATGGAGAAGAAAGACGCTAAACCTAGACTTATCAGATGGGTTCTCTTGCTACAAGAATTAGATTTGCACGTTGTTGACAGGAAGGGTGTTGATAACCCCGTAGGAGATAACTTGTCTAGGTTGGAGAACGTTCTTGATGACCCACAACCTATTGATGATAGCTTTCCCGGTGAGCAATTGAATGTCATCAATGCTTCACGTAGTGCACCGTGGTATGCTGATTATGCAAATTATATCGTTGCCAAATATATACCACCTAGTTTCACATACCAGCAAAATAAGAACTACTTCTTTGACTTAAGACACTACTTTTGGGATGATCCTCACCTTTATAAGGAAGGAGTAGATGGTGTTATTAGACGTTGTGTACCTAAACTTGAACATGGACAGATCCTACAGAAGTGTCACTCCGAGGCCTACGGAGGACACCATGCGGGAGATAGAACTGCACTTAAGGTATTGCAATCAGGTTTCTATTGGCCCACTCTCTTAAAGGATGCCCGTAAGTTTGTCTTGTCTTGTGATGAATGTTAAAGAATAGGTAATATTAGCAATTGTTAGGAAATGCCTATGAACTATTCACTTGTGATTGAACCATTTGATCTTTGGGGCTTTGATTATATGGGACCTTTTCCAAAATCTAACGGGTATACTCATATCCTAGTTGCTGTTGATTACGTCACTAAGTGGGTAGAAGCTATCCCCACTAGTAGTGCGGATCATAACACTTATATCAGGATGCGTAAAGAAGTTATTTTCCCTAGATTTGGAGTCCCTAGATATCTGATGACTGACGGTGGTTCACATTTCATTCATGGTGCTTTCCGTAAAACGCTTGCTAAGTACGATGTCAACCATAGAATTGCGTGTCCCTATCACCCTCAGTCCAGTAGAGCTAAGCAATAGAGAGATTAAACTAATTCTGCAAAAGACTGTCAACAGGTCTAGAAAGAATTGCTCTAAGAAGCTCGATGATGCACTGTGGGCTTATAGAACTGCCTTTAAGAATCCCATGGGCATGTATCCATACAAAATGGTGTACGGTAAAGTATGTCATCTACCTCTTGAGCTAGAGCATAAAGCTTATTGGGAAATCAAAGAGCTCAACTTTGATTTCAAACATGCTGGTGAGAAGAGGTTATTTGATATTAGCTCGCTTGATGAATGGAGAACTCATGCATATGAGAATGCCAAGTTGTTAAAAGAGAAGGTAAAGATATGGCATGATAAGAGGATACAAAAGAGTGAGTTCAATGTAGGTGATTATGTCTTGCTATATAACTCTCATTTAAGATTCATTGCAGGCAAGCTTCTCCCTAAATGGGGAGGTCCCTATGTTGTTGAGGAAGTATATCGTTCCGGTGCTATCAAGATCAACAACACGGAAGGTAATTGTCCGGGAGTTGTAAATGGGCAGAGAATCAAGCATTATATCTCAGGTACTCCCATAAATTTTGAAAGCAATATCATCAATACCATAACTCTGTAAGAATACCTAAGGGACATTTATCAGCCTGTTTCAGACTCCGAAAACAAAGAGGTATGTGATTCGGTAAGAAAACAGAGTCCAAAACTTTTCCAGTAGGAAATTTTCTCCGTTTTGGAATATTTCAAAAAATAAAAAAATTGGAAGTAGTCCGTAAAGTGCGCGAGGAGGCGACAAGCTCCGAAGGACAAGATCTAGATCGCTATGACTTCCCGAAAAGCTCCGAAGGACAAGATCTTCGAGAAGGTCATCAATCCCTACCTCAGGGAGTGCTGCAACACCCTTAATCTATCGAGATGCGTGAGGGGATGTTGCACATCTGTGATGTTGAGGGGCCCAAGAAGACCTGAAGCGTGGAGATGAGGCTCGAAGCAATGGAGCAACAAGTCTTCAAGTGGCAAGGGATGGTGGAGCATGGACTCAACGCCAACCACATGATGATCACGGAGTTCACCAACAAGCACATGATTGATGCCAGTGACATTGGGAAGCACCTCTCCAGGCTCCATGACATGATTGATCAACTCCAGGCCCAGATCTATGACCTGCAGAACCAAAACTTTGAGTATGAGTATAGATTTAAATCAATACGGTTGACTGCAGATTTCAGGATTCTGGAGACTCGTTCATCTTTCCATGATGGAGCACCTATGCCTTGGAAGACGGAGGATCAAGCCCATGTTGCAACAACTCCACCACCATCACCACCAAAGGAAGACAACTGAGCATTGGTATGGGCAGTCCCCTTGGCTTGTGCCAAGCTTGGGGGAGTTTCCTCGGTATCATATCGCCATCACATCTTTTGCCTTTACCTTTGTTTTTGTTTTCCTTTTCAGTTTTCTCTTTCTCTAGTAGATTAAAAGTCTTAGTGTTTAGTCTTGAGTTTTGCTTTGTGTCACCCCCGATGTATTCGAGATGGTGAGCCATATAATAAAGAGTGTCTTAGTTGAAGGGCTTTGCCTCTTGCCATGATCAATAGATTGAGAAAAGAACAAAAGCATGAAAGATCATGTAATGATCTTATGGGAAGTGATGGCTTCACATACAAAAAGAATGATGATTGAAACTTGTTGAGGGTATACAAACGTAGACCTTTGTCATCGTTGCAATTAATAGCAAGTGATAAAGAAGGAGAGGTTCACATATAAATATATTATCTCTGACATGACCTATGATTGTGAATACTCACTAAACCATTGCATGCCTAGAAGTAGTTGTTGGACAAGGAAGACAACGTAATGAATTGTGTTTGCTTGGTTCCGAACAATGTTATATGATTAGACATCCCTTAGCATGTGACGATTGCTTCCACCTCATATTAGCCAAACCTCCCGCACTAAGTAGAGATACTACTTGTGCATCCACAAACCTTCGACATAGTTTTTCCATGAGAGTCAGACATACCTACCTATGGATTGAATAACATCCCTCAAGTAAGTTGTCATCGGTGCAAACAATAAAAATTTCTCTCTAATATGTATGATCTATTAGTGTGTGGAAAATAAGATTTGTACGAACCTGTGATGAGGAAGACATAAAAGCGACAACTGCATAATAAAGTTCTTTATCACAGGAGGCAATATAAAGTGGCGTTCCTCCGCACTAAGAGGACACACATCCAAACCTCAAAAGCGCATGACAACCTCTGCTTCCCTCTGCGAAGGGCCTATCTTGTACCACTTTTTGCCCTTGAAAGAGTCATGGTGATCTTCACCAATTCCTTGTCTCTCCTTTATCTTGGCTAACGCCATATACTTGGGACAGATCTATATTCATATGTCAACTTGGAAGTAAGTATTCATGAATTATTATTGTTGACATTACCCTTGAGGTAAGCTGTTGGGAGGCAAAACTATAAGCCCCTATCTTTCTCTGTGTCTAGCTGAAACTTTGATCTGATGAATACCACGTGAGTTGTAGCAATTGTAGAGAACAAAAGGATGATTGAGTATGTGGATTTGCTTTACAAGCTCTTATTTGACTCCTTCTGATGTTGTGATAAATTGCAATTGCGTCAATGACTAAAGGCTATCGGTTGTTACTTCTCGGTAAGGTTCTTGATCGATACTTTACTTTGTGAAGGAATTGTCACTTTAGCATGAGAGATTATATGTTGGTATTGCTGTTCTGATCATGATCATGATGCATGCATGTTCGTATTTTGTTTTGTCGACACCTCTCCCCCTAAACATGTGGAGTTGATACGTCCATTTTGCATCATGTTTTCATGTTGATATTTATCGCTTCTTGGGCTGTTATTTCACTTCACAGTACAATTCTTATGCCTTTTCTCTCTTATTTTGCAAGGTTTACAAGAAGAGGGAGAATGTCGGCAGCTGGAATTCTGGCCTGAAAGTGGAGCATGTTTGAGATACCTATTCTGCGCAACTCCAAACGCCGTAAAAATCAACGATGATTTTTTTCTAGATTTATAAAAAATACTCGGCCGAAGAAGCACCGGAGGGGCACCAGCAGGTGACCACAAGCCTGCTAGGCGCGGCCACCCCCCTGGCCGCGCCTAGGGGGCTTGTGGGCAGTCTGCTGGCCCACTGGCCCCCCTCTTCACCTATATGAAGGGTTTCGTCCGGAAAAAAAAATCGAGTAGGAGCTTTTTCATGGATTCGCCGCCACCACGAGGTGGAACTTGAGCAGAACAAATCTAGAGCTCCGGCAGGATGATCCTACCGGGGAAACGTCCCTCCCGGAGGGGGAAATCGTCGCCATCGTCATCACCAACACTCCTCTCATCGGAGGGGACTCGTCACCATCAACATATTCATCAGCACCATCTCATCTCCAAACCCTAGTTCATCACATGTAACTAATCTCCGTCTCGCGAGTCCGATTAGTACTTGTAAGGTTGCTAGTAGTGTTGATTACTCTTTGTAGTTGATGCTAGTTGGATTATTTGGTGGAAGATTTTATGTTCAGCTCCTTGATGCTACTCATTACCTCTCTGGTCATGAATATGATTATGCTTTGTGAGTAGTTACTTTTGTTCCTGAGGACATGGGATAAGTCATGCTAATAGCAGTCATGTGAATTTGGTATTTGTTCGGTAATTTGATGTGTTGTATGTTGTTTTTCCGCTAGTGGTGTTATGTGAACGTCGACTACATAACACTTCACCATTATTTGGGCATAGAGGAAGGCACTGTGAAGTAGTAAGTAGATGATGGGTTGCTAGAGTGACAGAAGCTTAAACCCTAGTTTATGCGTTGCTTCGTAAGGGGCTGATTTGGATCCACTAGTTTAATGCTATGGTTAGACTTTGTCTTAATTCTTCTTTCGTAGTTGCGGATGCTTGCGAGAGGGGTTAATCATAAGTGGGATGCTTGTCCAAGTAAGGGCAGTACCCAAGCGTCGGTCCACCCACATATCAAACTATCAAAGTAACGAACGTGAAACATATGAACATGATGAAAAGTAGCATGACAAAAATTCCCGTGTGTCCTCGGGAGCGTTTTTCCTCCTATAAGACTTTGTCCAAGCTTGTCCCTTGCTAAAAAAGTGATTGGGCCACTTTGTTGCACCGTTACTACTTTTGTTACTTGTTGCTTGCCACGAATCATCTCACCACACAATCACTTGTTACCGATAATTTCAGTGCTTACAGATATTTCCTTGCTGAAAACCACTTGTCAGATCCTTCTGCTCCTCGTTGGGTTCGACACTCTTACTTATCGAAAGGACGACGATTGATCCCCTATACTTGTGGGTCATCACCAGCGTAGGCCAGAAGGTGTCGTATGTCACGGCTATGTTGGTTGCGGGCGCGTTGATGTAGATGCGGGGCCGGTAAACCCTGCCGACGACGGCGACTTCGATTGGTGGTGCAGTGCAGTCACTGCGTCGCATGCCCTGGGCCTCTTGAAGTTCTTGGAATCCTCTGATGATGGATTCGCGGGATGTGCTCGAACGCCACCCCCAACCCTGACCCAAGGGGGGAGCCGAGCGCACATTCCTATGTGATGGGGGGCATGGCCCCATCCCCCGACACGGAGCCCAAAGCCCCGAGGCGCTCCGTGGGGAGGAGCTCTTTCCTCATCTTGCATGGGTCCTCGTGACGCAGCTCGTCTTCTTCGTCGTCCGAGCGTTCTTCCGCTGCCGTGCGGTAGGCGCGCTCAAGTGTACACTTGACATCCTTCTCGTCACAGGGGATGGTAATGACGCCGCCGCTCCCTGGCATCTTGAGGACATTGTAACCATGGTGGATTACATCCATGAACTTGGCGACCGTTGGAACCCGAGGATTGCGTTGTATCGCAGGTGAATGTGCGCGACGTCGAAGACGATGATCTCAGTGTGGTAGTTCTTGCACTCACCGAAGGTGACGGGCAGATGCACTTGCCCAATGGGCATGGTGGACCCCTCTGTTACTCCTGAGAAGGGCTTGGTTGGCATGAGATGTTCGTACGGCAACTGGAGTTTCTCTAAGGTCTCAACTGAGCGGAAGTTTAGCCCTGCTCCACTATCAATAAGGGTCTTGGTGACGAGGACGTTGCTGATGGTCAGGGTCCATGTTACGTCTCTGTCGTATCTACTTTTCCAAACTCTTTTGCCCTTGTTTTGGACTCTAATTTGCATGATTTGAATGGAACTAACTCGGACTGACGCTGTTTTCAGCAAAATTGCCATGGTGTTGTTTTTGTGCAGAAATAAAACTTCTTGGAATGTCCTGAAAATTTACGGAGATTTTTTGTGGAATAAAAGACAAATACCTCCGCAAAGATCCACCGGAGGGGGCGTGCCAGTGGGCCACAAGCCCACAGGCCGTGGCCACCCCCTATGGCCGCGCCATGCAGGCTTGTGGGGCCCACGTGGCACCACCGCCCCCAATCTCAGCTCTATATCTTCTGTTTCGCCTTGAAAAAAAATCAGAGAGAAGGTTTCATCGTGTTTTGCGATACGGAGGCGCCGCCACATCCTATTCTTCATCTGGAGGGCACATCTGGAGTCTATTTCGAGCTCCGGAGAGGGGAAATCGTCGCCATCGTCATCATCAACCTTTATCCATTGACAATTCCATGATGCTCTTCATCGTTCGTGAGTAATATCATCGTAGGCTTGTTGGACGGTGATGACTTGGATGTGATCTATCATGTAATCGAGTTAGTTCTTGACGGGGATTGATCCCTAGTATCCCTAGTATCACTATGGCCCGACTGCCATGATATTAGATTTGAACATATTATGTTGTTGTCAATATATGTGTGTTTTAGATCCTATCTTGCAAGTTGTAGTCACCTACTACGTGTTATGACCCGGCAACCCCGGAGTGACAATAGCCAGAACCACTCCCGGAGATGACCATAGTATGAGGAGTTCATGTATTCACCGCGTGTTAATGCGTTGGTCCGGTTCTTTATTAAAAGGAGAACCTTAATATCCCGTAGTTTCCATTAGGACCCCGCTGCCACGGGAGGGATGGACAATAGATGTCATGCACGTTCTTTTCCCTAAGCACGTATGACTACATACAAAATACATGCCTACATTAGATTGACGAACGAGAGCTAGTTACTTATCTCTCCGTGTTATAGCTGTTACATGATGAATCACATCTGTCATACTCATCCATCACCGATCCGCTGCCTACGAGTCTTTTACTACTAGTTCTCTCTACGTTACTTTGCCTAGGCTTGTGCCTTTCTGCCAAAGGGATTGGGCCACTTTGCTGCTGCTTTCACTACCGCTGTTACTTGTTACTCTGCTACTGCTGCTACAGTTGTTCCTTACTACCACGCTATTAACTGTTGCAAGAATTTGTTGGATTCGTAGCCAGGGAAGCATTGTTGTCAAGAATAATCCCCCGTCAACGTGCTGGTGCCATTGATACAACAGTTAGCAATAGTCTGTCGTGTCAACAGATCGTTTCTGGCACCGTTGCTATCATACTACCTTGCTACTGATACTTTGCTTGCAGACACTAATCTTTCAGGTGTGGTTGAATCTGAAAAATTCAGATGCTAATATTTGAGAATATTCTTTAGCTTCCCCTAGTGAGCGAATCAATAAATTTGGGTTGAATACTCTACCCTCAAAAACTGTTGCGATCCCATACGGTTGTGGGACATCTGTGCACATCATTGGGAGTTTGTCGGCCATGAACAAGCACCTGAGTTGGTCTCTTGGGTCAAAGGTGATGGTGGTCTGGTACCAGTTGAGGTGCGCATTGCTTTTGGCCTTAGGAGGGCGACATTCACCTCCGGGGCAAAACTGCTTGAAGGCGTGGTTGGAGGTTGGGGTCTGGGCACCGCCCATGATGGAGGCAACCGCCCTGGCCTCCTGGAACTCACCAGCCCCGTCATCCTGCCTGTCTTCATCCCTCCTCCTGGGTGGCTAAGGCAACAAGGGCAGTCCGGACTCCCGAGGGCGAGCCTCACGAGGCTGACCGCGTTGTTGCCTCTCCTGAGGATTATCATACCAGCGGTCCTCCTGAGGCTGGCTATGCTAGGGTTCCTCCTAAGGCTGTTCACGCCACCCCTGACGCGGCTCTCGGTCATCCCAGCGGCCCCCATTGCGTCCTCGTCCGCGCGTGGGGCATCGGTCGAACCGTACGGGGCGCCTGTTGAATTGTTCGGCACGGTCCAGACGGAGTTCTTGACACTCGGAGGTATCATGGCCGCTGGTGCCATGCAAGATGCATGCCGGCTCCCGTCTGGACGGGCTCTCTCCCCCTCGGACATGCTTCGCCTCAGGCTCGGTGGCGAGCACCACCGGGTCCTTGTGCTTCACCTCCTTGGCTTTGACTTTCTTCTCTTCTGGGTCCGCTGCTTGGGGCCCGAGGAGGGACATGCATCCTTCTTCAGCCTTGGCGCATTTGCTTTCTAAATTGAACATCTCCAGTGTGGTGCTCATTTCATCGTTGATGGAGAGCTCCTCCTTCATCTTGAGGTTGGTGACTCGTCTGATGCCTTAGGGATGTTGAGGCGCATGACCGTGAAGCACTGTATGAACTTGTGCAGGGTCTCTCCCTCCTGCTGCTTGACGCATCGCAGGTCATTCACGTTGGGGGCACGGTCGCGGGTGCCATGGAACTTGGCGATGAAGCGCTCGCGCAGGCCGTCCCAGGAGGTGATGGACGCCTTCGGGAGGTTGAGGAGCCAAGCGAGTGCGCCACCCTTGAGTGCCATGGGGAACTAACACGCCATGATTTTGTCGCCTCCTCCCCTCGCCCTGATGCTCAGCGTGTAGAGTTGCAGGAACTCAGCCGGGTCTTGGTTGTCGTCGTTACGTGGGGGCAGGCCGGGCTTGAACTTGCTGGGCCATGCAGCGGGGTAGAGCTCGGAGGCGATATCGAGGTACCCCACGGGTCCAACGGGTACGGTACGCGTGGGTGCCGCCGGGTCTTGTTGCTCCACGGGGTCTGCTTCGAGTGGGGCGCGCTCACGACACGGAATTTCGAGCGCCGGGGGCATGCATACATTGGCGCGGGGACGAGGGATCGTCTGGTAGTTTGCTTCATCTCTGGGTCCCGCCCTGGGTTCACGAGGCCGGGCGCGGGGTCGTGCATCCTGCCTAGGCTCGGGGTCCATGACACGTCGCGGGGGTGGGGGTGGGGCGTCTTGTTCCCCGTTGTTCGCCAGGGACGGCTGGGGTCGGGGCGAGGAGGAGAGCACCAGAGAGTCACCGGCGGCAGCGATGAGCTCTTCGATGCGCTTGAGCCAGTCGTCGTGGCGGTCAGGTGCAGGCCGGTAACGGAGCAGCTCGGTGGCCATGGCAAGCACGTGCCAGCCGTGGGGCATCTCTGGCCGGGCACGCAATGCCAATCCCGAAGGCCTGGCAGTGATTGAGTGGTGGTGCGGCCGTCGACCAGCTGGGTCACCGGCTGGGAGGAACCTTGTTGCTCTTGAACTTCGGGGCCGGTGGCAGTTGATAACCCACAAGTATAGGGGATCGCAACAGTTTTCGTGGGTAGAGTATTCAACCCAAATTTATTGATTCGACACAAGGCGAAGAAAAATAATATTCTCTGGTATTAGCAGTTGAGTTGTCAATTCAACCACACCTGAAAGACTTAGAACTGCAGCAAAGTTTCAGTAGCAAAGTAGTGTGATAGCAATGGTAGCAATGGTAGCAGTAGCAGTAGTGACACTAGTAGAGGTAACAGTAGCAGTAGTGACAATAGTAGCGGTAACAGTAGCAAGGACCAGTAGAAAAAGACTCATAGGCATTGGATCGGTGATGGATAATTATGCGGGATGACATTCATCATGCAACAATTATAACATGGGGAGATATGTAACTAGCTCTCGTTCATCAATGTAATGTAGGCATGCATTCCATATATAGTCATACATGCTTATGGAAAATAATTTGCATTACATCTATTGTCCATCCCTCCCGTGGCAGCGGAGTCCTAATGGAAACTACGGGATATTAAGGTTCGAATTTTAATAGAGAACCGGAACAAAGCATTTGCACTTAGTGAATACATGAACATAGTATTGTCATCTCCAGGAGTGGTTCCGGCAATTGTCACTCCGGGGTTGCCGGGTCATAACACATAGTAGGTGACTACAACTTGCAAGATAGGATCAAGAACACACATATATTGATGAGAACATAATAGGTTCAGATCTGAAATCATGGCACTCGGGCCCTAGTGACAAGCATTAAGCATGGCAAAGTAGTAGCAACATCAATCTCAGAACATAGTGGATACTAGGGATGAATCCCCATCAAAACTAACTCGATTACATGATAGATCTCATCCAACCCATCACCTTCTAGCAAGCCTACGATGAGATGACTCACGAATGATGAAGAGCATCATGGAATTGGCGATGAAGAAGGTTGGTGATAAAGACGGTGATGATCTCCCCTCTCCGGAGCCCAAAACGGACTCCAGATCTGCCCTCTAGAGGAAGAACAGGTGGTGGCGGCGCCTCCGTATAGTAAAATGCGAGGAAGACTTTTCTTGATTTTTTTTGGGCGAAAGGGACTAAATAGAGCTAGAGTTGGAGGCGGCGGAGCCCCGAGCGCCCCACAAGCATGCTAGGCACGGACACGGGGGTCGCGCCTCCTGGGCTTGTGGGCTCCTCGCTCCACATCTCCGGTTGATTCTTGCGCCAGTATTATTATATATTCCACAAAAAATCCTCATAAATTTCCAGGTCCTTCCAAGAACTTTTATTTCTGCGCAAAAACAACACCATGGCAATTCTGCTGAAAAAGCGTTAGTCCGGGTTAGTTCCATTCAAATCATGCAAATTAGAGTCCAACACAAGGGCAAAAGAGTTTGGAAAAGTAGATACGATGGAGACGTATTAGTAGCGTTCACCACGGGTGACGGCGACTGGCGCGCGCCGGTAGCACAGACGGACACGGTCTGGGCGATGCGGGTGGCGCGAAGCACTGCATGAACCCGGTGTTGGGGAACGTCGCATGGGAAACAAAAAATTTCCTACGCGCACGAAGACCTATCATGGTGATGTCCGTCTACGAGAGGGGATTTCCGATCTACGTACCCTTGTAGATCGCACAGCAGAAGCGTTAAGAAACGCGGTTGATGTAGTGGAACCTCCTCACGTCCCTCGATCCGCCCCGCGAACCGTCCCACGAACCGTCCCGCGATTCGTCCTACGATCCGCTCTGATCTAGTGCCGAACGGACAGCACCTCCGCGTTCAGCACAC
The DNA here is from genome assembly GCF_904849725.1 of Hordeum vulgare subsp. vulgare. NCBI lineage: Eukaryota > Viridiplantae > Streptophyta > Magnoliopsida > Poales > Poaceae > Hordeum > Hordeum vulgare. The sequence continues at coordinate 120,654,181 of NC_058522.1, forward strand.
GTACAGCTCGAAGATGATCTCGGCCTTCTTGATCCAGCAAGATAGACGGAGAGGTAGATGAGTTCTCCGGCAGCGTGTCGGCGCTGCGGAGGTTGGTGGTGATCTAATCTCAGCAGGGCTCCGCCCGAGCTCCGCAGAAACACGATCTAGAGGTAAAACCGTGGAGGTATGTGGTCGGGCTGCCGTGGCAAAAGTTGTCCCAAATCAGCCCTAAAACCCCACTATATATAGGAGGGGGGAGGGGAGGAGGCAGCCTCAAAACGTAAAGATTTGGCCGAAATTGGAGGTGGAGGAGTCCTATTCCAATCCTACTTGGAGTAGGATTCCACCTTCCCACTTGGAAACTCTTTCCACCTTGTGTTTTTTCCTTCTCAAACCTTATGGGCCTTAGTGGGAACTTATACCAGCCCACTTGGGGCTGGTTTATCTCTCCCCAGAGCCCATGAGACCCCTTGGGGCGTGACACCCCTCCTGATGGTCCCCGGCACCCCTCCCGGCACTCCGAGTACACTACCGATGAGCCCGAAACTTTTCCGGTAATGTATGAAAACCTTCCGGTAACCAAATGAGGTCATCCTATATATCAATCTTCATTTCCGGACCATTCTGGAAACCCTCTTGACATCCGTGATCTCATCCGGGACTCCGAACAACATTCGATAACCAACCATATAACTCAAATACGCATAAAACAACGTGGAACCTTAAGTGTGCAGACCCTGCGGGTTCGAGAACTATGTAGACATGACCCGAGAGACTCCTCGGTCAATATCCAATAGCGGGACCTGGATGCCCATATTCGATCCTACATATTCTACGAAGATCTTATCGTTTGAACCTCAATGCCAAGGATTCATATAATCCCGTATGTCATTCCCTTTGTCCTTCGGTATGTTACTTGCCTGAGTTTCGATCGTCAGTATCCGCATACCTATTTCAATCTCGTTTACCGGCAAGTCTTTTTACTCGTTCTGTAATACAAGATCCCGCAACTTACACTAAGTCACATTTCTTGCAAGGTTTGTGTGTGATGTTGTATTACCGAGTGGGCCCCGAGATACCTCTCCGTCATACGGAGTGACAAATCCCAGTCTTGATCCATACTAACTAAACGAACACCTTCGGAGATACCTGTAGAGCATATTTATAGTCACCCAGTTACGTTGCGACGTTTGATACCCACAAAGCATTCCTCCGGTGTCAGTGAGTTATATGATCTCATGGTCATAGGAACAAATACTTGACACGCAGAAAATAGTAGCAACAAAATGACATGATCAACATGCTACGTCTATTAGTTTGGGTCTAGTACATCACATGATTCTCCTGATGATGTGATCCCGTTATCAAGTAACAACACTTGCCTATGGCCAGGAAACCTTGACCATCTTTGATCAACCAGCTAGTCAACTAGAGGCTTACTAGGGGCAGTGTTTTGTCTATGTATCCACACAAGTATTGTTTTTCCAATCAATACAATTATAGCATGGATAATAAATGATTATCATGAACAAAGAAATATAATAATAACTAATTATTATTGCCTCTAGGGCATATTTCCAACAGTCTCCCACTTGCACTTGAGTCAATAATCTAGTTCACATCACCATGTGATTTCAACGAATCCAACACCCATATAGTTCTGGGGTGTCATCACGTCTTGCTTGGGAGAGAGGTTTTTGTTAACGGTTCTGAAACTTTCAGATCCGTGTGTTCTTTACAAATCTTTATGTCATCTTATAGATGCTGCTAGTACGTCCTATTCAGAAATGCTCCAAATATCTACTCTACTATATGAATCCGTTTCACTACTCATAGTTATTCGGATTAGTGTCAAAGCTTGCATCGACGTAACCCTTTACGACGAACTCTTTAACCACCTCCATAATCGAGAAAAATTCCTTAGTCTATTTAGTTACTAAGGATAACTTTGACCGCTAATCAGTGATTCAATCCTGGATCACTCTGTGTACCACTTAACAGACTTGCTGCAAGGCACACATCAAGTGCGGTACTCAGCACGGCATACTTTAGAGTCTACGACTAAGGCATAGAAGACGACCTTCGTCTATTCTCTTTATTCTGCCGTGGTCTGGTTTTGAGTCTTACTCAAATTCACACCTTACAACATAGTCAAGAACTCCTTCTTTGCTGATCTATTTCGAATTCCATCAAAAACATGTCAAGGCATGCATCTTGTTGAAACTTCTATTAAGTGTTTTGATCTATCTCCATAGATCTTGATGCTCAACATTCAAGTAGCTCAATCCAGGCATTCCTTTGAAAAACTATTTTCAAACAACCTTTTATGCTTCACATAAATTCTACATTATTTCTGATCAACAATATGTCAACCACATATACTTATCAGAAATTCTATAGTGCTCCCACTCACTTCTTTGGAAATACAAGTTTCTCATAAACCTTGTACAAACCCAAAATCTTTGATCATCTCATGAAAGTGTATATTCCAACTTCGAGATGCTTGCATCCGTCCATTGAAGGATCGCTGGAGCTTGCAAACTTGTTAGTATCTTTAGGATCGACAAAACCTTCTGGTTGTATCACATACAATGTTTGCTCAAGGAAACCATCGAGGAAACAATGTTTTTGCCTTCCTATGTGCAATATTTCACAAACAATGCAGCAACTACTAACATAATTCCAACAGACTTTTAGCATCGCGACGAGTGAGAAAGTCTCATCATAGTCAACTATTTGATCTTGTGGGAAACATCTTTGCGACAAGTCGAGCTTTTCTTAATAGTGACGATTGACCATCATCGTCTGTCTTCCTTTATAAATATCCATCTTTACTTAATAGTCCAACGACCATCACGTTCGTCCAAAGTCTACACTTTGTTCTCACATATGGATTCTCTCTCGGATTTCATGGCCTCCAGCCATTTGTCGGAATTCGGGCCCACCAATGCTTCTCCATAGCTCGTAGGTTCATTATTGTTCAACAACATGACCTCCAAGGAAGGGTTACATACCACTCTGTAGTATTACACGACCTTGTCGACCTATGAGGTTTGTAGTAACTTGATCCGAAGCTCAATGATCACCATCATCAGCTTCCACTTCAGTTGGTGTAGGCGCCATAGGAACAACTTCCTGTGCCCTGCTACACACTAGTCGAAGTGATGGTTCAATAACCTCATCAAGTTCTATCACCCTCCCACTCAATTCATTCGAGAGAAACCTTTCCTCAAGAAACAACCCGTTTCTAGAAACAAACACTTTGCTTCCGGATCTGAGATAGGAGATGTATCCAACTGTTTTGGATATCTTATGAAGATGCATTTATCTGCTTTGGGTTCGAGCTTATCAGACTGAAACTTTTTCACATAAGAATCGTAGCTCCAAACTTTCAAGAGACAACAGCTTAGATTTCTCTAAACCTTAGTCTATACTATGTCATCTCAACGGAAATACGCGGTAGCCCTATTTAAAGTGAATGTGGTTGTCTCTAATGCATAACCCATAAACTATAGTTGTAATTTGATAAGAGACATCATAGTATGCACCATATCAAATAGGGCGTGGCTAAGACGTTCAGACACATCATCACACTATGGTGTTCCAGGTGGCATGAACTGCGAAACAATTTCCACATTGTCTTAACTGCATACCAAAACTCGTAACTCAGATATTCATTTCTATGATCATATCATAGACAGTTTATCCTCTTGTTACAACGAACTTCACTCTGAAACAGAATTGAACTTTTCAATATTTCAGACTTTGTGATTCATCAAGTAAATACTCTCAAACGTTTCAAAAATGAGTGAGTAGAAAGATCCATCAGCATGGAGCTTCCACATGCATTTTATACCAACATGACTCAAGTGGCAGTGCCACAAATAAGTGGTACTATCATTATTACTTTGTATTTTTGGCACTAATATCATGAACATGTGTAACACTACGATCGACATTCAATAAACCATTGAGGGTAATTATTCAAGCAAATAGAACAACTATTATTCTCTTGAAATGAATAATCGTATTTAAATAAACACGATCAAATGATGTTCATGCTCAATGCAATCACGAAATAACAATTATTTAGGTTTTACCAAAAATCCCGATGATAGAGGGAGCGTGCAACGTTTGATCACATCAACCTTGGAAACAATTCCAACACTTATCGTCACCTCGCCTTTAGCTAGTCTCCGTTTATACCATAACTTTCATTTCGTGTTACTAATCACTTAGCAACCGAACCGGTATCCAATACCCTCGTGCTACTAGGAGTACTAGTAAAGTACACATCAATCATCATGTATATGAATTATACTTCTTTCGACTTTGCCAGCCTTCTTATCTACCAGGTATCTAGAGTTGTTCCGCCTTAGTGACCGTTCCCCTCATAACAGAAGCACTTAGTCTCGGGCTTGGGTTTAATCTTGGGTTTCTTCATTAGTGCAGCAACTGTTTTGCTGTTTCACGAAGTATCCCTTCTGGCCCTTGCCTTTCTCGAAACTTAGTGGTTTTACTAACCATCAACTATTGATGCTCCTTCTTGATTTCTACTTTCAGTGTCAAACATCGCGAATCGCTCAAGGATCATTGTATCTATCCTTGATATGTTATAGTTCATCACGAAGCTATCGCAGCTTGGTGGCAGTGACTCTAGAGAACCATCACTATCTAATATGGAAGATTAACTCCCACTTGATTGAAGTGATTGTCGTACTCAGACAATTTGAGCACACGCTCAACGATTGAGCTTTTCTCCTTTACTTCGTGGACACTGAATCTTGTCGGAGGTCTCTTACCTTTTAACAAGGGCACAAGCATGAAATCACAATTTCATCTCTTTAGAACATCTCTTATGTTCCGTGACGTTTCAAAACGTCTTCGGCGCCTTGCTTCTAAGCCATTAAGTATTTTGTACTGAACTATCGTGTAGTCATCAGAAACGTGTATGTCGGATGTTCACAACATCTACAGACGACGCTCGAGGTGCAGCACACCGAGTGGTGCATTAAGGTCATAAGCCTTCTGCGCAGCAACGAGGACAATCCTCGGCTTTACAGACTCAGTCTGCAAAGTTTGCTACTTTCAACTTTCAACTAAATTTTCTCTAGGAACATACAAAAACAGTAGAGCTATAGCGCAAGCTACATCGTAATTTGCAAAGACCATTAGACTATGTTCATGACAATTAGTTCAATTAATCATATTACTTAAGAACTCCCACTCCAAAAGTACATCTGTCTAGTCATTTGAGTGGTACATGATCCAAATCCACTATCTCAAGTCCGATCATCACGTGAGTCGAGAATAGTTTTAGTGGTAAGCATTTCTATGCTAATCATATCAACCATACGATTCATGCTCTACCTTTTGGTCTCATGTGTTCCGAGGCCATGTTTGCACATTCTAGGCTCGTGAAGCTTAACCCGAGTGTTCCGTGTGTGCAACTGTTTTGCACCCGTTGTATGTGAACGTTGAGTCTATCACGCCCGATCATCACGTGGTGTCTCGAAACGAAGAACTGTCGCAACAGTGCATAGTCGGGGAGAACACAATTTCATCTTGAAATTTTAGTGAGAGATCACCTCATAATGTTACCGTCATTCTAAGCAAGATAAGGTGCATAAAGGATTAACATCACATGCAATTCATAAGTGACATGATATGGCCATCATCATGTGCTTCTTGATCTCCATCACAAAAGCACCGGCATGATCTTCTTGTCACCAGCGTCACACCATGTTCTCCAACATGATGATCTCCATCAACGTGTCGCCATCGGGGTTGTCGTGCTACTCATGCTATTACTACTAAAGCTACGTCCTAGTAATATAGTAAACGCATCTGCAAGCACAAACGTTAGTTTAAAGACAACCCTATGGCTCCTGTCGGTTGCCATACCATCGACGTGCAAGTCGATATTAACTATTACAACATGATCATCTCATACATCCAATATATCACATCACATCATTGGCCATATTACATCATAAGCATACCCTGCAAAAACAAGTTAGACGTCCTCTAATTGTTGTTGCATGTTTTACGTGGTGACCATGGGTATCTAGTAGGATCGCATCTTACTTCCGCAAACACCACAACGGAGATATATGAATTTCTATTTAACCTCATCCAAGGACTTCCTCGGTCAAATCCGATTCAACTAAAGTTGGAGAAACCGACACTCGCCGGTCATCTTTGAGCAACAGAGTTACTCGTAGCGATGAAACCAGTCTCTCGTAAGCGTACGAGTAATGTCGGTCCGAGCCGCTTCGATCCAACAATACCGCGGAATCAAGAAAATACTAAGGAGGGCAGCAAAACGCACATCACCGCCCACAAAAACTTTTGTGTTCTACTCGAGATTACATCTACGCATGAACCTAGCTCATGATGCCACTGTTGGGGAATGTCGCATTGGAAACAAAAAATTTCCTACGCGCACGAAGACCTATCATGGTGATGTCCATCTACGAGAGGGGATTTCCGATCTACGTACCCTTGTAGATCGCACAGCAGAAGCGTTAAGAAACGCGTTTGATGTAGTGAAACGTCCTCACGTCCCTCCATCCGCCCCGCGAACCGTCCCACGAACCGTCCCGCGATCCGTCCTACGATCCGCTCCGATCTAGTGCCGAACGGACGGCACCTCCGCGTTCAGCACACGTACAGCTTGAAGATGATCTCGGCCTTCTTGATCTAGCAAGAGAGATGGAGAGGTAGATGAGTTATCCGGCAGCGTGACGGTTCTCCGGAGGTTGGTGGTGATCTAATCTCAGCAGGGCTCCGCCCGAGCTCCGTAGAAACGCGATATAGAGGTAAAACCGTGGAGGTATGTGGTCGGGCGGCCGTGGCAAAAGTTGTCTCAAATCAGCCCTAAAACCCCAGTATATATAGGAGGGGGGGAGGGGAGGAGGCAGCCTCAAAACCTAAAGATTTGGCCGAAATTGGAGGTGGAGGAGTCCTATTCCAATCCTACTTGGAGTAGGATTCCACCTTCCCACTTGGAAACTCTTTCCACCTTGTGTTTTTTCCTTATCAAACCTTATGGGCCTTAGTGGGAACTTATTCCAGCCCACTTGGGGCTGGTTTATCTCTTCCCATAGCCCATGAGAGCCCTTGGGGCGTGACACCCCTCCTGATGGTCCCCGGCACCCCTCCCGGCACTCCCAGTACACTACCGATGAGCCCGAAACTTTTCCGGTAATGTACGAAAACCTTCCGGTAACCAAATGAGGTCATCCTATATATCAATCTTCGTTTTTGGACCATTCCGTAAACCCTCGTGACATCCGTGATCTCATCCGGGACTCCAAACAACATTCGGTAACCAACCATATAACTCAAATACGCATATAACAACGTCGAACCTTAAGTGTGCAGACCCTGCGGGTTCGAGAACTATGTAGACATGACCCGAGATACTCCTCGGTCAATATCCAATAGTGGGACCTAGATGCCCATATTCGATCCTACATATTCTACGAAGATCTTATCGTTTGAACCTCAATGCCAAGGATTCATATACTCCCTTATGTCATTCCCTTTGTCCTTCGGTATGTTACTTGCCTGAGATTCGATCGTCAGTATCCGCATACCTATTTCAATCACGTTTACCGGCAAGTCTTTTTACTCGTTCCGTAATACAAGATCCCGCAACTTACACTAAGTCACATTGCTTGCAAGGCTTGTGTGTGATGTTGTATTACCGAGTGGGCCCCGAGATACCTCTCCGTCATACGGAGTGACAAATCCCAGTCTTGATCCATACTAACTCAACGAACACCTTCGGAGATACCTGTAGAGCTTCTTTATAGTCACCCAGTTATGTTGCGACGTTTGATACACACAAAGCATTCCTTCGGTGTCAGTGAGTTATATGATCTCATGGTCATAGGAACAAATACTTGACACGCAAAAAACAGTAGCAACAAAATGACACGATCAACATGCTAGTCTATTAGTTTGGGTCTAGTCCATCACATGATTCTCCTAATGATGTGATCCCGTTATCAAGTGACAACACTTGCCTATGGCCAGGAGACCTTGACCATCTTTGATCAACGAGCTAGTCAACTAGAGGCTTACTAGGGGCAATTTTTTGTCTATGTATCCACACAAGTATTGTGTTTCCAATCAATACAATTATAGCATGGATAATAAACGATTATCATGAACAAAGAAATATAATAATAACTAATTATTATTGCCTCTAGGGCATATGTCCAACACCCGGCAAGCGTCAGCTATCGGAGCGGTGAAGCTTGGTGAAGACGCAGCTTGGAGTAAACCTCGACACGCCACTACCTAGCGCGCCAAATGTCAGATTTCGGGCTCCACACAACCCTAAGGATTCGAACATTGGGGTGTGTACAAAGATCTCTCCCTGCTTAGCCTCGCCTAGCCGACTACTCTATGTAAACAACGAAGGAAACACTCGATGCCGAGGGTAGCACAGAACACAACAATTTACCCAGGTTCGGTCCGCTGCGAAGCGTAAAACCCTAGTCCCGCTTTTGGTGGTTTGCCTCTCGTGGAGGTGGTGGATGAACTGGTACACTGCTCTCCAGCCTCCGGAGGCCAAGTGGCTAGGTGTATTGCCCTACAGTTCGAATGAACTCTCCCCTACCAAGTGTTCTACCCTCTCTACGTATAGCGGAGGCCCGAGTCCTCTTCCCTCGTAGCTTTGGCGGGAAGGGAACCCACAGTGGCCAATTTTTAAGGGGAACAGGAGAACATGCTCCCCTGCCCAAAGGTGGTCATCGCCTGCAAATTAACTGTCCGCACTACAGGGATGGGCTTGAGGATGACGTTTGCCCTACTGGCGGGCGGCGGCGGCTTCGTTGCAACAGAAGGGCAACCTTTGGAAGAAGCCTTTGGAAACCTTGTACGCTCCGCCTCCTTTGCACCAAATGGGAAACTTCCCCGCCCTCTCATCTGCTGCTCGCCTGCCCTTTCCTGGCATCACCCTTGAGGCCTGAGGCCTGGCCTTGTCTCAGAATATCCGCCGATCTGGAGGGCTCCTGAGTTGGCCCCTATGGGTCTTGACGCTCCTCCTCCTCGTGAGGCTTGGCCCCTCACGAGGGCCTTACCCTGAACGGTGTCGGGCCCATTGGTTTGTTCCGATGAGGTGGGCCCGCCCTGGGCCACAGGCAAGCAGGTCTGGGTACCCCCATTCCTAGAACGCCGACAGCGCCGCACCACCTCCCTCGGCGCGGGAACACCACCGTCCATGTTGATCTTTGAAACGTTGTCGGGTTCTTCCTCCCGTACTATGAGTATCGCTGCCACACTCCAAAGCAGCAGCCGTCGCCACCATCCGGCCGCGATCGCCCCTTTTCTTCGGCACCGCTACAGCTCGTTCACCCAAGCAGCGCCAACCATCCCCCCCTTCATCTTCGTCCAGCACCAGCCCATCGCCATCATCTCTACCCCAACCACTTCATCGTGTGAGATCGCCCCCCCGGTCGATTTGCATCGCAACCATTGTCGGGTCCTTCTGTGCTAGCCTCCTCGACATAGCATAGCATTTTGTGCAGGTTCCCGTCTATGCATGCCCGCTGTTGGCAACTCTAACGCGTGCCTTCGTCCCCGGTGTGTTCCTAGGTCAAGCAAACCTGAAGTGAAGAATCGTCAGCATCTCCTTCGTCCATCTACCACGACTAGGAAAAAGCTTATGCATAGAACCTTTGCAGTAGCGCGGGGAAAGTGGACAAAACTACTGCTATTTAGTAGTAGAGCGTTATAACAACATGCACAACAAGAAGGAGTATATTAGTAGCGCGTTATTCCCAATCCGCACCCACCGTGGCTGCCCATAGTAGTAGTGGGGCAAGGAAACCCGCGCTACTACTAGTCGCTTAGAAGTAGCGCATTTTGACATGCCGCTCTACTGTTATGTTTATTCACTTATTATCATCTTCCCCGCGCCCCGCACTCTCCTCACTATGTCAAATCCCCTCTATGTCAGATCATAGACAAGTTTAGTGTTCCTACTATGTGTGGTAGCCCTCCCATGAACAGTCTTCGAACAGACCTCATGGCTACATCCACCAACCATTATCTCGATGATAATGTTTCTTGTGTTTCCCGGATGCAAATAGGTTATGCAATAAGCAACACCGCTATATGCATATCTTGCAAAACAAATCATGTGACTGATTTCTCACGAAGTCTCTATCAACTTTTACATTCTAGAAATATGTTACTGGAATTGGTACGTCACGGCTTCAAAATTTGGAAGAATCAGGGGAAGTATCTTCCTGAATTATTCATGTTCAATGCGTCATATTATACTCTTTTTTCCTTCGTGAGTTTACTATAGACGTTCTAATAAAGGTTTTTAATGAGGTAATATCAACATAAGATCATATGTCATACTTTCTGTTTTCCCCGAGGATTTTAAGAAAGTATATACGACGTATTTATTGTACTCTAAACTCAGTGAGTCTCCTTGTATTGAGTTAAAAGAGACAATAACCATTATATGTTGCATCATTTTCTCCTTATTTTCCACTGGCTTTACAAAAGTTTTAGCAACATATCAAACACATATATCCTCATTTGCCCATAGGGTTCTGGAGGTGTTTTCAAGATGACAAGGCTTACACTAACAAGCATGGATTAGGGGGAGTGTTAGGATTTAATTAATCCTATCACCACAAGAATCAGACTCTTTGCCGTCTGCTATAACATACGGCAAAGAGGTGTTCCACGGACGGCAATGTCCTTTGCCGTCTTTCTGCTGTCGGCAATGTTTCTGCATCAGCTTTCGACGGCATAGTACCTTCTTTGTCGTGTGCCTCTAGGAACCGGACGGCAATGTCCTTTGCCGACAACCATATGCCCAAGCTCACGACAAATTACCTTTAGACGGCAGCCGAAGGCAACTACTCCGTTAGCGACTAATGGAGCACTTTGTCGTTCGCCTTCTTTCGCATCCTCTGTCGTCTCCCTCCTGTCCTCTTTGTTGTGTGCCTGGCAAGCCCTTTGCCGTTTGTCGTGTGCCTCCTGCCGGCTGCCTCCTGCATCTTTGCCGTCTGCCTCCTGCATATTTTCCGTCTGCTGGCTTTGGTGGCGGACGACAAAATGACTAAATGGGCTAGCTGCTGATGCCCCAGGTTGCACAGGTGGCTTCCACGTGGCCTCTTTGCCGTCTGCTCCCTGATGGCAAAGGCCTTTGCCATCAGCTGGGAGACGGCAAAGAGCCCATATAGTCCCTATTTTATTTGTTTTATTTTAATTCACAACACATATATGATATATTTTCACAACACATATATATATAGTTCACAACACATATTTTATATACATATAAAGTTCATCAATGTACATACCATATATCGAAAGAACCAACATACAAAGTTTTACACTGTTCATCCATAGGTACATATACATATAGTTCAACATTGTTCATCAACTCAAATGAAAACTAGAACTAAAGCACCCCATGAATGCCAGCTTCCATGCATGTAGTACATCCAATCTGCAAAAATGTGAATAAGAAAGTCAGAAGAACAAGAACAACAACATATGATGTTTTTGAGCTAATTATGTAATTTTAGAGGCAAACAAGCTAAGTATATAATATTTATGAGCTAACCATGGTTCTTATGCCATTTTGAGCTTATTATGTTATTTTGGAGCTAAATGGGATAATTATTTAATTGTTGGGGAAAATAAGGTAAGGAGAATATGAAATATGGAAGAAAGAGGAGGAGGAGGAGAAGAAGAACAAATCAAGTAGAAGGAGAAGAAGAAGAAGACCTTCTCCTTCTTCTCCTCCTTCTCCTCCTTCTCCTCCTCCTCGTCCTTCTCCTTATCTTCTTCTTCTCTTCTTCTTTTTCTTCTTCTTCCGTCTTTTCATTCTTGGAGCTAAATTATCTAATTATGTCTTTTTGGAGCTAAATTGGCTAATTATGTCATTTTGGTGCTGAACACGCTAAGTATATAATATTCATGAGCTAACCATGGTTCTTATGCCATTTTGAGATTATTATGTCATTTTGGATCTAAATGGGCTAATTATGTCATTGTTGGGGAAAATGGGGTAAGGAGAATATGAAAGAGGACAAGAAATAGGAGGAGGAGGAGAAGAATAAGAAATCAAGAAGAAGGAGAAGAAGAAGGAGAAGGAGGAGGAGGAGGAGAAGGAGGAGAAGAAGCAGAAGGTCTTCTCCTCCTTCTCCTTCTCTTCTTCTTCCTCTTCTTCTTCTTCTTCCTTCTTTTCATTTTTCTTATTTCTTCTCCTCTTCTTGGAGCTAAATTATGTAATTATGTCTTTTTGGAGATAAATGGTCTAATTATGTCATTCTGGAGCTAAATAGGCTAAGTATATAATATTCGTGAGCTAACGAAGGTTCTTATATATGCCATTTTGAGCTTATTATGCCATTTTTGAGCTAAATGGGCTAATTATGTCATTGTTGGGGAAAATAAGGTAAGGAGAATACGAAAAAGGAGAAGAAAGACGAGGACGAGAAGAAGAAGAAGAAATCAAGAAGAAGGAGGAGAAGGAGGAGGAGGAGGAGAAGGAGGAAAAGAAGGAAAAGGTCTTCTCCTCCTTCTCCTTCTTCTCCTCCTCCTCTCCTTCTCCTACATTTCCTCCTCCTCCTTCTTCTTCTCTTCTTCTTCTTCTTCCTTATTTTCATTTTCCTATTTCTTCTCCTGTTCTCCTATTCTTGGAGCTAAATTTTCTAATTATGTCTTTTTCGAGCAAAATGGGGTAATTATATCATTTTGGAGCTAAATTAGCTATGTATATAATATTCATAACCTAACCAAGGTTCTTATGCCATTTTGAGCTTATTATGTCATTTTCGAGCTAAATGGGCTAATTATGTCATTGTTGGGGAAAAGAAGGTAAGGAGAATATGAAAGAGGGAAGAAACAGGAGGAGGAGGATAAGAAGAAGAAATCAAGTAGAAGGAGAAGAAGAAGGAGAAGGAGGAGGAGGACGAGAAGGAGGAGAAGAAGGGGAAGGTCTTCTCGTCCTTCTCCTTCTTCTCCTCCTCCTCCTTCTCCTTCTCTTCTTCTTCTTCTTCTTCTTCTTCTTCCTTCTTTTCATTTTTCACATTTCTTCTCCTCTTCTCCTCTTCTTGGAGCTAAATTATCTAATTATGTCTTTTTGGAGCTAAATGGGCTAATTATGTCATTTTGGAGCTAAACAGGCTAAGTATATAATATTCATGAGCTAACCAAGGTTCTTATGCCATTTTGAGCTTATTATGTCATTTTGGAACTAAATGGGCTAATTATATGATTGTTGGGGAAAATGGGGTAAGGAGAATATGAAAGAGGAGAAGAAAGAGGAGGAGGAGGAGGACAAGAAGAAATCAAGAAGAAGGAGAAGAAGAAGGAGGAGGAGGAGGAGGAGGAGAAGGAGGAGAAGGAGGAGAAGAAGGAGAATGTCTTCTCCTCCTGCTCCTTCTCTTCTTCTTCCTCTTCTTCTTCTTCCTTCTTTTCATTTTTCTTATTTCTTCTCCTCCTCTCCTCTTGTTGGAGCTAAATTATGTAATTATGTCTTTTTGGAGCTAAATGGCCTAATTATGTCATTTTGGAGCAAAATAGGCTAAGTATATAATATTCATGAGCTAACCAAGGTTCTTATATATGCCATTTTGAGCTTATTATGTCATTTTTGAGCTAAATGGGCTAATTATGTCATTGTTGGGGAAAATATGGTAAGGAGAATATGGAAGAGGAGAAGAAAGACGAGGACAAGAAGAAGAACAAGAAATCAAGAAGAAGGAGGAGAAGGAGGAGAAGGAGGAGGAGGAGGAGAAGGAGGAGCAGGAGGAGAAGAAGGAAAAGGTCTTCTCCTCCTTCTTCTTCTCCTCCTCCTCTCCTTCTCCTTCATCTCCTGCTCCTCCTATTCCTTCTCTTCTTCTTCTTCTTCTTCTCTTCTTCTTCTTCTTCCTTCTTTTCATTTTTCCTATTTCTTCTCCTGTTCTCCAATTCTTGGAGCTAAATTTTCTAATTATGTCTTTTTGGAGCTAAATGGGTTAATTATGTCATTTTGGAGCTAAATTAGCTAAGTATATAATATTCATGACCTAACCAAGGTTCTTATGCCATTTTGAGCTTATTATGTCATTTTCGAGCTAAATGGGCTAATTATGTCATTGTTGGGGAAAATAAGGTAAGGAGAATATGAAAGAGGGAAGAAACAGGAGGAGGAGGATAAGAAGAAGAAATCAAGTAGAAGGAGAAGAAGAAGGAGAAGGAGGAGGAGGACGAGAAGGAGGAGAAGGAGGAGAAGAAGGGGAAGGTCTTCTCTTCCTTCTCCTTCTTCTCCTCCTCCTCCTTCTCCTTCTCTTCTTCTTCTATTCTTCTTCTTCTTCTTCATTCTTTTCATTTTTCCTATTTCTTCTCCTCTTCTCCTCTTCTTGGAGCTAAATTATCTAATTATGTCTTTTTGGAGCTAAATGGGCTAATTATGTCATTTTGGAGCTAAACAGGCTAAGTATATAATATTCATGAGCTAACCAAGGTTCTTATGCCATTTTGAGCTTATTATGTCATTTTGGAACTAAATGGGCTAATTATGTGATTGTTGGGGAAAATGGGGTAAGGAGAATATGAAAGAGGAGAAGAAATAGGAGGAGGAGGAGGAGAAGAAGAAATCAAGCAGAACGAGAAGAAGAAGGAGGAGGAGGAGGAGGAGGAGAAGGAGGAGAAGGAGGAGAAGAAGGAGAATGTGTTCTCCTCCTTCTCCTTCTCTTCTTCTTCCTCTTCTTATTCTTCTTCCTTCTTTTCATTTTTCTTATTTCTTCTCCTCTTCTCCTCCTGTTGGAGCTAAATTATTTAATTATGTCTTTTTGGAGCTAAATGGCCTAATTATGTCGTTTTGGAGCTGAAGAGGCTAAGTATATAATATTCATGAGCTAACCAAGGTTCTTATATAAGACATTTTGAGCTTATTTTGTCATTTTTGAGCTAAATGGGCTAATTATGTCATTGTTGGGGAAAATAAGTAAGGATAATATGAAAGAGGAGAAGAAAGATGAGGACGAGAAGAATAAGAAGAAATCAAGAAGAAGGAGGAGAAGGAGGAGGAGGAGGAGAAGGAGGAGAAGGAGGAGAAGAAGGAAAAGGTCTTGTCCTCCTTCTCCTTCTTCTCCTCCTCCTCTCCTTCTGCTTCATCTCCTCCTCCTCCTACTCCTTCTGTTCTTCTTCTTCTCTTCTTCTTCTTGTTCCTTCTTTTCATTTTTCCTATTTCTTCTCCTCTTCTCCTATTCTTGGAGCTAAATTTTCTAATTATGTCTTTTTGGAGCTAAATGGGCTAATTATGTCATTTTGGAGCTAAATTAGCTAAGTATATAATATTCATGACCTAACCGAGGTTCTTATGCCATTTTGAGCTTATTATGTCATTTTGGAGCTAAATGGGCTAATTATGTCATTGTTGGGGAAAATAAGGTAAGTAAAATATGAAAGAGGAGAAGAAAGACGAGGAGGAGGAGAAGAAGAAGGAAAAGAAGAATGAGTATTAGGAGGAGGAAGAGAAGGAGGAGAAGGAGGAGAAGAAGTTGAAGGTCTCCTCCTCCTTCTCCTTCTTCTCCTCCTCTTCTCCTCCTCCATCTCCTTCTCCTTCTTCTCCTCCTCCTCCTCCTCCTCCTCCTTCTCTTCTTCTTCTTCTTCCTTATTTCCATTTTTCCTATTTCTTCTCCTATTCTCCTCTTCTTGGAGCTAAATTATCTAATTATGTCTTTTTGGAGCTAAATGGGCTAATTATGTGTTGGCCTAAATTAGCTAAGTTGTGAGCTAACCAAGGTTCTTACGATGTTTTTACCTAACTAAGCTAAACTAGCTAATTATGTCAAAAATGAACTAGAGAAAAATTACCACAGTGGTCATCAAGGAGGAGAAACACCAGGGTTGCTCGTGTCGGCTTCGTTTGGAGACGGTTGCCCTGGAGAAGGGTCGTGCGATGCCGCGCGGGAGTTATTCTGCAAATTTTTTTCAATATCTTAGTTAGCATGATGACACGCAATTGTTAATACTAGTTTATAATGACCATTAAAATGAAACTCACCATGCCAATCGCACAGAAGACGGGCATCGGCGGAGGGGCTTGACCGCTCTTCTCTTACATGGACTGCACATTCGGTTTTGAAGAGTCAGTCGTATTAGCTAGTAATGAAACAGACGTTACACACATGATTTGGATAATGTGAAAAAGAAACTTACCACAATAAGCTCGTACATGGCCAGGTGAGCCGCCTCATTCCGGGCCCTCTCGTCCTCAATCAACCGAGCCGTGGTCCGGTCCATCTCCTCAAGAGCAGCCTGAAGAGTAGCCTCGCTTGCCACTCTCTCTGTCTCAACAGCAGCCTCGGTTGCCGCTCTCTCTTTCTCAGGAGCAGCCTCGTTTGCCGCTCTCTCTTTCTTAAGAGCAAGCTGCAACACCATTCCTCATTACCATAGTAATGATCGATGGCCACACACACAATGAAATGGATGAAAGTTTTCTGAGTCCGTACAACTAACCTCGATGGCAAGATCGAATGACCATGGATGAGGCCTTATCTCAAGACAGGAGCTCGACTGGCGCGCCTTGATCTCTGGGATAGTGAGTGGACAACGTATTATACCATCTCCAATGGCTATCGAGCAATGGGTCCTCCGGCCACCAGATATCACCACCAGCTCTGGATCCAAAGGTTACTCGCTCGGGTTAAAGTCCTCCCCTTTCCAATCCTTCCCCGTGTCCCTGTATTTCATGAGCTTGTGGTGGTTTAAGATGTTGGTGAAGTTATTTTGATCATCCAGGTCAGCCAAAGAGAATGCCTTCGCCTTCTTGTACGAGGCGGTATGGGCCATGCCATAAAGGTCGTACAACTCTGGCATCTCCATCTTATTGTGATGCACCTAAAAGAGAGGAACAAAGTATTAGTAAGGGGCCCAAGCTAGCATGAAGAATGAATGGCATGAATCATGAAGCAAACCAAATACCCAGTTTGTCCGAACTGAAATAAGTTGGCGCTGCCTTGATGGTGTGGCACACCAACCATTTGGCTACGCCGATCCTTCGCATTGTCATGCACGGCTCGCCAGTTGCCTATGCACCACTCATCCACCAACGCCTCCCAACAATCCATATTATCCGGACACCATCTCGGGGTCACCTATAAGTTATTAGAAAGAATTTTGAGCGCTACGCCTATGAATCAAATCAAGAAAACTACGTACAAGGCCTTAAGAATAGGTAATTACCTTCATGTACTACTCCTTCTTCAGATACTTTCTGCGGCACTCCTTCTTCTGCTTCTTAATACCACGCGTGGCATAGTAGTCTCGAATGGCCTCCGGCCGAGCCTCGTGGCGTAAGTTATGTAATAACCACCTACACTCGGCCTCGATAACCTTGGCCTCCTCCTCCTCATATCCCTCCTCACACCTATAGAAGGTCTGCAATCAAACGAGGCAACCGATTAGTACAATAATTAGCTATATTGTTAATTTTAGATTGTGTAAAAGGATAATTTACCCTAAAGTTGTTGATCACCACCTCGGCCCTCGTGTGGCACAAGACACCGTCTAAAATCTCCTCTGGCGAGGCCTGCGTAGCCTGGTAGTGCTCCTAGGTAAATCCTAGTGTAGGAACGTGACCCTCACCAGGCAATGTGACAAACCCCGGAAAATTTGTCCGGCAAAGCACACCAAGGACGCAGTTCGGCTTGCGGACTCCACAAGGGTGGTTCCATCCCTTGCAGTATGATAAGGTCAAAAAATTAGATATTTGAACAAACTTGAAGGCAGAAGATAAAAAAAGAGTAAATGTACTTACCTATCCCCTCGAGGCTTAATCTCCCGCCTCTGCTCACGGGTAGCCGGTGCGACCGGGAGACATGTACTACCACGCTTGTACACTTTGGCCCCGTCCACCTCCACGTCGCCCTCACTATCTGTAGACTCATCCCCACCATCAACAGAACAGCCACCAGGACCCTCGGTCCGATCCGGCACCTCAGTCCGATCCGACTAGGCAACCCATCTGGACCTCTCCACGTTGGCCGAAGCGTTTGTGGCAGGAGTCTCCTGGGACGTAGCCTCAGGGACCGGAGTCTCATTGGCCAAAGGCACCTCGACCCGAGGCTGATCCTAGATCAGAGTCTCATGGGCCGAATGACCGTCCACCCGAGGCTCCTCGACCAGAGTCCCCGTAGCCTCCTTCGTAAACGGGTCCACCATAGTAGTACTATGCTCGAATGAATGAGATGGTGGTGGTGGCGAGGACGTCGCAACAGTCCGGCAACCTCTTCCACGGCCACCACCTCTCCCTGTACCCTTCCCCTTATTCCCTACCCGACCTGCACCTCTCCTAGTGGGCATTGCTGCCGACGAAGAACCACCCACGGGTGGTGTCGTCAGACTGTCTGCCAAGGTTCTACGGAGAGATAGGGGTGGAATGGAAGTACCACCCCTCGTGCGGGCCGCCGAAGAAGAACCCGTCGAGCGATCAGGGCCCGCGCCCACCATCTTTCAACACCTGCTGACCTGCCATGATAAAGATTAAAATAAATTAGTACAACATAAATTTTTTGAATAAATGACATGAATAATAATATGTACATATATAATTTAAGTTTGACATCTTCATGAATGATGTGCTCATCGGGTTCAATGGCATGAAGTTGTGGAAGGCCTTTCCGTAATCGATCAAGCATTGATAGGTCATCTGCATCAGTAACCTCTTCTAGTTCCAGCTCTGCTGGTTCCGGCTCAATGGTGAAGTCAGATTCATTGTCGCTGTCTACTTCCATGTTCAGGGGTGAAGCACGGCGGTTTTTGAAACATTTCTTGGAAAGACGTGTTTCTTGGAAGAATTCTCCATCATATGTGTCTGGGTTAATGTGAGGTCCATAATCCTGTTCGTTTGGGAGAGGTGGTCTAAGACGTGGCGGCACTTCATAAACAACATACCAACCGTCCAGATTCTTATCAGTTTGGCATGCCCACGGTAGATAGAAAACCTGGGTTGCCTGTTGAGCCGTAATATGGACATCGGGAACATCTAAATGGCAGTTTGGATTGATTTCGACTAATCCTATATGTTCATGATTCCTTCTAGTCTCCTTCGGCTGGAACCAATACCATTTGAAGACTACCACGTTCGGTGGGTTTTCACCATAGAATTGAAGTTCATAAATTGCTTCAACTCTTCCATAATACTCGATAACACCTTCGCCGATAGCAGACACACCACAATTTGTAGATTTCTGGTCGGGCATAGATAGCTCTTTCGCAAATGTACGAAAGAGATACCCATTGATGTTGTATTTCTCAAATGAACGAACCTTATAGTCAAAACGATTAGCGGCTTGTCTCAATTTGGCATCCATAGACTCTGTATTAGCCTAGATGTTTAATACGAAACGATTGTTGCATTAGCCGCAAGTTAGACCAAGAAATTAAATGGTCCATTATTGATAATTACCGTTTGTTTGAACCAAGAGATGAAACCGGGATAGCCGCCTCCTGTCTTTGCCAGAAGCTCATACTCTTCAACGGAATCATTTTGGATCACCGCTCCATCCGAGAATTTGGCAATGTATCGGCTGAATGAAATATCCGAGAATAAGAGCAGTTGAAAGGAATTAGAAGTTAC
The DNA here is from genome assembly GCF_904849725.1 of Hordeum vulgare subsp. vulgare. Lineage (NCBI taxonomy): Eukaryota > Viridiplantae > Streptophyta > Magnoliopsida > Poales > Poaceae > Hordeum > Hordeum vulgare. Next base: position 120,673,778 of record NC_058522.1, read on the forward strand.
GGGAAAATGTGTCGAGAACTTACTCGATGTACAGCCGCACTTCGGTTAGGTTGTTGAAGATATACAACGAAATGGTCCCCCATTCTTCGACATCCAACATTATTGGTTTCGAAGCACTAGCTGGTGCGAGATTCCCTTTGAATAGGATGAGGTTGGACCCACCTTTTTTAGGGTCTGCATCATTATGCCGAGGCTTAGGATTATGCAAATGATGATTTTTGGCTTTGTAGTGTGCTATCACAAAGTTTTCCACCTCCTCAGTAATGAATGCCTCAGCCATCGATGCTTCAATTCTACACTTATTTTTACATTTAGCTCGAAGCGTCTTCTGCATCCTCTCAGTTGCATAGCACCAACGATTTTGCACGGGCCCACCCAATCTTGCCTCGGTCGGTAGATCTAAAATCAAATGCTGCATTGGATTAAAGAAGCCCGACAGAAAGATCTTCTCGAACTTGCACAACAAATCCGGTTCAAACTCCTCCATGTCATCTACCATGCCAGGCAACAATTCTTTTGCACAAAGAACATGGAAGAAATAGCTCAGCTCCGCCAGTACTAGTTATTCGTCCTCGGGAATAAAGCCACGTAACATCACCGACATTACCTGCTCTAGCCATATGTGCCAATCACGACTCTTGAGACCAAATATTTTTAATTTTTCTAGACTCGCTCCCCTATTTAGATTCTCTGCATACCCATCGAGGAACATCAAGTGCATTTTGACCCACTACATAATTTCCCTCATGGCTAGCCTTCCAAGATTGAACCAGGCCTTTGGCGTCGACCACTTCTGCTTTCCTTTGCCTTCTCGCATGTTTTGTAACGGTCTGTGACATAGTGTTCTTGATCGACTCTGGCCTTGGTATTATAGTTTGTCTTACCATCTATGTCGAACAATGTACCAAAACTAGCCTCTCCGATATTCTTTTCTGTGTGCATCATGTCGATATTGTGTGGCAGAAGGAGGTCTTTGAAGTAAGGAAGATCCTAGAAGCATGACTTGTGAGTCCAGGCGTGTTTTGAATTATAACCCTTGAAATACCCTGGACGCTCTGGATCAGGTTAGAGGGCGTTTAACTGATCCAGGATATGTTGGCCTGTCAACGCAGGTGGTGCCATGTTTTTGACAACTTTACCTTTGGTAAAGTTCTTCTTGTCTTTTCTGAACTGATGGTCAGGATCTAGGAACTGTCAATGCAATTCAAAGCAAGAATACTTCCGACCCTCCTACAACCAATGAAACTGAAGATCTGCCTTGCTTTGGTGGCACGGGAACACATTCCATGCACACATCATCCAGAGAATAGCGCACACACCGGCAAGTCATGCATAGAGTACATGTACCACACATGCATTTTGAAGTTTTGTTTTCTAGCGGCATCGTATGTCTTGACCCCATTGTCCCAAGCTTCTTCCAATTCAGCCTTAAGCGGTTGCAGGTACACATTCATATTCTTCCCCAGATAATTGGGCCCTGGAATTATCAACGTCACAAATATGTTCTTTCTTTGCATAATCTGCCCGGGGGGAGATTGAGTGGAATGGCAAATACAGGCCAACAACTGTATTGGGTTGTCGTCATTCCGAAGGGATTAAAACCATCTGTGGTGGCGCAGTCTCGAGGATTCCTTGGATCTACGCTTTATCCTAATGCAATCCATCGAAATGTTTCCACGCTTCCCCATATGATGTGTGTACCGCCATCTTATTCCCATCTGCATCTAGTTCGGTTCTTTTGCCCAATTTGTTTCATGTCATTTGTCTGGCTGTCTCTTCCTCCATGAAAAGACGTTGAAGCCTTGGTACGATTGGCATATACCAAAGAACACTAACTGCAATTTTGGTGTGCCTCATCTCACCCATACCGTTGTCTACCACAAGATACCTACAAGACTCGAAATTGGGACAATAGTCCAAGTGTGCATACTCCTTCCTAAATAAGACACATCCTTTCTCACATGCATCTATCTTCTCATAGGACATCTTAAGTACACGAAGTATTTTGTCCGACTGGTAGAGATTTGCAGGCATGACATGTCCTTTTGGTAGGAAGCGTCCAAATAGTGTCATCATATCGTTGTAGCATTCTCTTTCCAAGTTGAACTAAGCCTTCAGAGCCATTACTTGCGCAATTGCATCCAGCTGACGAAGCTCAGTGTGCTCATGGAGAGGACGTTTTGAAGACTCCAAAATTTCATAGAAGTCCTTTGCAGATTCCTCCATCTCATCATCAAAGTCTTGCACCATGTCTTCGATCCCGGTACCATGCTCGTGTGTGCGACGACGGACCACCTCAGCTCTGGTGCGTTGTATAGACTCAGCATGAAATGTCCACACCGTATAATTAGGCTTAAAACCCCTCCTCTCCAGGTGTTTAATCATTACATCCTCTATTGTCTTTTTATAATTGTTAAATCCAGGACAGGGCAATATTTTCTTTCCTGGCCATTTGCAAATGCGGCTTTCACAAATTCCTTGGCTTTTAGAAACCATTCTTTCGTCATCTCTTTCTAACTAGGGTGACCGGCGTACATCCACGCGCGATCACTCATGTTGCCTAGCTACTAAACACATAAGAAATATATTTATATATAATTTAGCATATATAATCATCAGTTAATCAAGTTTGCCCTTTTTATTATGTCCATGCAACCTACACACTAATAGGTAAAGATAGGTCCTAATCCCACCCGAGTATGTGTAGATTGGGTTCGTTTTCCCATGCTCTGCTCCGGATCCAATATAAAATTTCGGCAGCACCTCCCCGCTGTTCTCCCCATACACGTCTCCGCAATAAATAGAGAGGATGTGTATCCGGAGAACAACAGGGAGAGACTGATGAAATTATGCATCGGATCCGGAACAAAGCATATGGGAAAACGAACCCAATCTACACATTCCTTGGGCTGTCCATGGATAACGTTGGACAATTCGAAAGAATCACGGTTATAAATATAAGCAAATGCATGCACATTTATAACTGTATCCCTTTCGAACGGGAGACACATACTGGTCATGCATACTGATAAATTAATTTAATTACCTACATCTAGCAAGTTTCATCCGAAAACCGACCCACAGTAAACGAAGGGGTGAGGAGGAGATGACATTTGTACTGACCCACGAATGCAGGGGCGGAGCTCGTAGAATGCACGGGGAGGTCTTCGCACAGCACACCTCACAGCGATGAGACAACTATCACATGTAAATCCACCCGGTCAACACAAATATTTTCTGTTCTTTAATAAAATCGAACAATATACGACCTAACACAAATATACGTCGTATTAACAATTGCGCGGAGTTTCGTGCTGGGGTGTCAGGATGTCGTGTCGGGGTGCCGGGGCATCGTGCCAGGGTGTTAGGGTGTCATTTGCTTCTTCTTCCTCTTCTTTTTTTCCTCTTCTTCCTTTTCTTCTTATTCCATTTCTTCCCTTTCTTCTTCTTCTTCTTCTTCTTCTTCTTCTCTTCTTCTTCTGCCGGCAGGAGGAGAGAAGAAGGAGAAGAAGGAGGAGGGCTCCTTCTCCTCTTATTTCTATTTCTATTTTTCTTTATCCTCTTCTTATACTTATTCTTCTTTTCTTCTTTTTTCTCTTCTTCTCCTTCTTATTTTTTTTCTTCTCTGCTTCATTTCTTCTTCTTCTATTCTTCTCTTCTTCTTTTCTTCTTCTTCTTTTCTTGTTCTCCTTCTTATTTTTTTCTTCTCTTCTTCTTCTTCTTCTCCTCCTCCTCTTCCTCCTCCTTTTCTCCTCTTCTCCTCCTCCTCTTCTTCTTCTTGCTCTTCTTTCTATTAAGCTAACTAACTAACTAACCTAACTAACCAAGCTAACTAACTAACCTAACTAAGTTAACTAATAGTAGGTAATTAACAACTAACCTAACTAACAGTAGGTAATTAACAACTAACCTAACTAACCTAATAAACTAAAGAACTAACCTAACTAATTTAACGTAAATGAAAATAGGAAAAACAAAATAAAAATAGGGGTGGCCTGCCAGCGGGGGGGGGGGGGGGCTGGGCATTGTGGGTGGCAGGGCGTCGGGCGGTTGGTGGCGGGGACGATGGGGTGTTGGGGCGGTGGGAGACGCTCGCGACGGGGGTTGTGGTGCGACGTTGCGACGGGGGCGGTGGGGCACCGGGGGCGGAGGGGCAACGAAGGCGGTGGCCGCGGGGGTGGCGGTGGTGGGTGTCGGGGAGAGAGGGGAGTGAGAGTGGGGGTTGGGGCGACGACCGTTAGGGGAGAGAGGGGTGCGGGGGTGGGTGCGACGGTCGTTAGGGCATGTTACCTCTTTGTTGTCTACCCCCGACGGCAAAGAGGTAAAAGGCAGACGGGAAAGGAAGATGCCGTTAGGGGGAGAGAGTGGTTGCGGGGTGGGACGCCTTGTGCTCTTTGCCGTTTGCCTGAATGCTCTTTCCCGTCAGTTGGCACATGGCAAAGAGCAGACTGATGGCAAAGAGTATCTTTGCCTTTAGTCTGTTGTTTGCCGTCTGGTTTTTGGTAGGTGATGGCAAAGAGGGTGTTTGCCATTAGCCAACAGACGGCAAAGAAGCAGCAGATGGCAAAATCTCTGATTCCAGTAGTATATTAATCCCTACTTTTCCTAACCGGGACGATTGTCTTGTGTCCCTTCGGACGCACCCCTTCGGAGGCTATTTATATGTGTAATCAATCATCAATGAGAACAATGATTCATTTTACATATTTTGTCTTGTCTGTCATTTCCTACTCTAAACAATTTCAGTCATATCAGGTCGGGTTGTGTGTTGGCTATAAATAGCCCATCCCCTTCACCATAAGTTGCTGGCTGCTCAGAGTTTGATACGTCTGTTGTCTTTTTGGAGCAACCCACCTCGAAGGCACTGAGAGAAAACGATCCTGCGAGGATAAACACAAACAAGTAGAGGTAGTGTGTTTGAGCATCACCGAAGTCGTTATGTTCTGAGTGAACTGAAGACTTATTACACTTGAATACTGTGATAATTTCAGACGGTTAGGCGTCTAGGTCTAGAGATACAAGAGGAAACAAGTAAATCATGTCATAAATTTTGCTTATGCCCTCCAGAGAAACTATCGGGTATAGGCATGCACTCTTATACCGCTAGCAGCAAAATAGACATCCTAGAAACAATATGTTCATTGGTCAAAATAATCGCATAGGAAGGAGTTGCATCACTAAAAAACCTGGAACACTTGAAGATTACATTTATATAATATAATATTCGTTTGTGCCGAGAAAGTTCACTCACATCAGAAGATGCTGCGAATTTATTTGGCTTACTATACATCAGCCACAAGTTACGTCACGAGAGAAGAGACCAATTGAACTGAGAGAGATACGATTTTTTCTGAGCTACTCATATTAGAGAGGAATAATCCTCTCGTACATACATATTACGATCATTCCCCTACAACCCAGCCCATGTCATGTTATTCAAACACATAGATTACTAACAGGTAATTTGTGATCCGTTTATAGTCCGATGGGATTATGCATGCATAACCTAGGTCATGTTGTTTTGTAACCATCGAACAGTCACTACTTATATTCGAATAGTTTTCAATAGAAAAATATTGGCGGCCCTCAATGATGCATTGCTATGTCAAAAGTAGATTAGTAGAATTTTATCGGGAATGACCCAGTTTATGCATTCCTCGTAACAATTACGTGTACCATCGAAAATAAAACTTTCTAGCCAATCAGTTGGCACCCATATGTGTTTGGGTGAAAATAAGGGGTAATGGGTACCGCGCACACAGAGTGACATGCATGTCACTTACAACGTGTGGTTGTCCATGTATCTGTCATGGCGACACTTTCTTCTCCTAGGAATGCTATTTAAGCCGACAATGGCTAGCACAACATTCATAAACAATCATATCCTCATCAACAACCTCCTTCTAAACCCGTCATACCCTGTGGAAGTAATCTCAAGGTCTAGAATGGCGGTGAATACTAGGAACGCAATTGGTGTCGTTCTCCTCCTGGTCGTGATGGTAGCGGCAGTATCTAAACCATTGGCAACTGCCGAAGAGTTCTGTTGGGACAAATGTATCAAGCGCTGCAAGGGAGAACTAGAGGTTTGCAGCCCAAAGTGCATTCATTTTTGCAATTATCAATCCGGAGACGTAGGATATGTTAAGTGGGCTACCGATAAACTGAAGGAGGCCGCCGCTACCTCGCCCGAAAAGGCTGTCCTCCTCAAGAATGAAGCTCTAACGTACTTAGAACGTGCCAATGCCCTCAACAAGAAAGCCGAGACCCCGTGAGTGTGCACCCTTCTGTCTATAGGTGTCGCTGCTGTTTTGGTGTCTATATATGTTTTGTTTTTTTAAATGGTCGTGGTTGCATCCCCTTTTCTTGTTTCTTTGTTAAAGTAATATCTTTTGTATTATGACGACAAGCTTGTTCCGACAACTCAGTTTCTCTTGTCGACTTGATTTTCATTTGATTTGGTTATGTCATAATAAAGTTCCTTGGTATGGAAATATTCCTTTTTAATGCGCACAGTGCCTATTCTCCTATTTTATCTGCATGCAAGAAGGATTGGGATCTTTAGGATGTGTGAAAACAATCCGTCCACATTCAAGAACAATTAGGCATGCATATTCTAGAGAAGCATCCGTGTAAGTGCTTGCGCATTTTTTAGAAAATGGTCATATATATGTAAAACACTAACCTTGATATTCACATGTTTTCTTAAAAAATCATGTAAGTTTTCTGCGCATTCCTCGAAACCACATAAATTCAAACTTTTTCCTAGGAAATATATGCTGGAAAAACCAACCAACCAAAATAACGGTGGGCAAAAAATTAAAAAAACTGGGCATCTATAATTCCCTACGGCCACCGAGGCAATCGCGCTTAGTCTTATCGTTGTGAAATTATCGATACAACTTTGTTGATTATTTGTTTGTTCCTCTTCAAGAAAATCATGTATTACCAACATTTTGATGTCATCCACCCCTAGCCTCTCATCTCTCTTGTACAAGATAGGGCTCCTAATTAAGGTGTAGGACTCCTTAGGGATCCTCGTCTGTCCTTCGCACCATCTATCATGTAAACGTACGGCCGTCGTCGGGTGTTAACGTTGCTTTACCATCCTTGGAGTACATAAGGTAAAACACTGCACTTCACCTTCTGGTCTAGGTGAGAAGGTGTTTGCACCGAAGAATAAGGCCTGAGACCTACAGTCGGAACCTACGGTTGCCTTGGCCACCGTTTCCTTGAGCTCGGTCAGGCCCATGGCCATGCCGACATCGCGAGTGAAGATAAGTAATAAATCCAAGTCCAAGTTACGATGGTGCCAACAAGACATCAGCCACATCCTAGGAATCTACTTTGGCGTCGTCCACGCCCCGGACACCATGTATACAGGTCACCTAATCTCAATCTCGTCTACTTAATAAGTAAGTAATTACTAAGATAGTTTTCAAGATCCTTTAAAAAGTTTTTTTTACTTTTGCAAAACCAAATATTGTATTTTTTTCAGTGACTTTATCCATCTAGTGGGGCTTCCCAAAACCACTAGCTCTAGCAACATAGCTCAGTCCTTCTTTTTTAATATACTACTTAGGAACTCTCCACAGTTTTCTAAAATTGGGATTTTTCTTTTTTCCCACTTTTTCTTACAAACCTGATGAAAAGGTAGGGGCATATGCTTGTCATGTTGTAAGTCATACATGTCGATCTGGGTACACGGTAGCCATTCCTCCTTGTTTTTCCACAACCACATATTGGTGACAAGTGATTGGCTAGAAAGATTTATTTTGCATGGTACAAGTAAATATTACGAGGAATGCATACACCGGGTCATTCCTGACAAAATTATATTGACCTACTTATGACATGGCCATGCATCATGGAGGACCATCATTATTTTTCTTTTGAAAAATCATGTGAATACAAGTATTTATTGTTCGATTGTATCTTGCATGCATGTGTTGCAAAACCGCATGACTTGGATTATACATGCACAATTCGATGGGACAATAAGAGACCAACGAAATCTCTACTAGTAATATATGTTTTTGAATAGCATGGCACGGGCTGGGCTATACGGGAATGATCATAATACGTATGTACGGGACGAGGATTCCTCTATAATAGTAGTAGCTTGAAAAACTGTTTCATCGTCAGATCAATAGGTCTCTTCCATTTTGTGGCGTAACTTGTGGATGAAGTTCAATGAGCCAAATGAACTTACAGAACCATCTCATGTCAGTGAACCTTTTGGCTGCGGAAGTATATAGCTATATGCTTCAAGTTTTTCGATTTTTATATTACCGCAACTCTGGCCTATTGGGTTATACTCACCAGCCAACAATATGCTTCTTTAATCTCTGTTACGAGGCACTATAAGAGTGCATGCCTATACCCGACACGTTTTTGAAGGGCATAAGCAAAATGTACCGTATAATTAACTTTTTTCCTCTTAGAGGTGTTACCCAAGGGATTTTGTTTCAAATTTGATCTAAATCTTCAAATGTTTTTTAATCCTAATCGAAAATAGTCAATTTCAAACAATTCATCCAAAACTTTGAAAAATTGTTTTCCTTTAGGCCGCAGTGTCGCCGCCCCCTAGTTCTCTCCACGACTGCACCAAATAGTATGTTGTCACTTTGTCTCCCCTTTGGGTTGTAGTGGTGCAAGACATGCTCCCCATGACACACAAGCCACCGCTACAACGCCCCTTCGTGATGTAGTGCTACGACACGCGGTTCTTGCTACCACCCAAGGTCTTCCTGCTCGCCTGTTCGCCGCCCCGAGGTCTTCCCCCCGTCGCCCCGACAAGCGCGTTGCCGCCTCGGGATGTAGTGCCGCGACACGCGGTCCACTCCACTGTCCCCTGCTCGTTGACTTCCTGTGGTATGCGCCTGTCGAATTTCGGGCTCCGCAATACCCTAAGGATTCGAACATTGGGGCATGTATGAAGATCTCTCCCTGCTTAGCCTCGCCTAGCCCACTACTCGATGGAAACAACGAAGGACTCAGTCGATGGCGAGGGTAGCGCTGAACACAACAGTTTACCCAGGTTTGGGCCGCTGCAAAGCTTAAAACCCTACTCCTGCTTTTGGTGGATTGCCTCTCGTGCAGGTGTTGGATAAATTGGTACAGTGCTCTCGAGCCTCCGGAGGCCAAGTGGCTAGGTGTATCGCCCTACGGTTCGAAGGAACTCTCCCTACCAAGTGTTCTACCCTCACTATTTATAGAGGAGGCCCGTGTCCTCTTCCCTCGTAGCTTCGGCGGGAAGGGATCCCACAATGGCCAATTTTGATGGGGAACCGGGGAACATGCTCCCCTGCCAAAAGGTGGTCTTCGCCTACAAAGTAACTGTCCGCGCTGCAGGGACAGGCCCGAGGATTACGTTTGCACTACTGGCGGGCAGCGTCGGCTTCGTTGCACCAGAAGGGAAACCTTTGGAACATGCCTTTGGAACCCTTGTATGCTCCCCTCCTTTGCACCAAAGGGGAAACTGCCCCGCGCTGCCATCTGCTGCTCGTCTATCCTTTCATGGCATCACCCTTGCCTCTTGAGGCCCGACCTTGCCTTGGAATATCCGCCGCTCCGGAGGGGTCCTGAGGAGGCTCCTCCTCGTGAGGCTTGGCCCCTCACGAGGGCCTTACCCTGAATGGTGCCGAGCCCGTTGGTATGTTCCGATGAGGTGGGCCCGCCATGGGCAACAAGTAGGCAGGTCTGGTTACCCCCATTCCTAGAACGCCGACAGTAGCCCCCAGGCCCGCGGACTGCTGTGGTTGGCTTCGGGGCGGAGCCTAGGAGGGCAGCATGAGGCATCATGGGCCATCAAATGCCTATGGGCCTGGCCGGCGCGCGTCACGCGGCTGGTGTCGGGTCCTTCGTGTCCTCTATCTCTGCCCCCCTTATTAGGTGCCCAGCTTGTAGCTTCGGTGCCTTATTGCTTTCCTTCTTCCGTACTCGCCCTTCCTCTTTGGTCTCTCACTCCAACCGGCGCCTCCCAGATCCAACGCCGCGTAGTTCCTTGCCAGTTCAACAATGGGGCCCGCCAGCAAGCAGAAACCACAGGGGCATGGTTCGCCCGCGGCTTCTCTGCTCCTGGACTCTGCCCTCTCCAAGGACACGAATATCGTCCCCGTGCTTCCATGGACCGTGGCCGAGTCCAAAGAGCGTGGGTGAACCGTGATCTAGCCTAGCGCCGTAGAGGAGCGGCCCGCGTCCCGGGCGGTATAACCTTCTTCCTTCAAAGTATTTATGCTGGGCAGGTGCCGCCTTTATCCCGGTTCTTCACGGTTCTCTTGGACCACTATTGGATCCAAGCTCTTCATCTCCAGCCAAACTCCATCTTGCTGCTGTCGGTCTTTGCTTTCTACTGTGAGGCTTTCGTTGGCGTCCATCCTTCGGTTGCCCTCCTCCGCCACTTCTTCAGCTTTCGTGTGCACGACAGCGCTCATTTGTCGGCGTGTGTCTCCTTTGTGGCGGCCCAGACCGGCAACATGTTATTGAAGGCCGGGAAGAAGGTGGAGAACTTCAGGAACCGTTGGGTCCTTATGTGCCTCAACGATGCCAACCCTCGGCTGGAGAATCCGAAGGAGTTGCCGGAGAAGATCTCCACATGGAGCTCGGCGAAGCTCTCTGACCCTCGGGTTGTGCCCGTGCTGGAGCGCTTTTCCCGCGACATCAGCGGCATGTGGCTGACCGGGGGAACGATAGTGAAGGAGTTCCTGGCGCAGTGCATGGCGCCTCTCCAGGAACAATCCAGGCCTGTGTGGGAGTACCGGGATGGCGACGTAGAGCTCCGGCTATGGTCCCGGAGTCTCCCCACAGAGGACCTTAGTAAGGTCGTGGCGATCTTGCTGGCAGCGACCCTGGCAACCTTCCCGAGGCCCTGGGTCCATTATACTGTCGTGATGACTGGGCCGACCTGGTCGTTGTGATGCCTGTCTTCAAGGAGCGGGGGATCCTCCCGGCTGAGGGCTCCGGTCCGGTGGAGGTGTCATATCGTGAAGGGGACTCGGAGAAGACAGTGAACGACCGCGTGGCGAGATTCCTGTCCCGTCGCAAACTGTCCTTCTACGCAAGCTCGAGGATGATGATGCCACCAGTGATACCCCGACCGGGACCTCCTCGCACCTGTCGAGGGCCTCCAGGGGGCCTGCGTCGACCCCCCGTGCCACGTGGTCCGCGTGCGTGCTTGCTTCCCGGAAGCTCGGGGCTGAGCCCTCCTCGGCGCAGCCCACCTCTGTCGGCAAGGGGTCTAAGGCATCGAGCTCGCCTCCCTCTATGGGGGGGCTTGTCACCTCTGATGTCGTCAGGGCGGAGAGGAAGAAGAGATGGCGTGATTTTGAAGAGTAAGCTACTTGCCTGGGCACGCCTTGCGCATCTATTGTCCGCGCTTGGTTGATCCCCCTCTTTACTTGTCGTCCAGGGATGTTGTCTCGCTGGGGGAGCAGAGGAAGAAGACGGTCGACAAGCCAAAGGCGACTCCCGACACCCCGCCTACTCTCGTCAGCGCACCACCATATGGAGGTGGGGAAGGGGAGGCTCGTGGGGCGGTCTCCCTGGCCTTGGTCGTCAAGCCCCCCGAGCCCCCGAAGCATCTCGAGGCAACCGTGGGGACGCCGTTGCCTGTGGGCAGGCCCACGAGGGCCCTCATGCTCCTGAAGCACCGTTTCTCGCGATCGCTGAGCAGTCTTCGGGGCCCCGTGTTCTTCACGGCGCTGCCCCTCTGGCGGCACCTCCCGCGCCTGCACTGGAGGCTCTTCAGGAGGTGGTCCAGAAGACCTCGATGTTCACCCAAGGTATCTTGGACGCGACCTTCACCGCCTTAAGAAATGTCACCGACGAGATGGGGAAGGCCGAGAGGGAGGCCGAGGCTGCCCGTGCCTTGCATGAGAAAGCACTGAAGGAGGCCAAGGCGGCTATCAAACGTTGTGAAGAGGTGGAGCTGGCCTACTTCCCTAACGTTGAGCTCAGGCTTCGCACGTTGCTCTGCTCGCTCTACCGGGACGAGTTCAATGAACCTCTGGCCACCCCGTAGGACGGCTTTGTCGCGCTCGCGAATGGGCTCGTAAGGGCACTTGAGATTGTTGTCCTACAGGTGGATAAGATCTTGGACATCGAGTGCCGCCACCTCTTCTTCGTGGCTGCGACTCGCGTCTTCATCCACCTTCATCTTCGTTACCCCGGATTCGATCTAAGCTCCGTGATCGTGCCGGTCCCTACCGAGGCCCGCAACGACGCAGCGGGGGCGGTGAAGGGCCCTGTGGAGGCGTTGGTAAGGAGGTTCGCCCGTGTTGCAGCTCCTCCGTCTTCAGGTGCCGCTAGAGCTGATGATGGGGAAGACAAAACCTCTGACGTTGACGACCATCCCCCAAGCTTAAAGCCTTGCTTGTCCTCAAGAAATTCAGTTGACAAACTGAAAGAGACAAAAGGAAAAAATTTACGAACTCTGTTTGATCTTGTTGTTGTAATTGTGTCTAACTCATATTCAGATTTTCGCAAGGTCATAAGCTAACCACATAAGCAATGACATTTAGGTCTCATGATGTACTCATATCAATGGCATAATCAACTAGCGAGCAATAATAATGAGTTTCGAACGTCAATACTTCAATCAAAACAATCATAACAGAATATGAACAGGTGGTATCTCGCTAGCTCTTTCTGAGACCGCAAAACATAAATGCATAGCACCTTCAAAGACCAAGGGCTGACTGAACATTGAGATTTATGGCAAAGAAGATCCAGTCACAGTCATACTCAATATCAATTAATAGAAAAGCATAAAAATGACGGAGGTGCTCTCTAACTGGTGCTTTTAAAAGAAGAGGATGACTCAACAGAAACGTAAATAAATAGGCCCTTCACAGAGGGAAGCATTGATTTGCAGAGGCGCCAGAGCTCAAGCTTTTAAAACAGAGATAAGTAATTTTGGGTGGTATGCTTTCATTGTCAATGCAATGACCAAGAGTTTTCACCATCTTCCATGCTACACATATTATAGGTGGTTTCCAAATAGAAAAGTAAAGTTTTGACTCCCCACCACCGATCAATCACACTTCACGACTAGCCGAATCCTCGGGTGCCGTCCATACCAACAACAATCCAAGGGGAGTTTTGTTTGCAATTATCTTTTCGATTTGATCATGGAACTGGGCATTCCGAGGATAGTGAATAAACACGTATCGAGGATAACATGCCTATCATGGAAAATACTGACCGCCCTTTGTCACCACATGAGCAGTTCGGGCATACAAAACAGATTATTGCTTGAAGATTCAGAGAGTGGCACGTGAAATTTACTTGGAATGGCAGGTAGATACCGCATATAGGTAGGTATGGTGGACTCATATGGAACACCTTTGGGTTTATGGAAGTGGATGCACAAGCAGTATTCCCGCTGAGTACAAGTGAAGGCTAGCAAAAGACTGGGAAGCGACCAACTAGAGACAAACAACAGTCATTAATATGCATTGAAATTAACCAACGTTGAGTGCAAGCATGAGTAGGATATAAATCACCATAAACATGAATATCATAGAGGCTGTGTTGATTTTGTTTCAACTACATGCGTGAACATGTGCCAAGTCAAGCCACTTGAATCATTCAAATTAGGTTACCATCCTATCATACTACCTCATAATCAGCTTGAAGTTCATCTTGGCAATCAAGACAAACCATTATAAGCACCTAGCTAATGAAGCATGGCATCAGAAACTATGATCTCTAAGTTGTCATTTCAAACATGTTTCTCTCATAACAAAGCTGAATTAGGAATGATGAGCTAGTCATATTTACAAAAACAAAATAGGTCGAGTTCATACGAGCTTTTCCAGGCTCAGTCACATCATCATATATCGTCATTATTGCCTTTCACTTGCATGACCGAATGATGTGAATAATAATGAGAGTGTTCATGCATTGGACTAAGCTAGAATCTGCAAGCAAACACAAAGGAGAAGACAAGGTAATATGTCTCTTGGACGGATAAACAGATATGCATGTGAGAGCCACTAAACACTTTAACCATGGTCTTCTACCTTGACCCAAAGAAAAAGAAAACTATTTACACGGGAAAGCTCCCAACAAGCATAAGAAGAAAAGGAAATATTTTTGGGTTTTGTTTTTAAACACCACTAAGCATGCTGGAAAGTAAACTTACAACTATTTTTTTTTGTTTTTCTCAAACTAGACAAACACACGAGAAGAAAGCGAGAAAAAGAAATAAACTATCATGGATGATACAATGGCAAGGTGTGAACACCGACTATCAAAGTGACAGGCTAAGCACGAATATAAAGTCGGTGAGAAACACGTAATCCCCCAAGGTTAGGCTTTTGGCCTAAGTTGGTCTACTCCCAAGGAGGGAAGTAACCGTCTCCGGGGTACTCCGGAGTGTACTGACGGTGCCACTGCTGGGTGAGCTCCTCTGGCTCCCACTGATAAACTGGCGTCTGGTACTCGACTGGTAGTTCGGGCACGGGCGCCTGTGGTGGCGCTATGCCCCAATATGCGTAGATGTCCGAGGGCATAATAACGTACCTCCCTAGATGAAGATTGAACAAAGAAGGAGCAGGCAAAGTAATAGTCTCACGACTACCCTGACTAAATACCAAGTTATAAATCATCCTCTTATTTATATCTTTATCAAGAAAGTCATGGCAAACCATGCTATCATAATCTAAATATCTCTCAAGAAGAAGCATCTCTTCTTCCTCGTACAGTCTAATAGGTATGTAAAAAATGTTTAGCAAGACGGGTAGTATAGCTACCTCCATAAACAGCGCCTTTAGTACGGTTCATGTTCAACCGTTGAGCCACTATAGCGCCCAAGCTATAAGTTTTATCATTATAAAGAGCTTCGCGCAATACTGCAAGATCTGGGGAGCTAAGAGCCCCAGCCTTCCCACGGCCAATCAAACACTTTCCCACAAATAAAGAGAAATACCGAACCACGGGAAAACGTATACTAGCAACTCTAGCGCAAGACACTCCTCTCTCCGCTCCTACAACAATAGTATCAATGAAAGCCTCCAAGTCCCATGGACGGGGTTCATGAATATCCCCAACATAAGATAATTTGCAAATATTGCAAAAATCCTGAAGTGACATGCGCTGGGGGATATCATATAACTTGAACTGAACCATAGGAGGACTCTTCCTTGGATAGAAATTAAATCTTTGCACGAAATATTAATGAGGAGGAGGTATTGTTGACACTTATCTTCAACAAATGCGGTAAGGACTGTGTTCTCCACCATGTAATAAAAATCCTCATAAAGATCGGCGGCACATAAGAACACATCGCTTGGCTACTCACACGCTCGAACTTCTGCAACTCAGGGGACCGGATACTTGGGTTTCTTCTTCTCATTTTCATCTTCCTTCAGGTCACGGCTTGAAGAGCCTCTTAGGAACCTCCTAATCTTTTACTTTTTCTTTCTTTGAAAATTTCAAGAAAAAACTAATTGGACCAATGGAGGAGTCACATACAAAAGGAACAATCCCCCAAAACAGTTTGGTAAATGGGGCTTTGCACAAGGAGATCGAAAAATGCAGCAAGAAGAGCAAGAACACGGGTTTGAGTTGTGGAATGATTTTTTCCGGAGGTAGGAGAAGGAGATGGGAGCTGGAATAAGTGGAGGGGGCCACGTGGGGCCCACAAGCCTACCAGGCGCGGCCAGGGTGGTGGCCGCGCCTCCTGGGCATGTGGCCCACTGGTGCATCCCCCTGACTAGCACTCTATCTCAGAATTTTTCCAAAATTCCAGAAAAATCATACTTGATTTTCAGGGCATTTGAAGAACTTTTATTTTCGGGATACTTTTCTAAGGGACGGAAATAGCACAAAACAGGGAAAATAAAGCTAAATTTATCATTTTTCTTCGAAGCAACAGAAAGTAAAAGTTCGGAACAGAAGGTTGTGACTCCTAGATTCATCCATCTCATGGTCATCAAAAGGAATCTCTCAATGATTTTGATCAAGTATCCTTGACAAACATTTTCCGAATCACATAAAACTGGAGAATTTTCGAATAATCACTAGGTTACCTCAATGGGGGTGTGCATATCCCCAACAAGTAAATCATACTTCATCTTGACAATAGTTATAGGGCATTCAAAGCTTCCAATAAGAATTGATGAAGATTTTTCAATAGCATTGATGCAATGTACTCGATATTGTTTCTTCGGAAAGTGCACCGTGTGCTCATGGCCATTAACATGGAAAGTGACATTGCCTTTGTTGCAATCAATAACAACCCCTGTAGTGTTTAAAAAGGGTCTTCCAAGGATGACCGCCATGGCATCATCCTCGAGAATATCCAAAATAACAAAATACGTTAAGATAGTAACGTTAGCAACCACAACAGGCACAGGCACGCAAATGTTGATAGACAAAGCAGTTAATTTGTCGGCCATTTGCAAAGACATTTCAGTGGGTGTCAACTTATCCAATTCAAGTCTACGATAAAGAGAGAGAGGCACTAACACCAGCTCCAAGATCACATAAAGCAGTTCTCACATAATTTCCTTTAATGTAGCAAGGTATAGTGGGCACTCCGGCATCACCTAGTTTCTTAGGAGTTCTTAATTAGCAAGAATGGTGGAAATCTCAATCTCAGGTATCTTCCTTTTATTAGTCACAATATCTTACATGTACTTAGCATAAGGAGACATTTTGAGCATATCTGTCAAACGCATTTGCAGGAAGACAGGTCTAATCATTTCAACATAGCGCACAAAATCCTCATCATCCCTTTTCTTGGATCGTTTGCGAGGAAAGGGCATGGGTTTCTAAACCCATGGTTCTCTTCCTTTACCATTCTTTCTAGCAATAAATTTGTTCTTATCATATATCCTATTCTTAGGTTGTGGGTTATCAAGATCAACAACAGGTTCAATCTCCACATCCTTATCATTACTAGGTTGAGCATCAAAATGAACACCACTATCAATATTATCAATAGGATCATGTTTGTCACCAAATTGTGTTTCGGCATCAGAAAGAGAGACATCATTTGTATTCTCAGGTGTAACAACAACAGGTTTGCTAGCATGCAAGTTCCTATCATCTTTCTTTTTCTTCCTATGACCAGGATGACTAGGTGCATCAGTGCTAACTCCTTGAGAATCTTGTTCAATTCTCTTAGGATGCCCTCAGGATACAAAGGTTCCTGAGTCATTCTACCACCTTTAGTGACGACTCTAAGAGAATTGTCATTCAACTCATTGAGCAAGTCATTTTGAGCGTTAAGTACTTGTTCTACCTGAGTAGTAACCATAGAGGCATGTTTACTCAAAAGCTTAAGATCATTGACACTTCTATCCACACAAGCACTTCTATGATTAATCATGCGACCATTTTGTTCCAATTGTCTGCTAACATAATAATTAAACTTTGTTGTTTGGCAACGAAGTTATCAAATTCATCTAAGCATAAGTTAGCAGGTTTATCATAAGGAATATCACTCTCATTGAATCAACGAAGAGAATTTACCTCTACTACCTGTGTCGGGTTATCAAGACCATGTATTTCTTCGATAGGTGGTAGATTCTTAACATCTTCAGATTTAATACCTTTCACTTGCATAGATTTCTTTGTTTCTTGCATATCTTCAGGACTAAGGAATAGAATACCTCTTTTCTTTGGAGTTTGCTTCGGAGGTGGTTCGGGAATAGTCCTAGCATTATCATTGCTCAAGATATTATTCAATAGAATTTCAGCTTGTTCCACAGTTCGTTCCATGAAAACACAACCAACACAATGATACGTCTCAAACGTATCTATAATTTTTGATGGTTTCGTGCTGTTATCTTATCATCTTTGGATGTTTTATGTACCTTTTATATCTTTTTTGGGACTAACTTATTAATTTAGTGCCAAGTGCCAGTTCCTGTTTTTTCAATGTTTTTGTCTCTTTTCAAATCTGATTTTGGAACGGAGTCCAAACGGAATAAAATCCCCGAAATGATTTTTCCCGAAAGGAAGAAGATCAGGGGGCCTGTGGGCCAAGCCAGGAGGGCTACAGTGATCCCACAAGCCCCCACTCCACCACCAGGGGGGCGGCGATGGGCAGGCTTGTGGCCTCCCTCGCGCCCCCCTCAGCTAGATCTTGCGCCTATATATTCCCTAAAAATCAGAAAAAAAATCAAGGGATCCACGAAAATACTTTTCCGCCACCGCAAACTTCCGTTTCTGCGAGATCTCATCTGGAGACCCTTCTCGGTGCCCTGCCGGAGGGGACTTTGGAGTTGGAGGGCTTCTTCATCATCATCGCCCCTCCAATGACTCGTGAGTAGTTCACTTCAGACCTACGGGTCCGTAGTTAGTAGCTAGATGGCTTCTTCTCTCTCTTGGATCTTCAATACAAAGTTCTCCATGATCTTCATGGAGATCTATCCGATGTAATCTTCTTTGGCGGCGTGTTTGTCTAGATCCGATGAATTGTGGATTTGTGATCAGATTTTCTATGATATAAATTTGAGTCTTTGCTGATTTCTTATATGCATGATTTGATATCCTTGTAAGTCTCTCCGAGTCTTGGGTTTTGTTTGGCCAACTAGATCTATGATTCTTGCAATGGGAGAAGTGCTTGGTTTTGGGTTATTAGCATGTGGTGACCTTTCCAAGTGACAATAGGGGCAACAAGGCACACATTGAGTGGTTGCCATCAACGGTAACAAGGTGGGCTTTGTCGTTCATATGAGATTGTCCATCTACATCATGTCATCTTGCTTAAGGCGTTACTCTGTTCTTTTGGACTTAATACACTAGATGCATGCTCGATAGCGGTCCACGTGTGGAGTAATAGTTGTAGATGCAGAAAGTATCGGTCTACGTGTTTTGGACGTGAAGCCTATATATATAATCATTGCCATAGATATCGTCACGACTTTGCGTGGTCATATCAATAGCTCGACAGTAATTAGTTCACCCACCGTCTACTTGATTTCATGAGAGAAGCCACTAGTAAACACTACGGCCCCCGGGTCTATTCACATCTAATGTTTACACCTCCGCTTTTACTTTGCTTTGTTCTTTGTTGCTTTCAGTTCTCACTTTGCGGACAATCTATAAGGGATTGACATCCCCTTCATAGCGTTGGGAGCAGGTTCTTTGTGTTTGTGCTGGCTCTTGTGATACTCCTTCACTGGATCGATACCTTGGTTCTCAAAACTGAGGTAGATACTTACCACCGATGTGCTACATCACCCTTTCCGCTTCGAGGGAACACCAACGCAGATGTCCTAAAGGCGTAGCCGTAGAAGAAGGATTCCTGGTGCCTTTGCTGAGGAGAATCAACACAAGAACAGTCTCCTGTCAGCACGTGTTTCTGGCGCCGTTCAAAGGTCTTTTGTTGCAGTAGCACACAACTATATAGGTAGTCCCTAGAAGCATCGGTTAGTCCATTATAAAAGATATCAAGTATTTCATTTTTCTCAAGAGGGTGATCAGGCAAAGCATTCAGTAACTGGAGAAGCCTCCCCCAAGCTTGTGGGAGACTCTCTTCTTCAACTTGCACAAAGTTATATATATCCTACAAGGCCGCTTGTTTCTTATGGGCAGGAAAATATTTCTTAGAGAAGTGGTAAATCATATCCCGGGGACTACGCACACAACCAGGAGCAAGAGAAGTAAACCAAGTCTTAGCATCACCCTTTAGTAGAAAGGAAACAACTTAAGGATATAGCAATAGCGATTTTTTTCCTCATTCGTGAATAGGGTGGTTATATCATTCTGCTTAGTAAGATGTGCTACAACCATTTCAGCTCATAACCATGAAAAGGATCAGATTCAACCAAAGTCATCAACTCAGGATCAACAGAGAATTCATAATCCTTATCAGTCACAAAGATGGGTGAAGTAGCAAACTTAGGATCGTATTTCATTCTAGCATTCAGAGATCTTTCTTTCCACTTGCGCAATAAATTCTCAAGATCATAGCTATCCTTACAGGCAAGAAAGTCCTCAGATACCTCTGCCTCCATAACATAACCTTCAGGTATATCAGGCAATTCATATCTAGGAGAGCTAGTTCTAACAGGTGAAACAGTAGGTTCTACTTCAATAATTTCAGCAGTTTCAGAAGTTTCATCACATTCAGCAGTAACTGTAGCAATTTGTGCATCAGGAAATGCACCTAGTGGCAAAGCAGTATCAAGCAAAACATCATCATAAGCATCATGGATAGCAGAAGTAGCATCATCAAGCACACGCGACACATCAAAATTTCTAGTAGGTGGTGGTGTCGCAAACTTACTCATAACTAAAGGTGAATCAAGTGCAGAGCTAGATGGCAGTTCCTTACCTGTCCTCATAGTTGAGGGAAAGACTTTAGTTTTTGGATCTCTCAGATTCCTCATAGTGATCAACAGACGTAAATCCAAGTAACTCACAGAATAGAGCTAGGCCTCCCCGGCAACGCCGCCACAAAATAGTCTTGATAACCCACAAGTATAGGGGATCGCAACAGTTTTCTAGGGTAGAGTATTAAACCCAAATTTGTTGATTCCACACAAGAGGAGGCCAAATAATATTCTCAAGTATTAGCAGTTGAGTTGTCAATTCAATCACACCTGAAATATTTGGTATCTGCAGCAAAGTTTCAGTAGCAAAATAGCGTGATAGTAAAGGTAGCAGCAGTAACAGTAGTAGTAGTGACAAAAATAGCGGTAACAGTAGCAGCAGTGACAACAGTAGCGGTAAAGTAACTTAGCAAGGACCAGTAGGAAAAGGTCGTAGGCATTGGATCGGTGATGGATAATTATGTCGGATGACATTCATCATGTAACAATAATAACATCGGGTGATTTGTAACTAGCTCCAGTTCGTCAATGTAATGTAGGCATGTATTTTGTATATACTCATACGTGCTTATGGAAAAGAACTTGCATGAAATCTATTGTCCATCGCACCCGTGTCAGCGGTCTCCTTTTATTAGAGAACCAGAACAAAGCATTAGCACATAGTGAATACATGAACTCCACATACTATGGTCATCTCCGGGAGTGGTTCCGGCTATTGTCACTCCGGGGTTGCTGGGTCAGAACACATAGTAGATTACTACAACTTGCAAGATAGGATCAAGAACCCACATATATTGATTAAAACATAATAGTTTCAGATCTGAAATCATGACACTCGGGCCCTAGTGAGAACATTAAGCATAGCAAACACTACTGGAATTCAGTTTTTTGCCGCCTGCCATGTATTTGCCATCTGGTGGCTGATGGCAAACAGTTACTTTGCCGTCAGCTGCCACAAAGCAGACGGCAAAGAACTGGCTGATGGCATAGAATGTCTTTGCCATCAGTCACATCTTTACCATCAGCCACAGACGGCAAAGAGTCGCACAACAGACGACAAATATATAGGTGGGGCCCACCTGACTGCGGGACGTTAGGTCAAACTGGAGTCCCTTCTTTGTCGTCTGCTAGCGGACGGCAAAGAGTCCGGAGGCAGACGACAAAGAGTCTAGACTCTTTGCCATCCGCCGGCAGACGACAAAGAGCTAACGACGTAACGGCTCTTTGCCCCCACCCCGCCCCTCTCTCTCTCTCACTCACTTACGTCGGCCACTATGTAACAGCTCCACACCCCGCCCCTCTCTCTCTTTCCCACTCCTCTCCCCGACGCCAACCGCCGCCACCACCGTCGCGCCGCCGCCCCTGGCGACCCCGGCGCCGCCCTGGTGCCTCAAGCACCGCCGCCGCCGCCCCACCGCCCTCGTCGCCGCCCCGGTGCCTCACGACCCCCTGGAGCCGCTGCCCACGGCCCCCGGCGCCGCCCCACCACCGCCTACACCCCCGGCCCCGCAACCCACGACGCCACAGCCGCCCCTGACGGTGAGCCCCCACACCCCCACCCCCCCCCCCCCCCGCGCACGGGAAAATTAACTATTTGGTATTTAGTTTTTTGGAATTAGATTATAACTACAAAGTTGATTTTAATTGTTGTTGTAGTAGTTGTTCTTGTTATTGTAGTTGTTGTAGTAGTTGTTGTGATTGTAGTTGTTGTAGTAGTTGGTGTTGTTATTGTAGTTGTTGTAGTAGTCGGTGTACCGGTTGATGAGCCCTATATTCTTAGCTTTTCATATAAAGACCATCTCCACTAGTTAGTTAGCTTAATAGAAATAAGAGGAAGAAGAAGGGAAGAAGATAAGAAGAGAAGAAGGGAAGAAGAGAAGAAGAACTAAATAAGAAGGAGAAGAAGAGAAAAAAAAGAATAAGTAGAAGAAGAGGATAAAGAAAAATAGAAATAGAAATAAGAGGAAGAAGAAGAAGAAGAAGAAGAGGAGAAGAAAGAGGAAAAATGAAGAGTATAAGAACGAGAAGGAGGAGGAGGAGAAGGAGCCCTCGTTCTTCTCCTTCTTCTCCTTCTTCTCTCGTCCTTCTTATTTTTTAGCTTGTTTAGCTAATTATCCTCCAAAATGACATAATAATCTAAAAACCTTGGTTAGCTCATGAATATTATATTGTTAGCTTGTTTTCCTAAAAAATCACATAATTAGACATAATTAGAATATTTGTGTTGATCGGGTGGATTTACATGTGATAGTTGTCTCGTCGCTGTGAGGTCTGCTGTGCGAAGACCTCCCCGTGCGTTGTACGAGTTCTGCCCCTGCATTCGTGGGTCAGTACAAATTTCATCTCCTCCTCGCCCCTTCATTTACTGTGGCTCGGTTTCCGGATGAAACTTTCTAGATTTAGGTAATTAATTAATTTATCAGTATGCATGACCAGTATGCGAATCCCGTTCGAAAGGGCGACATGTATAAATATGCATGTGTTTGCATATTTATAACCGCCATCCTTTTGAATTGTCCAACATTATCCATGGACAGCCCGAGTATGTGTAGATTGGGTTCGTTTTCCCGTATGCTGTGCTCTGGATCCGATGTGGAATTTCGTCAGTGCCTCCCTGTTGTTCTCCGGATGCACATCCTCTCTGTTTATTGCGGAGACATGTATCAGGAGAACAGCGGGGAGGTGCTGCCGAAATTTTGCGTTGGATCCGGAACAGAGCATGGGAAAACGAACCCAATCTACACATACTTGGGTGGGATTAGGACCTATCTTTACCTATTAGCGTGTAGGTTGACTGGACGTAATAAAAATGGCGAACCTGATTAACCGATGAATATAGATGAGTGATCGTGTGTGGATGTATACCGGTCACCCTAGTCAGAAAGAGATGACGAAAGAATGGTTTGTAAAAACAAAGAATGATCGTTTGTGGATGTATACCGCATTCGCAAATGGCCAAGAAAGAAACTATTGCCCCTGTCCTGGATGCGACAACTATAAAAAGACGACAGAGGTTGTAATGATTAAAGACCTGCAGAGGAGGGGTTTTAAGCCTAATTATACGGTGTGGACATTTCATGGTGAGTCTATACAACGCACAAGAGCTGAGGTGGTCCCTCGTCGCACCGAAGAGCATGGTACCGGGATCGAAGACATGGTGCAAGACTTTGATGATGCTCGGGATTCGGAAGATGAGATGGAGGAATCTACAAAGGCCTTTTATGAAATGTTGGAGTCTTCAAAACGTCCTCTCCTTGAGCACACTAAGCTCTGTTAGCTGGATGCAATTGCACAAGTAAGCTCGGAAGGCTCAGTTCAACTTGGGAAGAGAATGCTACGACGCGATGATGACGCTATTTGGACGCTTCCTACCCAAAGGCCATGTCATGCCTGCAAACCTATACCAGTCGGACAAAATAGTTCGTGTACTTAAAATGCCCTATGAGAAGATAGATGCATGTGAGAAAGGATGGGTCTTATTTAGGAAGGGAGTATGCACACTTGGACTATTGTCCCAATTGCGAGTCTTGCAGGTATCTTGTGGTAGACAACGGTATGGGTGAGAAGAGGCAGAACAATATCGCAGTTAGTGTTCTTCGGTATATGCCAATCGTACCATGACTTCAACGTCTTTTCATGGTCGAAGAGATAGCCAGACAGATGACATGGCACAAATTGGGAAAAAGAACAAAACTAGATGCGGATGGGAATAAGATGGTGGTACACACATCGGATGGGGAAGCGTGGAAACATTTCGATGGATTGCATCAGGATAAAGCGGCAGATCCAAGGAATCCTCGAGTCTGCATCGCCACGGATGGTGTTAATACCTTCGGCATGACGGCAACCAAATATAGTTGTTGTCATGTATTTGTCATTCCACTCAATCTCCCCCCGGACAGATTATGCAAAGAAAGAACAGATTTCTGACGTTGATAATTCCATGGCCCAATTATCTGGGGAAGAATATGAATGTGTACCTGTAGCCGCAAAGAGTGGAGGGGTATAATGGCGAGACTAACGGAGGCAACGCCTGTCGGCTGCCGTCTCGACCTCTTTGCCGAGTGCTGTTATGAAAAGCTGACGGCAAAGCTCTTTGCCGTCCACTTCGGTGAGGCTGACGGCAAAGAAGCTATAATGCCGTCGTAGGCTGACACATAATTTTTGCCGACAGGTGGCAGACGGCAAAGACCTTTGCCGTCGGTGGAGTCCTCTTTGCCGCTTGTGATGGCAGACGGCAAAGAAGCTGATTCCTGTAGTGAAAGTAGTAGCAACATAAATCTTAGAACATAGTGGATACTAGGGATCAAATCCCATCAAAACTAACTCGATTACATGATAGATGTCATCCAACCCATCACCGTCCAGCAAGCCTACGATGAGATTACTCACGAACAATGAAGAGCGTCATGGAAATGGCGATGAAGGATGGTTGGTGATGACAATGGCGATGATTTCCCCTCTCTGGAGCCCAGAACGGACTCCAGATCTGCCCTCCAGAGGAAGAACAGGTGGTGGCGGAGGCTCTGTATCGTAAAACGCGATGAACTCTTCTCTCTTTATTTTTTCTGGGCTCGAGAGAATACATAGAGCTGGAGTTGGAGGCAGCAGAGCCACTAGGGCCTCACAAGCCTGCCAGCAGTGGCCAGGGGGGCCCGCGCCTCCTGAGCTTGTGGGCTCCTGGCTTCATCCCTCCAAGTAATTCTAGCGTCAGTATTTTTTATATATTACACAAAAAATCCTCGTAAATTTCCATGTCATTCCGAGAACTTTATTTCTGCGCAAAAACAACACCATGGCAATTGTGCTGAAAACAGCGTCAGTCCGGGTTAGTTCCATTAAAATCATCCAAATTACGGCAAAAGAGTTTGGAAAAGTAGATACGATGGAGACGTATCAGTCGATGACTCCGTCGGAGAAAGCCGAGATGATGGCTCCGTCCGACGCCTTGGCGATCTTGAGGCGCATGACCGTGAAGCGGTGTATGAACTTGTGCAGGGTCTCTCCCTCCTGCTGCTTGACGCGCCACAGGTCATTCATGGTGGGGGCGCGGTCACGGGTGCCATGGAGGTTGGTGATGAAGCACTCGTGCAAGCCGTCCTAGGAAGTGACGGACGCCTTCGGGAGGTTGAGGAGCCAACAGTGTGCACCATCCTTGAGCGCCATGGGGAACTAACACGCCATGATTTTTTCGCCTCCTCCCGCCGCCCTGATGCTCAGCGTGTAGAGTTGCAGGAACTCAGCTGGGTCTTGGGTGCCGTTGTAACGCGGGGGCAGGTCAGGCTTGAACTTGCAGGGCCATGCAGCGGGGTATAGCTCGGGGGCGATAGCGAGGCACCCCACCGGTCCAACTGGTATGGTACACGCTGGGGCCGCCGGGCATTGTTGCACCACAGGTTCTGCTTCAAGCGGGGAGCGCTCATGACACGGAATTTGCAGCGCCGGGGGCATGCATACATTGGCGCGGGGCCGGGGGTTCATCTGGCAGCTTGCTTCATCTATGGGTCCTGCCCTAGGTTCACAAGGCCGGGCGTGGGGTCGCGCTTCCTGACTAAGCTCGGGGTCCAAGACACAGCGCGGGGGTGGGGGTGGCGCGTCTTGTCCCACATTGTTCGCCAGGGACGGCTTTGGTCAGAGCGAGCAGTAGAGAGACGCTGAGTCACCGGCGGCGGCGATGAGCTCTTCGATGCGCTGGAGCCAGTCGTCGTGGCTGTCAGGAGCAGGCCGGTAACGGAGCAGCTCGGTGGCCCTGGCAAGCGCACGCCGGCCAATGGGCATCTCTGGCCGGGCACGCGATGCCGTTCCCGAAGGCTTGGCGAGTGACGTAGTGGTGGTGCGGCCGTCGACCTGCTCGGTCACCGGCTGGGAGGAACCTTGTTGCTCTTGAACTTCAGGGCCGGTGGTAGCGTTCACCATGGGTGACGGCGACCGGCGCGTGCCGGCGGCACCGACGAGCGTGGTCTGGGCGATGTGGCTGGCGTGACACTCTACGCGAACCCGGCGAAGGCATCCATTGGAGCGGTGGAGCTTGGTGAAGACGGAGCTGGGAGAAACCTCGACACGCCCCTACCTGGCGCGCCAAATGTCGAATTTCGGGCTCCGCACTCCCCTAAGGATTCAAACAATAGACGTGTATGAAGATCTCTCCCTGCTTAGCCTTGCCTAGCCCACTACTCGATGGAAACAACGAAGGACACACTCGATGGCGACGGTAGCACAGCATACAACAGTTTACCCAGGTTTGGCTCGCTGCGAAGCGTAAAACCCTACTCCTGCTTTTGGTGGATTGCCTCTCGCGGAGCTGGTGGATGAACTGGTAGAGTGCTCTCGAGCCTCCGGAGGCCAAGTGGCTAGGTGTATTGCCCTACATTTCAAATGAACTCTCCCCTACCAAGTGTTCTACCCTCTCTATTTATAGCGGAGGCCCGGGTCCTCTTCCCTCATAGCTTCGGCGGGAAGGGATCCCACAATGGCCAGTTTTGAAGGGGAACAGGGGAACATGCTCCCCTGCCCAAAGGTGGTCTTCGCCTGCAAAGTAACTGTCCGCGCTGCAGGGACGGGCCTGAGTATGGCGTTTGCACTACTGGCGGGCAGCGGCGTCTTCGTTGCACCAGAAGGGAAACATTTGGAACATGCCCTTGGAACTCTTGTACGCTCCCGCCTCCTTTGCACCAAAGGGGAAACTGCCCCGCCCTACCATCTCCTGCTCGCCTCTCCTTTCATGGTGTCACCCTTGCCTCCTAAGGCCCTGCCTTGTCTCATAATATCCTCCGCTCGGGAGGGGTCCTGAGGAGGCCGTTGCGGGTATTGACGCAGCTCCTCCTCGTGAGGCTTCGCCCCTCACGAGGGCCTTACCCTGAACGGTGCCGGGCCCATCGGTTTGTTCTGGTGAGGTGGCCCCGCCCTGGGCCGTAGACAAGCAGGTCTGGGTACCCCCATTCCCAGAACGCCGACAGCGCCGCACTAATGACCCACAAGTATAGGGGATCAATCGTAGTCCTTTCGATAAGTAAGAGTGTCGAACCAAACGAGGAGCAAAAGGATCTGACAAGTGGTTTTCAGCAAGGAAATATCTGCAAGCACTGAAATTGTCAGTAACAAGTGATTGTGTGGTGAGATTATTCATAGCAAGCAACAAGTAACAAAAGTAGCAACGGTGCAACAAAGTGTCCCAATCCCTTTTGTATCAAGGTACAAGCCTGGACAAAGTCTTATACGAGGAAAAACGCTCCCGAGGATACACGGGAATTTCTGTCATGCTAGTTTCATCATGTTCATATCATTCGCGTTTGTTACTTTGATAGTTTGATATGTGGGTGGACCGGCGCTTGGGTACTGCCCTTACATGGACAAGCATCCCACTTATGATTAATCCCTCTCGCAAGCATCCGCAACTACGAAAGAAGAATCAAGACAAAGTATAACCATAGCATTAAACTAGTGGATCCAAATCAGCCCCTTACGAAGCAACGCATAAACTAGGGTTTAAGCTTCTGTCACTCTCTCAACCCATCATCTACTTACTACTTCCCAATGCCTTCCTCTAGGCCCAAATAATGGTGAAGTTTTATGTAGTCGACGTTCACATAATACCACTAGAGGAAAACAACATACAACTCATCAAATTACCGAACGAATACCATATTACAATGACTACTATTAGCATGACTTATCCCATGTCCTCAGGAACAAAAGTAAGTACTCACAAAGCATAATCATATCCATGACCAGAGAGGTAATGAGTAGCGTCAAGGATCTGAACATAAACTCTTCCACCAAGTAATCCAACTAGCATCAACTACAAAGAGTAATCAACACTACTAGCAACCTTACAATTACCAATCGGAGTCGCGAGACAGAGATTGGTTACAAGTGATGAACTAGGGTTTGGAGATGAGACGGTTTTGATGAAGATGTTGATGGTGACGAGTCCCCTCCAATGAGAGGAGTGTCGGTGATGATGGATGGTGACGATTTCCCCCTCCGGGAGGGAAGTTTCCCCGGCAAGATCGTCCTGTTGGAGCTCTAGATTTGTTCTGCTCAAGTTCCTTGTCGTGGCGGCGAAGAGACCATGAAAAAGCTCCTCCCTGATTTTTTCCTGGACGAAACCCTCCATATAGCAAAAGAGGGGGGCAACTGGGCCAGCAGGGTGCCCACAAGCCCCATTGCATGGTATGGGGGGGTGGCCGCGCCGTGAATGCTTGTGGCCACCCCCTGGCGCCCCTCTCGCGCTTCTTCGGCCCAGTATTTTTGATAAATCGGGAAAAAAATCCTCGTTGATTTTTACGACGTTTGGAGTTGCGCAGAATAGGTATCTCAACTTTGCTCCACTTTCAGGCTAGAGTTCTATTTGCCGGCATACTCCCTCTTCATGTAAACCTTGCAAAATAAGAGAGAAAAGGCATAAGGATAGTACCGTGAAGTGAAATAACAGCCAAAGAAGCGATAAATATCGACATGAAAACATGATGCAAAATGGGCGTATCAACTCCCCCAAGTTTAGATCTCGCTTGTCCTCAAGCGAAAGCCTAGCTCAATAAATATGTCCACATGTTTAGGGACAGAGGTGTCGACAAAACAAGATACGAACATGCATGCATCATGATCATGATCAGAACAGCAATACCAACATATAATATCTAAAGGTAAAGTGACAATTCCTTCACAAAGTAAAGCATGGATGAAGAACCTTACCAAGAAGTAACAACCGATAGCCTTTAGTCATTGAAGCAATTGCAATTTATCACAACATCAGAAAGAGTCAAATAAGAGCTTGTAAAGCAAATCCACATACTCAATCGTTCTTTCGTTCTCTACAATTGCTACAACTCCCGTGGTACTCATGAGATCAAAGTTTCAGCTGGACACGGAGAAAGATAGGGGCTTACAGTTTTGCCTCCCAACTTCTTACCTCAAGGGTACTGTCAACAATAATAATTCATGTATGCCTAGCTCCAAGATGAAATATGCATATAGATCTTTCCCAAGCATATGATGTTAGCGAAGATAAAGGCAAAATAGGGAATTGGTGAAGATCACCATGACTCTTTCAAGGGCAAAAAGTAAAGGTACAAGATAGGCCCTTCGCAGAGGGAAGCAGAGGTTGTCATGCGCTTTTGAGGTTTGGATGTGTGTCCTCTTAGTTGGTGTAAGAGGGAAGCAGAGGTGTTCATCCATACTAAACTTTATAATTTATCACGGCATCAAAAATAGTTGGTGTTGATCCATATTCCACACAAATCTCTCTCTATCTCTTCGGCTGGTCGTAATGGGAGTATCATAGGTAGTATCACGCATGCCAACTAGGAAATTTTGATGAGGTGACATAGAATTAAATGAAGGAAGAGAGGGTTGAGTATCATATCATGATACCATATAATATTAAATATTGTGCTACTATGTGTCATGGATGGCAATAAATGAAGTATCCTATGATACTAATATATGATATTATGCATTACAAATGAAGTATCATATGTATGATACTAATACATGATAGTCCATGTTACAACCAGCTTTCTAACACCAGAGAAACTATTCTGCTTGAGAAGCTCAAACTCCCTCCAGTTAAAAACACCTCAACACCAAGCCTGGTCCTCTCGCCCGGAACAGTAGGAATTTTCATATTGATAGGGCTCAAAGACATGCAAGAGGCACATCGGAAGAAGGCAATCAATGAGGAGCTAACCATTGGTATCTATGATAGAGTTTGTGATGAGTCCCATACGTGAACGACATCCCACCATATTTGGTGTTACTAATATGCCACCTCGAAGCATAGGAGGAAAGGGTTGTTCTGCTACTTCACTCGCGACAACACTAGCACCGGTGTCGGTCCTATCATACAAGATTCCCGATTGAGGGCGCAGGTTGGATATCATGGTCACCTGCTCTCTAATGTTGCATATTAATATGAAAAGGTTTTATCTTATCTTAGTTAAATATAATTTGTCTTAGTTTGAAAAGTTTTCATGTCGTTGCAATTGTGGTCCTATGTCGGGATGCCATCGGGCTTATGCATGATTGAGGGGTTGATGTTGCCCCACGCTTCATTGCTATTGGACATGGGGTACCAGAGTGACATCAATGCCACCCTCACGAGTAAACAAATGTCTCCTTCGATCCCCCATAACACCTGTTCGTGTCGACTATTGGTTGTCGTGACGTCGTTGGCGGTATCATGGATGCATGGGTATCGCCACACCCAAAGTCCCATGGTGTAGGTTGACGTAGTGGTTTATCGAAGGACTCATCATTGGGAACCATCAAAACACCTTGACGATTGCAACTCAACAACTTAAATAAGCATCGGCGTACATGTATGAAGATGCCATGTTTCTAGATGCTTCCGAGAGGCAACAAAAATTCATACTCTAGCCCATCATCATATTGACGGCCCCCACAACTCACCATGCCCCATGAACCTAGAGACTTGGGTGTGATAGGTTCAGGGTTAATGGTTTTGGGACAATGACATGGCAAACAATATTCATGCCTTATTGTGCGGTGGTGAACAACTACCTCCCGCCTTCTTTCAAGTGGGCTCCTTACTACTTGGGACTTCTGGACTCCTTCTCCAACTCTTGCGATTTCAATTTTTTATTTGCTTCTTGGATTTTCTTCTTAGACTCTTGGAAATTTATTTTGATTACTTATGCGGGATGATTGATTGGCCGCGTACTTCATATACTTGCTTTAACATTCAGCTTGAACTTCTTGGGGACTCGTCTTCCAGGATTTATTGGGGATCCACCTTGAGAACTTGGAAGGCAAATGTCACCTCCGCGGACTAGGAAAAACCCTCTAGCACTTTATATGGAGCTTCTAGTGGCAGACCTGAGGGAGTCCCAAATTAAGGGGTCCTCACTAGGTTGGATTGTTGTTTGTGGGCCGACCTAATGGGCCACATTGTTGAAGACTGGACTACATGACTATCTGTTGAACAAATAGGACAGCTGTAAAGATTGTCGCTTCATCCAAGCTGTGTAGGCTAGATTCGCGTGTTTACCCCTGGCTGAGGTCGGTTGTATCACTAGTAGAAAAAAGGCTATAGTCCCGGTTGGTAAGGGCCTTTAGTCCTGGTTCACCAATCGGGACTAATAACTTGGGACTAAAGCCCCCCTTTAGTCCCAGTTTTCCACGACCTTTGACTAATTCCCTTCCATGTGTCTGGTAGCGCGCGCCAGGGGGAGAGGACCTTTAGTCCCGGTTGATAACACCAACCGGGACTAAAAGATTTGGCGATTTATGGTTTTGGGGTTTTGGGGTTTTGGGGATTTCGGGTTTATTGTTTATTTTGATTTTCACTTTCTATTTTTCATTTAATTCTTTTCATTTCAAACATATCTTATTCTACTATATGCCATACACGTTATATATGCATATATCATAGGATTTCTCGTAGGACCAATCATATATATCATAGGATTTCTCATAGGACCATGCATATATATATATATATATGCATATATATATATATATATGCATATATATACACATATATACAATTTGGTATATGCAGTTTCTCCTACAACTTGCAGATCAATTACATGCATGCATTAATTGGTGAAGTGGTATTCTCCTTTGGGGTCTATGACCTGATCAAGCAAAAATCCCGAAATTTTCTCTTGAAGTTCTCGTATGCGTTCCTTTGACAGAAATTTATCCCGCATCTCGTGCATCTTTAAAGAAGGAGACCAATATGAATATATTAGTTATGTGTATATGTATTAGACAATGATAAAAAATGTGTGAATAGTGTTTACGTACCCCAAGAGTTCTTGCATCTTTGCAACTCCATTCGATCATAAAGCGAATGTTCTCGCAAACATAGTATGCACATAGATTATTCCCGTGATCTTGCTGCATGCAGAACTTTACGAGAATATAATTCAATCAAATAATAATCAAGTATTATAATGGTATTGAAACTAGAACTGAAGAGATGCGCGAACGTAGCTAGTACTACTTAATAACCTTGGATGTTGACCATTGCAGCTATGGTTTCCATTCACCGCAAAACTTCTTGATGAACCATGTCCAAACCCTGCTCGACAAAGAAAAGAATAAATGAGTCACTGATTACTTGTTATCAGGAAATGAACTAAAGAGGCTGACATAGTGCGATAATGATTGAAATTATGTGTCGAGCATCAACCTCGGGTTCATGTACTCTTTAGGGTCTTTTCTTAGTGAGTCCAGTACAAGAACTTTTCCCTCGTCAACCGTAATGATTAGCATGGTAAAGTGGAATCTGCGTTGTATAAGTGGGCATGCATGCATAACTCATCAAGTACTATACGTACACTTAACATCGAGTAAGCAAAATATAACGTGAAGTTGTAAGGTAAAAATATTGTGGGTTGGGTATTTAGTATCTCCAAAACCCGGAACAATTTGTCCTTTGTTTCATCTTTGTTTCTTATTAACGTCTCCTCATGAATGGTATTTGGGTCAGTGAAGCCAATGCTAAAGACTCCATCTCTTCACATTTCGAACATCTTCATTCTGCATAACACCACACAAAAGAATATAGTGAGGATAATTAGAGGCAAATGTCCGAGCTGTTGAGAGCTAGAGACTTAAATTATAGAAAGAAATCACTTACAAACAATAGAAACTGACGAGAGATTTGTCGAGCGCATGTTGATTGAATAACTACCAGACTTCTGGATTTTCAATCCACAAATCTTTTTCATTGAAGTAATACTCTCTCTTTACTTTCACCATGAGGCTTTCTCGCCCGAGTTTTGCTTCCCTCGTGTACTAGGTATGCAATCTATACATTTGTGTTGGTAGCTCCTACACAAGCTCAGGCCTGACGAGAGGTTGCCCGGGGGCAAATGTCCATGTCAGTTTTTCCCCTTCCCTCGTGGGCATTTCCTCGTCGCCTAGGAGTTGTTCAATAGTGACACCGGCCTCTTTAGCCATCTCTTTAGCAGCAGCGGGATCGATTATGACCTCGGTACCCACCTTGAGTGGCGGGATCAATTGGAGTGACTGTTCTCCCAACTAGGGAATGGTTTTCCTGCTACTTTTTACTACGGACCGAATCCTTCATTAGCCCTTTATGATATAACCTGCTAATAGAGCGTTCATAGTCTGATCGACTTTTCTTCGAAGGCGGTTTAGCAAGATTGGCCAGAACGCGTTGTGCGGTTTCCACATGTATTATCTCCTTTGGCGGCGAGGGCATTTTCGGTCCAAAATGGGCCTTCAATTCCTTAGCCACTTGGGCGTCTCCTTCCTCCGTGCTCTTCTTGTAAGCCAACTTATTTTTGGCATGAGGGGAGGGTTTCTTCCTTGGTGATCTCTTCCGCTTTTAAATTTGGTTCGTCATCTAAAAATGAAATGACCATGTACTCCGCCTGGGCTCCGTCTTAGGGTGGCGTTGTTGGAGTCGGCTGATGCGGTGGCGGACTCGTGATGGGCTCCATGTCGGGGTGGGATGGAGTCGGCTGACGTGGTGGTCGACTAGCGCTACGCTCCATGTCAGGGTGGTGGGGTGGAGTCCGCTGACGCGACGGAATTGGAGGAGGAGTCGGTGGCCTTGGAAAGACGATGTAGTCCTTTCTCCATAAGGAGAGACCACGTAAGACTTCTTGAAGTGTCTGCTGCCCTTGACCTATAGGAATGTCGAGCTCTTGTGACTCATATCCCGGCATCACTTCATCCACCCCGACACGAGCATAGCCAGCTCGAATCGGATTGGAATGGAAGGTTGCATCAGGGGGATTTGTTAAGGCATAGCTGTCTGCTACCTTCATGGATATGTTCTTGATATTCATGTGTAGCTCTGTGATTTCATCCACGGGGTAACGATCCAGAAGTGCATCATCGATAATGACCCCCGTAGAACCCATGCCGCTTTTCGGCATCGGTGGGACGGTGCTATCCAATGCTGGATCTGATTGCTCAAGCCACTGAGACGCCCTTTGCTGGCTAAGTGTGTCGATCTTCTCCTGCTCTAGCAAAAATTTGTGTTCCAAGTCAGCAAGCTGGTCAGCATCCTGCTTCTTCTTGGCTGTCTCCAGATTCTTCTTTCTTGAACGGCTTTTGTTAGAGTCGTTTGAGTCCTTTAACCCGTCAACCCATGGAACAACGTCTTTGCCTCTTGTTCGTCCTGGGTGTTCAGGATTCTCAAGGGCGCGTGTAAGCTCGTCATTCTCTCTCTCTCGGGCTGGAACACCCCCGTTCGAGCATCTTCTATTGCAGCAAGTATAGCGTCAGAATAATTTAAGACTTGCATGCTCCAGAATTACCCCTGTTTTTGGGTCCAACTTTCCCCCATGCCCATAAAACCAATTCCTGCACCTTTCGGACAAATTAATTGTTTGTGGAGTGACCCCTGCATCAATCATATTTTGCTCGTATTCATCCCACTTAGGGATGCCACTCTTGTAGCCACCTGGCCCCAGAGAATGGTGATGCTCTTTATTGTGAGCATTTTTCTTGTTTATCCTCGCCGCTCCTGAGCTGCTTCTGACTGCTTGAACTTCACAAATAAGTCCTAGTGATCTTTTAACTTCTTGTATTGTCTAGTGAATTATGAAGTCTTGTCTTGTTTGCCGAAGTCGGACCATAACGTTTTCTTCCAGTTATAGAATTGTGCGGCCATCTTCTTAAGAGCATACTTCTTGACTTTCTCCCCTTGTGCATTGGACAAATGCTCTGGTAGGCTAAAATATGTCATGAGCGTATCCCAAAGCATATTTTTTGCTCTTTTGTCCACAAAACTAACTTCTCGATCTTTCTTTGACCTATTCAACTCTTGAATGGAGATCGGGATTTGGTCCCTAACAATAACTCCGCATTGGCGGACAAATTTTCCACATTAGGTTTGGGACCACTTGATACGCCACTTTCTGTTATGTCGTCAATGTTATACTTTATGCCCTCAGCAAACTTTTTGGCTGGGTCTCGTACTGCCCGGCTTGTGGACGATTTGCTTGATCTGGAGGGCTAAAAGAAGAGACCCTTAATATATATAGACACACACACACACACACACACACACACACACACACACACATATATATATATAGAAACTCTATTCATCAGCCAGGGTGCAGAATAGATTATTCCTCACCCGAGGTAATTTTACGATCATTTCATAAATAAATTACATTTGAAATGCACATAGTTACATTTATATTGCTTCACTACGTAAAATTTGACATAAGAAAACAAAAATATAGGTCGTAAGACCGGAAAAATCGCATTTTATGTATAATTTACATTTTGTTTTTATGTTTGTAATTTTACGTGACATTTTTTTACGTGACTATATATTTTCCTACAGTCCCTTTTTACATACGAGATAAGATTAAAATTTACAAAACATAAAATTATGGTGTATTGATGTGAAAATAGAGGGGATGAAGAATAACTATTCCTCACCCAGGGTGACGAATAGCGCGACCATATATATATATATATATACATATATGTATATGTATTTATATATATTAATTAATACATCTAATGATCACCAGAGGCCAAATTATATATATACCTTGCCGGACTTTACTTATTCGAGAAAAAGTTAATCATCATCGTTTGGTTCCCCTTTGTCTATTGGTTGTTCTTCCTCAATTCCCTAACCGGATGGGTTGAGATATTGTGAGCCATCATCTAGGACTTCATTCTCTTGGTTTCCCGAGCGTATTATGTCGTACAAGACATTCTGTTGATCATTGTGTGTGTCTCCACCAAAGACCTTATTGAAAATTTTATGAAATAAAATTTGTTTTACCATTATTTTTCTAGGGGGAGAAACTTTCTCTTGGGGGAGAAAACCTCAGTGATCCCATACAATATAAGAGGTAGAATCATCTAGGATCCTAACATAGGGGGAGATAGTTCAAGGAACTCTTATCCATATCAAAGGGGGCGAATCTTCAATAAACCCTTACCTACTATCCAAGGGGGAGAAAATTCAAATTCAAGGAACCCTTATGAAAAGAGAAGTATACATGACCCCTTTCTCTTGATGAGCCCTTACCCTCTGACTTTTTTGGCAATTAATGACAAAAGGGGAGAAATATCAAAGCTTGTAATGAACCTATTTATAGGGGAGAAATATCACCAAGAACCTTAAACAAAAGGTGGAGAAATATCAATAGGGGAGATATATGTTCCTAAAGGAAGGTGTACCTAAGGGGAGATCTACTTGAGGGGACATATATCAAACCTTATATATTTAGGGGGGAGAGATGAAATTGTTTCAGTTATCATTGTTATTGGTTTGAACTTATCTTACCCTACCTACTCCCAATATCACCAATGCTATGATTCAGGGGGGAAGAAATTAATACATATTCATCCTAAGGGTTGAAAGTTCTTATTTCTCTTGGAAACATATCTATCATCAAATCTTATCTTCAACATGTCTTCAATATCTTGGTACTTTTGAAGCTCTTTGCATCTTTACAATAGAGTACTATTGTGTTATCTAACATTTGTTTTCCCAAGTGTACTCCTATGTTAAGACGCTAAAGATCGTCAAGGTAAGTATATGCATCATATCCTTGTTCATGATGATCTCTTGTTCCATGCACATATTGTTTGCAAGAGGGACTCTTCAACATGGAAGCTCTTCATTCACTTATGTATGATGCATACAATCAAGATTTATATGACTTGTCTTGTCCTTCTACCTTGTGTGTGCCCATGCATTCCAAAGCAACTATGCATTAAAAGGGATTGCACACATTTAGGGAGAGCTTGTATTAGTCATGTTTCTTTCAAAGTTGTCATATTATAAAGCTTATCTTTACTTGAAGCTTTGATTGTATGTTGTCATCAATTACCAAAAAGGGGGAGATTGAATGCACAATATGCTCCCTTGGTGGTTTTGATAATTCATCACAACATACATTCTCTCTTGGACTAACACTTTTACCTTGATATTTTAGGAATAGTCCATGGAGAGCATTGTCTAAAGGCTTATGTGGAGATGCCCCTTGATGCAACCAAAATACTCAGTCATTTTTTCACAAAACTATTCTGTCCACAACCACACACTCAAATTCGGTGCCACCAACTTTCCCATTTTGGCCCTACCGATTTTCATCTCAGACAGAACCCTAGCCATTCCCACCAAATCGGTGCAACCGAAACCATATCGGTGCTACCGAGTTCGAGGTGACCAACTTTCTATTGCCTCGGTACACAAAATTAGAATTTTTGAGTTTGTGTATCGGTGTCACCAAGTTGTGTCATCTGACCATTAGCCACCTTTTCGGTGCAACCGTGTTGTGTATATTGGTCCCACCGAGATTCAGAAGTTGTTGCCTTTTGTGCGAGTCTCTACCATTGAGTTTATGACTTTGGTGTCACCGTATTTGCCACTTTAGGTGTAAAAGTTGGTTTTTGTTTGCTGCCTATATATACCCCTTCACTCCCCTCTCATTTGTGGGAGAAGCACTCAGAACACACACTTCATTTCCAGATCCATTTTTCTGAGAGAGAACCACGTACTCATGTGTTGAGACAAGATATTCCAATCCAATCATTTGAAACTTGATCTCCAGCCTCCCCAAGCCTCTTTCCACGAAAACAATCTCTCCTACCCATGCCTATTCTGTGAGAGAGTGATTTTGTGTTGAGGAGGCTATCTTTGGAAGCACAAGAGCAAGGAGTTCATTGTTCTACTACATCTATTACCTGTTGGAGGGTGGTGCCTCCTAGATTGGTTAGGTGTCTCTTGGGAGCCTCCTACTTCGTGTTGTGGAGTTGAGCCAAGATGTTTGTAAGGGCAAGGAGATCGCCTACTTCGTGAAGATCTACCGTGAGTAAGACTAGTCCTTCATGGGGAGAAGTCGTGGTGGAACAGACAAGGCTACTTCTTCGTGGACCGCTTTTGGGTGGATCCCTCCATGGGTTGAAGTCTCCACTAACATGGACGTACGATAGCGCCACCTATCGGAACTATGCCGAAAATCGTTGTGTCAACCTCTTTGCGATTGATCTCCAAAACTCTACTGCTGTATATGTGCAAAGTCTTTACTTTTTCGCTGCCATATATGTTGACTAGCATGTGAAGGGTGTAGAACTAGGATTTTAATCTTGTTGGCTAGCATCTCCAAAACTCTACTGCCATATATGTGCAAAGTCTTTACTTTTTCGCTGCCATATATGTTGACTAGCATCTCCAAAACTCTACTGCTTGTTAGAACGGTTAGAATCTGCCAACCATAAAGGCTAGGATTTTAATCTTGACAAGTATTCTATTCACCCCCGCTAGACACATCTTCTATCGATCCTATAGTGGCCCATGCGACCACCACCAAAGAAGCTCCGGGTCAATGATGGGAGCCCGGTTCCTCAGCTAGATGCACGTCCCATAAGCTAGCTCCTCCTAGTGCCAGCCCCGCGGAGCCCAGTCCCGGACATGGCGCCTCTCAAGCAGGTTGTCGCCACTGAGTGGATGATGAGGATGCGGGCCGGGCATCGACAACTTAGAACAAATTCTATAAAAATTTAAATTCCTACCATTTAATAAAATTTTACAACTATTTAATAAACGAGGTTGTAATCAACTTCACACTCTATATATATTTAGAATGCCACACAATTTAAATTTAGAATGCCACACAATTTAAATTTGTATCCAACCCATAACATGAGACACAGTAAAGGCAACTCACGTCATAAATAATGGTACCTATTCCAAAGATGGATCTGAATTGCAATATCATAGTTGAATGCATTGGTTTTGTTTCTCGGGTTGTGATGATATTTTTACATATGACTTTTCAGCAAAACCAAGCTATCATGAATGATTATTTTAAGGGCCACCAAATCTTCTAAAGACGAACTTAACTAATATAGATATGATAGTATCTTTCATATGTAAGAATATTAAAGGAGACCCCTCAGTCACTAAACATATATGGTAGTAAACTTTAGGAATGCGTGATTTTCTTTCTTCTCATGGAAAGGCTATCTCGATCGGTTAGTGCGCCAAACTTAAAAAAATTGAAACACGTAGAAGAATAATTCCTTTGCATAGATAAGAATAGCATCTCATGTTCATATATATAAGAAATAAACTCACGTACACTTGGTAGTTTCCTAATGTGTAGAGATGTACTAAACTCATGTTCAACATGATCTGTTAATGTGCAGAACAAATTTGCAACACACGTACACTTGGTAGCTTCCCGCTCAAATGAACCCATAGATTTGGCTCGATGGCTACAAGCTCAGACCAAGAGACAGAAGGCGGGCGGCAGAGGAACAAAGAGGAGGGAAGGAGGTGGCCGACGGAGCTCACCATGGGAGAGGATGGCCGGGGCGCAGCAACAGCTCGTCG
This sequence comes from Hordeum vulgare subsp. vulgare, assembly GCF_904849725.1. NCBI lineage: Eukaryota > Viridiplantae > Streptophyta > Magnoliopsida > Poales > Poaceae > Hordeum > Hordeum vulgare. The sequence goes on from NC_058522.1 coordinate 120,713,384, forward strand.
GCGGGCAGAGGGCTCATGGAGCAGGCGCGAGCGGCCGGCGTCGGTGGCGGAAACGACGAGGACGAATTTGGGGGCGGGGCGACTCCGGAAGCCTGGCGCCATCAGGGCAGGGGCGTCCGCGTGTGGGAGAAATGAGAGAGGTTTCAGACGAAATCGATGGCGGGTATATGTATAGAGACCTTTAGTCCCTGTTGGTAGCTCCAACTGGGACTAAAGACCCCCTTTAGTCACGGTTATAGCCACCAACCGGGACTAATGGTGAATTTCACCAGGCCAAGCGGCGGGAAGCCCAGGCCTTTAGTCCTGGTTGGTGCCATGCACGGGGACTAAAAGGGGGCCTTTAGTCGAGGTTGGTGCCACAAACCGGGACTAAAGGTCTTTTTAAGTTTTTTTGTTTTGTTTTTTCTTTACTTATATTCTTTTGTTTTTCCATAAAGCCAAATATGTAGAATTTTTGAGTAAATATTTTTGCTTTAGGTCACAATAATTGTAAACTTTCTTTTAGTGCGAGTAGTTTTCAAATTTGAATAGTTTAAATTTGAATTCTTTAAAATTTGTGTGAATCACTAGTTTGTGAATAACTTTAATTTAAAAATAGATTTTTTAGTCATTCTTTTTCCCGATGTTTAATATTAGTGTTTTAACTTATATTAAATTTGGTAATTTTTAGGTTATTTAAAAAAAGAAATGCCTTTGTAAGAGATGAGTATTCGTTTGAAACCGTGATACTTCGGAAGAGACTTTCTCGTTTGTACACGAAGTGCATCCAGTTTTTGCCGTCACCCTCTCAACTTTTTAGCACATGCTATCTGGGTGAAAGGATGATACCATGCTAATTTTCAGCCTTTTCAAAGTTCAGTTGCAGTGCTTTTCAATTTCAGGGTCATTTAGCTCAAAAAACATTAAATGCATGAAAAATAGCAAATGAAGTGAGAAGGGGTTGAAAATTGATGACTTGGCTTTGAATGGTGCATATTGAGCATACAAAAAGATTGGAGTTGAAATAAGTTTAAAAATATGAAATGCCTTTGTAAGAGATGAGTATTCGTCCGAAATTGTGATACTTCGAAAGAGATTGTCCAATTTTTACACGAAGTGCATCTAGTTTTTGCCGTAAACCTCCTAACATTATAGCACAAGCTATGTGAGTGAAATGATGCTACAATACCAAGTTTCAGCCATTTTGGAGTTCATTTTTACTTCTTTTCAATTTCTGGGTCGTTTAGCTCAAAAATTCATGAAATACATGAAAAATAACAAATAAACCAAGAAAGGGTTGAAAATTGATTACGTGGCTTTTAATGGTGCATATTGAGCGCACAAAAAGTTTGGAGTTGAAATAAGTTCGGAAAAAATGAAATGCCTTTGTAAGAGATGCTTATTCGTCCGAAACCGTGATACTTCAAAAACCCTCTCAACTTTTTAGCATATGCTATGTGGGTGAAATGATGATACCATACCAAGTTTCAGCCTTTCCATAATTCATTTGTAGTGCTTGTCAATTTTAGGGTCATTTAGCTCCATAAAAAATCATTAAATGCATTAAAAAAATTGTGTTTGCACATAATTGCATTAATTAACTCGGAGCTACATAATGTCTCTTCGCACTTCAAATGCCAAGACACATATATATACCCTAACTCTTACACAAAGATTCCCTTCGCTTTGTCCTAAGTGGGGCTTTCGAGATAAGCCCAGAAACTCACTACAAAAGAAATTGATGACGGTGAAGCCGGTCACATCCGAGATTGGGATCTTGGCATATAAATTCATGTGTGTCCCTTTCCGCCATAACCATGGACAATCTTTATCATTTAGAAGGATGCTCGGGTCAGTCTTCACTCTGATGGGAGGAATTTCGTGAAACTTTTCATAATCTTGTGGCATGTCTGTCTTGTCCTCCACTCCCACGATGCTTCATTTCCCTGAAAGAACTATGTGGCGCTTTGAATCATCGCATGATGTATTCGCTTCCTTATATTTTATTTTTCTCGGCTTGGTAGACATGTTCTTCACATAGGAAACCCGCACCACGTCATTTGCTAGGAAGAATGGTTCATCTGTGTACCCAAGATTGTGTTGGAAATATGCCCTAGAGGCAATAATAAAATAGTTATTATTATATTTCTTCCATCAACGTAATCATTTATTATTCATGCTATAATTGTATTAAATGGAAACGCAAATGCATGTGTTGATACATAGACAAAATACTGTCCCTAGTAAGCCTCTAGGTTACTAGCTCGTTGATCATAGATGGTTAAGGTTTCCTAGCCATAGACAAGTGTTGTCACTTGATAACGAGATCACATCATTAGGAGAATGATGTGATGGAGAAGACCCATACTGTGAATGTAGCATATGATCGTGTCAGTTTATTGCTGTTGTTTTCTGCATGTCAATGTATCTCTTCCTATGACCATGCGATCGTGCAACTCCCGGACACTGGAGGAATACCTTGTGTGTATCAAACATCGCAATGTAACTTGGTGACTATAAAGGTGCTCTAGAGGTATATCCGAGGGTGCCTGTTGGATTGGCATGGATCAAGACTGGGGTTTGTCACTCCGTAAGACGGAGAGGTATCTTGGGACCCACTTAGTAATACAACATCACAACAAGCCTTGCAAGCAATGTGACTAAAGAGTTAGACACAGGATCTTATATTACGAAACTATTAAAGAGCTTGCCAGTATGGAGATACCAACGATCGAATCTCAGGCAAATAACATAGTGAAGGACAAAGGGAACAACACACGGTATTAACTGAATCCTTGACATAGAGGTTCTATCGATAAGATCTTCATAGAATATGTAGGATCCAATATGGGCATCTAGGTCCCGCTATTGGTTCTTGACCGTAGAGGTGTCTCGGTCATATCTACATAGTTCTCGAACACACAGGGTTTGCACACTTAAGGTTCGGTGACGTTTTCTTTATAGTTGAATTATTGACGGTGGTAACCCAATCTTGTTCGGAGTCCCGGATGAGATCCCAGATGTCACGAGTGTCTTCGGAATGGTTCCGAAACGAAGATTGATATCTAGGAATGTTGCATTTGGCTTCCGAAAAGCTTTCGGGCATTACCGGTAAAGTATCGGAAGTGACGAATGGGTTCCCGGGTTTTACCAGGAGGGGCCACCCACCCGGGAGAGGACCTAATAGGCACATGGGTGGCGCACCATCCTTTTGTGGGCTGCTGCGGCCAGCCCAATAAGCCTATTTCAGCTAAAGCAAAAAAAGGAAAAAGGAAAAAAAGGGAGGAGGTGGACAAGGGTGGCTCCCTCTTGTTCCTCCCATATATATTGGCGATTCGAGAGGGTTTTGGCACCCCAAGACATAGTGTCGTCCTCTCTCTCCAACACTTCGTGAGATCTCATAGCTCGTTTGGTACGACACGATGAAACCCTGCCGGAGTAGCTCCACCACCATCACCGCCACGCCATTGTGCTGCCGGAGAATTCAGCTACCTCTTAGTCTCTCTTGCTGGAACAAGAAGGCGGAGATCGCCATAGAGTTGTACGTGTGATGAACGTGCAGGTGTCGTCCGTTCGGTACTAGATCGCGACGGAGTTCGTGGGACGCTTTTGATTCAGATCGCGGAGATGTTTGACTACATCAACTATGTTTCTTAACGCTTCCCGCTTATCGATCTACTAGGGTATGTGGATCCGATCTCATCTCCCGTAGATGATCATCACCATGATAGGTTTTTCGTGTACGTAGGAAAATTTTTGTTTCCCATGCAACATTCCCCAATAGTGGAATCATGAGCCAGGTTCATGCGTAGATGACATTTCGAGTAGAATACAAAAGAGTTTGTGGGTGTTGATGTTCAATTTTTTGCCCTCCTTAGTCTTTTCTTGATTCGACGGTATTGTTGGAGTGAAGCGGCCCGGACCAACATTACGCGTATGCTTTCGAGAGACCGGTTTCATTGACACACCTGCAACTTGTTGCATAAAGATGACTGGCGAGTTTCTGTTTCTTCAACTTTAGTTGAATCGGATTTGACCGAGGTGGTCCTTGGAGAAGGTTAAATAGAATTTGCATATCACTGTTGTGGCTTTGCGTAAGTAAGATACGATCATACTAGATACCCATAACAGCCACGTAAAATTTGCAACAACAAATTAGAGGATGTCTAACTTGTTTTTGCAGGGTATGCATCTGATGTGATATGGCCAAAGACATGATATGATATATTGGATGTATGAGATGATCATGTTGTAATAGTTAAATATTGACCTGCACGTCGATGGTACGGCAACCGGTAGGTGCCATAGGGTTGTCTTTAAATTTATTTTGCGCATGCAGATGCTCTTGCTATATCGCTAGGCAGTAGCTTTAGTAGTAACAACATAGATAGCACAAAAACATCAATGGGAGCACCATGATGGAGATCATGGCGCGGCGCCGGTGACGATGGAGATCATGCCGGTGCTTTGGTGATGGAGATCAAGAAGCACAACTTCATGGCCATAACATGTCACTTATGATTTGCATGTGATGTTAATCCTTTCTGCACCTTATTTTGCTTAGGACGACGGTAGCATTATAAGGTGATCTCTCACTAAAATTTCAATATAAGATTGTGTTCTCCCCGACTATGCACCGTTGCGACAGCTCGTCGTTTCGAGACGCCACTTGATGATCGGGTGTGATAGACTCAACGTTCACATACAACGGGTGCAAAACAGTTGCACACGCGGAACACTCGGGTTAAACTTGACGAGCCTAGCATGTACAGACATGGCCTCGGAACACAAGAGACCGAAAGGTCGAGCATGAATCATATAGTTGATATGGTCAACATGGAGATGTTCACCATGGAAACAAATCTCAAATCACGTGATGATCGGACTTGAATTAGTGAATTTGGATCATGCGACACTCGAATGACTAGAGGGATGTCAGTTTGAGTAGGAGTTTATAAGTAATATGATTAGCTAAACTATGTTATCTTGAACATAGTCTAAGTAATCTTTCTAAAATTTTATGTTGTATGTCAATGGCTCGCGCAGCTGTAACCCTGAATTTTAATGCGTTCCTAGAGAAAACTAAGATTAAAGATGATGGAAGCACCTTTGTTGACTGGGCTCGTAATCTGAGGCTTATCCTCCAGGCTGCCCAAAAGTCATATGTCCTTGATGCAGCGCTAGGTGATGAACCACCAGTAACGGCGATCCAAGATGTTTTGAACGCTTGGCAATCGCGGAAGGATGACTAGTCATTAGTTCAATGTGAAGTTTTGTATGGCTTAGAACCGGGACTTCAAATACGTTTTGAAGGTCATGGAACATATGAGATGTTCGAGGAGTTGTAGTTTAACTTTGAGAAGAATGCCTAGATCAAGAGGTATGAAAGCTCCGATAAGATCTACGCTTGTAAAATGGAGGAGAACGCGTCTGTAGTGAACACATACTCAGAATGTCTGGGTACCCTCACCGTCTAGCTCAGCTGAGGATTGCTCTCCCGCAAGAAGCTATCACTGAAAGAGTTCTTCAGTCACTTCCACCTAGCTATAAGAGCTTTGTGTTGAACTATAACATGCAAGGGATAAATAAGACACTCACCGAGCTATTTGCGATGCTAAAAGTCGTAGCGTCAGAAATCTAGAAAGAGCATCAAATGTTGATGGTAAATAAGACCACTAGTTTCAAGAAACACTCCAAGGGAAAGAAGGGTAACTCCAAGAAGAGTTGCAAATATGTTGCCACTCCGACGAACAAACCCAAGTCTAGACCTAAGTCGGAGACTCACTACTATCATTGCAAGGGAACTGGTCACTGGAAGCGGAACTGCCCCAAGTATCTGGCCGATAAGAAGGCGGCCAATGCCAAAGAAGGTATATTTGATATACATGGTATTGATGTGTACCTCACCAGCTCTCGTAGTAGTGCCTGGGTATTTGATACCGGTTCTGTTGCTCACATTTGCAACTCGAAATAGGAACCGCGAAATAAACGAAGGATGGCGAAGGATGAAGTGATGATGCGCGTGGGAAATGGTTCCAAGGTTGATGCGATCGGCGTCGGCACAGTATCACTTCAGTTACCATCGGGATTAGTGATAAACCTCAATACATGTTATTTAGTGCCTACGTCAAGCATGAACATTATATCTGGCTCTTGTTTATTGCGAGGCCGTTACTCACATAAATTAGAGAATAATGGTTGTTCTATTTACATGAGTAATATCTTTTCTATTCATGCACCCAATTTGAGGGGTTTATTCATGTTGAATCTCGATAGTGATGATACGCATATACATAACACTAAGACCAAAAGATATAGAGTTAATAATGATAGCGCCACTTTCTTGTGGCACTGCCGCCTAGGTCATATTGGTGTAAAGGCCATGAAGAAACTCCATGCTGATGGAATTTTAGAGTCACTTGATTTTGAATCACCTGACACATGCGAACCATGCCTCATTGGCAAGATGACTAAGCCTCCGTTCTCCGGAACAATGGAGCGTGCAAGTGACTTGTTGGAGATCATACATACTAAAGTATGTGGACTGATGAGTATAGAGGCACGCGATGGATATCGTTATTTTCTCACCTTCACTTATTATTTGAGTAGATATGGTTATATTTACTTAATGAAGCACAAGTATGAGACATTTGAAAAGTTCAAACAATTTCAGAGGGAAGTTGAAAATCAGCATAGCAAGAAGATTAAATTCCTACAATCTGATCGAGGAGGAGACTATATGAGTTAGGAGTTTGGTGCTCACTTAAGACAATGTGGAATTGTTTCACAGTTGACACCGCCTGGAACACCACAGCACAATGGTGTGTCCGAACATCGTAATCGAACTTTATTGGATATGGTGCGATCTATGATGACTCTTATCGATTTGCCATTATCGTTTCGGGGCTATGCATTAGAGACAGCTGCATTCACTTTAAATAGGGCACCATCAAAGTCCGTTGAGACGACGCCATATGAACTATGGTATGGCAAGAAGCCAAAATTGTCGTTTCTTAAAGGTTGGGGATGTGATGCTTATGTCAAAAACTCCAGCCTGAAAACCTGGAACCCAAAGCGGAAAAGTGTGTCTTCATAGGTTAACCAAAAGAGACAGTTGCATATATCTTCTATTTCAAATCTGAGGACAAAGTGTTTGTCGCTAAGAATGGAGCTTTTCTTGAGAAAGAGTTTCTCTCGAAAGAATTGAGTGGGAGGAAGATAGAACTTGATGAGGTTGTATAACCTTTGCTTCAACAAGTTGGTGGCGTAGGGAAGAAAGAAGTTTCTATCAAAGCTACACCAGTTGAAGAGGAAGCTAATATAATGATGATGATCATGAGACTTCATATCAAGTTGCTATCAAACATCGTAGGTCGACAAGAGTACGTACTGCTCCTGAGTGATACAGAAATCCTGTCCTAGCAATCATGTTGTGGGACAACAATGAGCCTGTGAATTATGAAGAAGCAATAATGGGCCCGGATTCAAACAAAAGGTTAGAGGCCATGAAATCCGAGATAGGATCTATGTATCAAAACAAAGGCTGAAAGGCTACTCAGAGAAAATGGATCTTTAAGAAGAAGACGCATGTGGAAGGCAATGTGACCGTCTATGAAGCTCGACTTGTGGCAAAGGTTTTTTCACAAGTTCAAGGAGTTGACTACGATGAGATATTCTCAGCCGTGGCGATGCTTAAGACCGTCTGAATCATGTTAGCAATAGTTGCATTTTTCGATTATGAAATATGGCTGATGAATGTCAAAACGGCGTTCCTTAAAGGGTTTCTTAAGGAAGAGTTGTATATGATGCAACCCGAAGGTTTTGTCGATCCAGAGAATGCTGATAAAGTATGCAAACTCCAGCGATCCATTTATGGACTGGTGCAAGCATCTCGGAGTTGGAATCAGCTTTTTGATGAGGTGATCAAGGCGTTTGGGTTTATACAAGTTTTGGAGGAGCTTGTATTTACAAGAAAGTGAGTGGGAGCTCTATAGAGTTTCTAATATTATATGTGGATGACATATTGGTGATTGGAAACGATATAAATTTTTTGGGAACCAGAAAGGATTACTTGAATAAGAGTTTTTAAATGAAGGACCTAGGAGAAGCTCCTTACATATTAGGCATTAAGATCTATAGAGATAGATCAAAATGCCTAATAGGACTTTCACAAAGTACATACCTTGATAAGGTTTGGAGAAGTTCAAAATGGAAAAATCCAAGAAGGGGTTATTGCTTGTGTTACAAGGTATAAAGTTGAGTAAGACTCAATGCCTAGTGACTGCAGAAGATAGAGAAACGATGAGTGTCATCCCCTATGCTTCAGCCATAGGGTCTATCATGTATGCAATGTTCTGCACACGACCGGATGTCAGCCTGGCCATAAGTATGGCAGGCAGGTTTCAAAGTAACCCGGGAATGGACCACTAGAAAGCGGTCAAGAATATTCTGAAGTACGTGAAAAGGACTAAAGAAATGTTTTTCGTTTATGGAGGTGACGAAGAGCTCGTCATAAAGGGTTACATCGATGGAAGCTTCGACACTGATCCAGATGATTCTAAGTCGCAAACCGGGTATGTATATATTCTCAATGGGGGTGCGGTAAGCAGGAGCAGTTCGAAGCAAAGTGTCGTAGCTGATTCTACATGCGAAGCGGAGTACATAGCAGCCTCGGAGGCGGCTAAGGAAGGTGCCTAGATGAAGCAGTTCACGATAGATCTTGGAGCTGTGCCAAGCGCACTAGATCCAATAAATCTGTTATGTGACAAAACTGGTGCCATTGCTCTAACCAAGGAACCAAGGTTTCACAATAGGACCAGACACATTAAACGACCCTTCAATGCCATCCGTGATTACATCAAGGAGGAGGACATAAATATTTGCAAAGTGCACACAGATCTGAATGATAGAGACTGATGACCCACAAGTGTAGGGGATCTATCGTAGTCCTTACGATAAGTAAGAGTGTCGAACCCAGCGAGGAGCAGAAGGAAATGACAAGCAATTCTCGGTAAGGTATTCTATGCAAGCACTGAAATTGTTGGTAACATATAGTTTTGGGATAAGATAATTTGTAATAGGTGACAAGTAACAAGTGTAATAACGGTGCAGCAAGGTGTCCCAATCCTTTTTATAGAAAAGGACAAGCCATGACAAACTCTTATATAAAGCAAAGCGCTCCTGAGGACACATGGGAATTTCTGTCAAGCTAGTTTTCATCATACTCATATGATTCGCGTTCGTTACTGTGATAATTTGATATGTGGGTGGACCTGCGCTTGGGTGCTGCCCTTACTTGGACAAACCTCCCACTTATGATTAACCTCTCTCGCAAGCATCCGCAACTACGAAAAAATAATTAAGATAAATCTAACCATAGCATGAAACATATGGATCCAAATCAGCCCCTTACGAAGCAACGCATAAACTAGGGTTTAAGCTTCTGCCACTCTAGCAACCCATCATCTACGTATTACTTCCCAGTGCCTTCCTCTAGGCCTAAATAATGGTGAAGTTTCATGTAGTCGACGTTCACATGACACCACTAGAGGAGAGACAACATACATCAAATCAAAATATCGAACGAATACCAAATTCACGTGATTACTTATAACAAGACCTATCCCATGTCCTCAGGAACAAACTTAACTACTCACAAAGCATATTCATGTTCATAATTAGAGGAGTATTTATGATAATTAAGGGTCTGAGTATATAATATTCCACCAAGTACACCAACTAGCACCAACTACAGGGAGTAATAAACACTACTAGCACCCCCAGGTACCAATCTGAGGTTCAAGACAACGATATGATACAAGAGACAAACTAGGGTTTGGAGAGGAGATGGTATTGATGGAGATTGATCTGCTCTCGATGAGACGATCTTTGGTGATGACGATGGCTTCGATTTCCCCATCCGGGAGGGAAGTTTCTCCAGCGGAATAGCTCTGCGGAGCTCTAGATTAGTTCTGCCCTAGTTGCGCCTCGAGACGGCGGTGCTTCATCCCAAATGTCTGACATGATTTTTTCCAGGTCAAAACCATTCATATAGCAGAAGATGGGAGCCGGAGGCCTGCCAAGGGGCCCACAAGCTCACACGGTGCGGCTAGGGAGTAGGCCGCGCCCCTATTCTTGTGGCTTCCTGGTGGGTCCCCCGAGGTATCTCTTTCGCCCAGTATTTTTTATATATTCCAAAAAATTTCTCTGTAACTTTTCAGGACTTTTGGAGCTGTAAAGAATAGGTCTCTAAGATTTGCTCCTTTTCCGGTCCAGAATTCCAGTTGCCGGCATTCTCCCTCTTCATATAAACCTTGTAAAATAAGAGAGAAAAGGCATAAGTATTGTACCTTGATGTGTAATAACAGGCCATAATGCAATACATATCAATATAAAAGCATGTTGCAAAATGGACGTATCAACTCCCCCAAGCTTAGACCTCGCCTGTCCTCAAGCGAAAACCGAGATCGATAAATATGCCCACATGTTTAGAGATAGAGGTGTCGAAAAAATAAAATACAGACATGAGGGCATCATGATAATATTTAGAACAGTAACACATATTGATATATAATATCTTATGATGGAGTAACAATTCATTTACATGGTAAAATATGAATGAAGAACTCTGTTGAGAACCAACAAACCATGATCTCATTCATTGAAGCAATTAAAATTTATCATAACATAGGAAAGAGTCAATATAAGAGCTTGTAAGAAAACTCCACATACTCAATTATCTCATAGTCTTTCACCATTGCTAACACTCACGCGGTACTCATGATATCAGAGCTTCCATCATACATAGAGAAAGATAGGGGCTTACAATTCGCCTCCCAACTATTCACCTCAAGGGTTGTGTCAATAGTAATAACATATGATTACCCACATCCAAGTGGATATATGTGTCTAGACAATTCTCCAACATATGACGCTTGTCAAAAGATAAAGGCAAAATAAAGGGAATGGTAAATATCACCATGACTCTTGCTTAAAGATAAGTAGTAGAAAATAAAAGTAAGAAATTGGCCCTTCGCAAAGGGAAGCAGAGGTTGTCATGCGCTTTTATAGTTGGATGCACGACCTATTAATGCAGAAGATCGTCACTTTTATATTGCCCCTTGTGATAAAAACTTTATTATTCAGTATGTCGCTTTTATTTATTCCATATCACAAGTTCCTATAAAGTTTATTTCCCTCACAACAATTGATCACACATTTTTAGAGAGCAATTTTTTATTGCTTGCACCGATGACAACTTACTTGAAGGGTCTTATTCAATCCATAGGTAGGTATGGTGAACTCTCAAGGCAAAACTGGGTTAAGGGTGTTTGGAAGCACAAGTAGTATATCTACTTAGTGTGGGAGTTTTTGGCAAATATGGGTGGAATCAAGGGACACATGTTGAAGGATCTATAGCCATATAACTTCTATTCGGAAATAAGCAAACATAACTCATTATGTTGTCTTCCTTGTCCAACATCAACTTCTTAACATATAATATTTTAATGAGTCCTCACAATCGTAGAATTTACTAGGATAATATATTTATATGTGAACCTCTCTTTCTTATTATTTCCTTATAATTGGGACAATGACCAATAACTTTGTTTGTCAACTCTCAGCAAATTTCAATCAACATATCTTTTATGTGTGAAGTTATCACTCCCCATAAGATCATTATATACTCTTTCTTTCATTCTATATTTCCCCCTCTTGCTTTCATTCTATATACTCAGGCAATGATCTTAATTTCAGAAACTGTGATGTTTTTTCATTGAATCGTCACAGGAATGAGCGTCACAAGTTATCACTTTTGTTGTAGTGACATCACAGATGTGCAACACACCCTCATGCATCTCAATGTTTTGAGGGTGTTTCAGCACCTCCACTAGGTAGGGGTTGATGACCTTCTCAAAAACCTTGTCCTTCAAAGCACTTGGAGAAGTCATGTTGATCTAAATCTGTGTAAGAAATACCTCGAAACGAAAACAGGAGAGATTGTCGTGGTACAAAGATCAAACCTTGGTGAGATTATGTAATGAATTTTTACAGACCCGAAGGAATGTTCCACAAGAAAACGGAGTCTGGAGGGTAAACCATTTTATAGGGTGACATGCCCATGGGATTCTTATAGGCAGTCCTATAAGCCCATAGTGCATCGTCAAGTTTGCTAGACAAATTCTTTCGAGATCTATTGACGGTCTTTTGTAGGATCAATTTTATCTCCCTATTACTCAACTCCACTTGACCACTAGACTAAGGATGATAAGGAGATGCAACTCTATGGTTGACATCATACTTAGCTAGCATCTTGCGGAAAACACCATGAATAAAGTGTGAACCGCCATAAGTCATCAAGTATCTAGGGACTCCAAATCTTGGGAATATGACTTCTTTAAGCATCTTAATAGAGGTGTGGTGATCAGCATTTTTAGTGGGGATAGCGTCTACCCACTTAGCAACGTAATCCACATCAACTAAGATGTGAGTGTACCCATTGGAACTCGGGAAGGGTCCCATATAATCAAAGCCCAGACATGTGAATAGTTCATAGGCATTTCCTGACGCTTACTGATGTTCCCTATTCTTTGGCATTCGTCACAAGACAAGACAAACTTACGAGCATCCTTGAAGAGAGTGGGCCAATAGAAACCTGATTGCAATACCTTATGGGCAGTTCTATCTCCAGCATGGTGTCCTCCGTAGGCTTCGGAATGACACTTCTGCAAGATTTGTCCCTGTTCATGTTCAGGCACACAACGTCTAATAACACCATCTACTCCTTCCTTATAAAGGTGACGGTCATCCCAAAAGTAGTGTCTGAAATCAAATAAGAATTTCTTCTTTTGCTCATAGGTGAAACTGGGTGGTATGTATTTGGCTAGGATATAGTTTGGATAATCAGCATACCACGGTGCACTATGTGAAGTGCGGATGACATTTAATTGCTCATCAGGAAAGATGTCATCAATAGGTAGTGGGTCATCAAGGACATTCTCTAGCCTAGACAAGTTATCTGCTACAGGGTTATCAGCACCCTTTCGGTCAACGACGTGCAAATCAAAATCCTGTAGCAGGAGAACCCATCTGATCAGCCTAGGCTTAGCGTCCTTGTTCTCCATAAGGTACTTAATAGCAGCATGATCAGACTGAATAGTGACTTTGGAGTCAACGATGTAAGATCTGAACTTCTCACATGCAAACACGACAGCTAAAAATTCCTTCTCCGTAGTGGCATAGGTTCTTTGGGCACTGTCAAGAGTTTTACTAGCATAGTGAATGACATTCAACTTCTTGTCAACTCTCTGTCCTAGAACAACACCAACAGCGTAATCACTAGTGTCACACATGATTTCAGAGGGCAAGTTCCAGTCAGGTGGTTGAACAATAGGCGCGGTTATCAAAGCCTTCTTAAGTATTTCAAAGGCTTCCTCTCAATCCTCATCAAAAACAAAAGGAACATCCTTCTGCAAGAGGTTGGTAAGAGGCCTAGAAATCTTAGAGAAGTCTTTAATGAACCTTCTATAGAAACCAGCATGACCTAGGAATCTTCGTATACCTCTGATGTCTGTGGGGCAAGGCATTTTCTCAATTGCATCAACCTTAGCCTCATCAACTTCAATGCCTCTTTCAGAGATTTTGTGTCCTAAGACGATACCTTCATTGACTATAAAGTGGCACTTCTCCCAATTCAAGACAAGGTTGGTTTCTTCGCATCTCTATAAGACTCGATCAAGGTTGCTGAGGCAATCATCAAAGGAAGACCCGTAAACGGAGAAGTCATCCATGAAAACCTCGACAATATTTTCACAAAAGTCAGAGAATATAGCCATGATACATCTTTCAAAAGTGACAGATGCATTGCATAAGCCAAAAGGCATACGTCTATAAGCAAAGGTACCGAAGGGACAGGTGAAAGTGGTTTTCTCCTGACCAGATTGTGCAACAGGTATTTGCGAGAAACCTGAATTACCGTCTAGAAAGCATAAGTGTGTGTGTTTTCATAGCCTTTCTAGGATTTGGTCGATAAACGGCAAAGGATAATGATCTTTCCTGGTTGCCTTGTTCAGTTTCCGGAAGTCTATCACCATCCTATAGCCGGTAATAATCCTTTGTGGGATTAGTTCATCCTTATCATTAGGAACGACGGTGATACCTCCCTTCTTAGGTACGCAATGTACTGGACTTACCCAATCATTGTGAGCAACAGGATAAATGATTCCTGCTTCCAGAAGCTTTAACATTTCTTTTCTAATGACCTCTTTCATCTTAGGATTTCATCTCCTTTGATTATCAGCAACTGTTTTAAAGTCAGGATCAGTTTTAATCTTGTGCTGACATATAGTAGGACTAATACCCTTAAGATCATCAAGAGTATATCCAATAGCAGCACGGTGCTTCCTCAGAGTTCTTAGTAACTTCTTCTCTTCGTGCTCTGACAGGAGAGCACTAATAATGACAAGATATACTTAAGAGTATCAGGAAACTGTTTAAGCTCGAACACAGGATCACCCTATGGTGGGGGAGGATCCCCAAGCAGTTCAACAGGCAGATTATTCTTGAGAAAAGGATATTGTTCTAAGACAATTTTATCTATCTCATATGTCTCCTCCATATGCATATCATTTTCATGCTCAAGCATATATTGTTCTGAAGGATCCGTAGGAGGTACAACAATAGAGGCAAGAGCAATTATTTCATCTCTACCAGACGGCTCTCTTTCATGGGGTTGTCTTCCAAACTTGGAGAATTTAAATTCATGAGACACACCCTCGAAACTAACTGTGACGATCTGCTTAATGCAATCAGTGTGAGCATTGACAGTGTTGATCGGACAAAAGCTATCTTCTGCAGTACCAAGGATGAGGAAATCAGTAGGATACTTCGTCTTTCCACATAGGACTTCTACGTCTCTCACAATTCTGAGAGGGTAGATAGTGTCTCTATTAGCTAGCGTAATAGTGACATCAATTGGTTCTAACTCAGAAGGTGCAATCTCATCTTTGATTTCATCATATAGAGAACGGGGTATTGCACTAACACTAGCTCCCGTATCACATAAATCATGGTAACAGTGATCTCGTATCTTAACAGAAACAACGGGCAGGCCAACTACAGGTCCGTATATGTCTTGCGCATGAGGTTTAGCAATTCTAGTGGAGTCCTCACAGAATTTAATAACATGCCCTTCTATGTCTTCGGCTAAGAGATCTTTGATAATAGCAAAACTAGGTTCAAATCTAATCTCCTCAGGGGGTGCAAGTGGTCTAATATAACCCCTACGTATCACAGTTGGAGCTTTAGAATAATCCTTTATCCTAAGAGGGTATGGTTGCTTCTCAGTGTAAGCACAAGGAACAACAGGATCACTAAAAGCAATGACTTTCTCCTCAACTAGATTGGTTTTGGCTATGTTGCTTTCTACAGGAGGACGATATTTAAACCACTTCTCTTTGGGAAGACCAACATGAGCAGCAAAAGATTCACATAGAGAAGCTACCATCTCAGAGTCAAGTCCATACTTAGCGCTACAATCTTCAAAAGTGTTTGTCTCAACAAAAGATTTAACGCAATCAAACTGGAAATTCATACCTGCCTCCTTACCTTCCTCCAGCTCCCAATCTTTCGAGTTGCATTTGATTCTCTCCAATAAATTCCACTTGTGATCAATATCCTTCTTCATAAAAGAACCGGTACAAGAAGTGTCAAGCATGGTACGATCTTCAAGAGAAAGCCGAGCATAAATGTTTTGGGTGATGATTTCTCTCGAGAGCTCATGATTGGGGCATGAATATAGCATTGATTTAAGCATGCCCCAAGCTTTAGCTATGATTTCCCTGTCTAGAGGCCAAAAGTTATAAATAAATTTCCAATCACATTGTACTAAATGCATAGGACAGAACTTTTGATGAAATTCCAATTTCAACCGATTGTAGCCCCATGATCCAGTATCATCACATAGCCTATACCATGTTAACGCCTTATTCTTCAAAGATAAAGCAAAGAGTTTCTTCTTTACCTCATCCTCGGGAAAACCTGCAAGCTTGAATAAACCACAAACTTCATCTACATAGATCAAATGCAAGTCTGGATGTGCAGATCCATCTCCTGTGAAAGGATTAGCCAGCAGTTTCTCAAGCATACCCGAAGGAATTTCAAAAAAGATATTTTCATTAGGTACCTCAGGTCGAGGAACAACTCCTCGTGCTTTTGTTCATGGTGAAGATACCCCGAACAAACTCCTCAAAGGAACAGTTTCCCTAGTGACAAGTGACAATAAATTTCTGCACAGTATATAGATGTTTCCTTACCAATTTCCACTTACCAAAGGTGCTTCACTCGCAGGCAATGGCGCCAGAAAAGAGTCTTGATGACCCACAAGTATAGGTGATCAATCGTAGTCCTTTTGATAAGTAAGAGTGTCGAACCCAACGAGGAGCAGAAGGCTCTCGTAAACAGATTTCAGCAAGGTAATAACTGCAAGCACTGAAAGTAGTGGTAACAAGTGATTGTGTAGCAAGTGAAACGTAGCAAGAAAAAAGAAACAAGTAACAAGTAGTAGCAACGGTGAAGCAAGTGGCTCAATCCCTTTTGTAGCAAGGGACAAGCCTGAACAAAGTCTTATAGGAGGAAAAACGCTCCCGAGGACACACGTGAATTTCTGTCATGCTAGTTTCATCATGTTCATATGATTCGCGTTTGTTACTTTGATAGTTTGATATGTGGGTGGACCGGCGCTTGGGTACTGCCCTTACTTGGACAAGCATCCCACTTATGATTAACCTCTCTCGCAAGCATCCAAAACTACAAAAGAAGAATTAAGACAAAGTCTAACCATAGCATTAAACTAGTGGATCCAAATCAGCCCCTCACGAAGCAACGCATAGACTGAGGTTTAAGCTTCTGTCACTCCAGCAACCCATCATCTATTTACTACTTCCCAATGCCTTCCTCTAGGCCAAAATATGGTGAAGTGTTATGTAGTCGACGTTCACATAACACCACTAGAGGAAAAACAACATATAGCATATCAAAATACCGAACGAATATCAAATTCACATGACTATTATTAGCATGACTTATCCCATGTCCTCAGGAACAAAAGTAACTAATCACAAAACATAATCATAATCATGATCAGAGGTGTAATGAATAGCATCAAGGATCTGAATATAAACTCTTCCACCAAGTAATCCAACTAGCATCAACTACGAATAGTAATTAACACTACTAGCAACCTTACAAGTACCAATCGGAGTTGCGAGACGAAGATTGGTTACAAGAGATGAACTAGGGATTGGAGAGGAGATGGTGCTGATGAAGATGTTGATGAAGATGCCTCCCCACCAACGAGAGGAGTGTTGGTGATAACGATGGCAACGATTTCCCCCTCCGGGAGGGAAGTTTGCCCGGCAAGATCGTCCTGCCGGAGCTCTAGATTGGATCTGCTAAAGTCCCGCCTCGTGGCGGCGGCGAAACCACGAAAAACCTCCCGTCTGATTTTTTCCACACCAAAACCATTCATATAGAAAAAGAGGGGGCTAGTGGTCCATCAGGGAGCCCACAAGCCCCCACTCCCCCACCAGGGGAGTGGCGGGGTCAGGGCTTGTGGCGCCGTGGCAGCCCCCCTCCGGTAGTTCTTTCGCCCAGTATTTTTTATATAATCCCAAAAAAATACACGTAACTTTTCAGGGCATTTGGAGATGTGCAGAATAGTGGACTAAGATTTTCTCCTTTTCCAGTACAGAATTCCAGCTGCCTGATAGAAAAATAAGAGAGAAAATGCATTAATATGGTACCACAAGTAATATAACAGCCCAAAAAGCAATAAATATCAACATGAAAGCATGATGCAAAATGGATGTATCACCGCCCCCCTTTAGGGTGGGAAATCCTAAAGGGGGCGCCACCCTCCCTTCCCCCTATATATAGGGGGGGGGGGTTTGGCCTTTGAGAACACGGTTTGCCATCTTTCTAGGCCCAACCCTGTCTATCTTCTTCCTCCTCTCCCATGGTGCTTGGCGAAGCCATCCCGGAGACCTCGTCTCTCCATCGACACCACGCCGTCGTGCTGCCGGAGATCTTCCCCAACCTCTCCCTCCTCCTTGCTAGATCAAGGTGCGGGAGACGTCACCGGGTTGCACGTGTGTTGAATGTGGAGGTGTCGTGATTCGGCACTAGATCGGGATCACACCGCACTGTGAATCGCTCTGGGTACGACTCCGTCAACCACGTTCTAGCAACGCTTCCGCTTAGCGATCTTAAAAGGTATGAAGATACAATCACCCCTCTCTCGTTGCTAGTCTCTTCATAGGAAGATCTGAATATGACGTAGGAATTTTTTTAATTTATGCTACGTTACCCAACACTGGCATAGAGCCACGTTTTCTATGCGTAGATTCCATGCACGAGTAGAACACAAAAGGTTGTGGGTGCTGATTTGTCAATTGCTTGCCGCTACTAGTCTTATTCTTTTCCGGCGGTATTGTGGGATGAAGCGGCCCGGACCGACCTTACACGTACGCTTACGTGAGATAGGCTCCACAGGCTGACATGCACAACGTGCATAAAGGTGGCTAGAGGGTGTCTGTCTCTCCCATTCTAGACGAATTGGATTTGATGAAAAGGGTCCTTATGAAGGGTAAATAGCTTTGGCTTATCATCGTTCTGGCTGTCACGTAGGTAAGAAGGCATTCTTGCTAGAAACCAAAATCAGCCACGTAAAACTTGCAAACAACAATTAGAGGACGTCTAACTTGTTTTTGCAGGGTTTGACATGTGATGTGATATGGCCAAAGTATTGATGTTACATGTGTGATGTATGATATGATCAAGTTATTGTAATAGGAATCACGACTTGCATGTCGTTGAGTATGACAATCGGCAGGAGCCATAGGAGTTATCTTAATTTATTTTATGAGATGCAACGCCATGGGTTTACTACCTTTACTTCATTGCTAATGGTTAGCTATAGTAGTAGTAGTAGTAGTTGGCGTGATGACTTCACGGAGACACGATGATGGAGAACATGGTATTACGCCGGTGACAATGATGATCATGCAATGCCCGAAGATGGAGATCGAAAGAGCAAAGATGATAATGGCCATATCATGTCACTATATGATTGCATGTGATGTTTATCATCTTATTTCTTAGAACGATGGTAGCATAATAAGATGATCCCTCATAAAAATTTCGAGAACGTATTCCCCTAAGTTTGCACCGTTGCGAAGGATCGTTGTCTCGAAGCACCACGTGATGATCGTTTGTGATAGATTCTAACGTTCGCAAACAACGGGTGTAAGCCACATTTACACACGCGAAACACTTAGGTTGACTCGACGAGCTTAGCATGTACAGACATGACCTCGAATATAAGAGACCGAAAGGTCGAACATGAGTCGTATGCTTGAATATGATCAGCATGAAGTTGCTCATCATGATGACTAGTCCGTCTCACATGATGATCGGACACAGGTTAGTCCACATGGATCATGTATCACTTAAATGACTAGAGGGATGTCGATTTAAGTGGGAGTTCATCATATGAACTTTATTATCATGAACATAGTCAAATAGGTCTTTGCAAATTATGTAACTTTCTCTATAGCTCTACGGTATTTGATATGTTCATAGAGAAATCATAGTTGAAAGATAGAACTAGCGATTGTGCGGATTGGGTCCGTTAACTGAGGATTGTCCTCATTGCTACGCAGAAGACTTATGTCTTTAATGCACCGCTCAGTGTGCCGAACCCCAAGCATGGTCTGTAGATGTTGCGAACATCCGACATACATGTTTTTTGATAAGTACATGATAGTTCAATGCGTGTTGCTTGAACAACTTAGAATTAAGGCATTAAAGACGTTTCGAACGTCGTGGGACATACGTGATGATCCAAGAGATAAAATTGGGAATTCCTGCTCGTGCCCTTGTTGAGACGTATGAGACCTCCGACGAGATTCTTTGTTTGCAAAATAAAGAAGAAGAACTCAATCATAGAGCATGTGCTCAGATTATCTGAGTACTACAATCGCTTGAATCGAGTGGGAGTTAAACTTCCACATGAGACAGTGATAGTTCTCCCAGGGCACTGACACCAAGCTACTAGAGCTTGGTGATGAACTATAACATATCAAGGATGGATATGATGATCCTTGAGCCATTCGTGCTGTTTGACACCACGAAAGTAGAAGTCAAAAGGGAGCATCAATTGTTGATGGTTTGTAAAACCACTAGTTTAAAGAAGGGAAAGGGCTTGAAGGGATACTACATTAAATTGCAAACCAGTTGCTGCTCTATGAAGACATCCAAGGATGAACCCAAACCCGAGACTATGTGCTTATGGAATAAGGGGAACAGTCACTGAAGAGGAACTGCCCTCCAGACTTGGTAGATGAGAAGGCTGGCAAAGTCGACAGAAGTATATTGGATATACATGATATTGATGTGTACTTTACTAGTACTCCTAGTAGCACCAGGGTATAAGATACCGGTTCGGTTGCTAAGTGTTAGTAATTCGAAATAAAAGCTACGGAATAAACAGAGACTTATAAAGGCGAGGTTACGATGTGTGTGTTTCCAAGGTTGATATGATCACACATTGCACACTCCCTATACCATCGAGATTAGTGTAAAACCTAAGTAATTGTTATTTGGTGTTTGCGTTGAGCATAGACATGATAGGATTATGTTAATGGCAAATACGATTATTCATCTAAAGAGAATAATGGTTATTCTGTTTAGTTGAATGATACCTTAAATGGTTTTGCACCTAGAATGAATGGTTTATTGAATCTCGATCGTAGTGATACACATGTTCATAATACTGTTACCAAAAGATACAAAGTAGAAATGATAGTAGCACTTACTTGTGGCACTCCTACTTGAGTCATATTGATATAAAATGCACGAAGAAGCTCCATGCTGATGGATCTTTGTACTCACTCATTTTTGAAACATTTGAAACATGCAAACCATGTCTGTTGGTATAAACGCATGAAGAAACTCCATCAGATGGATCATTTGACTCACTTGATTTTGAATCACTTGAGACATGGAAATCAAACCACATGGGCTAGATGACTGAAGACCTCTTTTTCAAGTGAGATGGAACTAGAATGTAACTTGTTGTAAGTAATACATTTTGATGTGTGCAGTCCGATGAGTACCGAGGCACGCTGTGGATATTATTGTGTTCATACTTTACAAATGATTTGAGTGTATACTAGTGTATTTACTTGATAAAACAGAAATCTGATTTATTGAAATGTTCAAGTAATTTCAGAGTGAAGTTGAAGATCATCGTGACAAAAGGATTGTATGTCTACGATGTGATCGTGGAGGAAAACATATATATATCTGAGTTACGAGTTTGGTAAACATTTAAGACAATGTGAAAATAGTTTCACATGAAAAATGTTTCACAACTCATGCCACCTGGAACACCATAGTCTGATGGTGTGTACATATGTCATAGTCGTGCCCTATTAGATATAGTGCATACTATGATATTTATTATCGAATTACCAATATTGTTTATGGGTTAGGCATTAGAGACAACTGCATTCACTTTAAATAGGGCACCACGTAATTCCGTTGGAGATGACACCGTATGAACTATGGTTGAGAGAAACCTAAGCTGTCATTTCTTAAAAGATTGGTGCTGTGATGCTTATGTGAAAAAGTTTTCAGCCTGATAAGCTCGAACCCAAAGCGGATAAATGCATTTTCATAGGACACCCAAACAATTGGGTATACCTCCTATCTCAGATCCGGAAGCAAATGTGTTTGTTTCTTTAGACGAGTCCTTTCTCAAGGAAAAGTTTCTCTCGAAAGAATTGAGTGGGAGTTTTGGTGGAAAATTGATGAGGTTATATGAACCATCACTTCAACCAGTGTGTGTGTAGCAGGAGCAAGAAGTTGTTACTGTGGAACCTACACCAATTGAAGTGGAAGCTAAGGATAATGATTGTGAGACTTCAGATCAAGTTACTAGAAACCTCGTAGTTCGACAAGGTCACGTACTGCTGCTACGGAATGGTGCAGTAACCCTGTCTTGAAGGTCATGTTGTTGGACAACAATGAACCTACGAGCTATGGAGAAGCGATGGTGGGCCCAGATTCCGACAAATGGTTGTAGGCCATGAAATCTGAGAGAGGATCCATGTATGAAAACCAAAGTATAGACTTTGGAAGAACCACTTGATGGTCATAAGACTATTAACTGTGAATGGATCTTTAAAAGAAGACAGACGATGATGGTGAAAAGTCAACATTAAGAAAGCTCGACTTGTCGCAAAAGTGTTTTCGACAAAGTTCAAAGAGTTGACTACGATGAGACTTTCTCACTCATAGCGATGCTGAATGCTGTTGAAATTATGTTAGCAGTTGCTGCATCATTTATGAAATATTGCAGATAGGATGTCAAATTTTTTTTCCTCAACGGTTTCCTTGAGGAAAGGCTGTATGTGATACAACCAGAAGATTTTGTCGATCCTAAAGGGTGCTAACAAGTATGCAAAGCTCCAGCGATCCTTCTATGGACTGGAGCAAGCATCTCGGAGTTGAAATATACACTTTGATGTGATGATCAAAGTTTTTGGTTCTATACGAAGTTTATGAGAAACTTGTATTTCCAAAAGGTGAGTGGGAGCACTATAGAGTTTTTGATGGTATGTGTGGTTGATATACTGTTGATCAGAAATAATGTAGAATTTTTGTAAAGCATAAAGGGTTGTTTGAAAAGTGTTCTTCAAAGAAAACCTAGATGTAGATACTTCAGAGTTGAGCATCAAGATCTATAAAGATAGATCAAATTGCTTAATGGAACTTTTAGCGAATTGCATGCCATGACAAGTTTTTGAATGAGTTCAAAATAGATCAGCAAAGAATGAGTTCTTGACTATGTTGCAAGGTGTAAATTTGAGTATGACTCAAAGCCCGACCACGGGAGAAGAAAGAGAAAGGACGAATGTCGTCCCCTATGCATCAGCCGTAGACTCTACCAGTATGTTATGCTTTGTACCGCACCTAAAGCGTGCCTTGCCATTAGTCAGTCTTGGGGTACAAGAGTGATCTAGAAATGGATCACTGGACAATGGTCAAAGGTATCCTTAGTAACTAATGAACTAAGGAATATTTCTCAATTATGAAAGTGATTGAAGATTTCATCGTAGAGGAGTTACGTCGATACAAGGTTTGTCACTGATCCGGAGGACTATAAGTAGTAAACCGGATTCATACAATGGAGCAACTATTTGGAATGGTTTCAGATGGGGCGTAGTAGCATCTATAGGATGACATAGAGATTTGTAAAGCACACACGGATCTGAAAGGTTCAGAGACGTTGACTATAAACCTCTCTCACAAGCAAGACATGATCAAACCCCAAAACTGTATGGGTGTTGAATTCTTTACAATCACATAGTGATGTGAATTAGATTATTGACTCTAGTGCAAGTGGGAGACTGTTGGAAATATGCCCTAGAGGCAATAATAAAATGGTTGTTATCATATTTCCTTGTTCATGATAATCGTGTATTGTTTATTATATAATTGTATTAACTGGAAACAGTAATACATGTCTGAATAAATACATCACAATGTGTCCCTAGCAAGCCTCTAGTCAGCTAGCTCGTTGATCAATAGATAATCATGGTTTCCTGATCATGGACATTAGATGACATTGATAACGGGATCACATCATTAGGAGAATGATGTGATGGACAAGACCGAATCCTAAGCATAGCACTAGATCGTGTTGTTCGTATGCTAAAGCTTTTCTAATGACAAGTGTCTTTTCCTTTGACCGTGAGATTGTGCAACTACCGGATACCGTAGGAGTGCTTTGGGTGTATCAAAGATCACAACGTAACTGGGTGACTACAAAGGTGCACTACGGGTATCTCCAAAAGTGTCTGTTGGGTTGGTACGGATCGAGATCGGGATTTCTCGCTCCTTGTGACGGAGAGGTATCTCTGGGCCCACTCAGTAAAACATCATCATGAGCTCAATGTAACTAAGCAGTTAGTCACAGGATGACGTGCTATAGAATGATTAAAGAGACTTACCGGTAACGAGATTGAACAAGGTATGGGTATACCGACGATCGAATCTCGGGCAAGTTCTATACCGACAAACAAAGGGAATTGTATACAGGATTGATTGAATCCTTAACATCGTGGTTCATTCGATGAGATCATCGTGGAACATGTCGGAGCCACCATGGATATCCAGATCCCGCTGATGGTTATTGGCTGGAGAGTGTCCCGGTCATGCCTGCATGCCTCCCGAACCCGTAGGGTCTACACACTTAAGGTTCGGTGATGCTAGGGTTATAGGGAATTTCTAAACGAGGTGACCGAAGGTTGTTAGGAGTCCCGGATGAGATCCCGGATTTCACGAGGAGCTCCGGAATGGTCCGGAGGTAAAGATTGATATATAGGATGGATGGGTTTGGACGCCAGAAATGTTTTGGGCGCCACCACTAAAGTACCGGGACCACCGGAAGGGTTCCGGAGGTCCATCGGGAGGGGCAACCAGCCCTAGGAGGATACATGGGCAAATTGTGAGAGGGAACCAGCCCCTAGGTGGGCTGGTTCACCCCCCACACCCAGCCCAAGGCACCTAGAGAGGGAAAGGGGGGAAACCCTATGTCAGGTCGGCTAAGGCCCACCAGGGATGCGCCACCCCCCTCTCACCCTCCTCGCCGCCACTCCCTCTCCCATCTAGGGTTGCCGCCCCCCTTTAGGATAGGAAACCCTAAAGGGGGCGCCACCCTCCCTTTCCCCTATATATAGAGGGGGTTTTTGGCCTTTGAGTACACGGTTTTCCATCTCTCTCGGCGCAACCCTGTCTCTCTAATGTCCGTTATGCTAATGCAGAAAAGACCTTCCAATGGCGCCAGAAATGACACATTGACGGGAGAATATTTGGTGTGTCGACGGCACCAGGAATCCTTCTGCGTTGGTGTTCCCTCGAAGCGGAGAGGATGATGTAGCACAGCGGAGGTAAGAATTTCCCTCAGTTTGAGAACCAAGGTATCAATCCGGTGGAGAAGTATCTCAAGATCCTGCACAAACACAAAAACTTGCACCCAACGCTATGAAGGGGTTGTCAATCCCTTATAGATTGTTTGCCAAGTGAGAATTGAAAGCAACAAAGTAACAAAGCAAAGTAATAGCGGAGGTGTAAACGATGGATGTGAATAGACCCGGGGGCCGTAGTGTTTACTAGTGGCTTCTCTCATGAAAGCAAGTAGATGGTGGGTGAACAAATTACTGTCGAGCAATTGAAAGAACCGCACAAAGTCGTGACGATATCTATGCAAGGATTATATCTATAGGCATCACATCCAAAACAAGTAGACCGATACTTTCTGCGTCTACTACTATTACTCCACACGTCGACCGCTATCCAGCATGCATCTAGTGTATTAAGTCCATAAGAACAGAGTAATGCCTTAAGCAAGATGACATGATGTAGAGGGATAATCTCAAACCAATGATAAAAACCCCATCTTTTTACACTTGATGGCAACTACTTGATGTGTGCCTTGCTGCCCGTACTGTCACTGGGAAAGGTCACCACATGGTAGAACCCAAAACCAAGCACTTCTCCCATTGCAAGAACCATTGATCTAGTTGGCCAAACAAAACCCAAGACTCGGAGAGACTTACAAGGATATCAAATCATGCATATAAGAAATCAGCAAAGACTCAAATATATCATATATAATCTGATCAAAAATCCACAATTCATTGGATCTCGACAAACACACCACCAAGGAAGATTACATCGGATAGATCTCCATGAAGATCATGTAGAACTTTGTATTGAAGATCCAAGAGGGAGAAGAAGCAATCTAGCTACTAACTATGGACCCGTAGGTCTGAAGTGAACTACTCACGAGTCATTGGAGGGGCGATGATGATGATGAAGAAGCCCTCCAACTCCAAAGTCCCCTCCGGCAGGGCACCGGGAAGGCTCTCCAGACGAGATCTCGCGGAAACGGAAGCTTGCGGCGGCGGAAAAATATTTTCGAGGCTCCCGTGATTTTTTTTGCGGAATATTTGGGAAATTATAGGCCAAACACCTAGGTCAGGGGGCGGCCAGGTAGGCCACAAGCCTGCCCACCGCCGCCTCCCCCTGGTGGCGGAGTGGGGGCTTGTGGGCTTCCTGGAGGCCACCTGGCCTGGACCAAAGGCCCCCTGATCTTCTTCCGTTCGGGAAAAAATCATTTCGGGGTTTTTCTTCCGTTTGGACTCCGTTCCAAAATCACATCTGAAAAGAGTCAAAAACATGGAAAAAACAGGAACTGACACTTGGAACTGAATTAATAAGTTAATCCCAAAAAGGATATAAAAGGTACATAAAACAACCAAAGAAGACAAGATAAAATCGTGAAACCATCAAAATTATAGATATGTTTGAGACGTATCACTCTCTTCTTCCTCCTCTCCCATGGTGCTTGGCGAAGCGTTGCTGGGAGACCTCGTCTCTCCATCGACACCACACCGTCGTGCTGCCGGGGATCTTCCCCAACCTCTCCCTCTTCCTTGCTGGATCAAGGTACGGGAGACGTCACCGGGCTGCATGTGTGTTGAACGCGGAGATGCCGTGATTCGGCACTAGATCGGAATGACACCGCGATCTGAATCGCCGCGAGTACGATTACATCAACCGCGTTCTAGCAATGCTTCCGCTTAGCAATCTTCAATGGTATGAAGATACACTCACCCCTCTCTTGTTGCTGGTCTCTCCATAGGAAGATCTAAATATGACGTAGGAAAATTTTGAATTTATGCTACGTTACCCAACAGCCGCCTCCCGACTCCGCACACTTGCGGATACAGTTCGACAGCTCCAAGATGCGGACTGGCCTGGGAGCCGGCATCGTCCTGACGTCCCCGAAAGGGGAACAACTAAAATATGTTCTATAAATCCACTGCGCTGCCTCCAACAACGTGGCCGAGTACGAGGCGCTCGCACACCGCCTCTGGCTTGCCAGAGGGATCGGGATCCGACGGATTCTTTGCTTTGGCGACTCCGACCTTGTGGTGCAACAGGTCTCTGGCGAATGGGACGCCAGGGACGCCAATAAGGCCAACTACTGATTCCTCGTGCAGCAACATAGTGGCCCTTCGGAGGGTTGCGAATTCCACCAAGACCCGCGGGCAGACAACGAGGCGACGGATATGCTGGCAAAAATCAGCTCCACCCCGCAAGCAATTCCAGCCGATGTTTCCCACGAGCATCTGCACAATCCGGCTATCCGACCGTCTCCGGAGTCAACATCAATCTTCGTGCCCGCGGACCCATCCGACCCAGCAGCTTCGGAATCGGAGGCTCCGCCGGCTTCGCCCGCTTTCCTGGCTCCAGCTGCTTCGCCGACTCCGACAACGCCGTCGGCTATGAGAAAACTCAAGCCTAGTGGGTCCAGCTTCGAGCCGGTGGCCGTCATGGAGTTTGACGGCGTCCGGCTGCTGCATCAATACCAAAGATAGACGATCTCGTCTCCAGGGCTGCAATGACAAACCCGGGGGCTAGAGTTTCCCCTGGCACCAAGCCGAGCCAGAGCCGGCTCCCATGTCCCATCTTGAAGTTCCTCCTTCATGGCGAGCTCCCTCCTGACGAGGCAGGGGCACCGTAGATTCAACTCTGATCTCCTGCCTACGCCATCATCAACCGCGAGCTGCTTCGACGCAGTGAGACCGGCGTATTTCAACGATGCATTGAATCAGATAAAGGACCGGAAATCCTGAGAGACATCCATCAGGTCAAGTGTGGGCATCATGCCGCCTCTGGAACCCTGGTGGCCAAGTTGTTCTGCCATAGATTCTACTGTCCCACGTCCTTGTAGGAAGCGACAGACTTGGTCGACAAGTGTGAAGGATGCCAACGCTTCAACACACAAAGCCACTTGCCGGCTGCAATGGTCAAGACTATCCCCCTTTCATGGCCCTTTGCCGTTTGGGGGTCGATATGGTAGGGACTTTCAACACCGCCCAAGGCGGCATGATACATCTCCTAGTAGCCGTCGAAAAATTCACCAAGTGGATCGAGGCTAGGACCATCAAGAAAATTGACGGCCCCACCGTCTTCAGGTTCATCAAGCACATCACAATCCACTATGGCATCCCTCACAACATCATCACCGGCAATGACACCAACTTCACCAAAGGTGGAATGGTGCTCTTCTGTGACAAGGAGAGCATTCGAGTCGTCTTCGCGTCAGTCGCCCACCCGCTGTAAAATGGCCAGGCGGAAAGGGTCAATGGCGTGATCCTAGCCGACATCAAGCCAAGACTCGTGGCGCCACTCATCACGTAAGCCGGCTGCTGGATCGAAGAGCTGTCGGTTGTGCTATGGAGCCTCCGTACCACGCCGAACCGGTCAACCAGCTTGACAACATTCTTCTTTTGTATACGGGTTGGAGGTTGTCATCCCCACAGATGTCGAGTTCGACTCACCTCGTTCCACCCTGTACATAGAGACGGATGCAAGAGAAGCAAGAGAAGACGACGTCAATTTACTTGAGGAGGCATGGGAGCTAGCCCTGAGCCGATCGGCCATCTACCCGCAGAAGTTGAGGCACTACCAGAGCAAAAGGATCAGACCCCTCTCTTTTTGTGAAGGGGACCTGGTACTTAGAAGAATCCAGCGAACCGCCGGCCAACACAAGCTCTCCTCCCCATGGGAGGGGCCCTTCATCGTTCATATGTCTCCAACGTATCTATATTTTATGATGGTTTCATGCTATTATCTTGTCAAACTTTGGATGTTTTGTATGCCTTTTATATATTTTTTGGGACTAACTTATTAACTCACTGCCAAGTGCCAGTTCCTATTTTTTCCATGTTTTGGACCCCTTTCAGAGGAGATTTTGAAACAGAGTCCAAACGGAAGAAAATCCCCGAAAAGATTTTTTCCGCAACGGAAGAAGATCGGCAAGCTTGAGAGCCAAGGCAGGGGAGCCTCAGGGGCCCCACAAGCCCACACGCCCCGGCCAGGGGGGAGGCCGCGGCCCACATGCTTGTGGGCCCCCTGGCCGCCCTCTAACCTAGGTGTTGCGCCTATATATTCCCTAAAAATCCCAAAAAAAATCAGGAGATCATCGAAATTACTTTTCTGCCGCCGCAAGCTTCTGTCTCCGCAAGATCCCATCTGGGGCACGTTCTGGAGCCCTGCCGGAGGGGGGATTCGGACACGGAGGGCTTCTTCATCAACACCATGACATCTCCGATGATGTGTGAGTAGTTCACCATAGACCTATGGGTCCATAGCTAGTAACTAGATGGCTTCTTCTCTCTCTTGGATCTTCAATACAAAGTTCTCCATGATCTTCATGGAGATCTATCCGATGTAATCTTCTTTTGCGATGTGTTTGTCAAGATCCGATGAATTGTGGATTTATGATCAGATTATCTATGAATCTAATTTTAGTTTCTTCTGATCTCTCTTGTCCATGATTTCATATCCTTGTAATTCTCTTCGAGGTGTGGGTTTTGTTTGGACAACTAGATCTATGATTCTTGCAATGGGAGAAGTGCTTGGTTTTGGGTTCATACCATGCGGTGACCTCACCCAGTGATAGAAGGGGTAGGGAGGCACGCATCGTGTTGTTTCCATCAAGGGTAAAAAGATGGGGTTTTCATCATTGGTTTGAGATTATCCTTGTACATCATGTCATCTTGCTTAAAGCGTTACTCTGTTCGTCATGAACTCAATACACTAGATGCATGCTGGATAGAGGTTGATGTGTGGAGTAATAGCAGTAGATGTAGAAAGTATCGGTCTACTTGTCTCGGACGTGATGCCTATATGTATGATCATTGCCTTAGATATCGTCATAACTTTGCGCGGTTCTATCAATTGCTCGACAGTAATTTGTTCACCCACCGTGATATTTTCTATTTTGAGAGAAGCCTCTAGTAAACACTATGGCCCCCGGGTCTACTCCACACCATATTTTCAGCCTTACACTTTTTTATTTCGTTGCACTTTCCGCCTTCAGATCTCACTTTGCAAACAATCTTGAAGGGATTGGCAACCCCTTTGAAGCGTTGGGTGCAAGCTTGTTTGTGTTTGCGTAGGTACTCTAGACTTGACGAGACCCTCCTCTTGGATTGATACCTTGGTTCTCAAACTGAGGGAAAAACTTACTGCTCATGTGCTGCATCAACCTTTCCTCTTCAAGGGAAAAACCAACGTGAACAAGAGAAGCAGCAAGAAGAATTCCTAGCGCCAAGGAAGGACTTTTGTTACCGTAGCAGAAGAATTTTTGGCGCCGTTGCCGAGGAGGTAGATCAATTCAAGAACTCATCCAAGTAGGTGTCGCAAACTCATCTCTTGCATTTACTTTGTTTGCCAGTTGCCTGTCGTTTTCCTCTCCCCCACTTCACCAATTTTCCTTTTTCGTTTGCCTTTTTCGTTCGCCCTTTTCGTTCGCCCTTTTTCTTGCAAGCTCTTTGTTTGCTTGTGTGCTTGCTTGCTTGTTGAAGTCACCATGAATGAAAACACCAAACTTTGTGACTTCTCAAATACTACTAATAATGATTTTATTAGTACTCCGATTGATCCCGCCACTAGTGCGGAGTCATACAAAATCAATGCCGCTTTGCTGAATCTTGTTATGAAAGAGCACTTCTCTAGCATTCCTAGTGAAGATGTCGCATCCCATCTCAATACCTTCATTGAGATTTGCATTATGCAAAAGAAAAAATATGTGGATAATGACGTGATTAAATTGAAGCTTTTTCCTTTCTCTTGCGAGATCGTGCAAAAACTTGGTTTTCTTCTTTGCCCAAAACTAGTATCGATTTTGGGGATAAGTGAAAAGATGCTTATATATCCACGTATTTTTTGCTGGCTAAGATCATCTCTCTCCGTAATGATATCATGAATTTCAAGCAACTTGATCATGAACATGTTGCACAATATTGGGAGTGAATGAAATTGATGATTAGAAATTGTCCCGCTCATGGCTTGAGTCTTTGGATGATTATTCAAATCTTTTACGCTGGCTTGAATTTTGCTTCTAGAAATATCGTGGACTACGCCTCAGGTGGAAAATTCATGGAAATCACGTTAGGAGACAACATCATGACGAACTACTCTCAGTGGCACACTGAAAGGTCACCTACTAGTAAGGAGTTACACGCTATAGAAGAAATTAATTCGTTGAGTTCTAAGATGGACGAGTTAATGAATTTGGTTGCTAGTAGAAGTCCTCCTTTGGATCCTATTGATATGCCCTTGTCTTCTTTGATTGAGAGTAGCAACGCTAGCTTGGACGTTAATTTTGTTGGTGGGAATAACTTTGGCAACAACAATGCTTTTAGAGGATACTATGTTCCTAGGCCTTTTCCTAGAAACTCTTCTAATAATTTTGGCAACTCCTACAACTATACTCATGGAAATTACAATAGATTACCCTCTGATCTAGAGAGTAATATCGACGAGTTCATCAACTCTCAAAAGATTTTCACTGCGTCCATAGAGGAAAAGTTACTCGAATTTGACGATTTGGATAAGAGCGTTGATAGAATGTCTAGTGATGTTGATGCTTTGAAAGTTAGATGTTGATGCTTTGACAGTTAGATGTGCTTTGAAAATCAACATGGACGAAACTTTGAAAGCTATGCGTGTTTCCATGATTGAGAGCCAAGAAAGAACCGCCCAAATTCGTGCTACACATGAGTGTCTTAAAAAGGCGTGTTCTCTTGATGAGAATCACGAAGATCTTAAAGTGCTTGGTGTAACTACCATTGAATCTTTGTTTTCTTGTGTCAAACCTATTAATTTTGGGGCTGGATATGAATCCACTTTGGTTGAAAAGTGCCCCAATGATTCGGAGTCCATCTATCTTGATGCTAAAAGCATTGAAAGTGGAGTATAAGATGTTAAAACTTTGAGTAGTAATGAAATTACTACCGTGGATTTCAAGGAATTCAATTATGATAGTTGCTCCTTGATTGAATGCATTTCTTTGATGCAATCCATGTTAAACTCTCCACACGCTTATAGCCAAAACAAAGTCTTTACCGATCATACCGTCGAAGCTATGATAAAATATATTGAAGAGAAACTTGAATTGGAAGTCTCTATCCCTAGAAAGCTTCATGATGAGTGGGAACCTACCAAAAAAAACAAAATCAAATACTATGAATGCAATGCTTTGTGTGATTTGGGTGCTAGTCTTTCTGCGATTCCAAAGTCTTTATGTGATGTTCTGGGATTTAATGAGATTGAAGAGTGTTCTCTTAATTTGCATCTTGCTAATTCTACTATCAAGAAACCCATGGGAAGGATCAATGATGTTCTTATTATTGCAAATAGGAACTATGTACCCATGGATTTCATTGTGCTTGACATTGATTGCAATCCTACATGCCCTATTATTCTTGGTAGACCTTTCCTAAGGACTATCGGTGCTATCATCGATATGAAGGGAGGGAATATTAGATTTCAATTTCCTTTAAGGAAGGGCATGGAACACTTTCCTAGAAAGAAAATAAGATTGCCTTATGAATCCATGATGAGGGCCACTTATGGTTTGAGCAAAAAAGACGACGATACGTGATTCTATCGCTTTTATGCCTAGCTAAGGGCGTTAAACAATAGCGCTTGTTGGGAGGCAACCCAATGAATTTATCTTTTTCTTTCTATTTTCTTGCGTCCACACAATCACAATTCGGTTTTCATTGTGTTTTTTGTGTTTCCTTTTGTGTCTGAGCCAAGTAAAACCTTTATGACCAGTCTTGGTAATGATTGTTTGATCCTGCTGGAAAAAGACAGAAACTTTTCGCTCACGAGATGATTTTTCATTTTTATTCAGAAATAGATTTTGAGTTTATTCTTTTTGATGCTGGTTGATATGCATTTTTCCCAGGCCGTCGTGATTTTTCAGATTTTGTGAGGTAACAGAAGTATGAGAAGTATACAGATTGCTACAGACTGGTCTGTTTTTGACAGATTCTGTTTTTGTTGAGTTGGTTGCTTGTTTTGATGAAACTATGATTAGTATCGGGGGGGGGTACTAGCCATGGAAAAGTGAGAATACAGTAGCCCAACACCAATATAGATGGAAATCAAGTTTTCTACAGTACCAAAAAAAAAGTGGTAGTTTATTTTCTTGTGCTAATGTTATGACGAGTTTCTGTTTAAGTTTTGTGTTGTGAACTTTTCAAGTTTTGGGTGATGTTCTCATGGACAAAGAGATAAGGAGTGGAAAGAGCTCTAGCTCGGGGATTCCCAAGGCATCCCAAGCCAAATTCAAGGACACCAAAAATCCTAAGCTTGGGGATGCCTCGAGAAGGCATCCCCTCTTTCGTCTTCAACCATCGATAACATTACATGAAGCTATATTTTTATTCACCGCATGATATATGTTTTGCTTGGAGCGTCTTGTATATTAGGAGTCTTTTTTTTGTGTCACAATCATCCTTGCTGCACACCTTTTTGAGAGAGAGAAACATGCACTCATCGTGATTTTGCTAGAATGCTCATAGTGCTTCACTTTTATCTTTTGACTTAGATACTTTTGCTCTAGTGCTTCACTTATATCTTTTAGAGCACGGCGGTGCATGATTTGGTAGTTGGCTTATGCTTTGAAAGTAGTCCCAAATGTGATAGGTACCCAAAGAAGATGCAAAAACCTCCATCTTCATGTGCATTGAGTAGAAAGATAAGTTTTGATTCCTCTCAATTAGTTTTGAGACGTGGATTTAGTAATATTAAGAGCTATGTTAGTAGGGTGTTGTGAATCTGGAAATACTTGTGTTGAAGTTCGTGATTCCCGTAGCATGCACGTATGGTGAACCGCTATGTTAGGAAGTCAGAGCATAATTGATCTATTGATTTTCATCCTTTGTGTTGAGGTCGGGATCGCGCGATGGTTAACACCTACCAACCCTTCCCCTCAGAGTATGCGTTTAGCACTTTGTTTCGATTACTAATAAAAAATTTCGCAACAAGTATGTGATTTCTTCATGACTAATGTGAGTCCATGGTATAGATGCACTTTCACCTTCCACCCTTGCTAGCTTCTCTAGTGCCGCGCAATTCTCGCTGGTGCACAAACCCACCAAATTCCTTCCTCAAAACAGCCACCATACCTACCTATTATGGCATTTTCATAGCCATTCCGAGATATATTGCTATGCAACTCCCACCATTCCGTCTCATGACTTGTGCCGTCACACTCATATTGCCATTTCATGATCGTAATATAGCTAGCGATATGTTTCAACGTCATATGCCATGCTAGATCGTTGCACATCCCGGTACACTGCCGGAGGCATTTCCTATGGAGTCATCATTACTGTGATCTTTGAGCTCTGAGTAAATAAAAGTGTGATGATCATCATTATTAGAGCATTGTCCCATGTGAGGAAATAAAAAAAGGAGGCCAAAGAGCCCAAAAATAAAAAAAATAGAAAAGAAAAAAGAGAGGCCTAAGAGCCCAAATGAAAAAAAGAGAAAAAGAGAGAAGGGATAGTGATACTATCTTTTTCCACACTTGTGCTTCATGATAGCACCATGTTCTTGATGATTGAGAGCTTCTTGCTTTGTCACTTTGGCCCCCGGGTCTACTCCACACCATAGTTTCAGCCTTACACTTTTTACTTCATTGCACTTTCCGCCTTCAGATATCACTTTGCAAACAATCTTGAAGGGATTGACAACCCCTTTGAAGCGTTGGGTGCAAGCTTGTTTGTGTTTGTTCAGGTACCATGGACTTGATGAGACCCTCCTTCTGGATTGATACCTTGGTTCCCAAACTGAGGGAAATACTTACTGCTCCTGTGCTGCATCACCCTTTCCTCTTCAAGGGAAAAACCGACGCGAACAAGAGAAGTAGCAAGAAGAATTCCTAGCGCCAAGGAAGGACTTTTGTTACCATAGCAATCGTGAGCAAGGCGCTACACAATAACGCGTACTATCTATTAGACGCTCAGAAACCGCAGAAGTGCAAGAGAGATGTCTCCGGCGAGGAGACAGAGCGTGCTTGTAATGCGGCATTGCTTCACTCGTTCTACTGCTAGAACAAGAGAGAGAAATGTGTACGTATGTATCCCTTTACTCTTTCAGGCATAAATGAATGCAGTGGGTGCCTCAAGCCGACACTTGAGGCATACCTTTTCGATTTCCCAAAAGAGTGTCGTTTTAAGAGTAAGCTCCTTGTTCCCACTCCTCGGGCCCGGGGGATCGCTAGCCGGCCTGAGACAACCTCCTATCCATAGTCGAACACATGGCGCATGACGAGCCAAAACCCTTACCACCCTGCATAAGCTACACACCGGCTGCTGGCTGTCCGGCTAATGGGTCCCTCGGATGGAAGGCCGCTTGGGCAAAAGGTTTGACTATGAAGGGGTTGTCGGCTCGAGCTGGTCCAATCGTTTTCAATCCTTCTTTATTTAGCCAGCTCTGTCGACTCGCTCCAAGTCTAAGTATCCTCGCGGCTTCGGGAAAACCAAGGCCGACACCCCAAAAGGCGTAAACCCCGTCCCAGTCATAGACCGGCTCCCGGCTGTCGGACTCGCAAGGCGCAAGCTAGAAGGGGTAGGGTTTTGGTTAAACGGAATCCAACATAATAAAGGACCGAAAAGCGAGCCAGCAAGCACAAGCTTTCGTAGACGCGATATTCACAAGCAAGCATGTTACACAAAACATGCAAAGGCCCACAACCAAGGTTCATTACATTACACCCACAGTGGGTGGAACTGCGGAGGTAACTATAAATGCAGGAAGCAGGAAAATTTTCAATCGGTGGCGGATCCACCCTCGGCTCCGACATTGCCCAGGGCAGCTGAGGTGGATGCTTCGTCGTCCGCTCGGACGCCTCGGGTATTGGCTTTCATGGCCGAATCACCTTCCGAAGTGGAGTCGGCGTAGGCTTTGTCACTGGAGTCTACATCCTCGAGAGCCGTCTTGTTGGATCTACCATCAGGATCGCTGACGGCTGGCCAGTAGCGCTCTTTCGGGATTGGGTTCTATTGGCCCTCCGCTCCAAGATGTACTCGTTCCATGCGGAGTATGAGGTTATGTCGCTGGCCCGCACTTGTAGTTTGTTCTCAATGGCGACCAACTTCACGTCCGTGCTAGCTGCTGCGCTACGAACATGTCAAGGTCGTAGAACCATGACTTGGCAAGCCGAAGAGCCATGTAAGCTCCAGCCCGAGCCGCCGACGAACGCCAGGCGTCTAGCCAGGCGCTCCCCGCCTCCAGCCACCGGGACAGTCGGCTCATCAACGCTGGAAGCACATCACCAACCTGGCGTCCTCGAGACGGTTCATGAATTGAGCCAAGTCCCGCAGGCGAGCCTTGGCGGGAATTCCCACCTCGTCCACAACCTAGCAGGCATCGGCGTCCACTTCGACAACTACGGCTCGTCGTTCCTCATGGTGGGCCTCCACGTCCGCCTCTACCGCCTCCTTTGTCCCCGGAAATAGGATTGGGGAGCGGGGGCGGAAGCGCGGTATGAGGAAAAGGAGACAAAATCAATGACAAAAAGACAAGCTAAGCCAAGGATGACTCACTGGTGAGAAGGATGTCAACTTCGCCCACTTCTTCTTTGAGCTCGCAGTCTCGGGTCGCATACTCCTGGACCTGCCAGGCAAGCTCGTGCCATGCGACATGCGCTTCTTCGTCCTCCTTCACGAGCTGGGCGTCCTTGTCCTTCAAGGACGCATCCTATCGCGCCTTCTCTTTGCGGTGCACCTACTCCAACCGCTCCAGCTCGGCGGCATGGGACGCCTCCTTCTACGACAGGGCATCATGGTGGGATGCCTCTGTCTTCCCTAGGCCGTCGCGACGGGAATAGCACCTACTCCAACTCCGTCCGATGGGCTGCCTCACGGTCCTTCTTCTTCGACTGGAGAATCTCTATCTCCTGGCACAGCCGGGTGTGTTCATCGCGCAAGTCCTCTAGCTCTGGGCAGTTGAACCTCGTCTTCTTGGAGTCGATTCAACAACACATTGTGAGCATCCGCACAAAGCTCTTGAAGGTCGCGCAACGCAAGAAAGGCAAAAGGTTAGCTGCGAGTAAGACTCGACCTGAGTGTTTCCATCCGGACCGACTCTCGGGGGCTACACCCAATGGGTGCGCTTGGGTGCACCCACTGTAACAAAAAGGAAGAAACAACTAGCCACGAGTGAGACTTGAGCCAGCTAACTTTTAGCCGGCCTCACTCTCAGGGGCTACACCAAGTGGGTGCGCTGGCGCACCCCCACTGAAGCAAAGCAGGAAGAAGAAAAACTCTTGACGAAAGCATGGTGGGATGGAAAGCTTACCTCAACAAACCGCTCAATGCGTAGCAGATGCTCCCGCGCCACATTGGCGGCTTGCGTCACATGACCGCGGCTTTGGGGTGAACACAGTGATGAGCGCGGGAACTCCACTCAGTGTGGTGCCGAGGGGTATCCTCGCACGACTCACGCTGGCCGCGCTCCAGGTCTCCACGGGTCTGCTCCGGAGGCGGATGTGGCACGGGCAGACACAACCAGGGTGCAGTCTCCCGGCTGTGCGCACCTGGTTGACTCCTTCAATGCATCAGGCTGCTGGAGCACTTGCATAGCGGGAGCCATGGTCCCCGAGGCCTCATCCCTTGCCGTGGAGGCCGACTCGCCCATGGATTCTGCTATGTGATGTCTACGCACACTTCTATTGTTGTGTAGACTATGTTGGGCCTCCAAGGGCAGAGGTTTGTAACATATCTCAAGGATAGTCAAAGACAAGCACGAAGAGACTCTCAATCTTCAATTGATTCACGAAAGAGGAAATCACTCATGAAAACATTCTTCTAATCCATGTCCAATAGAACGTTGTCACAATGGTCTCAGGGATTGTACTAGATAAGATCAAGTAAGTACATCAATCCAATACATAGAAGAAGGAGAAACATCATGTGAGCACCCTAGATTAACATAGCATATGATCACAGTAAAGATGACATCATGGGAGAGAGATGACCACATAGCCACAGTAGAAGGCCTCAGCCCCGAGGAGGAACTACTCCCGCTTCATGGAGGGAGGAAGCAACATCGATGGAGATGAATCCGGGGGCACTTCCCCGTCCCGACAGTGTGCCGTCATAGGAAATCTATCCCCCGAAACTTGTCGGCGATGGCGACGGAGGTCGGAATTTCTTCTGGAGAAAAGGGTCTTGAATCAACATTTTCTCGACGGGGGTAAAAATAGGAGCCAAGGTAGGGCACAGAGGAGGTGGGACCCACCCAGGCGGCCTGGTGGCGCAGCCAGTGTTGGGGAACGTTGCATAGGAAAGAAAAAAATTCCTACGCACACGAAGACCTATCATGGTGATGTCCATGTAAGAGAGGAGATTAGATCTACGTACCCTTGTAGATCGCTAAGCGGGAAGCATTAAGAAACGCGGTTGATGTAGTGGTATAGCTTCGTGATTCAAATCACCGTCGTCCCACGATCAGTTCCGATCTAGCTTCGAACTGACGACACCTCCGCGTTCAACACACGTACAACTCGATGACGATCTTGGCCTTCTTGATCCAGCAAGAGAGACGGAGAAGTAGATGAGTTCTCTGGCAGTGTGACGGCGCTGTGGTGGTGGTGATGATCTACTCCTGCAGGGCTCCGATCTAGAGGTAAAACTACGTGGTATAGGTTTGTGTTGCACGTGGCAAAGTTGTGTCTCAAAAACTCTAAAACCACCAGTATATATAGGAGGAGGGGTGGGGCTAGCCTTGGGGCTCAGGGGCCCCAAGGTTGCGCCGGCCGAAGTGGAGAGGAGGACTCCTACTCCAATTCGGTTTGGGAAGGAGGAGTCCTCCTCTCCCTTCCCACCTCCCGCTTTCCCTTTTTTTCTTTTGTTTTTTCACTTGTGGCGCCATAGCCCTCTTGGGCTGGCTCCACCAGCCCACTAAGGCATGATGCGCCACCCTAGGGTTACTGGGCTCACTCCCGGGTGGGTCGACCCCTCCCAGTGAACACCCAGAACCAATTCGTCACTCCCCGTACACTCCCGGAAATGCCAGAAACTTTCCGTTGAACAAATGAAACCATCCTATATATCAATCTTAGTTTCCGGACCATTCCGTAAAGCCTCTTGACGTTCGGGGTCTCATCCGGGACTCCGAACAACATTCGGTAACCACACATATAACTCAACTATACTAAGTGTGCAGACCCTGCGGGTTCGAGAACTATGTAGACATGACCCGAGACACTCCTCAGTCCATATTGGATCCTACATATTCTCCGAAGATCTTACCGGTTGAACCTTAGTGCCAAGGATTCATATAATCCCGTACGTCATTCCCTCTGTCCTTCGGTATGTTACTTGCCCGAGATTTGATCATCGGTATCTGCATACCTATT
This sequence comes from Hordeum vulgare subsp. vulgare, assembly GCF_904849725.1. Taxonomy (NCBI): domain Eukaryota; kingdom Viridiplantae; phylum Streptophyta; class Magnoliopsida; order Poales; family Poaceae; genus Hordeum; species Hordeum vulgare. The sequence goes on from NC_058522.1 coordinate 120,752,724, forward strand.
TCAATCTCGTTACCGGCAAGTCTCTTTACTCGTTCTATAATACAAGATCCCGTGACTTACACTTAGTCACATCACATGCAAGGCTTGTGTGTGATGTTGTATTTCTGAGTGGGCCCCAAGTTACCTCTCCGTCATACGGAGTGAAAAATCCCAGTCTTGATCCATACTAACTCAACGGACACCTTCGGAGATACCTGTATAGCACCGTTATAGTCACCCAGTTACATTGCGATGTTTGATACACACAAGGTATTCCTCCGGTGCGAGTGAGTTATATGATCTCATGGTCATAGGAATAAATACTTCACACACAAAAAACAATAGCAACAAAATGACACTATCACATGCTACGTTCATAGTTTGGGTCTAGTCCATCACATGATTCTCCTAATGATGTTATCCAGTAATCAAGTGACAACACTAGCATATAGTTAGAAAACCTTGACTATCCTTGATCAACTGGACATTCAACTAGAGGCTTGCTAGGGATATTGTTTTGTCTATGTATCCACACATGTAACTATGTTTTCATTCAATACAATTATAGCATTTATAACAAACGATTATATTGAAACAGGAAATATAATAATAACTATTTTATCATTGCCTCTAGGGCATATTTTCAAGAGCCAGGGGGTAGGCCGCGCCAGGAGGTTGCCTTGGCGGCCCCTGGCCCCACTCTCGCCCATCTTTTGTGATCTAGAAGCTTCCGTTATGCTGATTTTTTATATATTTTTCCCGCAATTTTTCGGGCTTTGGAAAATTGGGTAAAATCCCGTGCAAAATAGACATCAGCAGACAAAAACTGGCACTGGGTGTACTGAGTTATTAGGTTAGTGCAAATATGTGTAAAATGATATAGAAGTGTAGCAAAACATATAACAATGTCACCCAAAGGATCATGGAACAAGGAGAAATTATGGATACGTTTGGGACGTATCAACATCCCCAAGCTTAATTTCTGCTCGTCCTCGAGTAGATAAATGATAACACAATAATTTCTTTGGTGACATGCTAACACACATATAGGAACTTCAAAGTAAAGAAGGTGAGATATGCAATTCAAGTCAAGACAATAACAAGCAAGAGATTATATCTAGTATTGAGTTTAGCAAAGTAAGAACATAAAGGTGCAAGAGCTCTCGCTGTTTGTGATTTGAATGTCTCCAAATGGTGTTTGCGTGCAAGAAGTGGCAGATGGGTTGAGGTCAAGAAATATTTTTTAATTGAGAACTCAATATACTAAGATTTCACTCTTGGTCTCCTTCGGAATCTTATTTTGACTCATCCCCAAACTACTAGTCAGGCACAAGACAAAATGATCCTCTCCCTTTCGACATTGAGCACTCATGCAATGGATGAGCGTAAGCAAGATATGTTGGCACATGGGATGGAAAATAGAATAATGATGGGGAAGGAAGACAAAAAGGTGTGAAAGGCTCACATCAATGAGGACAACCATAGGCGAGAGAAAGCCAGATGATAGATATGATGTGAGGAGTAGGGATTGCCATGTAAGGATGCACATATGAGCTAAGGTAAGCTCTCTAATGGAACTAGTGGGGGTGCATGCAACTTGTTTTCTCATAAAGACCTAGAGCTGATTTGAGGAGGCTCATCATTGGAATATGCAGACCAAGTTCTATAGTGTAAGGGTCCCCACATAGTTATGCATGAATGCTAATATCTATGTAGTACCAATATAGCAATGGAGTACGAGTGTGGATTTTCAAAAGGAATAGTAGTGTTGCCCCCTTCTCTCTTTTTATTACTCTTTTTTTTCTCTTTTTTGTGGCCTCTTTGGCTCTTTCTTTTTATCTCTCATTTGTCCTCTTTGGGATCTTTTGTTTTTTCCACTTTGGGATCTTTTCCTCTCTTAAGGGCAACACTCTATGTTTTACATGAATAAAATAAAAATCATCACACTTTATAAGAAGTACTCAACATAAAGACAAGTGAAAACTATCATGATGTATGCATATGTATGCCTCTGCCAGTGTAGCAGGATATGCAATGATACTAGCGCGTCATGTGACAATAATTGGTGTAAGGCCCAACTATCATGCGGCACTACGATCAATTAAAACCATGTACGACATGAATATCAAGTCATGAGATGGTGGATGTTGCATCGCAATGTATCTCGGAAAGGATATGGAAATGCCTTAATAGGTAGGTATGGTGGTTGTTTTGAGGAAAGATATAATGAGGCTTATGTATGACAGAGCGTATCATGTCATGGGTAGGGATGCACCAGCGGAGTTTGCACAAACTCTCAATGTGAGAAAGGTCAATGCACGGTACCGAAGATGCTAGCAAGATATGGATGGTGGAAGTGCCAACAATCGAATACTCACGTTAGTTCGAAGAACTCATACACTTATTATCGGTAACTCTCCATTTAGTTAGGAGGTTCACAAAGAGACAAGTAACCCGAGGAGGAGTGTTTGTGGGTTTGGTTATCCTTGCGCATCCTCGACTCATGGTAACGTGAGGGTACTCTATATATTCCAACCCTTCCAGAGGTTAGCGATCAATTTAGTAGCTAGAGTTATCAACTAATTTTTAATTTTTGAAAGACACACGGATTTCCCAGAATACAACACCTATCACTAATAGGCTCAAGATGTTGGCACCAATAGTCCAAACATTACTCAAATCAATACCTCAAAACTATTGCAAGTTACTACTATACTTAAATAACAACCTCAATTACCTACTCATACAAGACACACAACTTAGTGCAACAAGCCAACTCTCTAAACAAGATAAGAATGATAACTCACGAGAGTTCCAAAAGGAACCTAAATAATAGCTCTTAAAAAGATAAACATGAAATCAAAGAGGTAAGCATGACAGTAGCTATGGAAAGATGACGAACACACGAGAAAGATAAGCATGAAAACCTATGTTGTGTTCTAGAGTGGAATGGAGAGTGTCTCTCTCCCAAACAAGGTAGGCTAAGTTCCGACTTGTTATGAACAGAAATAAAAACTAAAACAAGCTAAAAGGTAGATAGCGGGACGCTCCAAGCATAGCACATATCATATGAAGTGATAAAAATATAGCATGGAGATGGACGAACTGATGATTGTTGATAGAGAAGGAGATGAACGGGGGCATCCCCAAGCTTAGACGCTTGAGTCTCCTTGAATATTTATTGGGGGTGCATGGGGGCATCCCCAAGCTTCAGCGCTTGACACTTCTGTACCTTCTTTCATAATCTCCCATCGCATACTTCAAAACTCCCTTCATACGAAACTCATCATAACGTGATTAGAGTGGTTAGTACCCTTAATAAAATAATTCATTACCAGCTGGAAATAAATATTTTCATGAAAACCTACTGTTTCTCATAAATTCAAAAAGTTTTTTGCAAATAAAAAGTAAGCTTAGGATTTGCAAAATGATGAAAACGCAAAACATGGCAGAATCTAAGAAAAACAGAACAACGGGTAGTAAATAATTTATTCGGGCCACTTCTGCAACTCAAATAAAAAACCTCAGAACAGATTCCAGAGAGGGAATTATATAGATCATGCAGTCAAAAACATTCAGATCAAAAAGATGATCTGGTGATTTTTGGTGATTTTTTCAGTCAAGCAGACATAATCTTTTTCTCGATAGCATGTCACAATTTTTGAACTTTCTGTCAATCGAAGGCTATAACTCGGCACAAAGCTTGAAAATAAAGATACAATGATGTTGCTACAGTAGTAAAAAGCATCAAGACCACTAGAACTGAAAGTAAAAAACTCAAAGTAAAGATAATAAGGGTTGTCCCACTAAAGTTCTTTCTTTATAGCCATAAAGATAGGCTTAAGATTTTAACGATGCTATCGTAGGAATAAGAGTTGTAGAACAAAAGAGAGCATCAAGAAGAAAATACCAGACACATTTTAGTCCAACATGCTTCCTATGCATAGGAATATTGCAATACGATAATTCATTGACGCACAAAGCAATAAGCATAGGAAGGCAAAACAAGTGCAGCTTCAAAACTTTCAACATAAAGAGAGGGAACTTGAGATTATTGAAATATCTATAAGCATATGTTCCCTTCTTATAATAATTTTCAGTTGGATCATGAATAATCTCAACAATATATGTATCACATAAAGCATTGTTACCATGATCCACATGCAAAAAGGTACTCTTACTCTCCACATAAGCATAATCTATCTCATTGGTAATAGTGCGAGTAGGACTATCATAAACAACCTGAACACTATAGATTAATTGTGTATTGGGGAGATGGTGTTAAGCAAGGGAGTAATTCCCTCCATGATTATGACAAGTTCATAAGGATAATTTCTCCTTATGTCATAGGTATCTTTACAATCACTATAGATAGGAGTCATAACATTATCATGGTAGAGAAGAGCATTATTATTGCTAGCAACTACATTTGTAAACATGTTGTCTTTATTCTTACTAGCAAAACATTTATCAATTATCACATCACTAATGGGTAAAGGACGTGCAATCCTATCATCCGCAAGCTTAGAGCTTTCCATATCATCATTTTCAAAGTTGGTACCAAAAAGATTTTCAAGATCATAAGTAGCATTATCATCATCTTCCCAATCACAATAAGTAACATCCATATCATAATCGAAATGATCATCAATAGTACCTATGGACTTATCATCAAGCTCACCATCCTCCATAAATTTATGTCTGTTAGGATAAAAGTTGATGCGAGGAATATGCTCAGGCTAGGTTGATACCAATTCTTCTTCCTTCTTTTTCCTTTTCCTCCTCTTCTTTTTCTTCTTCTTCACCTTAGGAGGGAGTGGTTGGAAAGGAAGCTTCTCCAAATATTCTTGTTTAACGTTAGAAACAATAGGGGAAACTTGGGAGAAACTCTCCGTTTTATTAGTGGAAACATAAGAGACATTTTTATGCTTTCGTAAAGTTCCCTCCTTTCTAATCTTACTTATGTAATCATTTTCATGGCAATTAACAACACAATAGAGATGGAATTTTTGCAAAGTGTTGTTTATTCCTAAGGCATTATCATCTAGCCAAGAAGTTTTTCCTGATAACACTTCACACATTAAATATCACAAGTGATCATGTTATCAAACAACTAGTTAACAGTTAGGTTTTGAAAGTTCATGCATTGAAAATTAAAGTGACCTTCTATACCAGAAAGTTCATAATTAAAAGGATAAAGGCCGCACAATTCTCTAGCAATTTCATTTAAATCTCTAACCCATGTGATTGTTCTTTCATGCTTATATTGCTTACAATACTTCTTTTCTTCAATCATAGGCCTTTCACAAGGTATATCCACTCCACAAAAATTAACATGCTTATATAGAACTTCATTTTGAGGAATTGGATCATGCATGTTGCAATCATCATTAACAATTGCATCTTCTTTGCAAATACCTTTAAAAGGTTCATGATGCTTGATCCAATTCTCCTTAGGCATATTAACATGTGAAGCAAAATATTTTAGGAAATCAACAAGGAGTTGAGAATCAAACCCAAACTTAGCACTAAACTTATTAAAACTTGCAGTTTCAACAAAGGTCTTAATGCAATCATATTCATAATTTATACATGACTCTTTACCTTTGTCGATCTCCCAATCTTCAGTATTGCGTTGAATTCTTTCAAGGAGTTGCCATTTAGCAACAATCCTTTTGTTTGTGAAAGAACCCATAGAGGAAGCATCGAGAAAGTCTTTATCCTGTCGAGAGAGCCCAACATAGAAATTAGTAATAATCATATCTTTGGGGAGCCCATGGTTAGGACATTTTAGCATTAGAGTTTTCAGTATCCCTCAAGCTTGAGTTATGCTCTCTCCGTCATGAGGATAGAAATTATAAACATAATTCGTATTCTCATGGACTTGATGAAGAGGATAAAACTTGGAGTAAAAGAGAGACTGGATCTCTTCCCAATCCCGTTGGTGAGAATCATCTAGTAGCCAATAGGATTCCAATGCTTTCCACTCGGCGGCGTGGGACACCTCCTTCTACGAAAGGGCATCGTGGTTTGCGCTAGGCCGTCGTGATAGGAAGCGCACAACTGCTCCAACTCCGTCTGATGGGCCGCCTCGCGCTCCTTTTTCTCCGCGTGGAGAATCTCTATCTCCCGGCATAGCTGGGTGCGTTCATCGTGCAAGGCGTCTCGCTCTGGGCAGTTGAACCTCGTCTTCTTGGAGTCAATTCAACAGCGCATTGTGAGCATCCGCACGAAGGTTGTGAAGGTCCCGCCATACAAAAAAGGCAAAAGGTTAGCCGCGAGTAACACTTGACCCGGCGGATTTCCAGCCGGCCCGACTCTAGGGGGCTACACCCAGTGGGTGTGCTTGGGTGCACCCACTGAAACAAAAAAAGGAAGAAACAGCTAGCCACGAGTGAGACTTGAGCTGGCTAACTTTTAGCCGGCCTGACTCTCGGGGGCTACACCAATTGGGTGTGCTTGCGCGTCCCCACTGAAGCAAAGTAGGAAGAAGAAAAACTCTCTACAAAGGCATGGGGGGTAGAAATCTTACCTCAACAAACCGCTCAATGCGTAGCAGATCCTCCCGTGCCACATTGACGGCTTGCGCCACACGACCGCGGATTCGGGCAAACGCGCGATGAGCGTGGGAACTCCGCTCAGTGTGGTGCTGGGGGGTATCCTCACACGACTCATGCTGGCCGCGCTCCAGGTCTCCATGGTCCCGCTCACGGAATTGGGGTCGGCTCCGGAGGTGGACGGGTCACGGGCAGACACAACCTGGGTGCAGTCTCCCAGCTGTGCACCCCGAGTTGACTCCTTCAACGCATGAGGCTGCCGGAGCACTTGCGCAGCGGGAGCCATGGTCCCCGAGGCCCCATCCCTCGCCGTGGAGGCCGACTCGCCCATGGATTCTGCTATGTAATGTCTACGCACACTTCTATTCTTGTAGACTATGTTGGGCTTCCAAGCGCAGAGGTTTGTAGGAAAGCAGCAATTTCCCTCAAGTGGATGACCTAAGGTTTATCGAACTCAAGGAAGTAAAGGTTAAAGATGGTCTCTCTCAAGCAACCCTGCAATTAATATACAAGAAGTCTCTTGTGTCCCCAACACACCAAATACAATTGTTAGTTGTATAGGTGCACTAATTCGATGAAGAGATGGTAAAATATGGGTGATAGGTGTGGCAAAGCTAGGTAATATAAATCGGAAATAAAAATGGCAGCAAGGTAGCAAGTGACAAAAGTGAGCATAAACGGTGTAACAATGGTGGAAAACAAGGCCTAGGGTTCATACTTTCACTAGTGGCAACTCCCAACAACATTAACAAAATCTAATCACATGATATTTCCACTAAAACATGCAACGGAGACGTACAAGGAAGTCATTCCTTTGTGATCAAGAGAGGGCGTGAATTATGTAGGGCTACAAAAGCACACCTCAGAGTTCGTAGTTCTCATCTATGGATTTCCAAATGCCACCGCATCCATCCAAAGAGAGTACCACAATCACCACAACATATCTCAACGATAGTCAATGACAAGCACGAAGAGACTCTCAATCTTTAATTGATTCACAAAAGAGGAAATCACTCATGAAAATATTCTTCTAATCCATGTCCAATAGACCGTTGTCACCATGGTCTCCGGGATTATACTAGATAAGATCAAGTAAGTACATCAATCCAATTCATAGAAGAAGGGGAAACATCATGGGATCACCCTAGATTAACATAGCATATGATCACAGTCAAGATCACATCATGGGAGAGAGAGATGACCACATAGCCACGGTAGAAGGCCTCAGCCCCGAGGAGGAACTACTCCTGCTTCGTGGAGGGAGGATGCAACATCGATGGAGATGAATCCGGGGGCACTTCCCCGTCCTGACAGGGTCCTTGCACAGGAATTTTGCCCCCCAAAACTTGTCGAAGATCGGAATTGCTTCTGGAGAAAAGGGGTCTCGAATCAACGTTTTCTCAACGGGGGTAAAAATAGGAGCCAAGGTAGGGCACCAGGAGGTGGGACCCACCCAAGCGGCCTGCTGGCTTGGCCAGGGGGTAGGCGGCGCCAGGAGGTCGCCTGGGCGGCCCCTGGCCCCCCGCTATCCCATCTTCGGTGATCTGGAAGCTTCCGTCACACTGATTTTTTATGTATTTTTCCTGGAATTTTTCGGGCTTCGGAAAATTGGGTAAAGTTCCCTGCAAAATAGACATCGGCAGATAGAAACTGGCACTGGGTACACTGAGTTAGTAGGTTAGTCCAAATATGTGTAAAATGATATAAAAGTGTAGAAAAACATATAACAATGTCCGCCAAAAGATCATGGAGCAACAAGAAATTATAGATCGTTTGCGACGTATCACTATGTCACCGGGGATCTCCTTCCTTGGTGGCGGGCACTTGCTCCTCGACGCGCCCGTCGGCGGGTCCGACACGATGTGGGGACCCCGACTGGTAAGTCGAGATCGCCGTGCCGTTTGATACAATAAATGACCACTTCGATCGAGTCTTACATACATAGGGCCTTAAAGGTCAAAGCACCAAACTAGACCAATAGCGGAATTATTGGTTGAAAGCGTGAACCCATGCCATCAGCTTTAACATAAAGGCATTCTGACTGGGAAGCATCCTAGCTCGCAAGAACGTCACCGAGTTAATCTTGACCATATCCTGTTCTTTCATACCTGGTCAATGAAATAACCAGTGGAAAGCCAATGAGTACTTTGAATGTACTCGCAAACAGCCCATGATACAAACAATGAAAATGATGGATAACAATATCATGCATCTTTAGTATAACTCATCTAGGTGGAATGATCATGGATATGCATCAAGTTAAAGAATTACTTTTGAAGAACAGGTTACATATATCAACATATCTGCTAAGGGCTGAACCCTCCGGGTTCACCCTATATGCCAAGTGATCGGACTTGTCATAACCTAAATGTATCAGCTGAGGGCTAAACCATCCGGGTTTACCTATATGCCAAGTCACCGAACTTTGTCATATTATTATCTTTATAACAACCCCTTTTTAACACCACACACACTCACTCACACTTGGTTTATGCGGAAACGCTGGACGTAGTTTAAGCAGCACCACCCAACTGTCCTTGACCGTGGACACGACTATTCGAATAGTTTGACACTCTGCAGAGGTAGTACGCTGGACCCACGAGAAACGGGAAACTTCCGGGTCATCCACGACTCGCGGTATATCACATATACCCGAGGTAAGTACCCGATCATCATCTTTCCCCTAACGATACTAGACAAAGAGGTCCACTAGATTGTTACCCAGCCCAGATGTTGTACGTCTTACGAGCACCGACTCCGGACAGTCTCAACCATGCGGCGACCAACGGTGTGCCTGGAACTCATAATAATGGCATAGTCGTCCTACCTGGCACGACCCCATCACGAGAGTGACGACAATCACTCCCGCCACTCTTTGCTAGTACCGACCGGAGTAATCAACAAAGCCCCGTCCCATAAAGGGGTATCATGGTCGTACTAGTAAGGTTGGGACGGTCGACACATCATAAATCTAATCCCATTTCCGAAACCATACTCACACAAAACAACGGTGCATCACTTCACCAAAAGTGATCACCAACTCATCATCACCCTCGGGCATTAGTGGCACCCGACGGGGTTTTCATAAACTCTTTATTTAACTCATCATCATGCCCATGATAATATGCTCTATCTTTACTTGTCAACATGGTATTAACATGACCCTCAAGGGGTAGGTTCAAGCTCAGTCCAATGATCTTACTCTACTAGTCAACATGACAGTAGCATGATCCTCATAGATGGTAGGGTCAAGCTCATCATGCTTGTGCTCTGAGGAGCCATATGTATAACATCACTATCATGCAAGTGCTTCGATGAAGCCTTCGGTACCATCACACTAATGATGAACCGGCACTTTGATCTCATGCAATGAAAAAGTACTTGCTATTCTAGCATGCATCAATGTATGTGCTCAAGTCATGGTCAACGGGCTGCTTGCCTTGCTCACGTAAGTCCTCGGGGTCTTCGAGGTCTTCTGCTCCAACTCCGAATACTCTGTCTACCGTTAACTATCGTCGGAAACAACTATAGTAAGCCATATAGAAAGCAGAATAAAAGTGTTCTATAAATAGAAGTTTTATTTTTCTTGGACCTGTCTGGTCATAAGAAAAATACTTGAAGCTTCTCAGAGGAGATTTGAATCATCAAGGATTTTTGAATAGGTGAAAGGAGCAATAGGTGACCATTGAATAAGCCAATAGAAATCATTTTGTTAAAAATGAGGGGAGGCACCCATTTAACAGAGAATGATTTTAGAAATATTTAGGAAGTGGTTTCACTGGATTTGGAGATGGTATGAATATTCTAGAGATTTTACAATGAGGAATAAATAGCAATAGGAGCTATTTATTTATTGCAACAGAAGTAAGTCACAAAAAATGTTGACCGGGGTTCTAAAAATAGAGAAGGATTTTAGAAGGCTCTGGGAGTTTGAATCACTCCATTTGGAGTTGATTTGAATCTTCTAGAAATTTTGAAAGGTGGGATGTTTTATATCCAGATTGGGATTTTAAATAAAACACCACAGAAAGTTGGGAGGGAAAAATGTGCAAAGCACTTATTTGGATAGGCCTCATTTTTAGGATCCTGCAGAAATTTGAATCAATAAAATTGGAATTAGTATGCATTTATGGTGGAATTTGTAAGTTTCGCCAAATCTGAAAATGGGGAAAAGGACTCAGCTTCGGGGTTATCTTACACTTTCGGCAGGGGGAGGTGAACCGCGCTGAGTGCGCCTCCACTTATTCCGCGCGGGCCTGGCCTTGGCTCACTGACAGGGGGCCCCGCCTGCCAGGTCTTCTCCTTCGTCCTTCTTGCACGCAGGGGAGGCACGGGGTAGACCGGCCGCGGGAGGAGCTCCCCCAGGTGGCTCTGGCGACCCCCCGGCGATGCGCCGGCCACCGGCGTGCTCGGGGGAGTTAGCCGCCCCCGTTCCCCTACCTGGCATCTACAGGGGAGAGCCTCAAGGTTGCCGGCGATGCGGCTGCAGGGAGATCGCCAACCTGCTCTAGTGCCGGTACCAGGGGTGAAGGGAGGGAGATGGAGGAGCTGGGGAGGAGGCCCGGCGACGAGGTGGTCCTCCGTAGGGGGCCCAGGGGCGAGGGGAGACCCCTGGCTAGCCGTGATCACGCGGCGGCCTCCGGTGGCTTCGGTCATGGCTGCCGAAGGGCAAGGGGAGGAAGAGAAGGTTCGGGAGGAAGAAGGGGGGCTCGAGAGGGGTTCCAGGGAGAGAGTAGGAGGGTTTGAGGGAGCCAGAGATGCTCGGGGGGCTCTAAATGTGGGAGGAGGAGCCAAGAGTGCTCGGGAGCTCTCTGGAGCTCTCGGTGCATGGTCGCCACGCATGCCTGGGGCGTCTTGGAGGCTAGATCATGGTGGGGAATGGCTTGAATGGTCCGCATGATGCTCTGACACATGCTGGGGCAACCTGCTGCTGCGGGACATGGGCTAGGGAACAAGGAAATGGTGCAGAGCACCATTAGTGCACGCTGACAGCGTGGTCACCATGGCAACCCGTGTCTACATGGTCCAAATGGCGAGTCAAACGTGTCTAGCACGTAGGGCACACTTGCAGCAAAGGAAGTCTGGAGTTTGGCAACTAGTGAAGGTGGTTTGAACTAGTTTTGACAGCTGCCAAGTTTCTAACAGCAAACTTAGAGATGACAAAACTGGGTCTTAGGAGGGAAGCCTTGTGGAGAAATTATGTCTGGCAGTGTTAACTATGCAAGAACAACAACACTGCCAAGTTTGAGCTTAAGAAGTGAAGGGTAGCTTGTACTTGCTGTACAAAGCTACTTTTCAGCCAGAAATGAACTTGAGGAGGTGCTGCTCATTTTCTCCACATGAGCATGCCATATCTTGGTTCTAAATGAAGCCTTGGCATATATTAGATGCTCCGGAAAAAGTTGGGAGTGATAGCTTAAGCAGAAGAATGGGAAGAAGGGTAAAACAGTGCTGCCAAGGGTAAAAATGAGAGAAAGTTACAAAGGGTCCTTCTCCAATAATTGACCAGTGGCCATGGGAATGTTACTCGAGGTGAAATGTAACTATGTGAGGTTGTTATAGAAATTTGGGCTCAAGGAATAAAGTGGAAGAGGCAAATGAAACCAAATTAGTGAGTGCACACAAGGTGTTTGATATGTGGTTGGGCCACCAGATAAATTCCAATGGCTATGCAACTTAGCAGGGTCAAACTATAGATGAAAATAGGCTTGCACACAAAATTTGGGATTTGCTGGAGGAGTTTTCCAATGTAGACTTGAAAAACCCTCGAAATGGGCAGAAATGGGTTTCTGCTTAGAACCCTATTCACATGAATTCCCACAAATCCAATATTTGGTGTAGGGGTATTATTTGAGCATTAAGGGATGCACAAAAAGTTTGAGGATAATTGGAGAAACTTTATAATGTAAAGTTTACCAAAGTCAGAAATCAATAGAGAGGTTTTTGAGGGTCTTAGGACAAGTTCCTATATTCTCCTTGGTGTACCACTTGGTGTGGATGCCTCATTGGAGTACTGGAACATGTCCACCAAATTTGAGCACAATTGGAGACAGTTCACAATGTAGAGTTGCTCAAATTTGATTCTGGACAGATAGGGTTTTAGAGCGATTAGGGGAGTCAAATCAACTTGGATTGAAATGAAACTTGGCAAGATCATCAAGAATATCATAGGTGACATGCTAGAATTTTAGTGGAATTTATTGAGCATATTTCTTATAGAAATATTCCAAAAGCTTGAAATAGGAAGGAATGGTTTTGGAGGGGTTTGCCCAATATTTTGAACATGACCATGTGCTGAAAGTCATAAATATGGAATAAATATATCCACTGAGTTTCCCTAAATTTTCTGAAATATTTTGAAGGCAAAAAAAATAACTTTCCTTCATAGGAGACCATTTCTGGCCTCACAGAAGGGAGTTTAAATAAAATAATAAAATAACTTTTAAAATAATAATATGGTGGTTTTTTTAAGACACTTTGATAATGGGGTTTAAATAAAATAATTGATGCAAAAGAAATTCCCTGATTTGAGGGCTTGTAGTACAAACCTCATCTCAGGGGTTTGAAAGTTTAACTCAAAGAAAATGCTTTTTGGTGAAAATAATATTTGGTAAAAATAGATATTTGTCCTAAACACATGGTATGATCATTAGGCAGGAGATCATGGAGTGAGGAGGTGATTAGGAGGATGGCAAGAATTAATGGGGACCAATCACATGCAATTAAACAAACAGGCAGACAATAGTCACTCAAAGCATCACAAGCATTCACAAAAAAAATTAATTGGTCCTAAATTTTGAAATAAGTCAATTAGTCAGGGAAGCCAAAAACAGGGGTTACAATCCTTACCCCCTTAAGAAAATCTCGTCACCGAGATTTCTAGGCTAGGGGTTGGTGAGATACAGAATCTTGAGTCGGAGGTAGTCTTCATGTCCCCTTGTTGCTGTGGTAGTCTTGAGGTGCTTGATGATACAACTTCGAATGTTCACACGTCCTTGCATGATCGTGAGCGGGATCTGGTAATAAGTTAGGCTTGACCGAGGTCAAGGTCTTGGTAAGCTATGTCCGTGCAAGGCTCTGGCGTGCGAGTGTATTCCAAAGTCAGAATACGTGGCAAGATGGTGTGTCTGGGATCTGGTCCTGGGGTTTCGCATGCCGGTTAGTGACATCAAGATGTCTCGTGTTAGAACGCACTGCCCAAGTCTTTGTGTAGCTTCCTACTTACGGGGAAGTCCTTGACTTTCTTTCGGCGGACAAGCTATGGTCGCAAATAGTCATCGTAGGCTTCTCGTGGAAGGGTCCGGGTTGGGTCACACCTATGAGTCTAAGCTCGGAGGCTCAGAGTTCAGAATAGGTCCTGCCATCTGGGAGGGTTAGCGAGGGGTTCTGGACGAGCTGGCTACCCAAGAGTTTAGACCAGCCATCCATTTCCAAGGTCTGCGACTCGGCAAGCAGAAATCACCTTTAACAGGTTTCCATCACGACCTACTAGTACTTGCGTCCTTAATATGGATCAAGGAGAGGTCGTCTGATTCTTTCGCTGGTCCAAGGGCTTCGTCATCTTGAATCATCGAGGCTTCTTGACGTTGTTGATGTGGTCGGTGCGCGGTCGGTGGTTGACTTTTGTTGCTTCATCGTCATTGTCGTGGCTTCCTCGTCATGATGGTTCTTCGTCTTGACTTGAGTATGATAGACTTCCGTCGTCTTGGGATTGCTTCGAGAAGTCCACCATCTCGAGATATCACGGTACCCTTGAGAGGCATAACAATCGGCGTTCCTGGGGTTCGTCCAAACAGGACTAAGGTGTTGTTCCTCTTACTCGGTGAGTAAGTACGTCATCAGTGAGGATGACCACATACTTTCCCCAACAAGACATAAGAACAGTGTTCAAAGTCACGTGAGGAGAACAGGACATTCTATGGGCGGGTACTGGCCATATTTTAACAACTTACGGTCGTCTCCTATGGTCGTAATCCATCCATCTTGTGGCTAAGCGAAGCTTTAGGATCTCAAGGAACTTAGGATGTGGGCGAACAATTATCATCTTAATTCTAAGCACATTCCTTAGATGCCAATAGTTCGACCTCTAATCTTGGGACGATATCACCTCATCTCATCAAGGATACCATCCTATGGGGTCAAATCCACACCGCTCATGCTAGTCAACTCCGGGTTGAGGGAAGAACTAAACCCAAACACTACAAGTATGGTGTAGTAACGATGCACATGCATTACCATGCAAGAACCTCGGGGGTATATAAGCTGCTAAGGTTGCACTGGGTTGCGAAAAATCCAATGTCCAGCTAGATCATATAATGAACAGGGTAGTGCATTACTCTATTAAGGAAACACGTAGTACACCAATCCAATATCTTGCTTCCCTTCCTATGAATCCGATCATGAAATCCATCAATCCGATCAATCATGACTAGACTCACCACTCCTACGAATCCAACACTCATGGGGTTCCACATAATCTCTTAGAGTCCTCATACTTCACATACTACTGCAAGAATTACATCATAGTATATCCACCAATTTCAATAAACATGGCGAGCTAATCTCCAAGGCCAACTACATAGGCTGTGAATCAATTTGACAACTCCAAGTATACACACTCTATATCCATCGAGAAACATGGTATCATGATCGAGATTAACGAGCTAAATCCAATTTACTCCGAACCATGTGGTCTTTGCTATCCTCAATACTCTATTAAGATTACCTATTTAAATCCAAGACTCAAATCCAATAAGAAGTCTACTTGATACTCCAAGTCATCATGGTAAAGGCATCAAATCATGCCAACTACTAGCTTAAGTCATGTACACCACCAAGAATAATGTTCGCGATCATAATCATCCTACTAAATCCAATCTTACTCCAGATTATTTACATTATACTACTGTATCAACTTGTTCCACCAAATCCACCTACCTTTATAAGGGTTCTCACGATCCACCAAAATAGTCTAGCCATATCCTCAAGACAACTATTGTCATCACCACAATCTTAGTCGAATACTCTATATCCGAGAACGATCCTCCTATGGCATCAAGGTTACAGTACTAGCTTAAGATTGAAGGATACTTGTTCGCTGTGATCACTCGTTCCATTAAGAACTCGGTGCTTAGCGGGGTTTATCGGGGACCTACACGAGTTCTGGCAAGTCCGTGTACTAGACACGTGACCAGAAAATTTGAGCCGGAAAGGCTTGTGGAGGTTAGTCTGGTCTAGTGTGGTTTTCCAATCTCGAGGGGAAAACACACTCCTACGGGTTGCGTGTCGTTAAGCGTAGCACAGGCAGTGTCTTCAACGTCAGCCATCCTTCGAAGCGGATCCTCGGCGCATCTGCCTTGCCGTCTTCAGTTGTCGAGAGGGGTGTGAGAGAAAGAGAGAGAGCACAGAGGGGACTGTCTAAGGGTCTCAGCGCAATCAAACAAGCGTTGAAAAATCAACTCAAACAAGTGCTAAAATTATTTTGTACATCAAAATAAGACAAGTGATATAACTGCATGCTTCTTGCCTAATCTAAAGTGCGACTTATATCGAAGCACAAACAACAAAAATAAGCAACACACCACATGGTCCATCCGAACCATTTCACAGACTCGACTTCGCATAGGGGCTCACGACTCATCCTATCCTAGGTTCACGGACTCGATAGTCGTGCTTGCTTCTTGCTCCGGAGAGGAGTCCGCTAAGTCTTCTGGACCTTCCCATGGTGTTGTCACGCCTCTTGTTGTCGCTTGCTGAAGCAATTCGCTTGAGTTGTAAAGAACTCTGGTTGTCTTCTCGTCTGGGAAGTTCGTGACGAAGGTGGTTCTTCATAGCTGTCACTGACAGGGTCCTCTGTTGTCTTCATGATCTTGTCAGTGTCTTCTTGTCTTCCGAGGCTTCGAGAGTCTCAAGTGGACATCTTCATGCACCGATATTCTCATGACATGATAGAGTTCTGATCTGTCAATCATACTAATTGCGATATCGACACCTAGAGCGGGGGATGAAGAGAACCGTTTTCCTGCTCACTAAGGTGAGGCGGACCAAATGGCGAGGTTCTCATCCACCGGTGGTGGTCGACACAATTTCTTATAACTGACATGGTCGCTCTACTAGTGATGCAGATCAAGGTTTGCATATATTATGTCCAGATTATCGTAGGCGGAAGTGCCATCACTCTGGGGCAGTGCCCAGGTTTTCACCATCTTCTAAGCCTCGATGTCCTTGTTCCTCATGGAGGTACTTCTGTTGGTGTCGTCTGGTCGTGGAGTGGTCTTCTCAGTCCTTCAGCACAGGTGTTTGCCTGGAAAGGTTACTTCCTTCCGGGCTGTCCACAAGGATTTCAATTTATCCCGTGATTAGAAGGGCATAAGGTTCTAGCGACCATTAGCAAGTTTTGAAAAAGTAGACGAGGAGTGTCAAGAAAATAAGAGTGGAAGGCTAGAGCATAACCTTCGTTTTCTTTGAAGATTTAGGAGAGTTGAGAAAATATATAGGTTTTGTAAGTATTTTGAAGGATCTGGAAAGCAGTTTTATCCTAACTAACGTCCATGCAAACTAAGGGCTTCCTACAATCATGATGGCTTTGATACCAGCTCTGTGGGGACCCCGACTAGTAAGTCGAGATCGCTGTGCCCAGTGATCCCAAGAATCAATGCTCAGTGAACACAGATACTGAATAATAGAGTCTTACATCCATACATACCGTTTGATACAATAAATGACCACTTCGGTCGAGTCTTACATACATAGGGCCTTAAAGGCCAAAGCACCAAACTAGACCAATAGAGGAATTATTGGTTGAAAGTGTGAACCCATGCCATTAGCCTTAACCTACATGCATTCTGACTGGGAAGCATCCTAGCTCGCAAGAACGTCACCGAGTTAATCTTCACCATATCCTGTTCTTTCATACCTGGTCAATGAATAACAAGTGGCAAGCCAATGAGTACTTCAAATGTACTCGCAAACAGCCCGTGATATGAACAATGAAAATGATGGATAACAATATCATGCATCTTTAGTATAACTCATCTGGGTGGAATGATCATGGATATGCATCAAGTTAAAGAATTACTTTTGAAGAACAGGTTACAGATATCAACATATCTGCAAAGGGCTGAACCATCCCGGTTCACCCTATATGCCAAGTCATCGGACTTGTCATAACCTCAATGTATCAACTGAGGGCTAAACCATCTGGGTTTACCCTATATTCCAAGTAACCGAACTTGGTCATATTATTATCTTTATAACTACACCTT
Source organism: Hordeum vulgare subsp. vulgare (assembly GCF_904849725.1). Lineage (NCBI taxonomy): Eukaryota > Viridiplantae > Streptophyta > Magnoliopsida > Poales > Poaceae > Hordeum > Hordeum vulgare. Next base: position 120,770,524 of record NC_058522.1, read on the forward strand.
TTTAACACCACACACACTCACTCACACTTGGTTTATGCGGAAACGCTGGACGTAGTTTAAGCAGCACCACCCAACTGTCCTTGACCATGGACATGGCTATTCGAATAGTTTGACACTCTGCAGAGGTAGTACGCTGGACCCACGAGAAACGGGAAACTTCCGTGTAATCCACGACTCGCGGTATATCACATATACCCGAGGTAAGTACCCGATCATCATCTTTCCCCTGACGATACTAGACAAAGAGGTCCACTCGATTGGTACCCAACGCATATGTTGTACGTCTTACGAGCACCGACTCTGGATTGTATCAACCATGCAGGGACCAACGGTGTGCTTCGAACTCATAATAATGGCATAGTCGTCCTACCTGGCACGACCCCATCACGAGAGTGACACCGATCACTCCCGCCACTAGTAATGTGGCTCTTTGCTAGCACCGACCAGAGTAATCACCAAAGCCCCGTCCCATAAAGGAGTATCGTCGTCGTACTGGTAAGGTTGGGACGGTCGACACATCTTAAATCTAATCCATTTCCGAAACCATACTCACACCAAAATCACCGGTGCATCACGTCACCAAAAGTGATCACCAACTCATCATCACCCTCGGGCATTCATGGCACCCGACGGGGTTTTCATAAAATCTTTATTTAACTCAACATTATGCTTGAGATAATATGCCTTAACATTACTTGTCAACATGGTAATATCATGACCCTCACGGGGTAGGGTCAAGCCCACATGTTGTACGTCTTACGAGCACTGACTCTGGACAGTCTCAACTATGCGGGGACCAACGGTGTGCCTGGAACTCATAATAATGGCATAGTCGTCCTACCTGGCACGACCCCATCACGAGAGTGACGACAATCACTCACGCCACTAGTAATGTGGCTCTTTGCTAGCACCGACCAGAGTAATCAACAAAGCCCCGTCCCATAAAGGGGTATCGTGGTCGTACTAGTAAGGTTGGGACGGTCGACACATCATAAATCTAATCCCATTTCTGAAACCATACTCACAGAAAACACTGGTGCATCACTTCACCAAAAGTGATCACCAACTCATCATCACCCTCGGGCATTAGTGGAACCCTACGGGGTTTTGATAAACTCTTTATTTAACTCATCATCATGCTCATGATAATATGCTCTATCTTTACTTGTCAACATGGTATTAACATGACCCTCAAGGGGTAGGGTCAAGCTCAGTGCAATGATCTTACTCTACTAGTCAACATGACAGTAGCATGATCCTAATAGATGGTAGGGTCAAGCTTATCATGCTTGTGCTCCGAGGAGCCATATGTATAACATCATTATCATGCAACTGCTTCGATGAAGCCTTCGGTACCATCACACCAATGATGAACCGGCACTGTGATCTCATGCAATGAAAAAGTACTTGCTATTCTAGCATGCATCAATGTATGTGCTCAAGTCATGGTCAACGGGCTTCTTGACTTGCTCACGTAAGTCCTCGGGGTCTTCGAGGTCTTCCGCTCCAACTCCGAATACTTCGTCTACCGTTAACTATCGTCGAAAACAACTATAGTAAGCCATATAGCAAGCAGAATAAAAGTGTTCTATAAATAGAAGTTTTATTTTTCTTGGACCTCTCCGGTCATAAGAAAAATACCTGAAGCTTCTCACAGGAGATTTGAATCATCAAGGATTTTTGAATAGGTGAAAGGAGCAATAGGTGGCCATTGAATAAGCCAACAGAAATCATTTTGTTAAAAATGAGTGGAGGCACCCATTTAACAGAGAATGATTTTAGAAATATTTAGGAAGTGGTTTCACTGGATTTGGAGATGGTATGAATATTCTAGAGATTTTACAATGAGGAATAAATAGCAATAGGAGCTATTTATTTATTGCAACAGAAGTAAGTCACACAAAAATGTTGACCAGGGTCCATTTGGAGTTGATTTGAATCTTCTAGTAATTTTGAAAGGTGGGATATTTTATATCCAGATTGGGATTTTGAATAAAACACCATAGAAAGTTGGGAGGGATAAATTTGCAAAGCACTTATTTGGATAGGCCTCATTTTTAGGATCCTGCAGAAATTTGAATCAATGAAATTGGAGTTAGTATGAATTTATGGTGGAATTTGTAAATTTAGCCAAATCTGAAAAAGGGGAAAAGGACTCAGCTTCAGGGTTATCTTACGCCCACGGCGTCAGATAGGCCCTCGGGCTGGCCCAGCAGCTCGGCCACAAGCGATGGATACACCGAAAGCGCATAGCCGTAAATACGCTTTCGGCAGGGGGAGGTGAACCGCGCTGAGTGCGCCTCCACTTATTCCGCGCGGGCCTGGCCTTGGCTCGCTGACAGGGGGCCCCGCATGCCAGGTCTTCTCCTTCCTCCTGCTCGCACGCAAGGGAGGCAGGGGGTAGACCGGCCGCGGGAGGAGCTCCCCCAGGTGGCTCTGGCCACCCCCCGGCGATGCGCCGGCCACCGGCGTGCTCGGGGGAGTTAGCCACCCCCGTTCCTCTATACCTGGTGTCTGCAGGGGAGAGCCGCAAAGTTGCCGGCGATGCGGCTGCAGAGAGATCGCCGGCCTACGCTGGTGCCGGTACCAGGGGCGAAGGGAGGGAGATGGAGGAGCTGGGGAGGAGGCCCGGCGACGAGGTGGTCCTCCGGAGGGGGCCCAGGGGCGAGGGGAGACCCCTGGCTATGCGTGCTCGCGCGGCGGCCTCTGGTGGCTTCGGTCATGGCTGCCGAAGGGAAAGGGGAGGAAGAGAAGGCTCGGGAGGAAGAAGGGGGGCTCGAGAGGGGTTCCAGGGAGAGAGTAGGAGGGTTGGAGGGAGCCATAGATGCTCGAGAGGCTCTAAGTGGGGGAGGAGGTGCCGAGATAGCTCGGGAGCTCTCGGTGCATGGTCGCCACGCATGCCTGAGGGGTCTTGGAGGCTAGCTGATGGTGGGGAATGGCCTGAATGGTCAAGATGATGCTCTGAGACATGCTGGGGCGACCTGCTGCTGCGGGACCCGAGCTAGGGAACAAGGAAATGGTGCAGAGCACCATTAGTGCAAGCTGACAGCGTGGTCACCATGGCAACCCGTGTCTACATGGTCCAAATGGCCAGTCAAACGTGTCTAGCACGTAGGGCACACCTGGAGCAAAGGAAGTCTGGAGTTTGGAAACTAGTGAAGGTGGTTTGAACTAGTTTTGACTGCTGCCAAGTTTCTAACAGCAAACTTAGAGCTGACAAAACTGGGTGTTAGGAGGGAAGCCTTGGGGAGAAATTATATCTGGCAGTGTTAACTATGCAAGAACTACAACACTGCCAAGTTTGAGCACAAGAAGTGAAGGTTAGCTTGTACTTGCTGTACAAAGCTACTTTTCAGCCAAAAATGAACTTGAGGAGGTGCTGCTCATTTTCTTCACATGAGCATGCCATATCTTGGTTCTAAATGAAGCCTTGGCATATATTAGATGCTCTGGAAAGAGTTGGGAGTGATAGCTTAAGCAGAAGAATGGGAAGAAGGGTAAAACAGTGCAGCCAAGGGTAAAAATGAGAGAAAGTTACAAAGGGTCCTTCTCCAATAATTGACCAGTGGCCATGGGAATGTTACTTGAGGTGAAATGTAACTATGTGAGGCTGTGGTAGAAATTTGGGCTCAAGGAATAAAGTGGAAGGGGCAAATGAAACCAAATTACTGAGTGCACACAAGGTGGTTGATATATGGTTGGACCACCAGATGAATTCCAATGTCTACGAAACTTAGCAGGGTCAAACTATAGATGAAAATAGGCTTGCACACAAAATTTGGGATTTTCTGGAGGAGTTTTTCAATGTAGACTTGAAAAACCCTAGAAATTGGCAGAAATGGGTTTCTTCTTAGACCCCTATTCAAATGAATTCCCACAAATCCAATATTTGGTGTAGGGGCATTATTTGAGCATTAAGGCATGTACAAATAGTTTAGGATAATTGGAGAAACTTTATAATGTAAAGTTTAGCAAAGTCAGAAATCAACACAGAGGGTTTTGAGGGTCTTAGGACAAGTTCCTATATTCTCCTTGGTGTACCACTTGGTGTGGATGCCTCATTGGAGTACTGGAACATGTCCACCAAATTTGAGCACAATTGGGAGACACTTCACAATGTAGAGTTGGTCAAATTTGATTCTGGACAGATAGGGTTTTAGAGTGATTAGGGGAGTCAAATCAACTTGGATTGGAATGAAACTTGGCAAGATCATCAAGAATATCATAGATGACATGCTAGAATTTTACTGGAATTTATTGAGAATATTTCTTATAGAAATATTCCAAAAGCTTGAAATAGGCAGGAATGGTTTTGGAGGGGTTTGCCCAATATTTTGAACATGACCATGTGTTGAAACTCATAAATATGCAATAAATATATCCACTGAGTTTCCCTAAATTTTCTGAAATATTTTGAAGGCAACAAAAATAACTTTCCTTCATAGGAGACCATTTGTGGCCTCATAGAAGGGCTTTTAAATAAAATAATAAAATAACTTTTAAAATCTTAATATGGTGGTGTTTGGAAGACACTTTGATAATGGGTTTTAAATAAAATAATTGATGCAAAAGAAATTCCCTAATTTGAGGGCTTGTAGTACAAACCTCATCTCAGGGGTTTGAAAGTTTAACTCAAAGAAAATGCTTTTTGGTGAATATAATATTTGGTAAAAATAGATATTTGTCCTAAACACATGGTATAATCATTAGGCAGGAGATCATGGAGTGAGGAAGTGATTAGAAGGATGACAAGAATTAATGGGGATCAATCACATGCAATTAAACAAACACGCTCACAATAGTCACTCCAAGCATCACAAGCATTCACAAAAAAATTTAATTGGTCCTAAATTTTGAAATAAGTCAATTAGTCAGGGAAGCCAAAAACAGGGTGTTACACACGACCTCTGCCATGATCTTGGGCGCTCCGGGCATCACCTCAGGTACCTCCGGCATGATGCCGAGCTCTGGATCGACATACTTTGCAGCATCTGCTGTACCCATGGCGGTGCGCGCCCGCTCATCAGCTTGCGCGTCCATGTCCCTCCGCTGTGCGGGGTCGTGCTTCCTCTTGGACCGCCTCTCTACACGCGACGGTGCCCGAGCGGAGTTGGTTGCCCTCTTCCCGGGGCGGTTCCGAGATCATGGTTGTTGCTCTTGTTCGTCCAGCCTGCCTGCACCGCCTCCGCTTCAGCCCAGGCGGCCCGGTCTTTGTCGGAGGCTTCCTCCCCCTTGCTGAACGGGAGGCCCTGCTCATCATATCCTGATGGGTGAGGCCCCCCTGCTAAAGAAGCAAGAACTTACAAAAGAAGAGGAAGGTGCAGCGGCTTGCCCAGGGACAACGACCACCGATTGTCGGCTGTGGCCGACCTGGCCGAGTCATTGCTTCTTCGAGCCGCCACCACGACCCATGTCCGGGGGTCCTCTCGCCGCATGCTTGGGAAAAGGGTTGGCAGCAATGGCTTGCTTCCCCTTCCTCCTCGCTCCTTCGCTATCCTTGGCCGACTCATGAACGGCTCAGTGCGGCCGTCTCACCGGCACGCTGGAGACGTCCTCCAGTTCCTCCAAATCTTCCACGACGACTGCACCTCATCATCAGTCCAGTTAAGCAACCCAGATGTGAGTAACTCACCAGCCGGATCAGTCCCCTCTAACTCGGCCACATCCTTGTTCTCCTCGGAACCTGTCGGATGTGGCACCACCTTGACGAACTCCTCGATTTCTTCGGGGTCCGACATGTCCAAGTGAGCAGGCGACTGGCGAGGTGTAGCCGGCATCCGAATATTATTATGGCACGACCTACCTTCGGGGCCGGATGATCCCGATGATAAGGAGCCTTGCCCCATTGCCATGTGCCGCACTAGTCCATAGAGGCGGTGGAGATCTGATTCACTAGCTCCGCCACTCTCCCAGGTTGTAGCTCTTTCATCGAGAGCCGGCATGGGTCCTGTCGGTCGCTCATCTAACAGATCAGATGCGGTTGGCGCTGCAATGGTAGAATCCGGCGCGCACTATGGCGGCAAGGAGATCCGCTTCCTTGAGGCCTTCCACCTTGAGAAGCTCCAGTCGGGTACAGATCAACTTCACCTCCCCGGTCGGCTTCGGTAGGGTGCTCTTCCAGTTCAGCTTCGCAGATGGCGGCGTGAGGACGAAGTGCACCAGATTGATGTGGTCATTCTTAGGGTCGATGTTGTTCATGTAGAAGAATCCCTTCTGTCTCTTCTTCATCGAGTCCTGAAACGGGAGCTTCGGGAAGCCGGATGCGGTCCTTTGATGGACAAGGGACACGCCGCAGTCAGTCATCTGCTTGTTGCCGTTGGTTCCGCCTGGCACCCACTGTTCTTTGAGGTAGAACAGCCGACAACACATATCCAAACCCGACTCAACTCCTAGGAAACCCTCGCAAAGGGTGACGTAGGCGCAAACTACAGCACGACGTTTGCAGCGAGATGGTGTGGCTGCAGCCCAAAGTGCGTCAAGAAGCCGGACAAGAAGATGATCGCCGGCAACCCGAACTCGCGAGCGAAGTGTTCTACAAACAACACCGCCTTGCCGGCCTCTAGGGCCGGAGAGCCTTCTCACACGGGGACGCGCGCAGTGCGACATCCACCGGAGGCAGCATGCTGCAATGGCGGAGGATCTCGATGTGCTCCGCATCCACAATGCTACCTTCCCAGGTGCCCCGGGTGTGGGGACCCCGACTAGCAAGTCGAGTTCGCCGTGCCCAGTGACCCCAAGGATCAATGTTCACTGAACACAGATACTGAATAATAGAGTCTTAAATCCAAGTACCGAATTTATTACATCGAACGACACGAAGGTCGGGTTCAAGAGCAAGACCTCAGCCAAATTAAACGGATACATCGAGTAGCGGAAACTCGTAAGGGCTAAGCGGTGCCCATGCCATCAAGCCTACACCGACAGGCATTCTGACTTGGAAGCGTCCTAGATCGCGGGTTCGTCTCCGACGGCATACTCATCGCCAAACTCCGGTCCTTCCATGTCTGGTCAATAACATAACCAGTGGCAAGCCAATGAGTACTTTGGATGTACTCGCAAACATCCCATGATATGAATATATATGGTAAGGAATAACAGTAACAGTTATCTTTAGTGGAATGCAATGTGGTGGCATGATGAGGTATGTGCAACAAGTTAAAGAATTACTTTTAAAGAACAGGTTACAGATATTGACATATCTGTCAAGGGTTGAACACACCGGGTTCACCCTGTATGCCAAGTCATCGGACTTGTCATATCCTCAAGGTATTAACGAGGGCTAAACCATCCGGGTTTACCCTATATGTCAAGTCACCGAACTTGATCGTATTGTTGTGGTTATCATAACAACACCTTTTTAAGAACACGCACACACACCTTGTTTATGCGGAAACACATGACGTAGTTTAAGCAGCACCACCCAACTATCCTTGATCATGGACACGACTATTCGAATAGTTTACACTCTAAAGAGGTAGTACGCTGGACCCACGAGAAACGGGAAACTTCCATGTCATCCACGACTCGTGGTATATCACATATACCCGAGGTAAGTAACCGATCATCATCTTTCCCCTGACGATACTAGACAAAGAGGTCCACTCGATTGGTACCCAGCCCACATGTTGTACGTCTTACGAGCATCGACTCTGGACTATATCAACCATGCCGGGACCAACGGTGTGCCTAGAACTCATAATAATGGCATAGTCGTCCTACCTGGCACGACCCCATCACGAGAGTGACACCGATCACTCCCGCCACTAGTAATGTGGCTCTTTGCTAGCACCGACCAGAGTAATCAACAAAGCCCCGTCCCATAAAGGTGTATCGTGGTCGTACTGGTAAGGTTGGGACGGTCGACACATCATAAATCTAATCCATTTCCGAAACCATACTCACACCAAAATCACCGATGCATCACTTCACCAAAAGTGATCACCAACTCATCATCACCCTCGGGCATTAATGGCACCCGACGGGGTTTTCATAAACTCTTTATTTAACTCAACATTATGCTTGACATAATATGCCTTAACATTACTTGTCAACATGGTAATATCATGACCCTCACGGGGTAGGGTCAAGCTCAATGCAGTGATTATACTTTACTAGTCAACATGACATTAGCATGATCCTCGTAGATGGTAGGGTCAGCTCATCATGTATGTGCTCCGAGGAGCGATGTGAGTATCATTATCAACATGCAAATGCTTCGAAGAAGCCTTCGGTACCATCACATCAATGATGATCCGGCATCATGATCGCATGCAACGGAAAATACTTGCTATACTAGCATGCATCATTCTATATACATAAGTAATGGCAAAAGGGCTGCTTGCCTTGGTTAGCTAGGTATCCGGGGTCTTCGAAGTCTTCTGCTCCGGATCCTTCATCACTCGGTAACTCTACCGCCGAGAAAGGAATAAATAAATGCTAGCTCTCACTAAAACAGCTCACAAAGTGCTTTTAAAAATGTTGCAAGGCTTAAATAAATTCAGTTTATTATTTTGAAAAAGGTTTCCTATAGTTTTATTAGCTAAGCATATTTATTTAAAAGCAAAGAGAAGCAAACAAGTGCTTTTCAATATCATTTTATTATATCAAAATAGTTTCTGCTTTTGATAAATGTCAACTATTACAGAATCAAATACTACTCATTTTTAGAAAATTACTGGTGGAAGAATTATATTTTTCTACTGGCTAAATATTTTTATAAAAATCATTTAGTTTGCTGGATTAAAACAAAAGAAAAAGGCCAGGGGTTGGATCCAGTCGGCCCAGCCAGCAGGCCGGGCCACCAGGCGCGCGTGTGCCAGGTTCAAACCTGACCTACAGGCCCGTGGGGTCAGCGTCAGCTGCTGCGCGCGCTGGCTGCCCCAGGACACCGATAGGTGGGCTCCACCTGTCGGGTCCTTCTCCTACCTCCAGCCAGAGAGGTGGAGATGGACGCCGGCGAGGCTGCCATTGTCCTCAGGCCAAGCTAGGAACGGGAACGGGTCCCTCCTGCCTCCGCCTACCTGCTCGTGGTCGGGACGTCACCGGAGGTGGTCTGGGTCGCCGGCGACGAGGTGCTCATGGCGGAATGGTTTCGGGTTGGCGCTGAACTAGGGGCTAGGGGTATGGATTCGCTCGGGGAAGATAGGGGAAATGTTCCTGGTGTCAAGGGGAGTGTAATGGGAGGTCGTGCAGCGCTGGAGCCGACGTGTAGCCGGAGATCGACCGGAGCTCCGAGGCGGAGGGGCCTCGGTCGATCTCGAGCACCGGAGCTCTGCGAGCTTGATTGGACGGCTAGGGAGTGTCTACTAGTTGTGCTGAAGCTGCATGGAGGGTGCTGGAGTGCCGGGGGGACCTATTTATAGGCCAACGACGGTGACCCGACTCGGGCGCGCCGGTGATTCACCGTGGCGCGCGTGCGAGCATAGTGAGGTGCTGGCCGCGAAACCACGGGTTCGGGACGTGGTTTAGGAGCTCCTGGTGCAACGGCCGCAGAGGGAAAGCCAGTGGGGTCGAGCCGCAGCGACCGTGCATGCTCGGCCGCGTCGGGCGCGCACGGGCACGCGTCGCCTGAGCTCTTGCGCGAGGGGGAGAGGGTCCCCGGGGTAGCTTTCCACTGAATGGTTGTCGGGGGAGCGTTTGGACATAACTGGGGAAGTTGGACCGACCGGAGCGTCGGCCCCTTGCTGGTGGCTCTCTGCAGTGCGCCCAGAGCGCAGTTTTGGCATGCAACGGCATGTTGGCTCGCTCTGGGGCACTTGGTACGTGTCTTCCATTTCCTGGGCGTTGCTGGGAGTGAGCCTAGCCGTTGTGGCTTAGTGGGAGATCGAGCTGGTCAAGGGAGCAAGGAACACTAGTGTTGCCAGTACTATCCTGCAGCTCAAATTGGAGTTCTTGTCACTTGTGCTAGGAGTTGGGGAGGGCTGATTGACTGGGTGCTCAGGATGTTCTGGTGCTCTAACCCACCAAGTTTGGGGCCTTGTCATTGGAAAAACAATGGCTAGGAGGGTTTTTACCTTCCTGTTAGTAGGTGTTCGATAGTGACTTGGGGTGCTTCCAATCCACCACTGTAAATGAGACTTAACAGGTTTGGTCTTGGGGTAAAAACATGGGGTTCCACCAAATCTGATCTCCATTGAACAAGTTTGGTTTTGTAAACTTGAAAATGTCTCAAAATGACCAGTACTGTCCTTTACAACGGAAGTGTAGCCAAACAGAGTCTCACAAATCTCATCTTTGGTGTGGAGTCCTCATTTGGGGTGTTAAACACCTCTGCAAAGTTTCACCTCTATTGTAGAAACTTTGCAATGTAGAGTTGTTCCAACTCTACTCTGGACAGAGAGGGTTTTGGGCTCTTTAGGTGCACTTCCCTACCTTGGATCAAGGTGAGATTTTAGTTGAACACCGAATATGGTTTGGGAGGGCTCCTGTAATTTTATGGGATTTTATTGAGATAATTTCCTTTAGAAACATCTCAAAAAGCTAAAACAGACATAAATGATTTTCAGGGTTTTACTCAAATAATATTAATATAAACTATGTTGGAAATCTTATATATGGAAAATATATGTCCTTCTGAGCATCCATGAATTTACTCAGAATTTTCTAAGGCAGGAAAGCAATTTTCCTTGTTGGAATATCATTACTGCCTTAGAAACAGACATAGATATAAAATAGGAAAATAATATTTTAAATCACCAATTTATGTTTTCAATGAATGAAAATAATATTTGCATCAGATCACCAACTTTGGTTGGAAGTGCCACTTGGCATCACGAGCTAGTAGTGTATCCCAACATGATGAAGGTGATCTTGATATAAAGAAGAAATGGTTTTTGAAGAGAGCAAAGTAATAAGTTTTCATAGGTTTAAGTCATCAAACAAACAAGCACACACTCAAACAAGGGTTCACATTGCACTCACAACATTATTTGAAAAAGTTTTAACAAGCTCTGATTTTTGCAACATAGAATACTTGGGGTGAAAAATAGGGTGTGACAGACCTATCCCTCTTACAAGAATCTCGTCCCCGACATTCCTAAGCTAAGCGTTAAACAGCTCACGAAATTGTGATCGGAGATAGTCTTCACGTTCCCATGTGGCTTCTGCTTTGGTATGGTTGCTCCACTGAACCTTGAAAAACTTGATGGTGCGGCTTCTGGTGCAATGCTCGTCTTCATCCAAAATGCGGATCGGTCTCTCGCGGTAGGTAAGATCCGGTTGAAGGTCAATAGCTTGGTGATCAATGTCCTTGTAAAGATCGGGACGGTTCGGCACTTGCAAGCACTTCCGGAGCTGTGACACGTGGAACACGTTGTGCACACCCGAAAGCTCAGGAGGTAGCTCCAACTGATAAGCTACTTCCCCGCGCCTTGCCGTGATCTTGAAGGGTCCAATGAACCTTGGAGCTAGCCTCCCTTTGACGTGGAAACGCTTGGTCCCCTTGAGAGGCGTGACTCGCAAGTAAACCTGGTCTCCGGGAACAAACTCCATGTTTCTGCGGCGAGGGTCTTCATAGCTCTTCTGCCTTGACTTAGCTGCCTCCAAGTTCTCTCGGACAAGCTGAACCTTGTCCCCTGTTTCCTGTAGTGCCTTTGGTCCGAAAACTAGTCCTTCACCGGTTTCAGACCAATTGAGCAGGGTGCGGCATTTCCGCCCATATAATGCGTCGAATGGGGCCATCTGAAGACTGGACTGGTAGTTGTTGTTGTAAGAGAACTCAGCAAAGGGTACGCAGTCTTCCCACTTGGCACCATGGCGAAATACCAAGCGCGGAGCATGTCCTCAAGTATCTGGTTTACCCTCTCGGTCTGTCCGCCCGTTTGCGGGTGGAAAGCCGTACTGAAGGAGAGTTTGGTTCCGAGAGCTTCTTGAAACTTCTTCCAGAATCTTGAGGTGAATTGCGTGCCGCGGTCGGACACGATCTCTTTGGGAACTCCATGGAGACTCACCACTCGGTGAATGTACAGACTGGCCAGTTGGCTGCCATCGTAAGTGGTGTTAACGGGGATGAAATGGGCCACCTTGGTCAAATGATCAGCTATGACCCAAATGGAGTTATGACCCTTATTCGACCGGGGCAACCCGGTGATGAACTCCATGCCGACTTTATCCCATTTCCATTCCGGCAATTGAAGAGGTTGCAGTAATCCAGCGGGTCGCTGGTATTCAGCCTTGACTCGCTGACATACATCGCATTTAGCGACATAGGTGCTAATTTCCCTCTTCATGCCATGCCACCAGAATCGTTCTCGGATGTCTTGGTACATCTTGGTACCACCTGGAAGGATAGAGTACGGTGTGTCATGTGCCTCTTGCAGGATCAAGTCCTTAAGTTCGGCCTTGTTGGGTACGCATAAGTGCTTCCCGTACCACAGTACTCCTTGCTCATCAATCGAGAATCCTCGGGCTTTGCCTTCTCGCACCTTCCTCTTGAGGCCTTCGATACTCTTGTGCCCCTTCTGGGCTTTCTTGATGTCGTCAGCCAGAGTAGGCTTGACTTCGAGGTTGGCCAAGTACCCTGGTTCGAGTATCTCAAGTCCTAAGCCCTCCATCTCTTCGCACAAGACGGGTATCCTTTCCTTGAGTGTGACGTTCAAGGAGCCTGCCTTCCGGCTCAAGGCATCGGCTACCACATTCGCCTTGCCGGGATGGTACTGAATGTTGAGGTCGTAATCCTTGATTAACTCAAGCCATCTCCGTTGTCTCATATTCAGCTCCCTCTGGGTGAAGATATATTTCAGTCTTTTGTGGTCTGTATATATCTTGCATCGCTTTCCCCGAAGGTAATGTCGCCACGTCTTCAGAGCATGCACTACAGTTGCTAGCTCGAGATCATGGGTGGCGTAGTTCTCCTCATGCGGTCGCAGTTGCCGTGACAAGTACGCCACGACCCTGCCATCTTGCATCAGGACTCCACCAAGCCCGGTCCCAGAGGCATCACAATATATCACGAATTGCTTGTTGATGTCTGGGGTAGCCAACATCGGGCGGTAGTTATCCTCTTCTTCAATTCCTGGAAGCTTGCTTCACACGCCGGTGTCCACTCAAAGTTCCGGCCTTTCTTAAAGAGCTGAGTCATAGGTCGAGCGACGCTGGAGAATCCTTCGACAAACTTGCGGTAGTACCCCGCGAGTCTGAGGAAACTCCTGACATCCTTCACGTCCTTTGGTGATTCCCAGTTGGTCACTGTAGTAATCTTGGACTGATCTACGGCCAAACCGCGTGCTTTCAGGGTATGACCCAGAAATCAAACTTCGTTCAGCCAGAAATGACACTTGCTGAATTTGGCATAAAGTTGGTGCTCTCTAAGCTTTCCCAGAACTAGCCTCAGGTGTTTCTCATGCTCTTCTTCGGACTTGGAGAAGATTAGTATGTCATCGATGAACACGACGACAAACTTGTCCAAATATTCCATGAAGACCTTTTTCATGAGGTACATGAAGTAGGCTGGGGCATTTGTCAAACCGAAGGGCATGACAGTGCATTCATATAGACCGTACCGGCTCACGAATGCAGTCTTGGGTATATCTTCGGGTCGAATCTTTAACTAGTAGTATCCCAATCGAAGATCGATCTTGGAAAATACCCTGGCCCCGTTTAACTGGTCAAAGAGGTCTTCGATCTTGGGGAGCGGGTACTTGATCTTAATTGTGACTTCATTAAGGGAACGGTAGTCGACGCAGAGTTGAATGGTACCATTCTTCTTTGAATCAATAGAACAGGTGATCCCCAAGGTGACCCACTCGGACGGATGAACCCTTTCCTGAGTTGCTCATCCAGCTGCTTCTTCAGCTCTGCCAACTCTTCGGAACCCATCCTGTAAGGCTTTTTATCAATAGGTCTTGATCCGGGCATGAGCTCAGTGATGAACTCAATGTCTCGGTCAGGAGGCATTCCGGGTAGCTCGTCAGGAAAGACGTCCGGGTACTCACAGACTATAGGCACTCGATCAAGCTCTACCTCTGATAGACTGTTGACTGGAGGTGCGTGAGCCGATACTGGCTCGGAGACGAACTTGACCTTGACCCCTTGGTTTCTTATCATGGTGATGGCCCTGTTGGCACAGTCCAAAAGACTCTGGTGCTTGGCCAACCAATCCATGCCGAGGATTACTTCTACACCTTGCGATTTAAGCACAATGAGGTCTGCCAAGAAACTCGTCCCATTGATAACTATCTCGACCCTTCTACACCCTAGGTTGGTCCTCAATACTACTCCCGGGGTTTGGGTTGCCATCCGCCCGCGGAGTAAAGTGGGTTTTAAACCGCACTTTTCCGTAAACCCTTGAGTAACAAAATAATGTGAGGCACCACAATCAAACAACTCTGTTGCTGGAGTTGAGTTGACGAGGAACGTACCCAGAATGTAGTCTGGGTCTTCCTGTGCTTCTTTTGCAGTGATGTGATTGATCCGGCCCCTACCATTTAACTGTTGGTTGCGGAGGGCCTGGTTCCTTCCTGGTGCACCTTGACCGGGGTTGGGTGCATTGGGAGGCGGTGCGTCGGTCTACTTGTTGGGGCACTGCCTGGAATAGTGCCTAGTCTGACAACAGCCAAAGTAGGTGACTTGCCCCGGAGGGTTGGTCTTGACTCCACCGTGGTTCGGCGGGTTGACTACTGGCTTGGCATGCTGCTGAGGCTGATTATTCAGGTGGAACACTGTATACTTGTACTGCTCCTGCTGAAAGTTGGGTCTTGCAGGTGCTGACTGCCATGGTCTTGGTATTGCGTTACCGGGTCCTCCACTGCCTATCAGTTTGCGCTTGCGGGTGTCGTCCATTGCACGACGCTCGTCTTCCAGCATAAGCGCCTTGTTAACCAGCTCGCTGAAAGACTGGCAGTCGCAAACCACCAGCTGGTATTGCAGGGACTGCTGTAACCCTTCCATGAAGCGTTCCACCTTAGCGGCCTCAGTGTTATCTTCAGGCGCGAACCTCGACAAGAGGTTACACTTCTACAGGTACTCCTTTACGGTTCCACTGCCCTGCCTCAAGGCTCGTAATTCCCGCTTCTTAATGGTCATCAGTCCAGGTGGAATGTGAGCCGCGCGAAATCCTTCCTTGAACATCTCCCACGTGATGACTTGCCCTGCTCGCATGATCTGGAATCCATCCCACCATGCCCTGGCGGTGCCTCCGAGACAGTGAGAAGCATAAAGGACCTTCTCATGATCATCGGTGCACTTGACCAGCGCAAGGAGGTCTTCAATGGTGCGAATCCAGTCATTGGCACCCAGGGGTTCAGTCGACTCCGTGAATATGGGGGGCGTAGTCCGCATGAACTCAGAAAGAGTAGAGCGACCACCGCCATTCCCATTCCGCGGCGGGTTGTCCACCAGGACTTGAGTCATCTGCTGGATAGCGGCATTGCTGGCTTGACGCTCCTCCCGAAGAGCTTGAAGGAACTGAGCCATCGTCAA
Source organism: Hordeum vulgare subsp. vulgare (assembly GCF_904849725.1). Taxonomy (NCBI): domain Eukaryota; kingdom Viridiplantae; phylum Streptophyta; class Magnoliopsida; order Poales; family Poaceae; genus Hordeum; species Hordeum vulgare. Next base: position 120,785,941 of record NC_058522.1, read on the forward strand.
GTTCTCAGGAGGAGGTGGTGGCGAAGGTCTCTAGGCTGCTCATGGTGACCTCCAGCGTGAGCTTCTCCTTCGGTTCCCTGCGGCGTCCCTGAGGAGCCGGCGCCGGGGTTGCCGAAGGTGCTCTTGCGGGTTGCGTTCACCATCCTATCATAGAAACAGACAGGTCAAAATACCACCTTGCTCGGGAATACAAGGACTCGTTCCTAGTAAGAGGGTGTCCAGTACGTGCATGTGCCATGTCTTTAAAACCAAAGTTTTTGACAAACTGGAAATTGCATTCATGACATCTAGGTGATATAGTCACTTAGAGGCTGCCTAAGGCAATAGATGACTTACATCAAGCACACATACGCAAATTAAAACGGATACATGGATGCCCTATGCTCGGGGTACTCCGATTTGCCTATGCTAAAACCTACGCGGCGGACTGCTCGGTCTCAAAGGCAGACTCAACAGGATCCTCATCTTCATCAACATCTTCTTCCTTTACAGGAGTGGAAGAAAGAATCCGCACATCACGGCGTCTCTTGGGCGAGGCGGCGAAGATCTCAGTGTACTCTTCCGCTGTCAGGCGGCGACTCCGAAGTGGGACTGCCTGGATGGGTAACACACCACCCCTAGTGGCAACAGTTGCCCTCCCTTCAGGTGCGCCTGCCTTCCTTACGTTGCGGTTCTGCATCTTCTCAGTGTGGAGCAGGCCTTTGACTAGGTGCAGCTCTTGGCGAAGCTTGACTGATTCCTTAACCAAGAAGTGTGTGAAGGTGTTCGACGAGAGACTGAAGTAGGTCTGAAACTTTAATGGCATTCCATCCTCCGTGGCTGGGGTGAGTGTCCAACTCCCATCCACTCCTTCCTTAATGAAAGGTAGGTGACGAGTGACAGGCTCATTAGCCATCTCAGGGAGGATGCTGCGGACTTGCACGAGCGCCTCTCGTGCAGCCGTCTCCACTGCCAACATCAGCTCTCCCATCTGCGGTCCTTGGAAGAACCAACTAGACGGGGAGTCATTAGCCTTCACTATCACATCCACATGATATTCCTTGGTGTCGGCGTTGACGCAGTGCTCGTGGTAGAGGAAGATGGGCGTGCGTCGTACGTGGCACTTCTCGAGACAATCCACCAGAAGTAGTGGAAAGCCGGTCTCCAGAAGCGTCTCAGGTACAACAGCCATCTACAAGGCATAGGAGAGAAGTCAGAAGGTTGTATGTGCAAGAGTCTTGTGCAAGGCTGGTGTTCTAATGTTCTCGGTTAACGTCCATGCAATCTAAGGCTTCCTATAGTCAGGATGGCTCTGATACCAGTTCTGTGGGGACCCCGACTAGCAAGTCGAGTTCGCCGTGCCTAGTGACCCCAAGGATCAATATTCACTGAACACAGATACTGAATAATAGAGTCTTACATCCAAGTACCGAATTTATTACATCGAACGACCCAAAGGTCGGGTTCAAGAGCAAGGCCTAAGCCAAATTAAAAGGATACATCGAGTAGCGGAAACTCGTAAGGGCTAAGCGGTGCCCATCCATCAAGCCTACACCGATAGGCATTCTGACTTGGAAGCGTCCTAGATCGCGGGTTCGTCTCTGACGGCGTACTCATCACCAAACTCCGGGCCTTCCATGTCTGGTCAATAACATAACCAGTGGCAAGCCTATGAGTACTTTGAATGTACTCGCAAACAGCCCATGATATGAATATATATGGTATGAAATAACAGTAACAATTATCTTTAGTGGAATGCAATGTGGTGGCATGATCAGGTATGTGCAACAACTTAAAGAATTACTTTTAAAGAACACGTTACAGATATTGACATATCTGTCAAGGGTTGAACACACCGGGTTCACCCTGTATGCCAAGTCATCAGACTTGTCATATCCTTAAGGTATTAACGAGGGCTAAACCATCCGGGTTTACCCTATATGTCAAGTCACCGAACTTGATTATACTGTTGTGGTCATCATAACAACACCTTTTTAACACCACGCACACACACTTGGCTTATGCGGAAACACAGGACGTAGTTTAAGCAGTACCACCCAACTGTCCTTGACCGTGGACACGGCTATTCAAATAGTTTACACTCTGCAGAGGTAGTACGCTGGACCCACGAGAAACGGGAAACTTCCGTGTCATCCACGACTCGCGGTATATCACATATACCCGAGGTAAGTACCCGATCATCATCTTTCCCCTGACGATACTAGACAAAGAGGTCCACTCGATTGGTACCCAACCCATATGTTGTACGTCTTACGAGCACTGACTCTGGATTGTATCAACCATGCAGGGACCAACGGTGTGCTTGGAACTCATAATAATGGCATAGTCGTCCTACCTGGCACGACCCCATCACGAGAGTGACACCGATCACTCCCGCCACTAGTAATGTGGCTCTTTGCTAGCACCGACCAGAGTAATCAACAAAGCCCCGTCCCATAAAGGGGTATCGTAGTCGTACTGGTAAGGTTGGGACGGTCGACACATCTTAAATCTAATCCATTTCCGAAACCATACTCACACCAAAATCACCGGTGCATCACTTCACCAAAAGTGATCACCAACTCATCATCACCCTCGGGCATTCATGGCACCCGACGGGGTTTTCATAAAATCTTTATTTAACTCAACATTATGCTTGAGATAATATGCCTTAACATTACTTGTCAACATGGTAATATCATGACCCTCCCGGGGTAGGGTCAAGCTCAATGCAGTGATTATACATTACTAGTCAACATGACATTAGCATGATCCTCGTAGATGGTAGGGTCAGCTCATCATGTATGTGCTCCGAGGAGCCATGTGAGTATCATTATCAACATGCAAATGCTTCGAAGAAGCCTTCGGTACCATCACATCAATGATGAACCGGCATCGTGATCGCATGCAACGAAAACTACTTGCTATACTAGCATGCATCATTTTATATACTTAAGTCATGGCAAAAGGGTTGCTTGCCTTGGTCAGCTAGGTATCCGGTGTCTTCGAGGTCTTCCGCTCCGGATCCTCCGTCACTCGGTAACTCTACCATCGAGGAAGGAATAAATAAATACTAGCTATCACTAAAACAGCTCACAAAGTGCTTTTAAAAATGTTGCAAGGCTTAAATAAATTCATTTTATTATTTTGAAAAAGGTTTCCTATAGTTTTATTAGCTAAGCATATTTATTTAAAAGCAAACAGAAGGAAACAAGTGCTTTTTAATATCATTTCACTATATCAAAATAGTTTCTGTTTTTGATAAATGTCAACTATTACAGAATCAAATACTACTCATTCTTAGAAAATTACTGGTGGAAGAATTATATTTTTCTACTGGCTAAATGTTTTTATAGAAAAAGGTCAGGGGTTGGATCAAGTCGGCCCAGCCAGTAGGCCTGGCCAGTAGGCGCGCGCGGGCCACGTTCAAACCTGACCTGCGGGCCCCTAGGGTCAGCGCCAGCGGCTGCGCGCGCTCGCTGCCCCAGGACACCGACAGGTGGGCTCCACCTGTCGGGTCCTTCTCCTACCTCCAGCCAGAGAGGTGGAGATGGACGTCGGCGAGGCTGCCGGTGTCCTCAGGCCAAGCTAGGAACGGGAATGGGTCCCTCGTGCCTTCGCCTACCTGCTCATGGTCGGGACGTCACCGGAGGTGGTCCGGGTCGCCGGCGACGAGGTGCTCGTGGCAGAAGGATTTCGGGTTGGCGTTGAACCAGGGGCTAGGGGTATGGATTCGCTCGGGAAAGTTAGGGGAAATGTTCCTGGTGTCAAGGGGAGTGTAATGGGAGGTCGGGCAGCGCAGGAGTCGACGTGTAGCCGGAGATCGACCGGAGCTCCGAGGCGGAGGTGCCTCGGTCGATCTCGAGCACCGGGGCTCTGCGAGCTCGATTGGGCGGCTAGGGAGTGTCTACTAGTTGTGCTGAAGTTGCTTGGAGGGTGCTGGAGTGCCGGGGGGACCTATTTATCGGCCAACGACGGTGACCCGACTCGGGCGCGCCAGTGACTCACCGTGGCGCGCGGGCGAGCACAGTGAGCTGCTGGCCGCAAAACCATGGGTTCGGGACGTGGTTTAGGACCTCCTCGTGCAATGGTCGTAGAGGGAAAGCGAGTGGGGTCGAGCCGCAGCGACCGTGCATGCTCGGCCGCGTCGGGCGCGCACGGGCACGCGTCGGCTGAGCTCTTGCACGAGGGGAGAGGGTCCCTGGGGTAGCTTTGCACTGAATGGTTGTCGGGGGAGCGTTTGGACATAACTAGGGAAGTTGGGACCGGCCGGAGCGTCGGCCCCTTGCTGGTGGCTCTCTGCAGCGCGCCCAGAGCGCAGTTTTGGAATGCCACGACAGGCTGGCTCACTCTGGGGCACTTGGGACGTGTCTTCCATGTCCTGGGCGTTGCTAGGAGTGAGCCTAGCCGTTGTGGCTTAGTGGGAGCTCGAGCTGGTCAAGGGAGCAAGGAACACTAGTGTTGCCAGTACTGTCCTGCAGCTCAAATTGGAGTTCTTGTCACTTGTGCTTGGAGTTGGGGAGGGGCTGATTGACTGGGTGCTCAGGGTGTTCTGGTGCTCTAACCCACCAAGTTTGGGTCATTGACATTGGGTAAAACAGTGGCTAGGACGGTTTTTACCTTCCTGTCAGTAGGTGTTCGAGAGTGACATGGGGTGCTTCCACTCCACCACTGTAAATGAAACTTAACAGGTTTGGTCTTGGGGTAAAAACATGGGGTTCCACCAAATCTGAGCTCCATTGAAGAAGTTTGGCTTTGTAAACTTGAAAATGTCTCAAAATGACCAGTACTATCCTTTACAAAGGAAGTGTGGCCAAACAGAGTCCCACAAATCTCATCTTTGTTGTGGAGTCCTTATTTGGGGTGTTAAACACCTCTGCAAAGTTTCAGCTCTATTGGAGAAACATTGCAATGTAGAGTTGTTCCAACTCTACGCTGGACAGAGAAGGTTTTGGGCTCTTTAGGTGCACTTCCCCACCTTGGATCAAGGTGAGATTTTAGGTGAGCACCTAATATGGTTTGGGAGGGCTCCTGTAATTTTATGCGATTTTATTGAGATAATTTCCTTTAGAAACATCTCAAAAAGCTAAAACAGACAGAAATGGTTTTCAGGGTTTTACTCAAACAATATTAATATAAAGTAGGGTCGGAAATCTTATATATGGAAATATATGTCCTTCTGAGCTTCCATGAATTTACTCATAATTTTCTAAGGCAGGAAAGGAATTTTCCTTGTGGGAATATCATTACTGGCCTTAGAAACAGACATAGATATAAAATAGGAAAATAATATTTTAAATCACCAATTTATGTTTTTAATGAATGAAAATAATATTTGGATGAGATCACCAACTTTGGTTGGAAGTGCCACTTGGCATCATGAGCTAGTAGTGTATCCCAACATGATGAAGGTGATCTTGATATAAAGAAGAAATGGTTTTTGAAGAGAGCAAAGTAACAAGTTTTCACAACATTATTTGAAAAAAATTTAACATGCTATGATTTTTGCAACATAGAATACATGGGGTGAAAAACAGGGTGTGACACCGGGCCTTCGTCGCTTTGGCGGCGGCTCGGGACATGGTGTTGAGCGCAGCGAATGGCGTAGGAGCGCCGAGCTTCGATGGCGAGTGGCAGCAAGCACGCGACCGGAATCGTTCCCTCGCTCACGCACACATTTTGGGAGTGGAGGGGCGTAAGATGATATGGAGCAGGGGACGAATGGTCAGTTCGGCCTCCCCGTCTGCCCATTTAAACCCCGAGCTGGACAGCAGGCAAGGCGATCTGGTGTGTGCAATCCCCATCTCCACCACGCCTCACGGAGGCGTTAAGGCGCCTCGGGACGCCAACCGTCGCCCCGTATCTACGGAAGATCCTTGCGCGCGGGCCAAGGACGCGGCCGGGGCGGGCCCCATCGTGTAGGCCTGGTCTTGTTGCTCGCGTGGGCTGTGAGGGCGCAACTCCCGGGGCCAGCCTGCCGTCGGCCTGGCCATCTCCAACCCACGGGCCCCAAATGCTCGTGGGAGCGACCTCCAAGCCGGCAAGGGCCACAGTGCATGTCGGCGGGCCTCCCCTCCTTCGGGCACTACTGACGGGGGGATAACCCTGAGGTAGGCTTACGAGGCCTGCTCCACAATGTTTCGGTGTAGATTGGGGCGAAAGCCTCCTTGCATATCGGCTCCCCCTGGCCGCCTACGCACCCTGTGCTGGCTAGGGGCATCGCCATCTACTCTATGGCCGAATGGCTAGCCGCCAACCAGCTGGGGAGCACCTGTTGCATCATCTCCTCTGGTGCGACGAAGGCCTTCGCTTAAAGGCGAAGGCATGTTAGCTCGGGTACGATGGAGTGGGATACGCGTGGTTACAGTTGTGGCGGCCGTACCTCTGACCGGTGCCGGCTGCGACCCGTCAACCGTGTACGGTGTTCGCCCGCCGCAACTCACTCCATTACCTAGCCCGACGTGGCTATAGTGAAGGCGGCCGTATCACTGACCATTGCCAGATTCCGCTAGACGACAGCCACAGTGCCACCCGTGCTCCTCATGAGGGGCATGCACCGATCCATTGGACAGTCGGCGGGTCCTAGAGCCTGATGGGACCCTACAGCCGGCGGGCCCCGCCAGTGACAAGACTGCTCAACGGCAGACCCACTAACTAGCCGAAGAGGCTGGCACTCGGAACCCATCTTGTACCTTATATTCTTATTGTAGGTCGGGCGGTTCATCTATAAAACCCCCTGGCCTTCCTCCATGCATAGGGTCGGTTGATCTTACACACACACAAACACACACTCATACAGGAGAGGTAGACTGCAAGACGGCTACTCCTTCTTACTCCTCCGACGAAAAGCTCAAGGCGCATCTTGTAGCTCCACTGGTTGATCAAGCATTCCGACAAGACTAGGGGTGTTACCTCCTAGGAAGGGCCCCAAACCTGGGTACATCATTCATCTTGCATCTCTAGTTACCAATCTCATTCCCGAAGCCCACCGGTGACCATTCGGCCCCAACCACTCTCGATAAGACTACACATGGCATCTATCGTGAGACAATGACGACAACCTATGAATTAGTTAATGCAAGTCAACTTCACGTTAACAACCACTGGTTTCGACTAAACACCGCAGAAATCCGATCTACAGGAAGAAGTACAAACTAGAGGAGAGGGTAGCATGTGGCAGAAATTTTGTCTTAATAACACTCAGACCACTAGTATATACAGGAGGAGTTAGGAGGTAGCCTTGCCCACCAAGTGAAACCCCTTCGCGTGGGCCGAACCAAAGGAGGGAGGAGTCCTCCTCCAATCCTACTTGGATTAGGACTCCTTCCCAAATTGTCCAACTCTTTTGGATTTCCCACCTTTTTCCACATGGGCTTTCTTTGGTTGACTAGACAGCCCACTAAGAGCTATTGCGCCACCATCAAGTCCATGTATCCCTCTTGGGGAGTGGTGGGCCTACCTGGTGGACCACCGGTACCCATTCGTCACTCCCGGTACACTGCCGACAATGCGTGAAATCCTTCCAGAATCCAAATACCAACTTCCTATATATCAATCTTCGTTTCTGGACCATTCCTGAAACCCCCGTGACGTCCGGGATATCATTTGGGACTCCGAACAAAACTTCGGTCACTAGCACCAATAACTCAACCATACCGAAACATCACCGAACCTTAAGTGTGCACACCCTGCGGGTTCGAGAACTATGCAGACATGACCTGAGACACTCCCCGGTAAATGTCCAATAGAGGTACCTTGATGTCCATATTGGATCCTACATATTCTACGAAGATCTTATCGGTTGAACCTCTAAGCCAAGGATTCATATAATCCCGTATACCATTCCCTTTGTCCTTCGGTATGTTACTTGCCCGACATTTGATCGTCGATATCTCTATACCTATTTCAATCTCGTTACTAGTAAATCTCGTTACTCCCAAGTCTCAAGTTATCTTTGATCAAGGAGCTAGTCAACTAGAGGCTCACTAGGGACAGTGTATTGTCTATGTATCCACACATGCATATGAGTTTCCAATAAATACAATTATAGCATGGATAATAAACGATTATCATGAACAAGGAAATATAATAATAACCAATTTATTATTGCCTCTAGGGCATGTTTGCAACAGTCTCCCACTTGCACTAGAGTCAACAATCTAGTTCACATCACTTTGTGATTGTAATGAATCTAACACCCATATAGTTCTGGGGTTCGATCATGTCTTGCTTCTGAAAGAGGTTTCTAGTCAACGGATTTGAACCTTTCAGATCCGTGTGTCCTTTACAAATATCTATGTAATCCTATAGATGCTGCTACTACGTGCCATTTGAAACTATTCCAAATGACTGCTCCACTATACGAATCCGGTTTACTACTCAGAGTTATTCGGATTAGTGTCAAAGCCTGCATCGGCATAACCCTTTACGACGAATTCTTTAGTCACCTCCATAATTCAGAAAAAAAATCCTTAGTCCACTAGTTACTAAGGATAACTTTCACCGTTGTCCAGTAATCCATTCCTGGATCACATCTGTACCCCTTGATAGATTCATGGTAAGGCACACATCAGGGGCGGTACACAGCATAGCATACTATAGAGTCTATGGCTAATACATAGGGGACGACCTTCGTCGTTTCTCTTTCCTCTGCCGTGGTTGAGCTTTGAGTCTTACTCAAATTTACACCCTACAACATAGCCAAGAACTCCTTCTTTGCCGATCTATTTTGAACTCCTACAAAAACTTGTCAAGGCATGCATTTCGTTGAAAGTTGTATTAAGCGCTTTGATCTATCTCCATAGATCTTGATGCTCAATGTTGAAGTAGCTTAATCTAGGCTTTCCTTTGAAAAACTCCTTTCAAACAACCCTTTATGATTTCCAGAAATTCTACATTATTTCCGATCAACAATATGTCCACCAGATATACTCATCAGAAATTCTATGGTGCTCCCACTCATTTCTTTGAAAATACAAATTTCTCATAAACCTTGTATAAACCCAAAAGCTTTGATCATCTCATCAAAGATTATATTCCAACTCCAAGATGCTTGCTCCAGTCCATAGAAGGATCATTGGAGTTTGCATACTTGTTAGTATCCTTAGGATCGACAAAACCTTCTGGTTGTATCATATAGAACCTTTCCTCAAGGAAACCGTCGAGGAAACAACGTTTTGACATCCTGTGTGCAATATTTCATAAATAATGCAGCAACTGCTAACATAATTCCAACAGACTTTTAAAATCGCTACGAGTGAGAAAGTCTCATCATAGGCAACTCTTTGAACTTGTCGGAAACATCTTTGCGACAAGTCGAGCTTTTCTTCATGGTGACTTTTCACCATCATCATCTATCTTCCTTTTAAAAATCCATCTGTACTTAATAGTGTTACGACCATCAAGTAGGTCTTCCAAAGTCTACACATTGTTTTTATACACGGATCCTCTCTCGAATTTCATGGATTCTAGCCATTTGCCGGAATCCGAGCCCACCATCGCTTCTCCATAGCTCGTAGGTTCTTTGTTGTTTAACAACATGACCTCTAAGACAGGGTTACCATACCATTCTGTAGCAGTACGCGACCTTGTTGACCTACCAGGTTTGTAGTAACTTGATCCGAAGCTTAATGATCACTATCATCAATTTCCACTTCAATTGGCGTAGGTACCACAGGAACAACTTCCTGCGCCTTGCTACACACTGGTTGAAGTGACGGTACAATAACCTCATCAAGTTCCACCACCCTCCCACTCAACTCTTTCAAGAGAAACTTTTCCTTGAGAAAGGACCCGTTTATAGAAACAAGCACTTTGCTTCCGGATCTGAGATAGGAGGTATACCCAACTATTTTGGGTGTCCTATGAAGATGCATTTATCCGCTTTGGGTTCGAGCTTATCAGTCTGAAACTTTTTTACATAAGCATCATAGCCCCAAACTTTTAAGAAACTACAATTTAAGTTTCAACCAACCATAGTTCATATAGTGTCATATCAACGAAATTACGTGGTGCTCTATTTAAAGTGAACGCGGTTGTCTCCAATGCCTAACGCATAAATGATAGTGGTAATTCGATAGGATAAAAAATAGTATGCGCCATATCCAATAGGGCGCGGCTATGACGTTCAGACACCATCACACCTTGGTGTTCTAGGTGGCATAAGTTGTGAAACAATTTTCACATTGTCTTAATTTTGTACAAACTCGCAACTCAGATATTCATATCTATGATCATATCATAGACATTTTATCCTCTTGTCACGACGATCTTCAACTTCACCCTGAAATTACATGAACCTTTCAATAATTCAGACGTGTGTTTCATCAAGTAAATACACTAGTATCTACTCAAATCATCTCCGAAGTAAGTACATAACGATATCCATTGCGTGCCTCAGCACTCCTTGGACTGCATACATCAAAATGTTTTACTTCCGATAATTTACTTTCTTGTTCCATCTCACTTGAAATTGAGGCCTTCAGTCATCTTGCTCGTGTGGTATGATTTGCATGTCTCAAGTGATTCAAAATCAAGTGAGTCCAAAGATCCATCAGTATGGAGCTTCTTCATGCGTTGTACACCAAGTTGACTCAAGCGGCAGTGCCACAAGTAAGTGCTACTATCATTAGTACTTTGTATCTTTTGGCATTAATATTATGAACATGTGTACCACTACGGTCGAGACTCAATAAACCATTGAATGTATTTATTCAAGCAAATAGAATAACCATTATTAGCTTTAAATGAATAATCATATTACAATAAACACGATCTAATCATGTTCATGCTCAATGCAAACACCAAATAACAATTATTTAGGTTTAACACTAATCATGATGGTAGAGGGAGAGTGCGATGTTTGAATATGTAGCTATAATTTCGAGTTACTAAAACTTATCAACTGAACCGCTATCTAATACCATGGTGCTACTAGGAGTACTAGTAAGGTACACATCAATATCAGGTATATCCAATATAGTTTTGTCAACTTTGCCAGCTTTCTCATCTACCAAGTATCGAGGGTAGTTCCGCCTCATTGACCGTTCCCCTCATAACAGAAGAACTTAGTCTTGGATTTGGGTTCAACCTTGGGTTTCTTCACTAGAGTAGCAACTGGTTTGCCGTTTCATGAAGTATCCCTTCTTGCCCTTGCCCTTCTTGAAACTAGTGGTTTTACTAACCATCAACAATTGATGCTCCTTTTTGGTTTCTCCTTTCGTGGTGTCAAACATCACGAATAGCTCAAGGATCATCATATTTATCCCTGATCTGTTATAGTTCATCACAAGCTCTAGTAGCTTCGTGGCAGTGACTTTGGAGAACCATCACTATCTCATTTGGAAGATTAACTCCCACTCGATTCAAGCGATTGTAGCGCTCAGACAATGTGAGGACATGCTGAACGATTTAGTTTTTCTCCTTTACTTTGTAGACAAAGAATCTTGTCGGGGGTCTCATACATCTCAACAAGGGCACGAGCATGAAATCCCAGTTTCTTCTCTTGGAACATCTCGTATGTTCCGTAATGTTCAAAACGTCTTCGGTACCTCAATTCTAAGCCGTTTAAGCATTACGCACTAAACTATCATGTAGTCATCAAAAACGTGTATGTCACATGTTCGCAACATTCACACACGACGCTCGAGGCTCAGCACACCGAGTGGAGCATTAAGGACATAAGCCTTCTTCTTAGCAATGAGGACAATCCTCAGTTTGCGGACCCAGTCCGCATAATTGCTACTATAATCTTTCAATTAAATTTTCTCTGGGAACATATAAGAAACAATAGAGCTACAACGCAAGCTACAACATAATTTGCGAAGACCTTTGGACTATGTTCATGATAATTAAGTTTAGCTAATCATATTACTAATAACTCCCACTCAAAATAGACATCCCTCTAGTCATTCGAGTGGGGCATGATCCAAATCCACTAACTCAAGTCCGATCATCACGTGAGTTGAGTATAGTTTCAGTGGTGAACATCTCCATGTTGATCATATCAACTATATGGTTCATGCTCGACCTTTCGGTCTCTTGTGTTCTGAGGCCATGACTGTACATGCTAGGCTCGTCAAGTTTAACCCGAGTGTTCCGCGTGTGCAACTGTTTAGGACACGTTGTATGTGAATGGTGAGTCTATCAGAGCTGATCATCATGTGGTGTCTCGAAACAACGAACTGTCGCAACGGTGCACAGTCGGGGAGAACACAATTTTATCTTGAAATTTTAGTGACGAATCACCTTATAATGCTATCGTCGTTCTAAGTAAAATAAGGTGCATAAAAGTATTAACATCACATGCAAATCATAAGTGACATGATATGGCCACACTACAAGAAATAAGGTTAATTATGACTCCCTATACTGGTCATTGATTCGTCATTGTTGTCGTTTATTGACATTTTTTTGACCAAATTTACAAGGTCAATAGTTGACTGTCAAGAATGAACAAAGATGACCTTTCTAAAATTTTGGTCGTAGGTCTCTATTGACCAAAATTTTGGTTTGGTCATTACCCATTTGTGTGAGCCACGTAGGATCTGACGTGGCCAAGCTGATGTGGCATTGCTAGTGACCAAATGGAATCATCATAAATTTCAGATCCCAGTCCACCAATCTAGCCTACATGGGTATGGCGCAATACCTATTTTACTATTGAAAATGTTTGATTTGTTTGGGTTGAAGCATTTTTTTGCTAGAAGCACACATATCTCAGGATAGGCCCATTAAAAACAAGTACAGCAGAATAAAAGATTGCAAATAAAATGAATATTTCAATTCAGTAACATATCACATCAAATAAAATACATCATCCACCGACTCCATGCATTAAGCACGACTGGAAAATAGTTTCTTGCCATCTGCTAGTCTTTGTCGTCTGCTAGCTGATGGCAAAGAGTGTCTTTGCCGTCAGCTTCAGCCAAACAGACGGCATATCACAGGCTGATGGCATAAAGTCTTTTTGCCATCTGTCACATCTTTGCCGTCTGCTAGCGGACGGCAAAGAGTCCAGTGGCAGACGGCAAAGATATAGATAGGCCCACCTGACCGCGGGGGGGCTAGGTCAAACTGGAGTCGGACCTTTGCGGTCTGCTGGCGGCAAAAAGTCTAGACTCTTTGCCGTCCGTCGGCAAACGGCAATGCTCTAACACTGTTAACGGCTCCTTCCCCCCACCCCGCCCCTCTCTCTCTGTAACGGTCACCCCGCGCGCCCCTCTCTCTCTCTCCCCACCCCGCGCGCCCCTCTCTCTGTAACGGCCGCCGCCACCACCGTCGCGCCGCCGCCCCAGTCGCGTCGCCGCCCCTATCTCCCCTGCCGCGGCCCCTCTCTCTCTCCCGACCTCGCCCCCGCTGCCGCTGCCCCACCACCGTCACGCCGCTGCCCCTGGCGCCCCCGGCGCCGCCCCGCCACCCCCAACACCCCGGCCCCTCCACAGCCGCCCCTCTCGGTGAGGCCCCACACCCCCACCCCACCCCCACCCGCATTATTTTTTAGTAGTTTTATTATTTTTTAGTAGTTTTAGTAGTTGTTATTGTTAGTAGTTTTAGTGGTAGATTTAGTTAGGTTAGTAGTTTTAGTTAGGTTAGTTAGTTAGCTTGGTTAGTTAGGTGGAGGAGGAGAAGAGGAGAAGAGGAGGAGGAGGAGGACAAGAAGACGAGAAGAAGAAGAGGAGTAGGAGGAGGAGAAGGAAAAAGAAGAAGAAGAAGAAGAGGAGAAGAAAAAAATAAGAAGGAGAAGAAGAAGAAGAGAACAAAAAAACAAGAAGGAGAAGAAGAAGAGGAGAAGAAGTAAAGAAGAGGAGAAGAAGAAGAGAAGAAGAAGATAAGAAGAGAATAAGAAAAAAATAAGAAGGAGAAGAAGAGAAAAAAGAAGAAGAAGTTGATTTTTATTGTTTGGTATTTAGTGGTAGCTAGATTCTTTTTTAGTTACTTAGTGGTAGATTCTGTTTTTTTTATAGTGGTAGATTCTGTTTTTGTTATTTTTTTGCTGTTTAGTGCTATCTAGGTTTAGCGATAGGTTTAATTAGCTTGGTTAGTTAGGTTAGTTAGTTAGTTAGCTTACTAGAAAGAATAGGAAGAAGAAGAAGAGGAGGAGGAGGAGAAGAGGAGAAGAGGAGGAGGAGGAGAAGAAGAAGAAGAAGAAGAATAGGAGGAGGAGAAGACAAAAAGAATATCACATGTTTGGTATTTAGTTTTTTGGAATTAATTAGTAGTTTTAGTGGTAGATTCTGTTAGTTAATTAGTAGATTTAGTGGTAGATTCCGTTAGTTTATTCGCCCATCATTATTGCTTAGGTTCAAGACTACTTCAAAGAAGATCACATGTTCTTTTGTTGAAATCAAGTCTGTCAAAATAATGTATCGTCTATATTTATTTGTACCGGAGCAAAACAGGACAACTTAAATAATATTGCCATCCTCAAATGTAGAAAATATCGAAAAGTTTTATATAACCTGAAAAGTAGTATAGGTAACCTGGAAAGTCCTATGGACCATAAGGGCAACTTCTGGACCTGCGAACTTTGCATGGTAGGTGCATGTCCATGCACCAGGGTAATTAACCCAACAATGACATAATTAGCCCATTTAGCTCCAAAATACCATAATAAGCTTAAAATGGCATAAGAACCTTGGTTAGCTCATTAATATTATATACTTAGCTTGTTTTCCTCTAAAATGGGATAATTAGCCCATTTAGCTCAAAAAAGACATAATTAGGTAATTTAGCTCCAACAAGAGGAGAAGAGGAGAAGAAATAGGCAAAATGAAAAGAAAGAAGAAGAAGAAGAAGAGTAGAAGAAGAAGAGAAGGAGGAGGAGGAGGAGGAGGAGGAGAAGGCCAAGGACCTTCTAGTCCTTCTCCTCCTTCTTCTTGATTTCTTCTTCTTCTCCTCCTCCTCCTCTTTCTTCTCCTCTTTCATATTATCCTTGCTTTAATTAACCCAACAATGACATAATTAGCCCATTTAGCTCCAAAATACCATAATAAGCTCAAAATGGCATAAGAACCTTGGTTAGCTCATTAATATTATATACTTAGCTTGTTTTCCTCTAAAATGGGATAATTAGCCCATTTAGCTCAAAAAAGACATAATTAGGTAATTTAGCTCCAACAAGAGGAGGAGAGGAGAAGAAATAGGCAAAATGAAAAGAAAGAAGAAGAAGAAGAAGAGAAGAAGGAGAAGGAGGAGGAGGAGGAGGAGGAGAAGGCCAAGGACCTTCTAGTCCTTCTCCTACTCCTCCTTCTCCTCCTTCTTCTTGATTTCTTCTTCTTCTCCTCCTCCTCCTCTTTCTTCTCCTCTTTCATGTTATCCTTGCTTTAATTAACCCAACAATGACATAATTAGCCCATTTAGCTCCAAAATACCATAATAACCTCAAAATGGCATAAGAACCTTGGTTAGCTCATGAATATTATATACTTAGCTTGTTTTCCTCTAAAATGGGATAATTAGCCCATTTAGCTCAAAAAAGACATAATTAGGTAATTTAGCTCCAACAAATGATATATAGTTCAGCACACATATACTTAGCTTGTTTTTCGCTAAAAATGACATAATTAGCTGAAAAACATCATATTTTGTTCTTCTTCTAACTTTCTTATTCACATTTTTGCAGATTGGATATACTACATGCATGGAAGCTGGCATTCATGGAGTTGAACAATGTCGATGGATGAACTTTATATGTATATCATCTAGTTTTCATTTGAGTTGATGAACAATGTCGAACTATATGTATATGTATATATGGATAAACAGTGCAATACTTGGTATGTTGGTTCTTTGGATATATGGTGATGTACATTGGTGAATCATATATGTGTGGTGAATTATATATATGTGTTGGCAAGTATATGTGTGGTGAACTATATATCATATATGTGTGGTGAATTATATAAATGTGCTGTCAAATATATATATATATATATATGTGATGTGAAATAATATAAAACAAAAAAAACAGGAACCATATGGGCTCTTTGCCGTCTGCCAGCTGATGGCAAAGACATGTGCCATCAGCTGGCAGACGGCAAAGGTGCCACATGGCACCTAGATGTGCATCCTGGGGTGTCTATGTAGTCTCTTTGCCGTCAGCCTCCAGGGTGGGCAGACGGCAAAGAAGAGGGAACAGAGGAGGGGGGAGGAGGAGGCAGATGGCAAAGAGTGGAGAGAGGGGGGAGGGGAGGAGCAGGCATACGGCAAATATGGACGGGGAGGCAGAAGACAAAGATGGCGGGGGAGGGGAGGGGAGGAAAAGGCAGACGGCAAAGATGGACGGGGAGGTAGACAACAAAGATGGAGGGGGAGGCAGACGGCAAAGCCTCCGTTAACCCCTAACGGAGGCAACGCCTGTCGGTTGCCGTCTCGAGCACTTTGCCGAGTGCACCTAAGGAAAGCTGACGGCAAAGAGCTTTGCCGTCCGCTTTGGGGGGCATACGGCAAAGAAGTTCCTATGCCGTCGTAGGCTGACGCAGAAGTTTTGCCGTCCGTGAGAATCTTTGCCGTCTGTGATATTGTCTTTCCCGTCCGGGATATTGTCTTTGCCGTCTGTGATCGCAGACGGCAAAGAAGCTGATTCCTGTAGTGAAGCTTCAACGCCTAACAAGTGCACATCACAATAATTTTACATGTGCACAACAGAATACTTCTGCAAGTGCAAGTGCACAGAAAAAGGACCCAACAAATGCATAATCGCACATAAAGAGAGTTCCACAAAGATTGGGTGGGAACCACAAGTTTCTTCTCATCCTCTTCCTCTACACAATATTCAACTCTTTTCGTTGCCGCCTGCATGAAGAAAATGATTGTAAGGCTTAGAAAGCAGACCAAGGGAACTACTAAAATTGCACGCACGATAACCAATGATAAAAGTGTAGAAAATTGTTTTCTCATTCATCTAGTTATGACTTATGAGGTCATAAAAAATATCATATGAATATATATAGGGATTGATTGTTTGTCATCCAGGATGAAGAATTCTTATTCTTCACCCGAGCCAACCCACACCCTAAATCAAAGCATGTAGCTTGCATCCATCGTAAGAAAAACATATGGTTTTGAGGTAATCTTACAGTTTCAGAATTAGTCTTGCGTTTGTAACACCACAATGCATAGTAGGTGAGGTAAGATTTGTTGCTTGTCAAGTTATATTATGTCCTTGAGAATTCTTCTTATGCCCCGAATAGGCACGGTAAGGAAAAGGAAATTCTTCCCATAAAATTACTGCATGACTTTTTGGATAAGGCTGCATGGTCCCTTGTGTTTATGGATGAGAAAGAAATGGAGCAAGTCAGCATTAATCTCCTTGATTTCACCAAGAATGGCATCGAATACAAAAACGCTAGAATGAATCGTGTCAGCGTAGCTAGAGATCTACTATACCTAGTCCATTATACTAATTACTACTCCCTGTGTTCACTTATATAAGAAGTTTTAGCCTATTCATACAGTACTCTAAACAGTTCAAAACCAGCTATCTAAAATACCTTATAAAAATGAACGGAGGGAGTAATAGACATATAAAAAACACCTACTGTACAATTTAAGAATGCATCCTTATCCTATTAAAAGGCCTGGACTGGCTCCTAGGAATTTGACAGTTTCTCTTTCAGCTTGTTCGTAGTAAGGAAAATGTAGCCATCTTTCTTCAAAATTTACTGTTTTTTAAAGAAGGGAGAGGCCGTAGCTCAGCTCTACCCTTACTTACAGCTACCTTACATGCCCTACAAATTTCTTTTTAAGCGAAAGCAGAAATACTAAGCCAATATTCTGTCATACAAATGACTAGTGCCGTAGCTTCAAATAGTTTACTATCTTTGCTGCTATAGGGAGAAGGCACACACTATCAAATCTGGCTCAGTCGATCGATCAGGGTGAAGAATTACTTATTCTTCACCCCGATCGATCAAGCGAGCCACTTTGTTTCTCGAGCGATCACACCAACATGCCCCATTGGTGAGCGACGGTTTTTACTAGTATAGTACTGCTTCTCTTATCAAAAGCAGAAGTTTGACAATTTAGTGTGGCACTGACACTGTGTCCATTGATATGGCTGACACTCACTCACACTTAATTTATCCTCCTCATTGTATATGAACTAATGTATCTACATATATAAATAGATGAAGTTCGTGACCATCATATATTTCATACTGTCCTGATGGTGACTTTTAATATTTCCCACATTTCTGGTATCTTCGGTTATTATTCTCAAATATGGTAGCATTATTTATCAGATAAATATAGGGTTTGTGGTCGGTGGCGTATATACATGAACATAGAGGAGGCTGGAGTTGTGGAAGTCAAACATACTTGCCACTACTATAGAGTGAGGTGCCATAGGGCAGGTACTTGAAGGCCGCCGCCACCCAATACCGACTCATGCCCAAGCCTTCTTTCTTCTCGTCCTCTTCCTCTGCCCAATATGGAACTCCCGCCATCGCCGCCTGCAAGTGGCACACCTTGCATGTCTATTACCCTACTTTATATTGCAGAAAGTACTCTCATCGATCAAGGGGCTGGAATGCTAAAACATGAAAAGATCATCTTAAAAAGGCATGTCTCCTAGAATTCGAACAGATAAAATATATCCACATGTAGCAACCTATAAGCTAAGGCATCATATTTACACATCCAAATTTGTAATGTGGGCCAAAACAATGAACATATACTTGACAAATAACAGAAAATGGTTGAGAGCTGAAAACCTTTAGTTTCACATCTTCTTCTCCACTGTTGCCTCTTATATTATCCCATGAGATGCTCCATGCAATCATCTCCTTGCACCTGCAAGGTATAAGCAGTTATAAGACAACTAATATCAAGTTATCTTATGGTCATGACACTTGTAGCTGCTAGCTATCTACAGGAGATGCCAATGAACATAATATATAAATGGGGCCAAAAATACTGGAAGCAACTTGAAAATAATGAGGAATGTTGAAACCGTGCCACCTTGTAAAACATAGTGTGTCTAGTCAATGCTTCTATATTTAACTAGAACAATATCAACTAACGCAAAGCAAGAGTTGGTCAATCTCTGGTAAGATGCACTCTTGCATGAGTAACTGCACTACTCATGCTTGCCTAGATTTTTTTTGTCTGTACACTAGCTGAAAACGGGTGACAAAGTTAAGCAAATGGCACGAACATCAATCCTGTATGGTTGAAAACTACATAGCAGCAAATCTGGCTTACTACTAAGTCTAGCAATGACAAATCATAGCAAACCTCTGTACATGCACCAGATCTAAATCCTAACAATAGCCGGGGCATAAAATGGGCGAGGGAGTGGGGGAGGAGCTCACCCTCGAAGAGGTACTTGCATATCTCTGGCGGTTCTTCTTAGAGATGATCTGCGAAGGGAGACAAGGGAGGTTAGATTAGGCACTTGTAGGACCAGAGCTGCGAACGCCGAGACCGGAGCCGAGGAAGACTCGACCAGAGGAGTCAATTCTTCGAATACACAACAATAATACTTCAACAATAATACCCATATATTCCGAACATGCCGAATTCTTCAAATACCCAACAATAATATTGTAATCATTCAAAATCTCCAACAGATCGGACTGTGATAGACACTACATGTTGTCTAAAGGCAATTAGCACTAACAATATTTATTTATTTTTGCGGTTGTGCGCTCATTTGACCATGGAATGGCAGCTCCTATGCATTTGTTACAGCTCAGTGAGTCAGAACAAACAGACATCAGATCAAGTGTAGAAAATCACCAAGACCAAAATCCCCAATCGTTCGCCCACATGGCCCTGTATGCACTAAGGATTAGCAGCTCGCAATGAACAGAAATCACGACTAACAACTTGCATGTGAAGGATTTTTGCCCTGGCAGGCGTCCGGGGCAGCACCCAGGGTTGAGGGGATGGAGGATTGGTTCCGGGGTTGAGGGTTTATTTGGGAAGCGGACGGGAAAGCGTACCCGGATGACGTAGCCATCGTCGGAGACCTGGATGAGCTTGAGGCTGCCGTCCTTGATGGTGACGGAGATGGTGGAGGAGTCGGCGTCGATGGTTTTCTCGAAGAGATCCTGCACCACCGACGAGGTCTGATGGATCACCTTCCCCGCGGCGATGCGGTTCACCACTGACTCCTTCAGTCGCCGGATGTGCGGCGACTCCCCGCCCCCACCCCCGCCGCGCGGCACCGCGTCATCGACCTCCATGCCCGCCACGCCGCGTCTAGGGACCGGGCGGAGGAGGTGGGGAATGGGGAGCGGAGACGGCGGAGGTTCCATCGATTTTGGTATTCGGGCCGAGGGGAGGATCGGCCGCCATATGTCGTGGGTAGGTCGTGGGGGAGAGAGAGATGGGGATCGCCAAGAGAGATGGGGTCGTGGGATTTCTGTCTTTCCCTTTATTTCTCTTTTCTTTTTCACTTTGGGTAGCCAGCCTATCACATGCGAGGCCACGGATCCCTCCCCAGAAACAGATCCTGGCCATCCAGTCCTCCCACATCCAACGCTCAAAACCCTCCCGTCATCCAACACACCTCTATCACTTTTTCTCTTTTTCTTTTTTCAATCGTTAGCACTTAATGACCAATTTGTGCAATAGTATGATGACCTAATGGACGCAAAAGGTCATAACGTTATGGGATTTGGACTCTCTTAGACTTGTCATGACTAATTTCGGAATTTTGGTCATGGGTCAATGACCAATTAAACCACCATCATTTTGGGGGTCATAATTGAGCATTTTTCTTGTAGTGCAATGAACTTGTGCTTCTTGATCTCCATTGTCACGAGTGCGGCATCATGAGCTCCATCATCATGATCTCCATCAACATGTCGCCATCGAGGTTGTTGCAATATCTATGCTATTACTACTAAAGCTACAACCTAGCGATATAGTAAAAGGATCTACAAGCACAAACGTTAGTTTAAAGATAACCCTATGGATCTTGCCGGTTCCCGTAGCATCGACGTGCAAGTCGATATTTAACTATTACAACATGATCATCTCATACATCCAATATATCATATCATGTCTTTGGCCATATCACATCACATGCATACCCTGCAAAAACAAGTTAGACGTCCTCTAATTTCTTGTTGCATGTTTTACAAGGTTACTGTGGGTATCTAGTATGATCCCATCTTACTTACGCAAAGTGTCACACCCTGTTTTTCACCACAAGTATTTTATGTTGCAAAAATCAAAGCTTGTTAAAACTTTTTATAATAATGTTGTGAGTGCAATGTAAGCCCTTGTATGAGTGAATGCTTGCTTGTTTGATGACTCAAACCCATGAAAAACTTATTATTTTGCTCTTTTCAAAAAAACCCTTTTTCCTTTATATCAAGATCACCTTCATCATGTTGGGATACACTACTAGCTCATGAAGCCAAGTGGCACTTCCAACCAAAGTTGGTGATCTGATCCAAATATTATTTTCATTCATTAAAAACATTAATTGGTGATTTAAAATATTATTTTCCTATTTTATATTTATGTCTGGTTCTAAGGCGAGGAATGATATTCCCACAAGGAAAATTGCTTTCCTGCCTTAGAAAATTCTGAGTAAATTCATGGAAGCTCAGAAGGACATATATTTTCCATATATAAGATTTTCAAACCTATTTTATATTAATATTATTTGAGTAAAACCCTGAAAACAATTCCTATCTATTTTAGCTTTTTGAGATGTTTCCAAAGGAAATGATCTCAATAAATTCCCATAAAATTACAGGAGCCCTCCCAAGCCATATTAGGTGCTCACATAAAATCTCACCTTGATCCAAGGTGGGGAAGTGCACCTAATGAGCCCAAAACCCTCTCTGTCCAGAGAAGAGTTGGAACAACTCTACATTGCAAAGTTTCTCCAATGGAGCTGAAACTTTGCACAGGTGTTTGACACCCCAAATGAGGACTCCACACCAAAGGTGGGATTTGTGAGACTCTGTTTGGCCACACTTCCTTCGTAAAGGACAGTACAGGTCATTTTGAGGCATTTTCAAGTTTACAAAGCTAAACTTGTTCAATGGAGCTCAAATTTGGTGAAACCCCATGTTTTTACCCCAAGACCAAACCTGTTAAGTTACAGTTCCAGTGGTGGAGTGGAAGCACCCCAAATCAATGTCGAACACCTACTGACAAGAAGGTAAAAACCCTCCAAGAGATTGTTTTACCCAATGTCAAAGCCCCAAACTTGGTGAGTTAGAGCCCCAGAACACCCTGAGCACCCAGGCAACCAGCCCCTCCCCAACTCCAAGCACAAGTGACAAGATCTTCAATTTGAGCCGCAGGCCAGTACTGGCAACACTAGTGTTTCTTGCCTCCTTTGACCAGCTCGTGCTCCCACTAACACACAACGGCTAGGCACACTCCCAGCAACACTCAGGACATGGAGGACACGTCCCAAGTGCCCCAGAGCGCGCCAGCATGCCGTGGCATGCCAAAACTACGCTCTAGGCGTGCTACAGAGAGCCTCCAGCAAGGGGACGCTGCCCCGGCCAGTCCCAACATCCCCAGTAATGTCCAAACGCTCCCCCGACAGCCATTCAGTGCAAAGCTACCACCAGGGACCCCCTCCCCTCGCGCAAGAGCTCAGGGGACGCGTGCCCGCACGCGCCCGACGCGGCTGAGCATGCACGGTCGCTGCGGCTCGACCCCACTCGCTTTCCCTCTGCAGACGATGCACCAGGAGGTCCTAAACCACGTCCCGAACCCGTGGTTTCGCGGCCAACACCTCACTATGCACGCACGCGCACCACGGTGAGTCACCGGCGTGCCCGAGTCGGCTCACCGTCGTTGGCCTATAAATAGGCCCCCCCGGCACCCCAGCAGCCCCCAGGCAGCTTCAGCACAACCACTAGACTCCCTCTAGCCGCCCAATCGATCTCGCAGAGCCCCGGTGCTCGAGATCGACCGAGGCCCCTCCGCCTCGGAGCTCCGGTCGATCTCCGGCTACACGCCGGCTCCTACGCTGCCCGACCTCCCATTGCACTCCCCTTGACGCCAGGACCATTTCCCCCAACTTCCCCGAGCGAATCCGTGCCCCTAGCCACTAGCTCGACGCCAACCCGAAACCCTTCCGCCACGGTCACCTCGTCGCTGGCGACACAGACCACCTCCGGTGACGTCCCGACCACGAGCAGGTAGGCGGAGGAACGAGGGACCCATTCCCACTCCTAGATTGGCCTGAGGACAATGGTAGCCTCGCCGGCGTCCGTCTCCACCTCTCTGGCTGGAGGTAGGAGAAGGACCCGACAGATGGAGCCCACCTGTCGGTGTCCTGGGGCAGCCAGCGCGCAGCCGCTGACACTGACCCCACGGGCCCGCATGTCAGGTTTGAACCTGGACCGCGCGCGCCTGGTGGCCGGTCTGCTGGCCGGGCCGACTGGGTCTCCCCCCTTGGCCTTTTCCTTTTATTTTTAACCTGCAACTTAAATGATTTTTATAAAAATATTTAGCTAGTAGAAAAATATGATTCTTCCACCAACAATTTTCTAAAAATGTATAGTAATTGATTCTGTAGTGTTTGACATTTATCAAATACAGAAACTGTTTTGGTATAATAAAATGATATAAAAAGCATTTGTTTGCTCCTATTTGCTTTTAAAAAAATATGCTTAGCTAATAAAAACTATAGGAAACATTTTCCAAAATAATAAACTGAATTTATTCAAGCTTTGCAACATTTTTAAAAGCACCTTGTGATCTGTTTTGGTGTGAGCTATTATTTATTTATTCCTTTTTTGACGGTAGAGTTACCGAGTGACGGAGGATCCGGAGCGGAAGACCTCGAAGACCCCGGATACCTAGCTGACCAATTCAAGCAGCCCTTTGACCATGACTTGAGCACAAACATTGTTGCATGCTAGTATAGTTGGTATTCTCCCGTTGCATGTGATCACGATGCCGGTTCATCATTGTGGTGATGGCATCGGAGGCTTCTTCAAAGCCCTTGCATGGTAGTGATGTTATTCATATGGCTCCTTGGAGCACAAGCATGATGTGCTTGACCCTACCATCTATGAGGATCATGCTAGTGTCATGTTGGCTAGTAAAGTTATAGGTTCATTGCACTGAGCTTGATCCTTGAGGGTCATGTTAATACCATGTTGACAAGTAAAGTCAAAGCATTTTATCATGAGCATGATGATGAGTTAAATAAAGAGTTTATGAAAACCCCGTCGGGTGCCACTAATGCCCGAGGGTGATGATGAGTTGGTGATCACTTTTGGTGAAGTGATGCACCGGTGTTTTGTGTGAGTATGGTTTCGGAAATAGGATTAGATTTATGATGTGTCGACCGTCCCAACCTTACCAGTACGACCATGTTACCCCATTATGGGACGGGGCTTTGTTGATTACTCTAGTCGGTACTAGCAAAGAGCGACATTACTAGTGGCGGGAGTGATCGGTGTCACTCTCGTGATGGGGTCGTGCCAGGTAGGACGACTATGCCATTATTATGAGTTCCAGGCACACCGTTGGTCCCTGCATGGTTGATACAGTCCAGAGTCGGTGCTCGTAAGACGTACAACATGTGGGCTGGGTACCAATTGAGTGGACCTCTTTGTCTAGTATCGTTAGGTGAAAGATGATGATCGGGTACTTACCTCGGGTATTGGTGATATACCGCGAGTCGTGGATGACACGGAAGTTTCCCGCTTCTCGTGGGTCCAGCGTACTACCTCTGCAGAGTGTCAAACAATTCGAATAGCCGTGTCCACGGTCAAGGACAGGTGGGTGGCACTGCTTAAACTACGTCCAACGTTTCCGCATAAACCAAGAGTGTGTGTGTGGTGTTAAAAAGGTGTTGTTATTCGAGTAATAATATGACCAAGTTCGATGACTTGGCATATAGGGTAAACCCGGATGGTTTAGCCCTCATTAAAACATTGAGGTTATGACAAGTACGATGACTTGGCATATAGGGTGAACCCGGATGGTTCAACCCTTAGCAGATATGTTGATATATGTAACTTGTTCTTCAAGAGTAGTTCTTTAACTTCTTGCATATACTTGATCATTCCACCAAATTGCATTCCACCAAAGATACATGTTACTGTTATTCTTCACTATAAATGTTCATATCATGGGCTGTTTGCGAGTACATTCAAAGTACTCATTGGCTTGCCACTGGTTATATTATTGACTAGACATGGAACGACTGGAGTTTGGTGACGAGTACGCCGTCGGAGACGACCTTGCGATCTAGGACGCTTCCAAGTCAGAATGCCTGTCGTTGTAGGCTTGATGGCATGGGCACCGCTTAGCCCTTACGAGTTTCCGCTACTCGATGTATCTGTTTAATTTGGCTTTCGACCTCGCTCTTGAACCCGACCTTCTGGTCGTTTGATGTAATAATTTCGGTACTTGGATGTAAGACTCTATTATTCAGTATGTGTGTTCAGTGAACATTGATCCTTGGGGTCACTGTGCACGGCGAACTCGACTTGCTAGTCGAGGTCCCCACACAAAGCCACAATGGTGATATGTGTATTTCTATTTAACCTTCTCCAAGTACCGCCTCGGTCAAATCCAATTCTACTAAAGTTGAAGAAACAAACACCCGCCAGTCATCTTTATGCAACAAGTTGCATGTCAATCGATGAAACTAGTCTCTCATAAGCGTACGAGTAAGGTTGGTCTGGGCCGCTTCAGTCCAACAATACCATCGAACCGAGAAAAGACTAAGGAGGGCAGCAAATCGAACGTCAACGCCCACAAACTCTTTTGTGTTCTACTCGAGATATCATCTACACGTCAACCTAGCTTTGATACCACTGTTCGGGAACGTCGCATGGGAAACATAAAATTTCCTACACACACGCAATACCTATCCATGGTGATGATCATCTACGAGAGGGGAGAGTGAATCTACATACCCTTGTAGATCGCTAAGCCAAAGCATATATAATGCGGTTGATGTAGTGGAACACCTTCGCGATTGAAATCCCAGCCTGTCCCGCGATCTTATCACGATCCATCCCACGATCCCATCACGATCCACCTCGATCTAGTGCCGAACGGACGACACCTCCGCATTCAGCACACGTACAGCTCAATGACGACCCTGCCTTCCCGATCCAGCAAGAGAGACGAGGAAGTAGATGAGTTCCCCAGTAGCGTAACAGCGCACCGGTGATGGTGGTGATCTATTCATGCAATGCTTCGCCTAAGCACCGCAAAAATCCGATCTAGAGGAAGAACTACAAACTAGAGGAGAGGGTAGCACGTGGAAGAAATTATGTGTCAAAAACCCTCAAACCACTAGTATATATAGGAGGAGGGAGGAGGCAGTCTTGCCCACCAAGGGAAACCCCTTGACGTCGGCCGAACCAAAGGAGGGAGGAGTCCTCCTCCAATCCTACTTGGATTAGGACTCCTTTGCAAATTGTCCACCTCTTTTGGATTTTCCACCTTTTTCCACATGGGCTTACTTTGGTTGACTAGACAGCCCACTAAGAGCTATTGCGCCACCATCAAGTCCACGTGGCCCTCTTGGGGAGTGGTGGGCCCACCTAGTGGACCCCAAGTACCCATTCGTCACTCCTGGTACACTACCGGCAATGCCCGAAATCCTTCCCGAATCCAAATACCAACTTCCTATATATCAATCTTCGTTTCTGGACCATTCCGGAAACCCATGTGAAGTCTGGGATCTCATTTGGGAATATGGGCAAAACTTTGGTCACCAGCACCTATAACTCAACCATACCGAAACATCACCGAACCTTAAGTGTGCAGACCATGCGGGTTCGAGAACTATGGAGAGATGACCTGAGAAACTCCCCAGTCAATATCCAATAGTGGGACATGGATGTCCATATTGGATCCTACATATTCTATGAAGATCTTATCTTCTGAACCTCTATGCCAAGGATTCATATAATCTCGTATACCATTCCCTTTGTCCTTCGGTATGTTACTTACCCGAGATTTGATCATCGGTATCTCTATAGCTATTTCAATCTCGTTACCGACAAGTCTCTTTACCCGATTTGTAATACAAGATCATGTGACTAACTCTTTATTCACATTGCTTGCAAGGCTTATTGTGATGTTGTATTACCGAGTGGGCCCCGAGACACCTCTCCGTCACATGTAGTAACAAAGCCTAGTCTTGATCCATGCCAACCCAACAGACACCTTTGAAGATACCTGTAGAGCACCTTTATAGTCACACAGTTACGTTGCGACGTTTGATACACACATGGTATTCCTCTGGTCTCCTGGATTTGCATGATCTCATGGTCATAGGAATAGATACAGTGACATGCAGAAAATACTAGCAATAAACTGACACGATCATACGCTACGTTCATGGTCAGGGTCTCGTCCATCACATCATTATCCTAATGATGTGATCTCATTATCAAGTGACAACACTTGTCTATGGCCAGGAAACCTTGACTATCTTTTATCAACGATCTAGTCAACTAGAGGCTCACTTGGGACAGAGAATTGTCTATGTATCCACACATGTATTTGAGTTTCCAATCAATACAATTCTAGCATGGATAATAAACGATTATCATGAATAAGGAAATATAATAATAACTAATTTATTATTACCTCTAGGGAATATTCCCAACAATTTCCATCAACTATATATTGATATATAGATTCTAAAGAATTACGTAATCAGAAGTCTACAATTGTCGACATACATTTCTCAACTAGATTGCAAAACCTTTCGTATGATTGAGGTCCAAAGACCATGGCCATGGCAAAGTGTGAACAACACTCGGAATGAACTCAAGCAAAGGGTATAATCTAGCTAGAAATGATCTTGCTCAGTAATGGAAAGGTATTCATAAGCAATACCTACACCAGTTTTCTTCTGGAAGTCGAATTGAGAATAATCTGGTGGTGAAACAACGAGCAAGTATTGTCGCACAAGGGTTCACGCAAATACCCAACTATTCTCTAGTTGTGGAATATCTTTCTGATAACTTATATCATTGGCAGTACAAAATCATCTATCTCTTCAGTTGATAGATGTAGTGATCACATATAAATGTGGATCACTAGATTCAGACATATATGATTGATTCCCGATGGAATCTCACTTCTCAATCGAAATGCAAAATGCAACATACATTATGTAAAAATCAGTAAGTCACCATACGACTTATTGTTGTCGGTACATATGGTACAACCGACGTAGCGAGTTCCTTATGCATAATGATTACTCCTACAATGACGATTATCCATGTTTGTGTGTCTATAATGACGACACATTTAATCATCTAAATGTCAAAGTTTAAAATGAAGGACTTGGGTAAATCTAAATACCGCTGGTTATTACAACTTATGTTATATTGTGTTGTCTATATCCAAAATATATTGGATAAATTCATTGTGGACAAATATTACCCATCCATAGCTCTCATGGTAGTTCATTCTCTAGATGTAGAGAAAGATCTATTTAGGCTAAGACACGATGGAAATGAGATATTGGGACTCAACGTTCCATAATGCCATTGGATCCACAAAACACAATTGGTTGTGACTCAAGAATATCTATCCGTATCTCCAAAGTCATGAAACATATTGTCCTGGTTTTTCAAGTTTCAGAGAAATCTGAACAATAATACCATTGGATAGATTGATCAGATCCCTGCTAGGTCATATCATAGACAAGTTTAGTGTTCCTACTAGGTGTGGTAGCCCTCCCATGAAGAGTCTTCAAACAGACCTGGTGGCTACATCCACCAACCATTATCTAGACGATAATTTTTCTTGTGTTTCCCGGATGCAAATAGGTTATGCAAATAAGCAACATCGCTATATGCATATCTTGCAAATCAAATCATCTGACCGATTTCTCACGAAGTCTGTATCAACTTTTACGTTCCATAAATATGTTATTGGAATTGGTACGTGACGGCTTTGAAATTTGGAAGAAACAGGGGAAGTATCTTCCTGAATTATTCATGTTCTATGCATCATATTATACTCTTTTTTCCTTCATGATTTTGCTATGGAGGTTATCATAAAGGTTTTTAATGAGGTAATATCAACATGAGATCATATGTACTACTTTTTGTATTCCCCGGGGATTTTAAGGAAGTATGTACGATGTATTTATTGAACTCTAAACTCTATGAGTCTCCTTGTATTGAGTTAAAAGAGACGATAACCATTATATGTTGCATCATTTTCTCGTTATTTTCCCAGTGGCTTTAGATAAGTTTTAGCAACATATCAAACACATATATCCTTATTTTGCCATAGGGTTTTGCAGGTGTTTTCAAGATGATAAGGCTTACACTAAAAAGCATGGATTGGGGGGAGTGTTAGGATTTAATTAATCCTACTAATCCCTACTTTTTCTAACCGGGGTGGTTGCCTCATGTCCCTTTGGACGCACCCCTTCGGGGGCTATATATATGTGTAATCCATCATCAATGAGAACAATGATTCATTTTACATTTTTGTCCTGTCTCTCCTTTCCTACTCTAAACAATTTCGGTCCTATCAGGTTGGGTTGCGTGTTGGCTATAAATAGCCCATCCCCTTCACCACAAGTTGGTGGCTGCTCAGAGTTTGATACGTCTGTTGTCGTTTTGGAGCAACCCACCTCGAAGGCACTGACAGAAAATGATCCTGCGAGGATAAACCCAAACAAGTAGTGCCAGTGTGTTTGAGCATCACTGAAGTTGTTCTTTTTTGAGTGAACTGAAGACGTATTACACTTGAAGACTGTGATATTTGAGATGGTTAGGCATCTGAGTCTAGACCATCCAAGAGTCATTGTGGATTCTCGGGTGACCAAATTTTTACGAATTTCAGAAGTCTCCCCTGAAGACTTACTTGAGTGATTGGACGTGGTCTAAGTGACCTCGTCTCAAGGGGAACAAGGTGAATACGAGGTCTTCGGAGATATTTCTCAGCCTCCCCAACCATACGTACAGTTGTCACAACAACTAGAACTCATCCAACAAATCTTGTGTCTTTATCAAGCTAACGGTTATATCTTTCACTCTTTTACCTAACTGTGTGAACACATACCACGAAAGACATTCATACCTGCCGTATATCATCATATTGTCTGAAATTTATCTATGATTTATCTTAGTGTGTACGATGACTATGCTTAACATCTTAGATCCTTGACTGTTATCTCTACTTGATCCTATTTCGCTTCTGCATACTTTGAATACATTCAGTCTTTCCAAGCACTTCATAGAAATTGCCTATTTTCAACCCCCCTCCAGTCGATAACTAGCAATTTCATTTGAAAACCCACCCTCAACCATAGGACAGAACACCTTGTTGGGGAAGGATCTGAAGTTCCTTTATTCCATTTTTTGAAAATCCTCATATATTAATTTGATAAAACAACATTCTTACAATCCTTCATTATTCCAATGAATTGAGCGAGGTGAGCCACCTTCTCCTTCTTGCTGAATCCGCACCAAATGTGTGAGATTTGCACTATTACAACTTTTGTCCTTTCAAATTTCAATGTTGTTCTTTCTGAATAGGTACCGGTATTAATCAAATCACTGTTCCCCAGATTGAGGTGCGAGCCACTCAGGGAAAACAAATTTTCAAAATTTCGGACGAATTATTCAAAATGATTGTTTTAGCTGAGCACTAGAAAACATAATCTCATTCGAAAATTTAAAACGAATTAAAAAAATCCATTTTGTAAACCCTCTAATTAAGAGGAAAAAAGTAAATCATATGATACATTTTTCTTATGCCCTCCAAACAAATTGTCAGGTATAGGCATGCACTCTTATACCGCTAGCAGCATAATAGAGATACAAGAAACAATTTTTTGGTTGGTGAAAATAACCAAATAGGAAGGAGTTGCGGCACTAAGAAAACCTAGAACACTTGAAGCTTACAGTTACATAATATAATATTCTTTTGCGTCGAGAAAGTTCACTCACATCATAAGATTCTGAGAATTCATTTGGCTTACTATACATCAGCCACAAGTTACGCCATGAGAGACGAGACCAATTGAGCTGAGAGAGAAACAATTTTTTCTAAGCTACTCATATTAGAGAGGAATCATCCTCTCGTACATACATATTACGATCATTCCCCTATAGCCCAGCCCATGTCATGTTATTCAAACTCATAGAATACTAACAGGTAATTTATGATCCTTTTATAGTTCGATGGGATTATGCATGCATAACCCAGGTCTTGTTGTTTTGTAACACATGCATGCATGCATGGTACCATCGAACAGTCACTACTTATATTCAAATGGTTTTCAACAGAAAATTATTGGCGGTCCTCCATGATGCATTGCTATGTCAGAACTAGATCAGTAGAAATTTATTGTGTATGACCCAGTTTATGCATTCGTCGTAACAATTACGTGTACCGTCGAAAATAAAACTTTCTAGCCAATCAGTTAGCACCCATATGTGTTTGGGTAAAAATAAGGGGTAATGGGTACCGCGCACACAGATCGACATGCATGTCACTTACAACGTGTTGTTGTCCATGTATCTCTCTTGGCCACACTTTCTTCTCCTAGGAATGCTATTTAACCGGACAATGGCTAGCACAGCATCCATAGACGATCATCTCCTCATCAACAACCTCCTTCTAAACCCGTCATACCCTGAGGAAGTAATCTCAAGGTCCAGAATGGCGGTGAATACTAGGAACACAATTGGTGTCGTTCTCCTCCTGGTCGTGATGGTAGCGGCGGTATCAACACCAGTGGCAACTGCCGAAGAGTTCTGTTGGGACAAATGTATCAAGCGCTGCAAGGGAGAACTAGAGGTTTGCAGCCCAAAGTGCATTCATTTTTGCAACTATCAATCCGGAGCCATAGGATATGTTAAGTGGGCTGCCGATAAACTGAAGGAGGCCGCTGCTGCCCCGCCCG
This sequence comes from Hordeum vulgare subsp. vulgare, assembly GCF_904849725.1. Taxonomy (NCBI): domain Eukaryota; kingdom Viridiplantae; phylum Streptophyta; class Magnoliopsida; order Poales; family Poaceae; genus Hordeum; species Hordeum vulgare. The sequence goes on from NC_058522.1 coordinate 120,817,763, forward strand.
AAAAGGCTGTCCTCCTCAAGAATGAAGCTCAAACATACTTAGAACGTGCCAATGCCCTCAACGAGAAAGCTGGGACACCGTGAGTGTGCACCCTTCCGTCTATAGGTGTCGCTGTTGTTATGGTGTCTAAAAATGTTTTGTTTATTTAAATTGTCGTGGTTGCATCCCATTTTTTGTTTCTTTGTTAAAGTAATATCTTTTGTATTATGATGACATGCTTCCTCCAGCGACTCAGTTTCTCTTATCGACATTACTTATGTATAATGATTTTCATTTCATTTGGCTATGTAATAATGAAGTTCCTTCGTATGGAAATGTTCCTTTTTAATGCCCACAGTGCATATTCTCCTATTTCATCTCCATGCAATAAGGATTGGGATCTTTAGGATGTGTAAAACAATCCGTCTACATTCAAGACCAATAAGGCATGCATATTCTAGACAAACATCCATGTAAGTGCTTGTGCATTTTTTAGAAAATGTTCATATATATGTAAAAGACTAACCTTGAAATTCACATATTTTCTTAAAAAATCATGTAAGTGTTTTGCGCATTCTAAAAGAAGAAATGGAAAACACCAGGAAACTACATAAATTAGACCTTTTTCCTAGGAAATATATGCCGGAAAAGCCAAACATCCGAAATAACGATGGGCAAAAAATTAAAAAAAATTGGCCATCTATAATTTCACACGGCCACTGAGGCAATCGCACTTAGTCTTGTGATTGTGAAATTATCGATACAACTTTGTTGGTTATTTGTTTGTTCCTCTTCAAGAAAATCATGTATTAGCAACATTTGTATGTCATCCATCCCTATCCTCTCATCTCTCTAGTACAAGACAAGGCTCCTAATTAAGGTGTAGGACTCCTTAGGGCTCCTCTTCCGTCCTTCACACCATGTATCATGTAAATGTACGACCGTCGTCGGATGTTAACGTTGCTTTACCATCCTTGGAGTACATAAGGTAAAACACTATACTTCACCTTCTGGTCTAGGTGAGAAGGAGTTTGCATGGAAGAATAAGGCCTGACACCTACACTCGGAACCTACGGTTTCCTTGGCCACCGTCTCCTTGGGCTTGGTGAGGCCATGGCCATGCCGATATCGCTAGTGTAGATAAGTCATAAATCCAAGTCCAAGTCACGATGGTGCCAAAAAGACATCAACCACATCCTCAACATCTACTTTTTCATCGTCGATGCCCCGGACACCATGTATACGGGTCACCTAATCTCAATCTCGTGTGCTTAATAAGTAAGTAATTACTAAGATAGTTTCCAAGAACCTTGAATTTTTTACAATTGCAAAAGTAAAAATTGTATTTTTTCAGCGACATTATCCATCTAGAAAGGCATCGCCAAACCACTAGCTCTAGCAATATAGCTAAGTCCTTCTTTTTTAGTGCACTTCTTAGGAACTCCCCACAGTTTTCTAAAATTGGCATTGTTCTTTTTTCCCTTTTTTTTCTTACAAACCTGATGAAAAGGTAGGGGCATATGCATGTCATGTTGTAAGTCATGCATGTTGATCCGGGTACACGGTAGCCATTCCTCCTTGTTTTTACAGAAGCTCATATTGGTGACAAGTGATTGGCTAGAAAGATTTATTTTCCATGGTGCAAGTAAATGTTACGAGGAATGCATACACCGGGTCATTCCGACTAAAATTCTACTCCCTCCTTCCCTAAATATAAGACCTTTTAGAGGTTCCACTATGTAGTCATATTTTAAAATATAGATTCATTCATTTTGCTCCGTATCTAGTCTATAGTGAAATCTCCAAAAGGTCTTGTATTTAGGAACGGAGGGAGTAATGATCTATTTATGACACGGGCATACATCATGGACGACCATCAGTATTTTCCTTTTGAAAATCATCTGAATACAAGTAGTGATTGTTCGATTGTATCTTGCATGCATGTGTTGCAAAACGGCATGACTTGGATTATACATGCACAATTCAATGGGACAATAAAGAGACCAACAAAATATCTAGTAGTAATATATGTTTTTGAATAGAATGGCATAGGCTGGGCTATAGGGGAATGATCATAATACGTATGTACGGGGGGAGGATTCATCTCTAATACCAGTAGCTTGAAAAATTTGTATCACTGTCAGATCAATAGGTCTCTTCTGCTTTGTGGCGTAACTTGTGGCTGAAGTTCACTGAGCCAAATGAACTTACAACACTGTCTCATGTTAGTGAACCTTCTCTCCGCGAAACAATATGATAGTTTATAGCTATAAGCTTCAAGTGTTTTGATTTTTATATTACCGCAACTCCGACCTATTGGGTTATTTTCAGCAGCCAACAATATGCTTCTTTAATCTCTGTTACGAGGCACTATAAGAGTGCATGCCTATACCCGAATCGTTTTTTATGGGCATAAGCAAGATGTATCGTATAATTAACTTATTTCCTCTTAGAGGTGTTACCGAAGGGATTTTGTTTCAAATTTCATCTAAATCTTCAAATGTTTCCTAATCCTAATCAAAAATCGTTAATTTCAAACAATTCATCCAAAACTTTGAAGAATTGTTTTTCTTTAGGCCGTAGTGCCACCGCCCCCTAGTTCTCACCACGACTTAACCAAATCGCATGTTGCCGCTACGTCTTCCCTTTGGGTTGTAGTGGCGTGAGGCACGCTCCCCACGACACCCAAGCCACCACTACAATGCCCCTCCGGGATGTACTGTTGCGACACGCGGTTCTCGCTGCCACCCGAGGTCTTTCTGCCGTCGCACCGACCTGCTCGCCGCCCCGAGGTCTTCCCCCTGTCACCCCAACCCGCGCGTTGTCACCTCGGGATGTAGTGCCCGATGCGCGGTCCACTCCGCAGTGCCCTGCTCGTTGACTTCATGTGGTATGCACCTGTCAGATTTCGGGCTCCGCAATACCGTAAGGATTCGAACATTGGGGGGTGCATGAAGATCTCTCCCTGCTTAGCCTCGCCTAACCCACTACTCGATGGAAACAACGAGGGACTCACTTGATGACGATGGTTGCACAGAACACAATAGCTTACGGTAGCACATAACACAACAGTTTACCCAGTTTCGGGCACCTGCGAAGCGTAAAACCCCACTCCTGCTTTTGGTGGATTGCCTCTCGTGGAGGTGGTGGATGAATTGATACAGTGCTCTCGATCCTCCGGAGGCCAAGTGGTAGGTGTCTTGCCCTACGGTTCGAATGAACTCTCCCCTACCAAGTGTTCTACCCTCTCAATTTATAGCGGAGGCCCGGGTCCTCTGCTCTCGTAGCTTCGACGGGAAGGGATCCCAGAGTTGCCAATTTTGAAGGGGAACACGGGAACATGCTCCCCTTCCCAAAGGTGGTCATCGCCTGCAAAGTAACTGTCCGCGCTGCAGGGACTGTCCCGAGGATGACGTTTTCCCTACTGGCATGCAGCAACGGCTTCCTTGCACCATAAGGGAAACCTTCGGAAGATGCCTTTGGAACCCTTGTACGCTTCCGCCTCCTTCCGCTTCTGCTGATTGCCTGTCCTTTCATGGCGTCACCCTTGACTCCTGAGGCCCGACCTTGCCTCGGAATATCCGCCACTCCGGAGGGGTCCTGAGGAGGCCCTTGCGGTTCTTGACGCTGCTCCTCCTCGTCAGGTTTGGCCCCTCACGAGGGCCATACCCTGAATGGTGCCGAGCCCGTTGGTTTATTCCGAAGAGGTGGGCCCGCCTTGGGCAACACGCATGCACGTCTGGGTACCCCCATTCCCAGAACACCGACAGTAACCCCTGGGCCCGCGGAGTGCTCGGGTTGGCTTCGGGGCGGAGCCTAGGGGGGCAGCATGAGGCGCCTTGGGCCCTGAAATGCCTCTAGACCAGGCCGACACATGTCACGCGGCTGGTGTCGGGTCCTCCGTGTTCTCTGTCTCTGCCCCCTTATTAGGTGCCTTGCTTGTACCTTCGGTGCCTCATTGCTTTCCTTCGTCCGTACTCGCCCTTCCTCTTTGGTCTCTGACTACAACTGGCACCTCCCACATCCATCGCCGCATAGTTCCTTGCCAGTTCAACAATGGCGCCCGCCAGCAAGCAAAAAACCAAAGGGACATGGTCCGGCCCTGACTTCTCTGCTCCTGGACTGCACCCTCTCACAGGACACCAATCTCGTCCTCGTGCTTCCATGGACCACGACCGAGTCCAACGAGCATGGGTGAACCGTGATATGGCCTGGCGCCATAGAGGAGCGACCCGCGTCCCGGGCGATATACCCCTTCTTCCTTCATGGTATTTACGCTGGGCTGGTGCCGCTTTTCTCCCAGTTCTAAACCGTTGTCTTGGACCACTATGGGCTCCAAGCCCTTCATCTCCAGCCCAACTCCATCTTGCTTCTGTATGTCTTTGCTTTCAACTGTGAGGCTTTCGTGGGTGTGCAGCCTTCGGTTGCCCTCCTCTGCCACTTCTGCAGCTTGCGCCTGCACTACGGCGCTCATTTGTCGGCGTGTGTCTCCTTCATGGCAGCCTAGAGTGGCAACATGCTCTCGAAGGTCGGGAAGAAGGTGGATAACTTCACGCACCACTGGGTCCTTATGTGCCTTAACGATGCCAACCCTCGGTTGGAGGAGCCGAAGGAGTTGCTGGAGAAGACCTCCGCGTGGAGCTCGGCGAAGCTCTCCGTCCCTCGGGTTGTGCCCGTGCTGGAGAGCTTTTCCCGCAACATCAGCACCAAGAGGCTGACCGGAGAAATGATAGTGAAGGAGTTCCTGGTGCAACGCCTCTCCACGCACACGCCTGGCCCCTGGGAGTATCGGGCTGGCGACGACGAGCTCCGGCTCCGGACCCGGAACCTCCCCATACAGGACCTGAGCAGGGTCATGGCGATCTTGCTGGGCAGCGACCCTGGCGACCTTCCCGAGGCCCTAGGTCCATTATACCATCGTGACGACTGGGCTGACCTGGTCGCTGCGATGCCTGTCTTCAACGAGTGAGGGCCTCCTCGCACATGGCCAGTGCCTGCAGGGGGCCCTCATCGACCCCGCTTGCAATGCGGTCCGCGTGCGTGCTTGCTTCCCGGAAGCTCAGGGCTAAGCCATTCTCGATGCACCCCAGCTCTGTCGGCGAGGGGGGGGTACCATGCCGCCGAGCTCGCCTCCCTCCGTGGGGGGCCTGTCACCTGTGCTGTTGCGAATGCAAAGAGGAAGAAGATATGGTGCGATGTTGAAGTGTAAGCTACTTGCGTGGGCACGCCCTGCACGTCTATTTTCCACGCTTGGCTGATCCCCCCTTTACTTGTCGTCCATGGATGTTGTCTCGCCGGTGGCGAAGAGGAACAAGACGGTCGTCAAGCCGAAGGCGACTCCCGACGCCCCGCCTACTCTCATTGGCGCACTACCATTTGCAGGTGGGGAAGGGGATGCTCGTGGGGCCGTCTCCCTGGCCTTGGTTGTCGAGCCCCCCGAGCCCCCAAAGCATGTAGAAGTGACCGTGGGGACGCCGTTGCATGGGGGGCAGGCCGACGAGGGTTCTCAAGCTCCTCAAGCGTCATTGCTCGTGATTGTTGAGCAGTCTTCGGGGCCCCGTGTTCTTCACGGCACTGCCCCTCTGGCGACACCACCCGCGCGTGCGCTGGAGGCTCTTCAGGAGGAGGTCCAGAAGACCTCGGTGTTCACCCAAGGTATCTTGAACGCGACATTCACCGCCTTGAGCAATATCACCGACGAGATGGGGAAGGCCGAGAGGGAGGCCGAGGCCGCCAGTGCCTTGCATGAGAAAGCACTGAAGGAGGCTAAGGCGGCTGTCGAACGCTGTGAAGAGGTGGAAACCCACCTCAACTTCCTTGAAGGAGGACTAACCAAGCTGGCCGAGCAGCATCGCCTGTAGGGGAGGAGCTTAAATCCCGCAAGACCATGCTCGCCGCCCGGGAGGAAGAGATGTCCCAGGAGGAGAGCAGCCTGAGGATGAAGTAGGCGCGCTTGGAAGAGCAGGAGAACGAGGCCGCCTTGAGGAAAGCCCTCCTTGACGCCCACGAGAAAGCTCTCGCCGTTGCTGAGGAGGGGAAAACCGCCGAGCTGGCCTCCTTCCCTGACGTTGAGCTCAGGCTTCGCACGGCGCTCCGCTCCCTCTGCCGGGACGAGTTCGATGAACCTCTGGCCACCCCCAGAGGATGTCTTTGCCGCGCTCGTGAAGGGGCTCGTAACGGCGCTGGAGATTGCCGTCGTGCAGGTGGACAAGATTTTGGACATCGAGTGCCGCGACCTCTTATTCGTGGCTGCGACTCACGTCTTCAGCCACCTTCATCTTCGCGACGCCGAATTCGATCTAAGCTTCGTGATCGTGCGGAGGCGGTGAAGGGCCCTGTGTAGGCGTTGGTGAGGAGGTTCGCTCGCGTCGCACCTCCTTCGTCTCCACGTGTCATTGGAGTCGACGATGGGGAAGATGATGCCTCTGACGTCGACGACTAGCCCCCCGTGGAGGGGGCGACCGACGGCGGCTCCTCCTGATTTCTTGTCCCTGTTACTTTCCTGCAATGCACATCATGCCTCGCGGAGGCGTTGAACTTATTTGCGTTTTTATGAACTTGGTCACGGTTTGTAATAATTGAATGCTTGAATGTTTTCCTCGCCTTGTGTCACACCCTGTTTTTACTACCACTTCTTTGTAATGCAAAATCTGAGCTTGTTAAAACTTTTTCAAAACTAATGATGTGAGTGCCATGATTGTAATTGTATGCTTGTGTGTTTGATCATGTGATGAAAATCCCCATTTCACAATACTTATTTATTTCCAAAAACCTTTACATGTTTCTGATTACGGTAAAACCCTACTTTGAGTTGCACTACATGCCCTTGATGGTAAGAAGTGTTTCTACCCAAAGTTGGTGATCTGATTTTAACTTCATTTTAGTGCCTTAAAACTACAAAATAATTATTTTTAGAATTAGTTTCCTAATTAAATTGCATGTCCATTTCTGAGGCCAGAATTGGTATTCCTACATGGAAAAATACTTTTCTGCCTTAGAAAAATCTGATTAAATTTGCAGATGATGAGAAGGACATATATTTTCCATACATAAGATTTTAAACCCTATTTTATATTATAATTATTTGAATAAAAACCTGGAAGCCATTTCTGTCTGTTTTGACCTTTTGAATTATTTCCAAAGGAAATATTCTCAATAAACTCCTAGAAAATTCCAGTAGTATCCCTGAGCCATATTTGGTGTCCACATAAAGTTTCCCCTTGGTCCAAGGTGACTAAGGACACCAAATAACCGCAAAACCACTTTTGTCCAGATTGAAGTTAGAGCAACTCTACATTGCAAAGTTTATCCAATGGAGCTGAAACTTTGCACGAGTGCCTAATACCTCAAATGAGGGTTCCACACCAAAAATGGGATTTGTGGGATTTAGTTTGCCCACACTATCTTTGGAAGGGACATATCTGGTCAAATTGAACTGTTTTCAAGTTTACATAGCTAAACTTGTCCAATGGAGCTCAAACTTGGTGAAACCCCATGTTTTAGCACCAAACCCAAACTTGTTAAGTTCCAGCACCAGTGGTGCGGTGCAACCCCCTCAAACCACTGTCGAGCACCTTCTGACAGATAGGGAAAAGTCACCTTAGCCATAGCTAAACCCAACCCCTTTGCTCCAAACTCAAATATTAGGTGGCCAGTATCCATATCTAACCCCAGTCAACTAGCCCCTCACTGGTTCAAAGTGGAAAGGCCAAAAACTCCAATTTAGTCTTCACCTCAAGGCTGACTGCACTAGAATTTCTTGTCTCCTTTGACAAGCCAAAGCTCCCACGAGACCCAAATGGCTAGCCACACTCCCAGCTAGTGCCAGGACATGCTAGTCACATCCAAAGTGCCTCAGAGCGCACCAGCATGCCGTGGCATGCCAAAACTGTGCTCTGAGCGCGCTACAGTCAGCCACCAAGGTGGGGGCGACGCTCTCGGCCAGTTCCAGCCTCCCCCGAGGTGTCCAACCTCTTCCCAGACAACCCCTCTGCATCGTGCAACCCTCAAGGCCCCTCCTCCCCCGCATTAGAGCTCGTGATACGCGTGCCCGCGGCACCAGAACCGGCCAAGGTTGCGTGACCACGGATGCTCGACTCCTCCCTCTCTCCATCTGAAGTAGATGGTTCTGGATGTCCAAAACCATGTCCTGAGACCGTGGATTCAACCCCAGCCCCTCTCTGCAACCCCATGCACACCACGGTGAGTCACCAATGCTCCCGAATCAGCTCACCTTCGCGGCCCTATAATTAGCCCTCCCCCTCGCTCCTGCACCCCTCAGATAGCCTCACCACGACCAATAGCACCTCCCTAGCCACCCCGGCAACGAGCAGAGCCCCGGTGCTCGAGATCGACCGAAGCCCCTCCACCTCGGAGCTCCGATTGATCTCCAGCTACATGACGACTCCTGCGCCCCTCGACCCACCAAACTGATCCCCTCAACCCCAGGAAGCTTTCCCCCAACTCGCCCAACCATTTCCGTGTTTCTAGACACCTCCTCGACCACCTCCCGAAACTCCTCCTTCACGGCCTCCTCGTTGCCTGTGAACCCCTGCCTCTCCGACGTTGTTCCGACCACCAGTAGGTAGGCGACGTCATGGCAAACCCATTCCAGTCCTTGTTGGGGCCTGAGAGCATCTGCAGCCTCGCCGACATGCTCCTCATCCTCTCTGCCAGAGGTAGGAGACGACCCCGACAGGTGTGCCCCACCCGTCGGTGGCCCAGCATCCTCCCCAGCGCTGTCCACAACCACTAACCGCAGGGCCCCGCACGTTAGGTTCAAACCTGACGGCGCGTGCGCCTGGGCACGCTGTCGGCTGGCCTTGGGCCAGCCCAACACCAAGTCGAGCTAGGTCAGGGGCTTGGCCCATTTTTCCTTATTTAAAAAAATCTGATTTCAAAGATTTTTATAAAAATATTTAGCCAGTGTAAAAATATAATTTTCCACTGTTATTCTTCTAAAAATATGTAGTATTTAATAACATGATTGCATGAATTTTCCTACAACTATTCTGTTTTACAATAATAAAAAGGACTAAATTGGAATAGTTTTGATTCTGTTTGGTTAATTTTAAAAATGTTCCTTCAAGAGAATTTGAGGCAAATATTTTTCAAAATGACAGCTTAGATTTATCAGTAATAAAGAACATTTTTTAAAATGACTTTTTTATATGTTTCTATGTGAGCTATTTCTTATTTATTGTTTTATCGACGATAGAAAATCCGTGTGACTAGGGAATCGGAGCGGAAGACCTCGAAGACCCCGGATACCTAGCTGACCAAGGCAAGCAACCCTTTGACCATGACTGAGCATATGTTACTTTGCATGTTTAGATAGCAAGTATTTCCGTTGAATATGATCATAAGTGCCGGTAATCATTTGATATGATTTTAACGATGGCTCCCCCAGAGCACATGCATTGAGCTTGATCCTACCCCTTGAGGGTCATGCTAATATCATATTGACATGTAAAGTTAGAAGTAGTATTATCGTGAGCATGTTGATGACATAAACGAAAGAGTTTATGAAAACCCCGTCGGGTGCCACTAATGACCGAGGGTGATGATGAGTTAGGTGTCCACTTTTGGTGAAGTGGTGCACCGGGTACTTTGAGTGAGTATGGTTTCAAAAATGGGATTAGATTTATGATGTGTCGACCGTCCAAACCTTACCAGTACGACCATGTTACCCCTTATGGGACGGGACTATGTTAATTACTCTAGTTTTTGCTAGCAAAGAGACACACTACTAGTGGCAGGAGTGATGTGTGGTGACTCTCGTGATGGGGTCATGCCAGGTAGGACGACTATGCCATTTTTATGAGTTCTAGTCACACCGTTGGTCCCCACATGGTTGGTACTGTCCAGAGTCGGTGCTCGTAAGACAGACAACATGTGGGCTGGGTACCAATCGAGTGGACCTCTTTGTCTAATATCGTCAGGGGAAAGGCATTGATCGGGTACTTACGTCAGGTATGTTATATACCGCGAGTCGTGGATGACACGGAAGTTTCCCGGATCTCGTGGGTCCAGCGTACTACCTCTGCAGAGTGTAAAACTATTTGAATAGCCGTGTCCACGGTCAAGGACAGTTGGGTAATCCTGCTTAAACTACGTCCAGCTGTTTCCGCATAAACCAAGTGTGTGTGTTGTGTTAAAAACGTGTTGTTATGAAAGTAATGATATGACCAAGTTTGGTGACTTGGCATATAGGGTGAGCACGGATGGCTCGTCCCTCGACTGATATATTGATATTTGCAACCTGTTCTTCAAAATCAATTCTTTAACTTGATGCATATTCATGATCATTCCACCCCGATGAAATCCACCAAAGATGCATGATATTGTTATCCTTCGCTTTCATTGTTCATAACATGGGCTGTTTGTGAGTAAATTCAAAGTACTCATTGGCTTGCCACTGGCTATGTTATTGTCCAGAGATGGAGGGACCAGAGTTTGGAGCAGAGTACGTCTTCGGAGACGCCCCTGCGAACTAGGATGTTTCCGAGTCAGAATGCCTGTCGGTGTAGGCTTGATGGCATGGGCACTCGCTTAGCCCCTATGATTTCTGCTACTAGTTGTATCAGAATGATTTGGACTTAGGCCCTGCCTTGTGAACTTGACCATTCGGTCATGTGTTGTAATAATCGGTACTTGGATGGAAGACTCTTTTATTTGGTATCTCTGTTCGATGAGCATTGATCTTTGGGATAACTGAGCACGGCGATCTCGACCCGTAAGTCGGGGTCCCCACAGAGCTGGTATCAGAGCCATCCTGACTATAGGGAGCCTTAGGTAGCATGGACGAAAGCCGAGACGACTAGTGCACATAGACCTTAACGTGAGATTCTGCACCCACTAAAAACTTTCTAACTCTCTCCTCTACATCTTGTAGATGGCCACCGTACCTGAGCTGCTTCTCGAGACAGGCTTTCCTGTGCTTTTGAGTGATAAACTCGAGAAGTGTCAAGCACGCCGCATGCCCATCTTCCTCTACCACGAGCACTTGGTCAACGCCGACACTAAGGAATATCACGTGGACGTGATAGTGAAGGCTAATGACTCCCCGACTAGTTGGTTCTTTGAAGGTCCACAGATGGAAGATCTAATGTTGGCACTGGAGACCGCAGCACGAGAGGGGCTCGTGCGACTCCGCGACATCCTTCCCGAGTTGGCTGATGAGCCATCTACTCGTCACCTAACTTTTGTTAAGTATGGGGTAGACGGGGGTTGGACACTCAACCCATCTTCCAAGGACGGGATGCCACTGAGGTTTCAGACCTACTTTAGTTTCTCCTCCGACACTTTGACACACCTTTTGACCAAGGAGTCAACTAGGATCCGCCAAGAGCGGCACCAAGTCAAGGATCTGCTTCGCACGGAGAAGATGAAGAACCGCAAGGTGAAGAAGGAAGGAGCACCCAAAGGACCACCAGGTTTTGCTTTCCGAGGAGGAATACCACCGCTTCAGGCCACTCCTCTACAGAGTCATCACTTTACTGTGGAAGAGTACATCGAACTCTTTGCTACCTCGCCAACCAAGAGACGCCGTGATGGTGCGCTTCCTTCTCCTACTCCTTCAAAGAAGGGAATCACTCATGAAGATGAAGATGAAGATGAAGATGAAGACGAAGATCTCGCAAAACCCGCTTATGAGACCGCGCAGTCGGCCGCTTAACTTTAGCAGCATAGGCAATTAGGATGTACCCTCGAGCGTATGAGTTATTGTATCGGTTTGTATGAACCATGAGTATTGTGTAAGCTTGTTGGATGCAAGTCGCATTCTGTCTTAGGCAGCTTGTGAGCGACTACATCGCTTGTTTTTAATATAATGTAGTAGCTCTTTTCAAAACAATTGGCTTAAATTTTTTACACTAGCACAACACCAGACCCCCTCTTTACTAGAGCATCATCCCTTATGATTTCAGCCAGTTCGGCAAATTGACCTCTCTACTCCCAAGACAAGATGGTGAATGCAACTTGCAACAGCACCTTCGGCAACCCCGGCTCTGCCTCTTTAGGTCAGCAGCAGGGAACCTTAGGGGAAGCTCAAGCTGGAGATCACCACGAGCAGCAAGACGATGTTCCGCCGCCGCCGCCTCCTCCTAAAAGCTTGACCATGGATCAGTCCCTTCAAGCTCTTCGAGAGGAGCGTCAAGCCAACAATGCCGCTATTCAGCAGCTGGCTCGAGCCTTGGTGAACAACCCACCGCATAACGGGAATGGCAATGGTCGCTCAACTCCCTGTGAGTTCATGCGAACTACGCCACCCATATTCACGGGGACGACTGAACTATTGGATGCCTATGACTTGATCTGTACTATCGAAGACCTCCTCGCGCTGGTCAAGTGCACTGATGATCGTGAGGAAGTTCTCTATGCTTCTCACTGTCTCGGAGGCACAGCCAGAGCTTGGTGGGATTGATTTCAGATCATGCGAGCAGGGCAAGTCATCACTTGGGCTGTGTTCAAAGATGGATTCCGCGCTGCTCACATTCCTCCCGGAATGATGACCATTAAGAAGCGGGAATTTCGAGCCTTAAGGCAAGGCAGTGGATCCATCAAGGAATATTTGCAGAAGTTCAACCTCCTGTAAAGATTCGCGCCTGAGGACGTCAACACTGAAGCCGCCAAAGTGGAACGCTTTATGGAACGACTAAAACAACACTCCACTATCAGCTAGTTGTTTGCGAATGCCGGACCTTCAGCAATCTGGTTAATAAGGCCCTTATGTTGGAAGACAAGCGTCGTGCCATGGACGACACCCGTAATCACAAGCTAATGGGCAGTGGAGGACCAAGTAAGACAAAGCCACGACCATGGCAGCCAGCTCCAGCAAGACCCAACTATCAGCAGCAGTACAAGTATCCAACATTTCGCCAGAACTACCAGCCTCAGCAGCAAGTCAACACCAAGCGAGCAAGCAATCCGTCGAACAACGGTGGAATCAAGACCAATCTTCCAGTGCAAGTTACCTGTATCGGATGTGGACAAACATGGCACTATTCCAGGCAGTGCCCCAACAAGAAACCCGATGCTCAGGGCCCAATTGCGCAAAATCCAGGCCAAGGAGCACGAGACAGGAAACAGGCTCCCCGCAATCAGCAGTATCACATCAAGGGGTGGATTAATCATATTTCCGCGGAAGAGGCACAAGAAGACCCGGACTGCATTCTGGGTACGTTCCTCGTCAACTCTACCCCAGCAATAGTATTGTTTGATTGTGGTGCTTTGCATTCTTTTGTTACACAAAAGTTTGCGGGAAAATGTGGTTTAGAACCTACCTTTCTTCATGGGCATATGGAAATTCAAACCCCCGGAGCAGTTTTGAGGACCAATCTAGGTGTAGGAAGGTCGGGATAGTTATCAATGGGACGAGCTTCTCAGCTGATCTCATTGTGCTTAAGTCACAAGGCCTAGAAGTAATTCTCGGCATGGATTGGTTGGTCAAGCATCATAGTGTCTTGGACTATGCTAACTGGGCCATTACCATGACAAGTGACCAAGGTGTCAAAGTCAAGTATGTCTCTGAGCCAGTACCCGCTCAAGTACCACGGGTTAACAGTCTGTCAGAGGAAGAACTCGATCGAGTGCCAATAGTGTGTGAATAATCGGACATCTTTCCTAATGAGCTGCCAGGGATGCCTCCTGACCGAGACATCGACTTCATCAATGAACTCATGCCCGGATCAAGGCCTATCTATAAGAAGCCTTACAGGATGGGATCCGAAGAGCTAGCGGAGTTGAAGAAGCAACTGGATGAGCAACTCAGGAAAGGATTTATTCGTCCAAGTGCGTGACCTTGGGGATCACCTGTTCTTTTCGTGTGCAAGAAGGATGGGACTATCCGACTCTGCGGTGATTACCGTTCTCTCAATGAGGTCACAATTAAGAACAAGTCCCCACTCCCCAACATTGAATACTTATTCAATCAGCTAAATGGAGCTAAGGTATTCTCCAAGATCGACCTCCGATCTGGATATTACCAACTGAAGATCCGACCTGAGGACATAACCAAGACTGCGTTCATGACCCGGAATGGTCTGTATGAATGCACTGTCATGTGTTTTGGGTTGACTAATGCCCCAACTTACTTCGTGTACCTCATGAATAAGGTCTTCATGGAATATGTGGACAAGTTTGTCGTCGTATTCATTGATGACATATTAATCTTTTCCAAGTCCGAAGAAGAGCATGAGAAACACTTAAGGTTAGTATTGGTGAAGCTTCGAGAGCACCAACTTTATGCCAAGTTCAGCAAATGCCAATTTTGTTTGAACGAAGTTGGATTCTTGGGTCATACCATGACATCAAGTGGATTGGCAGTTGATCCCTCCAAGATTACTACGGTAACCAACTGTGAATCGCCAATTGATGTGAAGGAAGTCAGGAGCTTCCTCGGACTCGTGGGATATTACCGCAAGTTCGTAGAAGGATTCTCCCGCATCGCTCGACCCATGACTCAGCTCTTGAAGAAAGTCAAGACGTTCGAATGGACGCTAGAGTGTGAAGCCAGCTTCCAAGAATTGAAGGAGAGATTAACCACCGCCCCGGTATTGGCCACTCTAGATATCAGCAAGGAGTTTGTGATATATTGTGATGCCTCGAGGACCGGACTCAGTGGGGTTCTAATGCAGGATGGCAGAGTCGTGTTGTATCTGTCACGACAACTGCGCCCGCAAGAGGAGAACTATGCCACCCATGATCTCGAGTTGGCAGTTGTAGTGCATACCCTGAAAACATGGCGACATTACCTTCTGGGGAAGCGATGTGAAATATACACTGACCACAAAAGTCTGAAGTATATCTTCACTCAAAGGGAATTGAATATGAGGCAACGAAGATGGTTGGAGTTAATCAAAGCCTACGACCTCAGCATTCAATATCACCCCGGTAAGGCCAATGTAGTGGCCAATGCCTTAAGCCGGAAGACCAACACCTTGAACGTCATGCTAAAGGAAAGGCAACCCGCCTTATATGAAGAATTGGAGAACTTCGGGTTGGAATTAGTAGAATCAAGATTCCTAGATAACCTCGAAGTCAAACCAACGCTGGTGGATGACATCAAGGAGGCCCAGAACGGTCATAAGAGCATTGAAGGCATCAGGAAGAAGATTCAAGAAGGCAAGGCCCCAGGATTCTCGGTGGATGAACAAGGAGTAGTGTGGTTTGGGCAACGTTTATGTGTACCCAACAAGGCTAAACTCAAGGATCTGATCCTACAGGAAGCACATGATACACCCTACTCTATTCACCCTGGTGGTACCAAGATGCATCAAGATCTCCGAGAAAGATTCTGGTGGCATGGCATGAAGAGGGAAATAGCATCCTATGTTTCCAAGTGCGACGTGTGCCAACAAGTCAAGGCTGAGCATCAGCGACCTGCAGGACTGCTACAACCTCTCAAAGTGCCATAATGGAAGTGGGACAATATAGGCATGGACTTTGTTACCGGCTTACCAAGGTCTAGCAGAGGCCATGACTCTATATGGGTTATTGTCGACCATTTGACCAAAGTGGCCCATTTCATTCCTGTCAACACCACATATGATGGGAAAAAGTTGGCTAGTCTCTATATTGAGTGTATTGTAAGCCTTCATGGAGTTCCCAAGGAGATTGTATCTGACCGAGGCACGCAGTTCACCTCAAGATTTTTGAAAAAGTTCCAAGAAGCCCTCAGAACCAAGCTCTCTTTGAGCACCGCTTTCCACCCACAAACGGGTGGACAAATGGAAAGAGTGAATCAGATACTCGAAGGTATGCTCCGCGCATGAGTCTTGGCGCATGGAGCCAAATGGGACGACTGTCTGCCGTTCGCTGAGTTTTCATACAACAACAGCTACCAGTCCAGTCTCCAAATGGCCCCGTTCGAAGTGTTGTACAGACGAAAGTGCCGCACACCGCTCAATTGGTCCGAAACCGGAGGAGGACTGATTTTCGGGCCGGAAGTTTTGCATAAGGCAGAAGAGAAGGTGCAACTGGTCTGAGGGAATCTAAAAGCAACCAAGTCACGACAAAATAGTTATGTGGATTCTCACCGCAGGGATGTGGAGTTCATTCCCGGAGACCTGGTGTACCTCCGTGCCACACCTCTCAAGGGAACAAGTGTTTCCACATTAAAGGGAAACTCGCTCCAAGGTTCATTGGACCTTTTAAGATCACGGCAAGGCGTGGAGAAGTTGCTTATCAGTTGGAGCTACCTCCGGAACTTTTGGGTGTGCACAACATCTTCCACGTGTCACAACTTCGGAAGTGTCTTCAAGCGCCAAATCGTCCCGATCTTTAGAAGGACATTGAACACCAGGCCATTGACCTTCAGCCTGATCTCACCTACCACGAGAAGTCGGTCCGCATTTTGGATGAAGTTGAGCATTGCACCAGAAGCCGCACCATCAAGTATTTCAAGGTTCAGTGGAGCAACCACACCGAAGCCGAAGCAACATGGGAGCGTGAAGACTATCTCCGATCTGAGTTTCCGGACATTTTTAGCACCTAGCTTAGGAATCTCGGGGGCGAGATTCTTGTAAGGGGGATAGGTCTGTCACACCCTGTTTTTACTACCACTTCTGTGTAATGCAAAAATCTGATCTTGTTAAAACTTTTTCAAAACTAATGATGTGAGGGCCATGATTGTCATTGTATGCTTGTGTGTTTTATCATGTGATGAAAAACCCCATTTCAGAATATTGATTTATTTCCAAAAACCTTTACATGTTTCTCATTAAGGTAAAACCCTACTTTGTGTTGCACTACATGCCTTTGATGGCAAGAAGTGTTTCTACCCAAAGTTGGTGATCTGATTTTAACTTCATTTTACTGCCTTAAAACCACAAAATAATTATTTTTAGAATTATTTTCCTAATTAAATTGCATGTACATTTGTGAGGCCAGAATTGGTATTCATACTTGGAATAATACTTTTCTGCCTTAGAAAAATCTTATTAAATTTGGAGATGATCACATGGACAAATATTTCCATATATATTATAATTATTTGAATAAAACCCTGGAAGCCATTTCTATCTATTTTGACCTTTTGAAATATTTCAGAAGGAAATATTCTCAATAAAATCCTAGAAAATTCCAGTAGTATCCCTAAGCCATATTTGCTGTCCACATAAAGTTTCACCTTGGTCTAGATAACCTCAAAACCCCTTGTGTCCAGATTGAAGTTAGAGCAACTCGACATGGACAGGTTTATCCAATGATGTTGAAACTTTGCAGCAGTGCCTAATACCTCAAATGAGGGTTCCACACCAAAAATGGGATTTGTGGGACTTAGTTTGCCCACACACTCTTTGGAAGGGACATATCTGGTCAAATTGAAGTGTTTTCAAGTTTGCAAAGCTAAACTTGTCCAATGGAGCTCAAAATTGGTGAAACCCCGTGTTTTAGCACCAAAACCAAACCTGTTAAGTTGCAGCACCAGTGGTGAGGTGCAACCCCCTCAAACCACTGTCGAGCACCTTCTGACAAATAGGGAAAAGCCACCTTAGCCACAGCTAAACCCAACCCCTTTGCTCCAAACTCATAGATTAGGTGGCCAGTATCCATATCTAACCCTAGTCAACTAGCCCCTCACTGGTTCAAAGTGGAAAGGCCAAAAACTCCAATTTAGGCTTCACTCAAGGCTGACAGCACTAGCATTTCTTGTCTCCATTGACCAGCGGAAGCTCCCACGAGACCCAAATGGCTAGCCAAACTCCCAGCCAGTGCTAGGACATGCTAGACACATCCAAAGTGCCTCAGAGCGCACCAGCATGCTGTGGCATGTCAAAACTGCGCTCTGGGCGCGCTACAGGAGGCCACCAAGGTGGGGGCGATGCTCTCGGCCAGTTCCAGCCTCCCATGAGGTGCCCAACCTCTTCCCCGACAACCCCTCTCTGTCGAGCAACCCTCAGGGCCACTCCTCCCCCGCATTAGAGCTCATGTGACGCGTGCCCGCATGCACCAGAACCAGCCAAGGTTGCGCGGCCACGGATGCTCGACTCCTCCCTCTCCCCTCTGAAGCAGATGGTTGTGGCAGTCCAAAACCATGTCCTGAGACCGTGGTTTCAACCCCAGCCCCTCTCTGTACCCCCATGCGCGCCATGGTGAGTCACCGGCGCTCCCGAATTGGCTCACTGTCGCGGGCCTATAAATATCCCCGCTCACTCCCGCACCCCTCAGATAGCTTCACCACGACCACTAGCACCTCCCTAGCCACCCTAGCAAACTAGCACAACCCCGGTGCTCGAGATGGATCGAGGCCCCTCCGCCTTGGAGCTCCGGTCGATCTCTGGCTACACGACGGCTCCTGCGCCCCTTGACCCACCAAACTGACCCCCTCAACCCGAGGAAGCGTTCCCCCAACTCGCCCGAGCATTTCTGTGTCTCTAGCCACCTCCTCGACCACCTCCCAAAACTCCTCCGCCACGGCCTCCTCGTCCCTGGTGAACTCCTACCTCTCTGATGTTGTTCCGACCACCAGTAGGTAGGCGACGTCATGGTGAACCCATTACAGTCCTTGTTGGGGCCTGGGACCGTCGGCAGCCTCGCCGGCGTGCTCCTCTTCCTCTCTGGCCAGACGAAGGAGACGACCCCGATAGGTGTGCCTCACCTGTCGGTGGCCCAGTCTCCACCCCCACGCTGTCCACAGCCACTGACCACAGGGCCCCGCACGTCAGGTTCAAACCTGATGGTGCGAGCACGTGGGCAGGCTGTCGGCTGGCCTGGGGCCAGCCCAGCTCCAGGACGATCCAGGCCAGGGGCTTAGCCCATTTTTCTTTATTTTTAAAAATCTGATTTCAAAGATTTTTATAAAAATATTTAGCGAGTGTAAAAATATAATTTTTCAACTATTATTGTTCTAAAAATATGTAGTATTTAATAATATGATTGGATGATTTTTTCTACAACTATTCTGTTTTACAATAATAAAAAGGACTAAATTGGAATAGTTTTGCTTTTGTTTTATTAATTCTAAAAACGTTCCTTCAAGAGAATTCGAGGCAAATATTTTTCGAAATGACAACTTAGATTTATCAGTAATAAATAACATTTTTTTAAATGACTTTGTGATCTGTTTCTATATGAGCTATTTCTTTTTTTTTTATCGATGATAGAAAATCCATGTGACGAGGGAATCGGAGCGGAAGACCTCGAAGACCCCGGATACCTAGCTGACCAAGGCAAGCAGCCCTTTGACCATGACTGAGCATATGTTACTTTGCATGTTAAGATAGCAAGTATTTCCGTTGCATATGATCATAAGTGCCGGTAATCATTTGATATGATTTTACCGATGGCTCCCCCGGAGCACATGCATTGAGCTTGATCCTACCCCTTGAGGGTCATGCTAATGTCATGTTGACAAGTAAAGTTAGAAGTAGTATTATCATGAGCATGTTGATGACATAAATCAAAGAGTTTATGAAAACCCTGTCGGGTGCCACTAATGCCCGAGGGTGATGATTAGTTAGGTGGCCACTTTAGGTGAAGTGGTGCACCGGGTACTTTGAGTGAATATGGTTTCGGAAATTGGATTAGATTTATGATGTGTCGACCGTACCAACCTTACAAGTATGACCACGTTACACCTTATGGGACGGGGCTATGTTAATTACTCTGGTCGTTGCTAGCAAAGAGCAACATTACTAGTGGCGGGAGTGATGTGTGGTCACTCTCGTGATGGGGTCGTGCCAGGTAGGCCGACTATGCCATTTTTATGAGTTCCAGTCACACCGTTGGTCCCCGCATGGTTGGAACTGTCCAGAATCGATGCTCGTAAGACGTACAACATGTGGGCTGGGTACCAATCGAGTGGACCTCTTTGTCTAGTATCGTCAGGGGAAAGGCATTGATCGGGTACTCACCTCGGGTACGCTATATACCGCGAGTCGTGGATGACACGGAAGTTTCCCGGATCTCGTGGGTCCAGCGTACTACCTCTGCAGAGTGTAAAACAATTCGAATAGCCATGTCCACGGTCAAGGATAGTTGGGTAATCCTGCTTAAACTACGTCCAGCTATCAATTGTGGTCCTACGTCGGGACGCCATCGGACTTAAGAATGATTGAGGGGTTGATGTTGCCCCACGCTTCATTGCTATTGGAGATGGGGTACCACAGTGACATCAATGCCACCCTCACAAGTGCGCAAATGTCTCCTTTGAGCCCCATAACACATATTCGTGTGGACTATTGGTTGTCATGACGTCGGCGGCGGTATCACGAATACATGGCTATCGCCGCACCCAAAGTCCAATGGTCTAGGTTGACGTAGTGGTTAATCGAAGGGCTCATCATCGGGAACCATCAATAGACCTTGACGATTGCAACTCAACAACTTAAATAAGCTTCTGCGTACATGTATGAAGACACTGTGTTTCGGGATGTTTCCGAGAGGCAACAAAAATTCATACTATAGCCCATCATCATATTGACGGCCCCCACAGCTCAACATGCCCCATGAACCTAGAGACTTGGGTGTGATAGATTCACGGTTAATGGTTTTGGGACAACGACTTGGCAAACAAAGTTTATGCCTTATTGTGGGGTGGTGAACCACTACCTCCCGCCTTCTTTCCAGTGGCCTCCTTACTACTTGGGACTTCTTGACTGCTTCTCGAACTCGTGAGATTTCAATTTTTTATTTGCTTCTTGGATTTTCTTCTTAGACTCTTGGAAATTTATTTTGATTACTCATGCGGGATAATTGATTGGCCGCGGACTTCATATACTTGCTTTGACATTCAGGTTGAACTTCTTGACGACTTGTCTTTCAGGATTTATTGGGGATCCACCTTGAGAACTTGGAAGGCAACTGTCACCTCCGTGGACTAGGAAAAACCCTCTAGCACTTTATATGGAGCTTCTAGTTGCACACCTAAGGGAGTCCGAAACTAAGGGGTCCTTAGGTGGTTGGACAGTTGTTTGTGGGCTGACCTAATGGGCCACATTGTTGAAGACCGGACTACATGATGATCTCGTGAACGAGTAGGAAAGCTGTAAAGGTTGTCGTGTCATCCAAGCAGTGCAGCCTAGATTAGCGTGTTTACACCTGGCTAAAGTCGGTTGTATTACTAGTAGAAAACATGGTTATTGTTTCGGTTGGTAAGGCCCTTTAGTCCCACTTCACCAATTAGTTCTAATAACTTGGGACTAAAGGCCCCCCTTTGTCTTGGTTTTCCACGACCCGGGACTAATTCCCTTCCACGTGGATGGCAGCGCGTGCTGGGGGCGAGGACCTTTAGTCCCGGTTGATAACACCAACCGGGACTAAAAGATTTGGAGATTTGGGGTTTATTGTTTATTTTCCATTTTTCATTTAATTCTTTTTCATTTCAAACATATCTTACGCTACTACATACAATACACGTTATATATGCATATATCATAGGATTTCTTGTAGGACACTTCATATATATCATAGAATTTCTCATAGGACCATGCATATATATATGCATATATGCACAAATATATATATTTTTGTATATACAATTTCTTCTACAACTTGGAGATCAACTATATGCATGCATTAATTGGTGAAGTGTTATTCTCCTTTGGGATCTATGACGTGCTCAAGCAAAAATCCCAAAATATCCTCTTGAAGTGCTCATATGTGTTCCTTTGGTAGGAGTTTATCCCGCATCTCGTGCATCTTTAAAGAGGGAGACCAATATGAATATATTAGTTGTGTGTATATATTAGACCATGATAAAAAAGTTATGAATAGTGTTTACGTACCCCAAGAGTTCTTGCACCTTTGCAACTCCGTTCAGTCATAAAGCAAATGTTCTCGCAAACATAGTATGCACATAGATTAGTCCCGTGTTCCTACCGCACGTAGAACTTTACAAGAATATAATTCAGTAAGATAATAATCAAGTATTATAATGGTATTGAAACTAGAACTAAAGAGATGCCGAACGTAGCTAGTACTACTTAATTACCTTGGATATTGACCATTGCAACTTTAGTTTCCATTCACCGCAAAACTTCTTGATGAACCGTGTACAAACCCTGCCCGGCAAAGAAAAAGAATAAATGAGTCACCGATTACTTGATATCAGGAAATGAACTAAAGAGGCCGACATAGTGCGATAATGATTGAAATTACCTGTCGAGCATCAACCTCAGGTTCATGTACTCTTTAGGTTCTTTACTTAGTGATTCCAGTACAAGAACTTTTACCTCGTCAACCGTAATGATTAGCAGGATAAAGTTGAAACTGCGTTGTATAAGAGGGCATGCATGCATAACTCGGCAAGTACTATACGTACACTTAACATCGAGTAAGCAAAACAAAGTTTATAGTACAAGGCAGTAACTGTCACGTGAAGTTGTAAGGAAATAATATTGTTGGTTGGGTATTTAGTATCTCCGAAAAAAGGAACAAGTTGTCCTTTATTTCATCTTTGTTTCTTATTAACTTCTCCTCATGAATGGTATTTGGGTTAATGAAGCCAATGCGAAAGAAACCATCTCTTTTCATTTCAAACATCTTCATTCTGCATAACACCACACAAAAGAATATAGTGAGTATAGTTAGAGATTTGTCGAGTGTGTCTTGATTGAATAACTACCAGACTTTTGGATTTTCAATCCACAAATCTTTTCATTGAAGTAATGCTCTCTCTTGACTTTCACCATGCGGCTCTCTCGCCCGAGTTTTGTTTCCCTCATGTACCAGGTATGCAATCTGTACATTTGTGTTGGTAGCTGCTCGACAAGCTCAGTCCTGACGAGAGGTTGCCCGGTGTCAAATGTCCATGTTATTTTATACCCTTCCACCGTGGGCATTTCCTCGTCGCCTGGGAGTTGGTCAATAGTGACACCGACCTCTCTAGCCATGTAGGGGAAAGGGTTAGAAAAGTTTTTTGTGGATGCAGAAAATCTCAGTGTAAAGACTAGGTGCACTAATTGTCTCGGCTATCGTTCATCCTACCTAAGGCTTCCTATAGTCAGGATGGCTCTGATACCAACTATATGGGGACCCCGACTTACAAGTCGAGATCGCCGAATGAACGTGCTCAGTGATCCCAGAGATCATTGCTCATCGAACACACAGATACAGAATATAGAGAGTCTTACATCCAAGTACCAAATTAATACATCACGTGACCGAGTGGTCAAGTTTGCAAGGTAGGGCCTATAAGGCCAAATCAAACAGATACAACTAGTAGCGGAAATCGTAGGGCTAAGCGGGTGCCCATGCCATCGGCCTACACCAACAGCCATTCTGATTGGGAAGCGTCATAGGTCGTAAGGCCGTTTCCGAAGATGCACTCTTCTCGAAACTCCGGTCCTTCCATGTTTGGTCAATAATATAACCAGTGGCAAGCCAATGAGTACAATTGAATGTACTCGCAAACAACCCATGATATGAACAATGGAAATGAAAGGATAACAAGTAATATGCATCTTTGGTGGTTAACAACTTGCCTGTTTCATAAATGATATGAACACCATAAGCTAAATGTTGATTTGAAGAACATGTTACAGATATCAATATATCTGTCGACGGCTGAACACTCCGGGTTCACCCTATATGCCAAGTCGCCAAACTTGGTCATATCATCTATTTCATAAAACACCATTTAATTTGCCATACACACACACACACACACACTTAGTTTGTGCGGAAACGACTAGACGTAGTTTAAGCACCAACACCCAACTGTCCTTGACCGTGGACACGGCTATTCAGATAGTTTTACACTCTGCAGAGGTAGTACGCTGGACCCATGAGATCCAGGAAGCTTCCATGTCATCCACGACTCGCGGTATATAACATACCCGAGGTAAGTACCCGATCAAAGCCTTTCCCCTAACGATACTAGACAAACAGGTCCACTCAATTGGTACCCAGCCCACATGATGTACGTATTAAGAGCACCGACTCTGGACAGTATCAACCATGCGGGGACCAACAGTGTGCCTGGAACACGTAAAAAAAACATAGTTGCCATTCCTGGCACGACCCCCTCACGAGAGTGACCACACATCACTCCCACCACTAGGAATGTGGCTCTCTTCTAGCACCGACTAGAGTAATCAACAAAGCCCTCTCCCTTAATGGGGTAACGTGGTCCTACATGTAAGGTTGGGACGGTCAACACATCATAAATCTAATCCCATTTTCGAAACCATACACACTCAAAATACACCAGTGCACCACTTCACCAAAAGTGGCCACCTAACTCATCATCACCCTCGGGCATTAGTGGCACCCCATGGGGTTTTACAAACCTTAGATTTATACCAACATCATGCTCCTGCTATTATGCTTAGCTCTACTTGTCAACAAGATAATAGCGTGACCCTCATAGGTGGTAGGATCATGCTCAACATGCAAGTACTACGGAGGAGCCATCGGTAACATTACTTCAATGATTTTCCAGTACTTATGATCATATGCAATGGAAATATTTGCTACACTAGCATGCAATATAACATATGCTCAGACATGGTCAAAGGGCTGCTTGCCTTGCTCAGCTAGGTATCCGGGGTATTCAAGTCCAACTCCTTCGTCACGCGGGTTTTGTATCGTTGTACTAAATAAAAAGCAATAAGTGGCCCACTCCAAAATAGACCACAAAGTAACTTTTAAAATGTTGTTTAATGCTGATAAATCCATATTGTTATTCTAAAAATATTTTTCTCTGGTTTTAATGAAAGAATATTTTTAAAATCAGTTTAACAGAAGCAAAACTATTCCAAATTAACCCTTTTTATTATTATAAAATAGAATAGTTGTTGCAAAAATTCATCCAATGGTTCTGTTAAATACTAAACATTTTTAGAAAAATAAAAGTGGAAGAATCATATTATTTCACTCGTTAAATATTTTTACAAAAATCATTTAAAATCAAGTTTTAAAATAAAATAAAAAGGGCTACAGTCCATGGCCTGGCTTGACCTGGAACTGGGCCGGCCCACTAGACAGCCAACCAGCCTGCCCAGGCGCGTGCGCCGTCAGGTTTGAACTTGACGCGCGGGCCCCTGTGGTCAGTGGCTGCAGGCAGCGAGGGAGAGAGAGATGAGCCACCGACAGGTGGGGCACACATGTCGGGGTCATCTCCTACCTCTGGCCAGAGAGGAGGAGGAGCACGCCTTCGTGGCTACCAATGTCCTCGGGCCCTAAGGACGACATGAATGTGTCCGGCTCGTCGCGGCCTACCTGCTGGTGGTCTAGTCGACGGTGGAGGGGCTCTGGTTGACCCGGACGAGGTAGACATGAAGGAGGGGTTTCGAGTGAAGGTGGAGGTAGCAGCTGCTGGCATAGATTTGCTCGGGGAAGAGGGGAGAAAGGTTCCTCGTGTGGAGGGGAGTGCTCTGGTGGGCAGAGGGATGCGAGAACCGATGTGTAGCCATAGATCGACCAGAGCTCTGAGGCGGAGGGGCCTTGGTCGATCTCGAGTATCGGGCCTCTGCTTGCTCAAAGAGGTGGCTAGGGAGGTGATTGAGGTCGCAGCGAGGTGGAGTGAGGGGTTCTGGAGCGATGGGAGGGGCTATTTATAGGCCCGCGACGGTGAGCCGACTCGGGAGCGCCGATGATCCTCCATGGCGTGCATGGTGGTGCAGAGAGAGGCTGGGGTCGAAACCACGGTCTCAAGATGTGGTTTTGGACCTCTAGGACTCACTTCGAGAGAGAGGGAGAGAGGAGAGGCGCGCTATCGTGGCCGCGCTCCTCTGGCGCTTCTGGTGCGCGTGGGCACGCGTCGCACTGGCTCTTAGCGTGGGAAAGGAGGGCCCCCTGAGGGTTGCGTGAAGGTGGAGAAGGAGAATGAAGAGGAGAAGAAGAAGAAAATAAGAAAGAGAAGGAGAAGGAGGAAGAAGGAGGAAGAAGAAGGAGAAGGAGGAGCTCCTTCTCCTTCTTCTTATCCTCCTCCTTCTCTTCTTCTTCTTCTCTTCCTCTTCTTCTTCCTTCCTTTCATTTTTCCTCTTTCTTCTCCTCTTCTCCCCTTCTTCAGGCTAAATTAGCTAAGAATGCCTTTTTGGAGCTAATTATGTCATTTCGAGGATAATTAGCTAAGTATAGGTCATGTTTTATTAAATAGACCATTTTGGAGCTAACTAAGCTAATTATGTCATTTAGGTGGAACCCTAGCTAACTATAGGTCGTTTCGGAGTTAACTTGGGTAAAATAGTTCATTCCGGAGCAAACTATGCTTATTAAGCCATTTTGGATCCAGCTAGGCTAATTATAGGCCATTTAATACCTAAGTTAGGGGGAATAGGTCATCTCGCAGCTACGTAAGCCTTATTATGTCATTTAGGAGAGAACTTAGCTAACTATAGGTCATTTTTTATTAAATAGGTCAGTTTGGAGCTAACTAAGCTAATTTTGTCATTTTGTAGGATAATTAGCCAATTTAGCCTTTCTTGGATGAGTCTAAGCTAGGTAAAAGAAGAGAAAGAGAAGAAGAAGTAAAAGAAGGACGAGGAGGAGGAGGAGGAGGTGGAGAAGGAGAATGAAGAGGAGAATAAGAAGAAAATAAGAAAGAGAAGGAGAAGGAGGAAGAAGGAGGAAGAAGAAGGAGAAGGAGGAGCTCCTTCTCTTCATCTTCTTCTCTTCCTCTTCTTATCCTCCTCCTTCTCTTCTTCTTCTCCTTCTTCTTATCCTCCTCCTTCTCTTCTTCTTCTTCTCTTATTCTTCTTCTCTTCTTCTTCTTCTTCCTTCCTTTCATTTTTCCTCTTTCTTCTCCTCTTGCCCCCTTCTTCGGGCTAAATTAGCTAAGAATGCCTTTTTGGAGCTAATTATGTCATTTCGAGGATAATTAGCTAAGTATAGGTCATGTTTTATTAAATAGACCTTTTTGGAGCTAACTAAGCTAATTATGTCATTTAGGTGGAACCCTAGCTAACTATAGGTCATTTCTGAGCTAACTTGGGTAAAATAGGTCATTCCGGAGCAAACTATGCTTATTAAGCCATTTTGGATCTAGGTAGGCTAATTATAGGCCATTTAATACCTAAGTTATGGGGAATTGGTCATGTTGCAGCTACATAAGCCTTATTATATCATTTAGGAGGGAACTTAGCTAACTATAGGTCATTTTTTATTAAATAGGTCATTTTGGAGCTAACTAAGCTAATTATGTCATTTTGTAGGATAATTAGCCAATTTAGCCTTTCTTGGATGAGTCTAAGCAACGTAGAAGAAGGGAAAGAGAAGAAGAAGTAAAAGAAGGACGACGAGGAGGATGAGGAGGTGGAGAAGGAGAATGAAGAGGAGAAGAAGAAGAAAATAAGAAAGAGAAGGAGAAGGAGGAAGAAGGAGAAAGAAGAAGGAGAAGGAGGAGCTCCTTCTCCTTCTTCTCCTCCTTCTTCTCCTTTTTCTTATCCTCCTCCTTCTCTTCTTCTTCTTCTCTTCCTCTTCTTCTTCCTTCCTTTCATTTTTCCTATTTCTTCTCCTCTTGTCCTCTTCTTCAGGCTAAATTAGCTAAGAATGCCTTTTTGGAGCTAATTATGTCATTTCGAGCATAATTAGCTAAGTATATGTCATGTTTTATTAAATAGACCATTTTGGAGCTAACTAAGCTAATTATGTCATTTAGGTGGAACCCTAGCTAACTATAGGTCGTTTCGGAGCTAACTTGGGTAAAATAGGTCATTCCGGAGCAAACTATGCTTATTAAGCCATTTTGGATCTATCTAGGCTAATTATAGGCCATTTAATACCTAAGTTAGGGGGAATAGGTCATCTCGCAGCTACGTATGTCATTTAGGAGAGAACTTAGCTAACTATAGGTCATTTTTTATTAAATAGGTCAGTTTGGAGCTAACTAAGCTAATTTTGTCATTTTGTAGGATAATTAGCCAATTTAGCCTTTCTTGGATGAGTCTAAGCTATGTAGAAGAAGAGAAAGAGAAGAAGAAGTAAAAGAAGGAGGAGGAGGAGGAGGAGGAGAAGGAGGAGGAAGAGGAGAAGAAGATGAAAAGAAGAAGGAGAAGGAGAAGGAGGAAGAAGGAGGAAGAAGAAGGAGAAGGAGGAGCTCCTTCTCCTTCTTCTCCTCCTTCTTCTTATCCTCCTCCTTCTCTTCTTCTTCTCTTCTTCTTCTTATTCTTCTTTCCTTTCCTTTTTCCTCTTTCTTCTCCTCTTGTCCCCTTCTTCAGGCTAAATTAGCTAAGAATGCCTTTTTGGAGCTAATTATATCATTTCGAGGATAATTAGCAAAGTATAGTTCATGTTTTATTAAATATACCATTTTGGAGCTAACTAAGCTAATTATGTCATTTAGTTGGAACCCTAGCGAACTATAGGTCGTTTCGGAGCTAACTTGGGTAAAATAGGTCATTCCGAAGCAAACTATGTTTATTAAGCCATTTTGGATCTAGCTAGGCTAATTATAGGCCATTTCATACCTAAGTTATGGGGAATAGGTCATCTTGCAGCTACATAAGCCTTATTATGTCATTTAGGAGAGAACTTAGCTAACTATAGGTCATTTTTTATTAAATAGGTGATTTTGGAGCTAACTAAGCTAATTATGTCATTTTGTAGGATAATTAGCCAATTTAGCTTTTCTTGGATGAGTCTAAGCTACGAAGATGAAGAGAAAGAGAAGAAGAAGTAAAAGGAGGAGGAGGAGGAGGAGAAGGAGAAGGAAGAGGAGAAGAAGAAGAAAAGAAGAAGGAGAAGAAGAAGGAGGAAGAAGGAGGAAGAAGAAGGAGATAGAGGAGCTCCTTCTCCTTCTTCTCCTCCTTCTTCTCCTTGTTCTTATCCTCCTCCTTCTCTTCTTCTTCTTCTTCCTTCCTTTCATTTTTCCTCTTTCTTCTCCTCTTGTCCCCTTCTTCGGGCTAAATTAGCTAAGAATGCCTTTTTGGAGCTAATTATGTCATTTCGAAGATAATTAGCTAAGTATAGGTCATGTTTTATTAAATAGACCTTTTTGGAGCTAACTAAGCTAATTATGTCATTTAGGTGGAACCCTAGCTAACTATAGGTCGTTTCTGAGCTAACTTGGGTAAAATAGGTTATTCCAGAGCAAACTATGCTTATTAAGCCATTTTGGATCTAGCTAGGCTAATTATAGGCCATTTAATACCTAAGTTAGGGGGAACAGGTCATGTTGCAGCTACATAAGCCTTATTATGTCATTTAGGAGTGAACTTAGCTAACTATAGGTCATTTGTTGTTAAATAGGTCATTTTGGAGCTAACTAAGCTAATTATGTCATTTTGTAGGATAATTAGCCAAGTTAGCCTTTCTTGGATGAGTCTAAGCTACGTAGAAGAAGGGAAAGAGAAGAAGAAGTAAAAGAAGGACGACGAGGAGGAGGAGGAGGTGGAGAAGGAGAATGAAGAGGAGAAGAAGAAGAAAATAAGAAAGAGAAGGAGAAGGAGGAAGAAGAAGGAGAAGGAGGAGCTCCTTCTCCTTCTTGTCCTCCTTCTTCTCCTTCTTCTTATCCTCCTCCTTCTCTTCTTCTTCTTCTCTTCCTCTTCTTCTTCCTTCCTTTCATTTTTCCTCTTTCTTCTCCTCTTTTCCCCTTCTTCAGGCTAAATTAGCTAAGAATGCCTTTTTGGAGCTAATTATGTCATTTCGAGGATAATTAGCTAAGTATAGGTCATGTTTTATTAAATAGACCATTTTGGAGCTAACTAAGCTAATTATGTCATTTAGGTGGAACCCTAGCGAACTATAGGTCGTTTCGGAGCTAACTTGGGTAAAATAGGTCATTCCGAAGCAAACTATGTTTATTAAGCCATTTTGGATCTAGCTAGGCTAATTATAGGCCATTTCATACCTAAGTTATGGGGAATAGGTCATCTTGCAGCTACATAAGCCTTATTATGTCATTTAGGAGAGAACTTAGCTAACTATAGGTCATTTTTTATTAAATAGATGATTTTGGAGCTAACTAAGCTAATTATGTCATTTTGTAGGATAATTAGCCAATTTAGCCTTTCTTGGATGAGTCTAAGCTACGAAGATGAAGAGAAAGAGAAGAAGAAGTAAAAGGAGGAGGAGGAGGAGGAGGAGAAGGAGAAGGAAGAGGAGAAGAAGAAGAAAAGAAGAAGGAGAAGAAGAAGGAGGAAGGAGGAAGAAGAAGGAGATAGAGGAGCTCCTTCTCCTTCTTCTCCTCCTTCTTCTCCTTGTTCTTATCCTCCTCCTTCTCTTCTTCTTCTTCTTCCTTCCTTTCATTTTTCCTCTTTCTTCTCCTCTTGTCCCCTTCTTCGGGCTAAATTAGCTAAGAATGCCTTTTTGGAGCTAATTATGTCATTTCGAAGATAATTAGCTAAGTATAGGTCATGTTTTATTAAATAGACCTTTTTGGAGCTAACTAAGCTAATTATGTCATTTAGGTGCAACCCTAGCTAACTATAGGTCGTTTCTGAGCTAACTTGGGTAAAATAGGTTATTCCAGAGCAAACTATGCTTATTAAGCCATTTTGTATCTAGCTAGGCTAATTATAGGCCATTTAATACCTAAGTTAGGGGGAACAGGTCATGTTGCAGCTACATAAGCCTTATTATGTCATTTAGGAGTGAACTTAGCTAACTATAGGTCATTTTTTGTTAAATAGGTCATTTTGGAGCTAACTAAGCTAATTATGTCATTTTGTAGGATAATTAGCCAAGTTAGCCTTTCTTGGATGAGTCTAAGCTACGTAGAAGAAGGGAAAGAGAAGAAGAAGTAAAAGAAGGACGACGAGGAGGAGGAGGAGGTGGAGAAGGAGAATGAAGAGGAGAAGAAGAAGAAAATAAGAAAGAGAAGGAGAAGGAGGAAGAAGAAGGAGAAGGAGGAGCTCCTTCTCCTTCTCCTCCTTCTTCTCCTTCTTCTTATCCTCCTCCTTCTCTTCTTCTTCTTCTCTTCCTCTTCTTCTTCCTTCCTTTCATTTTTCCTCTTTCTTCTCCTCTTGTCCCCTTCTTCACGCTAAATTAGCTAAGAATGCCTTTTTGGAGCTAATTATGTCATTTCGAGGATAATTAGCTAAGTATAGGTCATGTTTTATTAAATAGACCATTTTGGAGCTAACTAAGCTAATTATGTCATTTAGGTGGAACCCTAGCTAACTATAGGTCGTTTCGGAGCTAACTTGGGTAAAATAGGTCATTCCGGAGCAAACTATGCTTATTAATCCATTTTGGAACTAGCTAGGCTAATTATAGGCCATTTAATACCTAAGTAGGGGGAATAGGTCATCTCGCAGCTACGTAAGCCTTATTATGTCATTTAGGAGAGAACTTAGCTAACTATAGGTCATTTTTTATTAAATAGGCCAGTTTGGAGCTAACTAAGCTAATTTTGTCATTTTGTAGGATAATTAGCCAATTTAGCCTTTCTTGGATGAGTCTAAGCTATGTAGAAGAAGAGAAAGAGAAGAAGAAGTAAAATAAGGAGGAGGAGGAGGAGGAGGAGAAGGAGGAGGAAGAGGAGAAGAAGAAGAAAAGAAGAAGGAGAAGGAGAAGGAGGAAGAAGAAGGTGAAGGAGGAGGTCCTTCTCCTTCTTCTGCTCCTGCTCCTCCTTCTTCTTATCCTCCTCCTTATCTTCTTCTTCTTCTCTTCCTCTTCTTCTTCCTTCCTTTCATTTTTCCTCTTTCTTCTCCTCTTGTCCCCTTCTTCGGGCTAAATTAGCTAAGAATGCCTTTTTGGAGCTAATTATGTCATTCCGAGGATAATTAGCAAAGTATAGGTCATGTTTTATTAAATATACCATTTTGGAGCTAACTAAGCTAATTATGTCATTTAGGTGGAACCCTAGCAAACTATAGGTCGTTTCGGAGCTAACTTGGGTAAAATAGGTCATTCCGAAGCAAACTATGCTTATTAAGCCATTTTGGATCTAGCTAGGCTAATTATAGGCCATTTAATACCTAAGTGATGGGGAATAGGTCATCTAGCAGCTACGTAAGCCTTATTATGTCATTTAGGAGAGAACTTAGCTAACCATAGGTCATTTTTTATTAAATAGGTCAGTTTGGAGCTAACTAAGCTAATTTTGTCATTTTGTAGGATAATGAGCCAATTTAGCCTTTCTTGGATGAGTCTAAGCTAGGTAGAAGAAGAGAAAGAGAAGAAGAAGTAAAAGAAGGACAAGGAGGAGGAGGAGGAGGTGGAGAAGGAGAATGAAGAGGAGAAGAAGAAGAAAATAAGAAAGAGAAGGAGAAGGAGGAAGAAGGAGGAAGAAGAAGGAGAAGGAGGAGCTCCTTCTCCTTCTTCTCCTCCTTCTTCTCCTTCTTCTTATCCTCCTCCTTCTCTTATTCTTCTTCTCTTCCTCTTCTTCTTCCTTCCTTTCATTTTTCCTCTTTCTTCTCCTCTTGTCCCCTTCTTCGGGCTAAATTAGCTAAGAATGCCTTTTTGGAGCTAATTATGTCATTTCGAGGATAATTAGCTAAGTATAGGTCATGTTTTATTAAATAGACCATTTTGGAGCTAACTAAGCTAATTATGTCATTTAGGTGGAACCCTAGCTAACTATAGGTCGTTTCGGAGCTAACTTGGGTAAAATAAGTCATTCCCGAGCAAACTATGCTTATTAAGCCATTTTGGATCTAGGTAGGCTAAATATAGGCCATTTAATACCTAAGTTAGGGGGAATAGGTCATCTAGCAGCTACGTAAGCCTTATTATGTCATTTAGGAGAGAACTTAGCTAACTATAGGTCATTTTTTTATTAAATAGGTCATTTTGGAGCTAACTAAGCTAATTATGTCATTTTGTAGGATAATTAGCCAATTTAGCCGTTCTTGGATGATTCTAAGCTACGTAGAAGAAGAGAAAGAGAAGAATTAGTAAAAGAAGAAGGAGGAGGAGGAGGAGGAGGAGGAGAAGGAAGATGAGAGGAAGAAGAAAAGAAGAAGGAGAAGGAGAAGGAGGAAGAAGAAGGAGAAGGAGGAGCTGCTTCTCCTTCTTCTGCTCCTTTTTCTTATCCTCCTCCTTCTCTTCTTCTTCTTCTCTTCTTCTTCTTGTCTTCTTCTTCTTCTTCCTTCCTTTCATATTTCCTCTTTCTTCTCCACTTGTCCCCTTCTCCGGGCTAAATTAGCTAAGAATGCCTTTTTGGAGCTAATTATGTCATTTCGATGTTAATTAGCTAAGTATAGGTCATGTTTTATTAAATAGACCTTTTTGGAGATAACTAAGCTAATTATGTCATTTAGGTGGAACCCTAGCTAACTATAGGTCGTTTTCTAAGCTAACTTGGGTAAAATAGGTCATTCCGGAGCAAACTATGCTTATTAAGCCATTTTGGATCTAGCTAGGCTAATTATAGGCCATTTTATACCTAAGTTATGGGGAATAGGTCATGTTGTAGCTACATAAGCCTTATTATGTCATTTATGAGAGAACTTAGCTAACTATAGGTCATTTTTTATTAAATAGGTCATTTTGGAGCTAACTAAGCTAATTATGTCATTTTGTAGGATAATTAGCCAATTTAGCCTTTCTTGGATGAGTCTAAGCTACGTAGAAGAAGGGAAAGAGAAGAAGAAGTAAAAGAAGGACCAGGAGGAGGAGGAGGAGGTGGAGAAGGAGAATGAAGAGGAGAAAAGAAGAAAATAAGAAAGAGAAGGAGAAGGAGGAAGAAGGAGGAAGAAGAAGGAGAAGGAGGAGCTCCTTCTCCTTCTTCTCCTCCTTCTTCTCCTTCTTCTTATCCTCCTCCTTCTCTTCTTCTTCTTCTCTTCCTCTTCTTCTTCCTTCCTTTCATTTTTCCTCTTTCTTCTCCTCTTGTCCCCTTCTTCAGGCTAAATTAGCTTAGAATGCCTTTTTGGAGCTAATTATGTCATTTCGAGGATAATTAGCTAAGTATAGGTCATGTTTTATTAAATAGACCATTTTGGAGCTAACTAAGCTAATTATGTCATTTAGGTGGAACCCTAGCTAACTATAGGTCGTTTCGGAGCTAACTTGGGTAAAATAAGTCATTCCGGAGCAAACTATGCTTATTAAGCCATTTTGGATCTCGCTAGGCTAATTATAGGCCATTTAATACCTAACTTAGGGGGAATAGGTCATCTCGCAGCTACGTAAGCCTTATTATGTCATTTAGGAGAGAACTTAGCTAACTATAGCTCATTTTTATTAAATAGGTCAGTTTGGAGCTAACTAAGCTAATTTTTTCATTTTGTAGGATAATTAGCCAATTTAGGCTTTCTTGGATGATTCTAAGCTATGTAGAAGAAGAGAAAGAGAAGAATAAGTAAAAGAAGGAGGAGGAGGAGGAGGAGGAGGAGAAGGAGGAGGAAGAGGAGAAGAAGATGAAAAGAAGAAGGAGAAGGAGAAGGAGGAAGAAGGAGGAAGAAGAAGGAGAAGGAGGAAGAAGGAGGAAGAAGAAGGAAGAAGAAGGAGAAGGAGGAGCTCCTTCTCCTTCTTCTCCTCCTTCTCCTCCTTCTTCTTATCCTCCTCCTTCTCTTCTTCTTCTCTTCTTCTTCTTTCCTTTCCTTTTTCCTCTTTCTTCTCCTCTTGTCCCCTTCTTCAGGCTAAATTAGCTAAGAATGCCTTTTTGGAGCTAATTATATCATTTCGAGGATAATTAGCAAAGTATAGGTCATGTTTTATTAAATAGACCATTTTGGAGCTAACTAAGCTAATTATGTCATTTAGGTGGAACCCTAGCTAACTATAGGTCGTTTCGGAGCTAACTTGGGTAAAATAGGTCATTCCGGAGCAAACTATACTTATTAAGCCATTTTGGATCTGGCTAGGCTAATTATAGGCCATTTAATACCTAAGTAGGGGGAATAGGTCATCTCGCAGGTACGTAAGCCTTATTATGTCATTTAGGAGAGAACTTAGCTAACTATAGGTCATTTTTTAATAAATAGGTCAGTTTGGAGCTAACTAAGATAATTTTGTCATTTTGTAGGATAATTAGCCAATTTAGCCTTTCTTGGATGAGTCTAAGCTATGTAGAAGAAGAGAAAGAGAACAAGAAGTAAAATAAGGAGGAGGAGGAGGAGGAGAAGGAGGAGGAAGAGGAGAAGAAGAAGAAAAGAAGAAGGAGAAGGAGAAGGAGGAAGAAGAAGGTGAAGGAGTAGCTCCTTCTCCTTCTTCTCCTCCTTCTCCTCCTTCTTCTTATCCTCCTCCTTATCTTCTTCTTCTTCTCTTCCTCTTCTTCTTCCTTCCTTTCATTTTTCCTCTTTCTTCTCCTCTTGTCCCCTTCTTCAAGCTAAATTAGCTAAGAATTCCTTTTTGGAGCTAATGATGTCATTTCGAGGATAATTAGCAAAGCATAGGTCATGTTTTATTAAATATAGCATTTTGGAGCTAACTAAGCTAATTATGTCATTTGGGTGGAACCCTAGCAAACTATAGGTCGTTTCGGAGCTAACTTGGGTAAAATAGGTCATTCCGAAGCAAACTATGCTTATTAAGCCATTTTGGATCTAGCTAGGCTAATTATAGGCCATTTAATACCTAAGTGAGGGGGAATAGGTCATCTAGCAACTACGTAAGCCTTATTATGTCATTTAGGAGAGAACTTAGCTAACCATAGGTCATTTTTTATTAAATAGGTCAGTTTGGAGCTAACTAAGCTAATTTTATCATTTTGTAGGATAATTAGCCAATTTAGCCTTTCTTGGATGAGTCTAAGCTAGGTAGAAGAAGAGAAAGAGAAGAAGAAGTAAAAGAAGGACGAGGAGGAGGAGGAGGAGGTGGAGAAGGAGAATGAAGAGGAGAAGAACAAGAAAATAAGAAAGAGAAGGAGAAGGAGGAAGAAGGAGGAAGAAGAAGGAGAAGGAGGAGCTCCTTCTCCTTCTTCTCCTCCTCCTTCTCCTTCTTATCCTCCTCCTTCTCTTATTCTTCTTCTCTTCCTCTTCTTCTTCCTTCCTTTCATTTTTCCTCTTTCTTCTCCTCTTGTCCCCTTCTTCGGGCTAAATTAGCTAAGAATGCCTTTTTGGAGCTAATTATGTCATTTCGAGGATAATTAGCTAAGTATAGGTCATGTTTTATTAAATAGACCATTTTGGAGCTAACTAAGCTAATTATGTCATTTAGGTGGAACCCTAGCTAACTATAGGTCGTTTCGGAGCTAACTTTGGTAAATTAGGTCATTCCGGAGCAAACTATGCTTATTAAGCCATTTTGGATCTAGCTAGGCTAAATATAGGCCATTTAATACCTAAGTTAGGGGGAATAGGTCATCTAGCAGCTACGTCAGCCTTATTATGTCATTTAGGATAGAACTTAGCTAACTATAGGTCATTTTTTATTAAATAGGTCATTTTGGAGCTAACTAAGCTAATTATGTCATTTTGTAGGATAATTAGCCAATTTAGCCTTTCTTGGATGATTCTAAGCTACGTAGAAGAAGAGAAAGAGAAGAATTAGCAAAAGAAGAAGGAGGAGGAGGAGGAGGAGGAGGGGGAGAAGGAAGAGGAGAAGAAGAAGAAAAGAAGAAGGAGCAGGAGAAGGAGGAAGAAGGAGGAAGAAGAAGGAGAAGGAGGAGCTGCTTCTCCTTCTTCTGCTCCTTTTTCTTATCCTCCTCCTTCTCTTCTTCTTCTTCTCTTCTTCTTCTTCTCTTCTTCTTCTTCTTCCTTCCTTTCATTTTTCCTCTTTCTTCTCCACTTGTCCCCTTCTTCGGGCTAAATTAGCTAAGAATCCCTTTTTGGAGCTAATTATGTCATTTCGAGGATAATTAGCTAAGTATAGGTCATGTTTTATTAAATAGACCTTTTTAGAGCTAACTAAGCTAATTATGTCATTTAGGTGGAACCCTAGCTAACTATAGGTCGTTTCTGAGGTAACTTGGGTAAAATAGGTCATTCCGGAGCAAACTATGCTTATTAAGCCATTTTGGATCTAGCTAGGCTAATTATAGGCCATTTAATACGTAAGTTATGGGGAGTAGGTCATGTTGCAGCTACATAAGCCTTATTATGTCATTTAAGAGAGAACTTAGCTAACTATAGGTCATTTTTTATTAAATACGTCATTTTGGAGCTAACTAAGCTAATTATGACATTTTGTAGGATAATTAGCCAATTTAGCCTTTCTTGGATGAGTCTAAGCTACGTAGAAGAAGGGAAAGAGAAGAAGAAGTAAAAGAAGGACGAGGAGGAGGAGGAGGAGGTGGTGAAGGAGAATGAAGAGGAGAAGAAGAAGAAAATAAGAAAGAGAAGGAGAAGGAGGAAGAAGGAGGAAGAAGAAGGAGAAGGAGGAGCTCCTTCTCCTTCTTCTCCTCCTTCTTCTCCTTCTTCTTATCCTCCTCCTTCTCTTCTTCTTCTTCTTTTCCTCTTCTTCTTCCTTCCTTTCATTTTCCTCTTTCTTCTCCTCTTGTCCCCTTCTTCAGGCTAAATTAGCTAAGAATGCCTTTTTGGAGCTAATTATGTCATTTCGAGGATAATTAGCTATGTATAGGTCATGTTTTATTAAATAGACCATTTTGGAGCTAACTAAGCTAATTATGTCATTTAGGTGGAACCCTAGCTAACTATAGGTCGTTTCGGAGCTAACTTGGGTAAAATAGGTCATTCCGGAGCAAACTATGCTTATTAAGCCATTTTGGATCTGGCTAGGCTAATTATAGGCCATTTAATACCTAACTTAGGGGGGATAGGTCATCTCGCAGTTACGTAAGCCTTATTATGTCATTTATAAGAGAACTTAGCTAACTATAGGTCATTTTTTATTAAATAGGTCAGTTTCGAGCTAACTAAGCTAATTTTGTCATTTTGTAGGATAATTAGCCAATTTAGCCTTTCTTGGATGAGTCTAATCTATGTAGAAGAAGAGAAAGAGAAGAATAAGTAAAAGAAGGAGGAGGAGGAGGAGGAGGAGGAGGAGGAGAAGGAGGAGGAAGAGGAGAAGAAGATGAAAAGAAGAAGGAGAAGGAGAAGGAGGAAGAAGGAGGAAGAAGAAGGAGAAGGAGGAGATCCTTCTCCTTCTTCTCCTCCTTCTCATCCTTCTTCTTATGCTCCTCCTTCTCTTCTTCTTCTCTTCTTCTTCTTTACTTTCCTTTTTCCTCTTTCTTCTCCTCTTGTCCCCTTCTTCAGGCTAAATTAGCTAAGAATGCCTTTGTGGAGCTAATTATGTCATTTCGAGGATAATTAGCAAAGTATAGGTCATGTTTTATTAAATATACCATTTTGGAGCTAACTAAGCTAATTATGTCATTTAGGTGGAACCCTAGATAACTATAGGTCGTTTCGGAGCTAACTTGGGTAAACTAGGTCATTCCGAAGCAAACTATGTTTATTAAGCCATTTTGGATCTAGCTAGGCTAATTATAGGCCATTTAATACCTAAGTTAGGGGGAATAGGTCATCTTGCAACTACGTAAGCCTTATTATGTCATTTAGGAGAGAACTTAGCTAACTATAGGTCATTTTTTACTAAATAGGTGATTTTGGAGCTAAATAAGCTAATTATGTCATTTTGTAGGATAATTAGCCAATTTAGCCTTTCTTGGATGAGTCTAAGCTACGTAGATGAAGAGAAAGAGAAGAAGAAGTAAAATAAGGAGGAGGAGGAGGAGGAGGAGGAGAAGGAGAAGGAAGAGCAGAAGAAGAAGAAAAGAAGAAGGAGAAGAAGAAGGAGGAAGAAGGAGGAAGAAGGAGGAAGAAGGAGGAGACAGAGGAGCTCCTTCTCCTTATTCTCCTCCTTCTTCTCCTCCTTCTTCTCCTTGTTCTTATCCTCCTCCTTCTCTTCTTCTTCTTCTTCCTTCCTTTCATTTTTCCTCTTTCTTCTCCTCTTGTCCCCTTCTTCGGGCTAAATTAGCTAAGAATGCCTTTTTGGAGCTAATTATGTCATTTCGAGGATAATTAGCTAAGTATAGGTCATGTTTTATTAAATAGACCATTTTGGAGCTAACTAAGCTAATTATGTCATTTAGGTGGAACCCTAGCTAACTATAGGTCGTTTCGGAGCTAACTTGGGTAAAATAGGTCATTCCGGAGCAAACTTTGCTTATTAAGCCGTTTTGTAACTAGCTAGGCTAATTATAGGCCATTTAATACCTAAGTTAGGGGGAATAGGTCATCTCGCAGCTACGTAAGCCTTATTATGTCATTTAGGAGAGAACTTAGCTAACTATAGGTCATTTTTTATTAAATAGGTCAGTTTGGAGCTAACTAAGCTAATTTTGTCATTTTGTAGGATAATTAGCCAATTTAGCCTTTCTTGGATGAGTCTAAGCTATGTAGAAGAAGAGAAAGAAAAGAAGAAGTAAAATAAGGAGGAGGAGGAGGAGGAGGAAGAGGAGAAGAAGAAGAAAAGAAGAAGGAGAAGGAGAAGGAGGAAGAAGGAGGAAGAAGAAGGAGAAGGAGGAGCTCCTTCTCCTTCTTCTCCTCCTTCTCCTCCTTCTTCTTATCCTCCTCCTTCTCTTCTTCTTCTCTTCTTCTTCTTCTTCTTCTTCTTCTTTCCTTTCATTTTTCCTCTTTCTTCTCCTCTTGTCCCCTTCTTCAGGCTAAATTAGCTAAGAATACCTTTTTGGAGCTAATTATGTCATTTCAAGGATAATTAGCAACGTATAGGTCATGTTTTATTAAATATACCATTTTGGAGCTAACTAAGCTAATTAGGTCATTTAGGTGGAACCCTAGCTAACTATAGGTCGTTTCGGAGCTAACTTGGGTAAAATAGGTCATTCCGAAGCAAACTATGCTTATTAAGCCATTTTGGATCTAGCTAGGCTAATTATAGGCCATTTAATACCTAAGTTAGGGGGAATAGGTCATCTTGCAGCTACGTAAGCCTTATTATGTCATTTAGGAGAGAACTTAGCTAAGTATAGGTCATTTTTTATTAAATAGGTGATTTTGGAGCTAACTAAGCTAATTATGTCATTTTGTAGGATAATTAGCCAATTTAGCCTTTCTTGGATGAGTCTAAGCTACGTAGCTGAAGAGAAAGAGAAGAAGAAGTAAAAGAAGGAGGAGGAGGAGGAGGAGGAGAAGGAGAAGGAAGAGGAGAAGAAGAATAAAAGAAGAAGGAGAAGAAGAAGGAGGAAGAAGGAGGAAGAAGAAGGAGACAGAGGAGCTCCTTCTACTTCTTCTCCTCCTTCTTCTCCTTGTTCTTATCCTCCTCCTTCTCTTCTTCTTCTTCTTCCTTCCTTTCATTTTTCCTCTTTCTTCTCCTCTTGTCCCCTTCTTCGGGCTAAATTAGCTAAGAATGCCTTTTTGGAGCTAATTATGTCATTTCAAGCATAATTAGCTAAGTATAGGTCATGTTTTATTAAATAGACCATTTTGGAGCTAACTAAGCTAATCATGTCATTTAGGTGGAGCCCTAGCTAAATATATGTCATTTTGTAGGATACTTAGCCAATTTAGCCATTTTGGAGCTAACTAAGAGAACTATGTCGTTTAGATGGAAGTCTAGCTATTTTTTATTAAAACACTAGAAATAACATACCATTATCGTCATCACGGCGGTGAAGCACGGTGGCTCCGGCTTGTTTGACCTGGAGAAGGCTGCCCTGGAGTAGGCTCCACTGTAGAAGGGTCGTGCGATGCGTTTCGAGAGATATTCTGTACCGAACATCGTTTGCAATGTGTCATTAGCATGAGTACACTCTTAAGATAACTGCATTGAAAAGAAACTCGCCGTCCCCGCCACGTTAATGACTGGCATCAACGGAGGGACTTGGCCGCTCTTCTCGCAAATAGACTGTACATTTGGTTTCTACAAGTCAAACTTTTTATTTATTAATGAAACGGACATTCAAATGCAAGATTTGAAATAACATGAAGAAGAAACATACCACGAAGAGCTCGTATATGGCCCTGTTAGACGCATCATTCCGTGCCCTCTCCGTCTCCACGAATGCAGTCGTCCTCTCCTCCAGCTCCCTAATGTCCTTATCTTTATCCGCCATAGCCGCCTCGATTGCCTCTCGCTCTTTCTGAATAGCAGCCTGCAACACAACTCATTGTTAGCAACGTAATCATATTGGTTCCAACACACAACATAATGCGGAGAGATAGTTGAGTCCATTAAACTAACCTCGATGGCGAGCTCGACTAGCCGTGGACGACGTGTTATCTCCGGACAAGAGCTCGTTTGGCATGCCTTTATCTGCCGGAGAGTGCTAGGGCAACGTATAAGGCCGTCTCCAATCGCGATCGAGCCATGGGGCCTCCCGTTGCCAGCTATCATCACCAGCTCTGGATCAATAGGCCCCTCGCTCCGGTTAAAGTCCTCCCCTGGAGATGTTGGTGATGTTTTCTGGATACTCGAGGTCAGACTCAGAGAATGCCTTGACCTTCTTGTACGAGGCAGTATGGGGCATCGCATACAGGTCGTACATCTGTGGCACCTTCGTCTTATTGTGACGCGCCTAAAAGAGAGAGAGAGAGGAAAATTGTATTATTAAAGGGCTCAAGATAGCATTAAGAATGAAGTGCATGAGGCATGAAGCAAACCACATACCCAGTTCTCGCCAAATTGGATTAAGTTGACGTTCCCTTGATGGTGTGGCACACCAACCATTTTGCCACGCCTTTCTTTGGCCTTGTTGTGGATGGCCTCCCACGTTTCGGAGCACCACTGATTCACCAAGGCCTCCCAACAATCCATCTTCTCCACACACCATCTCGGGGGCACGTAAGTTAATAAAGAGAAATTTGAGAGCGTAAGAACCAAATCAAGGAAACTAACTACAAAGCCTTAATAATATGTAATTACCTTCATGTAATGCTCCTTCTCCATCTTAGCATCACGGCACTTCGCCTTGTCAATCCTAATACACCGCGTGGCATAGTAGTCTCGAACAGCCTGCTCCCGCCTCGTGCCGAAAGTTTTGAAGTAGGCGGCGACATTCGGTTTTGATAACCTTTGTCGCGTCCTCCTCATATCCCTCCTCACACCTGTAGTAGGTCTGCAAACGAGACAACACCGATTAGTACAATAAATAGCTATGGTTGATTTATAATTGTGTGAAGGAGAAATTACCCAGAACTTTCGGATCACTATGTCCGCCCTCGTGTCGCCCAAAACACCGTCGATATCCACCTCCGGCGGGGCCGGGGCACCCAAGTAGTGCTCCCAGGTCATTCCTACCTCTCGCTCCTGACAGGGCAACGTAACAAACCTTGGGAAGTTTTTATGGCAAAGCACACCAAGGACACTCTTGGGCTTGCGGACACCCTTGGCAACAATCCAACCCCTACAGTATGACAAATTAAAGCCAAAACCTTATATATTTGAGAAAACGAGAAGGCAAAAGGTTAAATAAGAATAAATTAACTTACTTGTCCCCATTTGGCCTAATCGACCACCTCTGCTCGGGGGTAGCCGGCACGAGCGGGAGCCCCGAACTACCATGCTGGTAGACGGTAGCCCCCTCACCCAGCTCCTTGTCCCTACTAGCATGGCCACTTGTCTCAACCCAGGTATCCCACTGGGTCTCTTGGGACGTACCCTCATCCCTGCTTTGCTCCGGAGTCGCCTGGAATGAAGCCTCTGGGACACGAGTCTCGTGGGTCGAAGGATCGTCGACCTGAGGCTCGTCAACCCGAGGCTCGTGAATCGGAGACCGTGTAGCCTCCACCTCAGACGAATCAACCCTAGAAGTCCTGTGCTCAGGTGAATCAGCTTGGGGTGGTGGCGGAGACCGTGTAGCCTCAGCCTCAGAAGGCATGGCAGCCACCGCCCTACCTCTCCCGCAGCCACGTGTACCTTTAGTACAACATAAATACCAACATGAGTAATAAAATGTATATAAATACCAATATGGGTACAACATGAGTAAAACATAAATACCAACATGAATACAACGTGTACCTTTAGTACCTCTCGGCCTCGCGGGGGGTCGACCTCCCCTCACGGGGGGGGAGGGGGGGCTCCTTGCAGAGTAGAGAGCAACGCTCTCCGAAGAGGTGAGGCAGGAATGGAAGTACCCATCCCATCACCCGCCGACGAAGAAGGAGCCGCGGAGTGCTTTCGACCCTTTCCCACCATCTTTCAACACCTGTCATGACAAAGAGTAAATGAAATTAGTACAACATAAATACCAACATGAGTAATAAAATTTATATAATTTAGTTGAATACCTGACATGAACTAATAACAATCGTGGTCGTCTATATATGCTTCGGGGTCAATAAATGCATCATGATCATCACTATCATCAATAAATGCATCATCATCATCATCACTATCACGAAGAACATGTGGAAGGCCACCATTATGTAATCGGTCAAGTAGTGTCAGGTCATCCGCAGCAGTAACCTCTTCTTCTTCCAGCTCTTCCTGTTTGGGCTCAGGGGTTAAGACGGATTCACTGTCGCTGTCTACTTCAATGTTCTGGGGTGAAGTAGAGCGGTTCTTGAAACGTTTCTTGGACATACATGTTTCTTGGAAGAATTCTCCTTCATATGTGTCTGGGTTAATGTGAGGTTCGTAATCCTCTTCATTGAGGGTAGGTGGTCTAAAATGTGGTGGCACTTCATAAACGACATCCCAAACTTTGAGATTTGGATTAGTTTGGAAGGCCCGCGGTAGATAGAAAACTTGTGTCGCCTATTGAGCCGTAATATAGACATCGGGAACATCTAAGTGGGTGTTTTGGTTGATTTCGACTAGTCCTATATGTTCATGAGTCCTTCTAGTCTCCCTCGGGTCAAACCAATAATATTTGAAGA
Organism: Hordeum vulgare subsp. vulgare; assembly: GCF_904849725.1. Lineage (NCBI taxonomy): Eukaryota > Viridiplantae > Streptophyta > Magnoliopsida > Poales > Poaceae > Hordeum > Hordeum vulgare. The sequence continues at coordinate 120,861,253 of NC_058522.1, forward strand.
CTACGAAGGTCGGTGGCTTTTCACCATAGAATAGAAGTTCATAAATTGCTTCAACTCTTCCATAATACTCGGTGTCTCCTTCGCCGATAGCATAGACAGAACAATTTGTAGTCTTTAGGTCGGGCATAGATAGCTCTTTGCCAAAGATATGAAAGTGATACCGTTGATGTTGTACTTGTCAAATGAACGGACCTTATAGTTAAAACCATTAGCGACTTGTCTCAACTCGGCGTCCATAGACTCTGCACCAGCTTACAAGTTTATTACGAAAGAATGGATGCATTAGCCGCAAATTAGACCAAGAAATCAAATGGGCCCTTAATGTTAATTAATTACCCTTTGTTTGAACCAAGAGATGAAACCGGGATAGTCGCCTCCATGCTTTGCGAGAAGCTCACACTCTTCGACGGAATCCTTTTCGATGACCGCTCCATCCGAGAATTCGGCGACGTATCGACTATATCAAATATCCGGGAATAAGAGTAGTTCAAAGCAATTAGAAGTTGCGGAACAATAAATTACCGAGAACTTACTCGGTGTACGACCGCACTTCTGTTAGGTTGGTGAAGACATACAAAGAAATGGTCCGCAATTCTTCGACATCCAAAGATTTCCCTTTCGAAGCACTAGATGGTGCGAGCTTACCTTTGAATAGGCTGAGGTTGGATCAAAATTTTTTGGATCGCCATCATTGTACCGAGGCTTCGGGTTATGCAAATGATGATTTTTGGCTTCGCAGTATGCTGTCACGAAGTTTGCCCCCTCCTTACTAATGAATGCCTCGGCCATCGATGCTTCTATTCTACGTTTATTTTTACACTTAGCTCGAAGATTCTTCTGCATCCTCTCAGTTAAGTAGCACCATCGATTTTGAACGGGCCACCCATTCTTGCCTCGGTCGGGAGATGCAAAATCAAATGTTGCATTGGATTAAAGAAGCCCAGTGGAAAGATCTTTTCTAATTTGCAGATCAACTCCGGCGCCAACTCTTCCATTTCATATAGCACGCCAGGCGATATTTCTTTCGCACAAAGAGAACGGAAGAAATAGCTCAACTCTGCTAGTACTAGCCATTCATCCTCAGGGGTAAAGCCACGCAACATCACCGGCATTACCCGCTCAATCCATATGTGCCAATCATGACTCTTGAGCCCATATATTTTCAATTTCTCAAGACTCGCTCCCCTCTTTAGATTCGCAGCATACCCATCGGGGTTCATCAACCGCATTTTCACCCACAATAGCATTTCCCTCATAGCTGGCATTGCAAGATTGAACCATGCCTTTGGCTTCGCTATGCTTTGCTTTCCTTTCCGTTGTCGCAAGTTTTGCAACGGTCTATCACATAGAGCCTCCAGGTCGATTCTAGCCTTAGGATTATCTTTTGATTTCCCCTCTATGCCGAACAATGTCCTAAAAATGGCCTCCGAAATATTCTTTTCAGTGTGCATCACGTCAATGTTGTGTGGGCAAAGGAGGTCTTTGAAGTAAGGCAGATCCCATAAGCATGACTTGTGAGTCCATGCGTGTTCCGTATTATACCGTTTGAAGTATCCTGGATGCAAAGGATCAGGCTCGAGAGCGATTAACTGATCAAGGGTCTGTTGGCCTGTCAACGCAGCTGGTGCAGTGTGTTTGACAACTCTACCTTTGATGAAATTCTTCCTGTCTTTTCTAAACTTATGGTCAGGATCCAGGAATTGTCTATGCATGTCGAAGCAAGAATACTTGCGACCAGCCTACAACCAACAGAACTGAAGAGCTGCCTTGCGTGTGGTGCATGGGAACCTTCCATGCACACACCAGCCAGCGAATAGCGCAAACGCCGGATAATCATGCGTCGAGTACATGTACCACACATGCATTTTGAAATTTGTTTTGGTAGCCGCGTCGTAGGTCTTGATCCCATTATCCCAGGCTTGTTGCAACTTATCCTTAAGCAGCTGCTTGTACACATTCATATTCTTCCCTGGATAGTTGGGCCCTGGAATTATCAACGTTAGGAAAATGTTCTTTCTTTTCATAATATCTCCGGGTGGCAAATTTATTGGAATGAAAAATACAGGCCAACAACTGTATTGTGCTGCCGTCATACCATACACATTGAACCCATCCGTGCTGATGGCAACTCTAGGTTGCCTTGGATCTTCCGATTTATCCTTATGTAATGCATCGAAGTGCCTCCACGCAAAACCATCTGAAGTCTGTACCAGCATCTTGTTCCCATCCGCATCTAGTTCGGTTCTTTTGCCCAATTTGTGCCATGTCATCTGTTTGGCCGTCTCTTCCACCATGAAAAGACGATTGGCAGATACTGAAGAACACTAATGGGGATTTTGGTCTGATTCTTCTCACCCATACCGTTGTCTACCACAATATACCTGGAAGAATTGCAAATGGGGCAATAGTTCAAGGCCGCATACTCAAGCCTAAATAATGCACATCCATTCTGACACGCATGTATCTTCTCATAGGGAAACTTAAGTACACAGAGGATTTTCTCTGACTGGTACAGGTTTTCAGGCAGTACATGGCCTTTGGGTAGAAAGCGTCCAAATATCGTCATCATCGTGTCGTAGCATTCTCTGCCTAGCTTGAATTGAGCCTTCAGAGCCATTACTTGCGCGATGGCATCCAGCTGACAAAGCTCAGTCTGCTCGTGGAGAGCACGTTTTGGAGACTCCAACATTTCATAGAAGGCCATTGCAGATTCCTCCATCTCATCGCACGAATCCCGAGCATCATCAAAGTCTTGCACCATTTCTTCAATCCCGGTACCATGCTCGTCGGTGCAACGATGAATCACCTCAGCTCTGGCACGTTGGTCAGACTCACCATGAAAAGTCCACACCGTATAATTAGGCGTAAAAACCCACTTCTGCAGGTGTTTACCCATTTCAACTCTGTCTACTTTTTCTAGTTGTCGCAGTTGGGACAGGGGCACCATGTTTTTTGCTGGCCATTTGCTAATGCGGCTCTCACAAACCACCTGGTTTTTGTTAACCATTCTTGGGTCATGTATTTCTGACTAGGGTGACCAGTGTACATCCAAGCACGATCACTCATGTTGCCTAGCTACCTATGGGGGCACAAGAAATAAATATATAATTCATCATCTATATTCATACGCTAATCAAGTTTGTCAGTTTTATTACGTCCATGCAACCTACACGCTAATAGGTAAAGATAGGTCCTAATCCCACCCGAGTATGTGTAGATTGGGTTCGTTTTCCCATGCTCTGCTCCAGATGCGATGCAGAATTTCGGCAGCACCTCCCCGCTGCTCTCCTGATACACGTCTCGGCAATAAGCAGAGAGGATGTGTACCCGGAGAACAATAGGGGAGGCACTGACGAAATTCCGCATCGGATCCGGAGCACATCATACGGGAAAACAAACCCAATCTACACATACTCGGGCTGTCCATGGATAATGTTGGACAATTCCAAAGGAAGGCGGTTATAAATATGCAAAGAAATGCATATTTCTAGATGTCGCCCTTTCGAACGGGAGACGCATACTGGTCACGCATACTCATGATTGAAGAAACCTCTAGCTAGCAAGTTTCATCGACACGAAGACCGAGACCGAGCAAATTAAGGGGGTAGGAGGAGAAGTCATATGTGCTCACCAACAAACGCAAGGGCGGAGCTCGTCCAACGCACGTCGAGGTCATCGAACAACTGCACATTGAAATTCACACGATCAACACAAATACGATGTTTTTAAAACATAATCGGAAAATATGTGACCTAACTTATAATTTACAAAACTATGACCCCGTCTGTTTGTGGAAGGCCGAAAAGCACCTTCTCGTTCAACCGGAGGCAGAAGAGTTGTCGGGGGTCGGGGGTTAGTGGAGCCGGGACTCAGTGCCGTCGAGGGTCGGTGGTGTCGGGTGTCGATGGCGTCGGGGTTCGGGGGTTACTGGCGTCGGTGGTCGGGGGTCAGTGTCGTGGGTGGTCCAGGGTCAGTGGCGTCAGGGGTCGTTGGTTGGGGGACTTTTCGGTCAACAAGACGCCCAAGAGGTGTCGGAGGTCAGGGGTTGGGGGTCAGTGGCGTCGGGGGCGGCGTATTCTGCCAGGGTGTCGTGAGGATGTCGTGTCGGGGTTTCGGGCATTGTGTCGGGGTGTCGAGATGTCAGGGTGTCATTTTCTTCTTCTTCATCTTCTTTTTTTCCTCCTCTTCCCTTTCTTCTTCTTCTTCTTCCTTCCTTCCTTTTCTTCTTCTTCTTCTTCTTCTTCTTCTTCTTCTTCCTTCTTTTCCATTTCCCTCTTCTTCTTGTTCTTCTTCCTTCTTTTCCTTGTTTGTCTTCTTTATTCTTCTCCTCTCTCCTCTTTTTCTTCTTCTTCTTCTTCTTCTTCTTCTTTTTATCCTCCTCCTCCTCCTCCTCCTACTCTTCTTCTTATTCTTCTTCCCTTATCTACTTATTCTTCTTTTATTCTTCATCCTTTTTCTACTTATTTCAATTATGACTATGTAGAATCTAAACATATCACTAAACCTATCGCTAAACCTATATAGCACTAAACAACAAAAAAAATAACAAAAACATAATCTACCAATCATTAACTAAAAAATAATCTACCATTAATTAACAAAATAGAATCTACCTCTAAATTAACAAATAAAAAATAACCTAGCACTAATTAACTAAACCTAGGACTAAATCTACTATTTAACTAAAACAACTAACTAAACTACCACTAAATCAAATAACTAAATCAACTAACTAAATCTAATTAAATTAAAAAAACTCACCTATGGGCAGTGGGCAGATGAGGAGGAGGGGGCGGGGAGGAGGGGCGAGAGGGGAGGCGGCTGACTGTCGGGAGGGGAGGCGGTCGGCGGGTGGGAGGGGAGGCGGCCGGCAGGCGGGAGGGGAGGCGGCCGGCGGGCGGTGAGGAGGCTGTGGGGAGGAGGGCGCGGGGAGGAGGGCGCGGGGAGGAGGGGGCTGGAGAGGAGGCGCCCGGCGGGCGAGAGGGGAGGCGGCCGATGGGGGGAGGGGAGGCGGCCAGCAGGCGGGAGCAGAGGCGGGCAGTGGGCAGGGATGAGGGGTGTGGGGAGGAGGGCGCGGGGAGGAGGCCGCGGGGAGGAGGGGAGACGGCCGATGGGCGGGGAGGAGGGGTGCCGCGCGAGGGGAGGAGGGGGCGGGGAAGGAGGCGGCCAGCGGGAGGGGAGGAGGGGGCGGTAGGGGAGGCGGCCGGCGGGCGGGGGACGAGCTGGTGAGAGAAACAGTGAACTGTCGGAGCGGAGGAGACTGGGGTGGGGAGACGGCCGTTAGGGGGGGCTCTCTTTGCCGTCCGCCCCCCGACGGCAAAGAGCAGGAGATACGGGGACGGGGTGAGGAGACGGCCATTAGGGGGGCTCGCTTTGCCGTTTGCCCCCCGATGGCAAAGAGCAGGAGGGCAGACGGCAAAGGGACCGTTTGCCCGCAGACGACAAAGAAAAGACTTATGGCAAAGAGTATCTTTGCCATCCGTCTACTCTTTACCGTCAGTTTTCTGGTGACTGACGGCAAATAGGGTCTTTGCCATCAGCCAGCGGACGGCAAAGAAGGGGCTGACGGCAAATAAATGAATTCCAGTAGTGTGGTAGCCCTCCCATGAAGAGTCTTCAAACAGACCTCGTGGCTACATCCACCAACCATTATCTAGACGATAGTGTTTCTTGTGTTTCCCGGATGCAAATAGGTTATCCAATAAGCAACATCACTATATGCATATTTTTCAAATCAAATCATGTGACCGATTTCTCATGAAGTCTCTATCAACTTTTACATTCCATAAATATGTTATTGGAATTGGTACGTGACGCCTTCGAAATTCGCAACAAAGAGGGAAAGTATCTTCCTGAATTATTCATGTTCTATGCATCATATTATACTCTTTTTTCCTTCATGATTTTGCAATAGAGGTTCTCATAAAGGTTTTTAATGAGGTAATGTCAACATGAGATCATATGTCCTACTTTTTGTTTTCCCCGACGATTTGAAGGAAGTATGTAAGATGTATTTATTGTACTCTAAACTCTATGAGTCTCCTTGTATTGAGTTAAAAGAGACAATAACCATTATATGTTGCATCATTTTCTCCTTATTTTCCCAGTGGCTTTACATAAGTTTTAGCAACATATCAAACACATATATCCTTATTTTCCCACAGGGTTTTGTAGGTGTTTTCAAGATGACAAGGCTTACACTAACTAGAATGGATTAGGGGGAGCGTTAGGATTTAATTAATCCTATTAATCCCTACTTTTTCTAACCGGGGCGGTTGCCTAATGTCCCTTCGGACGCACCCCTTTGGGGGCTATATATATGTGTAATCCATCATCAATGAGAACAACGATTCATTTTACATCTTTTGTCTTGTCTCTCGTTTCCTACTCTAAATAATTTCGGTCCTATCAGGTTGGGTTGCGTGTTGGCTATAAATAGCCCATCCCCTTCACCACAAGTTGGCGGCTGCTCAGAGTTTGATACGTGTGTTGTTGTTTTGGAGCAACCCACCTCGAAGGCACTGAGAGAAAACAATCCTGCGAGGATAAACCCAAACAAGTAGAGCCAGTGTGTTTGAGGATCACCGAAGCTGTTCTATTCTGAGTGAACTGAAGACGTACTACACTTGAAGACTGTGATATTTCAGACGGTTAGGCATCTGGGTCTAGAGAATCCAAGAGTCATTGTGGATTCTCGGGTGACCAAATTTTTACGGATTTCAGAAGTCTCATATGAAGACTTACTTGAGTGATTGGACGTGGTCTAAGTGACTTCGGCTCAAGGGGAACAAGGTGAATACGAGGTCTTCGGAGTTATTTCTCAGCCTCCCCAACCAGACGTACAGTTGTCACAACAACTAGAACTCGACCAACAAATCTTGTGTCTTTATCAAACTAACGGTTCTATCTTTCACTCTTTTACCTAACTGTGTGAACACATACCACGAAAGACATTCATACCTGCCGCTAATCATCATATTGTCTGAATTTATCTATGATTTATCTTAGTGTGTACGAGGGACTACGCTTAACATCTTAGATCCTTGATTGTTATCTCTACTTGATCCTGTTTCGCTTCTGCATACCTTGAATACATTGAGTCTTTCGAAGCACTTCATAGAAATTGCCTATTTTCAACCCCCCTCTAGTCGATAACTAGCAATTTCATTTGAAAACCCACCCTCAACCATAGGACTGAACACCTTGTTGGGTAAGGATCTGAATTTCCTTTATTCCATTTTTTGAAAACCCTCATATAATAATTTGATAAAACAACATTCTTACAATCCTTCATTATTCCAATGACTTGAGCGAGGTGAGCCACCTTCTCCTTCTTGCTGAATTCGCACCAAATGTGTGAGATTTGCACTATTACAGATTTTGTCCTTTCAAATTTCAATGTGGTACATTCTGAATAGGTACCAGTATTAATCAAATCACTGTTCCCCTGATTGAGGAGCAAGCCACTCAGGGAAAACAAATTTTGAAAATTTTGGACGAATTATTCAAAATGATTCTTTTTTGTTGAGCACTACAAAACACAATCTCATTCGAAAATTTAAAACGAATTAAAAAAATGCATTTTGTAAACCCTCTAATTAAGAGGAAAAAGTAAATCATATGATACATTTTTCTTATGCCCTCCAAACAAATTGTTAGCTATAGGCATGCACTCTTATACCGCTAGCAGCATAATAGAGATACAAGAAACAATTTGTTGGTTGGTGAAAATAACCAAATTGGAAGGAGTTGCGGCACTAAGAAAACCTCGAACACTTGAAGCTTACAGTTATATAATATAATAATCTTTTGTAACCAATTGAATAAGATTCTGAGAATTCATTTGGCTTACTATACATCAGCCACTAGTTACGCCACGAGAGAAGAGACCAATTGAGCTGAGAGAGAAACAATTTTTTCTAAGCTACTCATATTAGAGAAGAATCATCCTCTCATACATACATATTACGATCAGTGCCCTACAGCCCAGCCCATGTCAAGTTATTCAAACACATAGAATACTAACAGGTAATTTCTGATCCTTTTATAGTCCGATGGGATTATGCATGCATAACCCAGGTCCTGTTGTTTTGTAACACATGCATGCATGCATGGTACCATCGAACAATCACTGCTTATATTCGAATGGTTTTCAACATAAAAATATTGGCGGTCGTCCATGATGCATTGCTATGTCAGAACTAGATCAGTAGAAATTTATTGTGGATGACCCAGTTTATGCATTCCTCGTAACAATTACGTGTACCATGGAAAATAAAACTTTGTAGCCAATCAGTTAGCACCCATATGTATTTGGGTAAAAATAAGGGGTAATGGGTACCACGCACGCAGATCGACATGCATGTCACTTACAACGTGTGGTTGTCCATGTATCTCTCATGGCCACACGTTCTTCTCCTAGGAATGCTATTTAACCGGACAATGGCTAGCACAACATCCATAAACGATCATCTCCTCATCAAAAATCTCCTTCTAAACCCGTCATACCCTATGGAAGTAATCTCACGGTCCAGAATGGCGGTGAATACTAGGAACACAATTGGTGTCGTTATCCTCCTGGTCGTGATGGCAGCAGCGGTATAAACACCAGTGGCTACTGCCGAAGAGTTTTGTTGGGACAAATGTATCAAGCGCTGCAAGGGAGAACTAGAGGTTTGCAGCCCAAAGTGCATACATTTTTGCAACTATCAATCCGGAGCCGTAGGATATGTTAAGTGGGCTGCCGATAAACTGAAGGAGGCCGCTGCTGCCCCGCCCCAAAAGGCCGTCCTCCTCAAGAATGAAGCTCAAACGTACTTAGAACGTGCCAATGCCCTCAACGAGAAAGCCGGGACACCGTGAGTGTGCACCCTTCCGTCTATAGGTGTCGCTGTTGTTATGCTGTCTATAAATGTTTTGTTTATTTAAATTGTCGTGGTTGCATCCCATTTTTTTGTTTCTTTGTTAAAGTAATAACTTTTGTATTATGACGACAAGCTTGTTCCAGCGACTCAGTTACTCTTGTCGACTTTACTTATGTATAATGATTTTCATTTGATTTGTCTATGTAATAATGAAGTTCCTTCGTATGGAAATGTTCCTTTTTAATGCCCACAATGCATATTCTCCTATTTTATCTCCATGAAAGAAGGATTGGGATCTTTAGGATGTGTAAAACAATCCGTCTACATTCAAGACCAATAAGGCATGCATATTCTAGAGAAACATCCGTGTAAGTGCTTGTGCATTTTTTTGAAAATGTTCATATATATGTAAAAGACTAACCTTGACATTCACATGTTTTCTTAAAAAATCATGTAAGTGTTTTGCGCATTCTAAAAGAAGAATTGGAAAACACCAGGAAACCACATAAATTAGACCTTTTTCCTAGGAAATATATGGCAGAAAAACCAACCAGCCGAAATAACGGTGGGCAAAAAATTAAAAAAAATTGGGCATCTATAATTTCCCACGGCCACCGAGGCAATCGCACTTATTCTTGTCATTGTGAAATTATCGATACAACTTTTTTGATTATTTGTTTGTTCCTCTTTAAAAAAATCATGTATTCGCAACATTTTTATGTCATCCATCCCTATCCTCTCATCTCCCTATTACAAGACAGGGCTCCTAATTAAGGTGTAGGACTCCTTAGGGCTCCTCGTCCGTCCTTCACACCATGTATCATGTAAACATACGACCGTCGTCGGTTGTTAACGTTTCTTTACCATCCTTGGAGTACACAAGGTAAAACACTGCACTTCACCTTTTGGTCTAGGTGAGAAGGAGTTTGCATGGAAGAATAAGGCCTGACATCGACACTCGGAACCTACGGTTTCCTTGGCCACCGTCTCCTTGGGCTTGGTGAGGCCATGGCCATGCCGACATCGCTAGTGAAGATAAGACATAAATCCAAGTCCAAGTCACGATGGTGCCAACAAGACATCAGCCACATCCTCGGCATCTACTTTGGCGTCGTCGATGTCCCGGACACCATGTATACGGGTCACCTAATCTCAATCTCGTGTGCTTAATAAGTAAGTAATTACTAAGATAGTTTCCAAGATCCTTGAATTTTTTACTTCTGCAAAAGTAAATATTGTATTATTTTCAGTGACATTATCCATCTAGAAAGGCATCCCCAAACCACTAGCTCTAGCAATATAGCTAAGTCCTTTTTTAATGCACTCCTTAGGAACTCCCCACAATTTTCTAAAATTGGCATTTTTGTTTTTTCCCGTTTTTTTCTTACAAACCTGATGAAAAGGTAGGGGCATATGCATGTCATGTTGTAAGTCATGCATGTTGATCTGGGCAGACGGTAGCCATTCCTCCTTGTTATTACACAAGCACATATTGGTGACAAGTGATTGGCTAGAAAGATTTATTTTCCATGGTAGAAGTAAATGTTATGAGGAATGCATACACCGGGTCATTCCTGATAAAATTCTACTCCCTCCATCCCTAAATATAAGACCTTTTAGAGGTTCCACTATGAACAACATACGGATGTATGTAGTCATATTTTAAAGTATAGATTCACTCATTTTGCTCCATATCTAGTCTATAGTGAAATCTCTAAAAGGTATTATATTTAGGAATGGAGGGAGTAATGATCTATTTATGACACGGCCATACATCATGGAGGACCATCTGTATTTTCCTTTTGAAAATCATCTGAATACAAGTAGTGATTGTTCGATTGTATCTTGCATGCATGTGTTGCAAAAGGGCATGACTTGGATTATACATGCACAATTCAACGGGACAATAAAGAGACCAACAAAATCTCTACTAGTAATATATGTGTTTTGAATAGCATGGCACAGGCTGGGCTATAGGGGAATGATCATAATACATATGTATGGGGGGAGGATTCCTCTCTAATACCAGTAGCTTGAAAATTTTGTTTCACTGTCAGATCAATAGGTGTCTTCCGCTTTGTGGCGTAACTTGTGGCTGAAGTTCAGTGAGCCAAATGAACTTACATAACTGTCTCATGTTAGTGAACCTTCTCTCCGCGAAAGAATATGATAGTATATAGCTATATGCTTCAAGTGTTTCGATTTTTCACCAGCCAATAATATGGTTCTTTAATCTCTGTTACGAGGCACTATAAGAGTGCATGCCTATACCCGATACGTTTTTTAAGGGCATAAGCAAAATGTATCGTATAATTAACTCATTTCCTCTTAGAGGTGTTACCCAAGGGATTTTGTTTCAAATTTGAACTAAATCTTCAAATGTTTCCTAATCCTAATCGAAAATCGTCAATTTCAAACAATTCATCCAAAACTTTGAAAAATTGTTTTTCTTTAGGCCGCAGTGCCGCCGCCCCCTAGTTCTCGCGACGACTTCACAAAATCGCATGTTGCCGCTATGTCTCCCTTTTGGGTCGTAGTGGCATGAGGCGCGCTCCCCACGACACACAAGCCACCGCTACAACGCCCCTCCGGGATGTAGTGCTGCGACACGCGGTTCTCGCTCCCACCCGAGGTCTTTCTGCCGTCGCCCCGACCTGCTCGCCGCCCCGAGGTCTTCCCCCCGTCACCCCAACCCGCACGTTGCCGCCTCGGGATGTAGTGTCGCGACGCGCGGTCCACTCTGAAGTGCCCTACTCGTTGACTTCATGTGGTATGCGCCTGTCGGATTTCGGGCTCCGCAATACCCTAAGGATTCGAACATTGGGGCGTGTATGAAGATCTCTCCCTGCTTAGCCTCGCCTAACCACTACTCGATGGAAACAACGAGGGACTCACTTGATGGCGACGGTAGCATAGAACACAATAGCTTACGGTAGCACAGAACACAATAGTTTACCCAGTTTCGGGAAGCTGCGAAACGTAAACCCCTACTCCTTCTTTTGGTGGATTGCCTCTCGTGGAGGTGGTGGATGAATTGGTACAGTGCTCTCGAGCCTCTGGAGGCCAAGTGGCTAGGTGTATTACCCTACGGTTCTAATGAACTCTCCCCTACCAAGTGTTCTACCCTCTCAATTTATAGCGGAGGCCCGGGTCCTCTGCTCTCGTAGCTTCGACGGGAAGGGATCCCATAGTGGCCAATTTTGAAGGGGAACACGGGAACATGCCCCCTTCCGGAAGGTGGTCATCGCCTGCAAAGTAACTATCCGCGCTGCAGGGACTGGCCCGAGGATGATTTTTGCACTACTTTCGTGCGGCTGCGGCTTCGTTGCACCAGAAGGGAAAACTTTGGAAGATGCCTTTGGAACCCTTGTACGCTTCCGCCTCCTTCCACTTCGGTTGCTTTCCTGTCCTTTCGTGGCGTCACCCTTACCTTGCCTCGGAATATCCGCCGCTCTGGAGGGGTCCTGAGGAGACCCCTGCGGGTCTTGACGCTGCTCCTCCTCATTAGGCTTGGCCCCTCACGAGGGCCATACCCTGAATGGTGCCGTGCCCGTTGGTTTATTCTGATGAGGTGGGCCCGCCTTGGGCAACAGGCAGGCACGTCTGGGTACGCCCATTCCCAGAACGCCGACTGTAGCCCTTGGGCCCGCAGAGTGCTCGGGTTGGCGTCGGGGCGGAGCCTAGGGGGGCAGCATGAGACGCCTTGGGCCCTCAAATGCCTCTAGGCCAGGCCGACACATGTCACGCGGCTGGTGTCGGGTCCTCCGTGTTCTCTGTCTCTGCCCCCCTTATTAGGTGCCTTGCTTGTAGCTTCGGTGCCTCACTGCTTTCCTTCTTCCATACTCGCCCTTCCTCTTTGGTCTCGGACTCCAACCGGCACCTCCCAGATCCAGCGCCGCATAGTTCCTTGCCTGTTCAACAATGGCACCCGCTAGCAAGCAAAAAACCAAAGGGGCATGGTCCGGCCCCGGCTTCTCTGCTCCTGGTATGCGCCCTCTCGAAGGACAAGAATCTCGTCCTCGTGCTTCCATGGACCACGACCGAGTCCAGTCAGCATGGGCGAACCCAGAACTGGCCTGGCGCCATAGAGGAGCGACCCGCGTCCCGGGCGATATACCCCTTCTTCACGGTATTTACGCTGGGCTGGTGCCACTTTTCTCCCGGTTCTAAACCGTTGTCTTCGACCACTATGGGATCCAAGCCCTTCATCTCCAGCCCAACTCCAGGTTGCTTTTGTCTGTATTTGCTTTCTACTTCGAGGCTTTCGTTGGTTCTAGCCTTCGGTTGCCCTCCTCCACCACTTCTTCAGCTTGCGCCTGCACAATGGCGCTCATTTGTCGGCGTGTGTCTCCTTTGTGGCGGCCCAACGTGGCCCTCAGGCTCCTCAGGCATCATTGCTCGCGATCGTTGAACAGTCTTCGGGGCCCCCGTGTTCTTCACAGCACTGCCCTCTGGCGTCACCACCCATGCGTGCGCTGGACGCTCTTTAGGAGGAGGTCCAGAAGACCTCGGTGTTCACCCAAGGTATCTTGAACGCGGCCTTCACCGCCTTGAGCAATGTCGCCAACGAAATGGGTAAGGCCGAGAGGGAGGTCGAGGCCGCCAGTGCCTTGCATGAGAAAGCAGTGAAGGAGGCTAAGGCGGCTGTCGAACGCTGTGAAGAGGTGGAAACCCGCCTCAACTTCCTTGAAGGAGGACTACCCAAGCTGGCCGAGCAGCATCGCGTGCACGGGGAGGAGCTTAAATCCCGCGAGACCATGCTCGCCGCCCGGGAGGGAGAGCTATCCCAGGAGGCGAGCATCCTGAGCATGAAGGAGGCGCGCTTGCAAGAGCAGGAGAAGGAGGCCGCCTCAAGGAAGGCCAACCTTGACGCCCAGGAGAAAGCTCTCGTCGGGGGTGAGGAGAGGAAAACCGCGGAGCTGGCCTCCTTCCCTAACGTTGAGCTCAGGCTTCGCACGGCGCTCCCATCCCTTTGCCGGGACAAGTTCGATGAACCTCTGGCCACCCCGGAGGATGTCTTTGCCACGCTCGTGAAGGGGCTCGTAACGGCGCTGAAGATTGCCGTCGTGCAGGTGGACAAGATCTTGGACATCGAGTGCCGCGACCTCTTCTTCGGGCTGCGAGTCGCGTCTTCAACCACCTCTTCACGACCCCGGATTCGATCTAAGCTTCGTGATCGTGCGGAGGCAGTGAAGGGCCCTGTGGAGGCGTTGGTGAGGAGGTTCACTCGCGTCACAGCTCCTTCGTCTCCATGTACCGCTGGAGCCGATGATGGGGAAGACGATGCCTCTGACGACGACGAGCAGCCCCCCGTGGAGGGGGCGACCGCCGGCGGCTCCTCCTGATTTCTTGTCCCCGTTATTTTCCTGCAATGCACATCATGCCTCGCGGAGGCGTTGAACATATTTGCGTTTTTATGAACTTGGTCATGGTTTGTAATAATTGAAAGCTTGAATGTTTTCCTCGCCTTGTGTCACACCCTGTTTTTACTACCACTTCTCTGTAATGCAAAAATCTGAGCTTGTTAAAACTTTTTCAAAACTAATGATGTGAGTGCCATGATTGTCATTGTATGCTTGTGTGTTTGATCATGTGATGAAAAACCCCATTTCACAATAGTGATTTATTTCCAAAAACCTTTACATGTTTCTGATTAAGGTAAAACCCTACTTTGAGTTGCACTACATGCCCTTGATGGCAAAAAGTGTTTCTGATTTTAACTTCATTTTAGTGCCTTAAAACCACAAAATAATTATTTTTAGAATTAGTTTCCTCATTAAATTGCATTTCCATTTCTGAGGACGGAATTGGTATTCCTACATGGAAAAATACTTTTCTGCATTAGAAAAATCTGAATAAATTTGGAGATGATCACAAGGACATATATTTTCCATACATAAGATTTTAAACCCTATTTTATATTATAATTATTTGAATAAAAACCTGGAAGCCATCTCTGTCTGTTTTGACCTTCTGAAATGTTTCCAAAGGAAATATTCTCAATAAACTAATAGAAAATTCCAGTAGTCTCCCTAAGCCATATTTGGTGTCCACATAAAGTTTCACCTTGGTCCAAGGTGACTAAGGACCCCAAATAACCCCAAAACCCCTTCTGTCCAGATTGAATTTAGAGCAACTCTACATAGCAAAGTTTATCCAATGAAGCTGAAACTTTGCAGGAGTGCCTAATACCTCAAATGAGGGTTCCACACCAAAAATGGGATTTGTGGGATTTATTTTGCCCACACTCTCTTTGGAAGGGACAGATCTGGTCAAATTGAAGTGTTTTCAAGTTTACAAAGCTAAACTTGTCCAATGGACCTCAAACTTGGTGAAACCCCATGTTTTACCACCAAGCCCCAAACTTGTTAAGGTGCAGCACCAGTGGTGGGGTGCAACCCCCTCAAACTCATATATTAGGTGGGCAATATCCATATCTAACCCCAGTCAACTAGCCCCTCACTGGTTCAAAGTGGAAAGGCCAAAACGTCCAATTTAGGCTTTAGCTCAAGGCTGACAGCACTAGCATTTCTTGTCTCCTTTGACCAGCCAAAGCTCCCACGAGACCCAAACGGCTAGCCACACTCCCAGCCAGTGCCAGGACATGCTAGACACGTCGAAAGTGCCTCAGAGGACACCAGCATGCCGTGGCATGCCAAAACTGTGCTCTGAGCGCGCTACAATCAGCTACCAAGGTGGGGGAGACGCTCTCGGCCAGTTCCAACCTCCCCCGAGGTGTCCAACCTCTTCCCAGACAACCCCTCTGCATCGAGCAACTCTCATGGCCCCTCCTCCCCCGCATTAGAGCTCGTGCGACGCGTGCCCGCGGCACCAGCACCGGCCAAGGTTGCGCGGCCACGGATTCTCGAGTCGTCCCTCTCTCCCTCTGCCGGAGATGGTTCTGGCAGTCCAAAATCATGTCCTAATACCGTGGTTTCGACCCCAGCCCCTCTCTGCACCCTCATGCGCACCACGGTGAGTTACCGACGCTCCCGAATAACCTCACCGTCATGGATCTATAAATAGCCCTCCCCCACGCTCCTGCACCCCTCAGATAGCCTCACCACTACCACTAGCACCTCCCTAGCCACCACAGCAACCAGCGGAGCACCGGTGCTCGAGATTGACCGAGGTCCCTCCGCCTCGGAGCTCCGATTGATCTCCAGCTACATGACGACTCCTGCGCCCCGCGACCCACCAAACTGATCCCCTCAACCTCAGGAAGCTTTCCCCCAACTCGCACGGCCATTTCCGTGTCTCTAGCCACCTCCTCGACCACCTCCCAAAACTCCTCCGTAACGGCCTCCTCGTCGTCGGTGAACCCCTGCCTCTCCGACGTTGTTCCGACCACCAGCAGGTAGGCGACGTCATGGCGAACCCATTCCAATCCTTGTTGGGGCCTGAGAGCATCGACAGCCTCGCCGACATGCTCCTCCTCCTCTCTGCCAGAGGTAGGAGACGACCCCGACAGGTGTGCCGCACCTATCGGTGGCCCAGCCTCCTCCCCAGCGTTGTCCACAGCCACTGACGTTAGGTTCAAAGAGTTTTATAAAAATATTTAACCAGTGTAAAAATATAATTTTTCCACTGTTATTCTTCAAAAAATATGTAGTATTTAACAATATGATTGGATGAATTTTACTACAACTATTTTGTTTTACAATAATACAAAGGACTAAATTGGAATAGTTTTGATTCTGTTTGGTTAATTTTAAAAATGTTACTTCAAGAGAATTTGAGGCAAATAATTTTCAAAATGACAACTTAGATTTATCAGTAATGAAGAACATTTTTTAAAATGACTTTGTGATATGTTTCTATGTGAGCTATTTCTTATTGATTGTTTTATCGACGATAGAAAATCCGGGTGACGAGGGAATCGGAGCAGAAGACCTCGAAGACCCCGGATACCTAGCGGACCAAGGCAAGCAGCCCTTTGACCATGACTGAGCATATGTTACTTTGCATGTTAAGATAGCAACTATTTCCGTTGCATATGATCATAAGTGTCGGTAATCATTTGATATGATTTTACCGATGGCTCCCCCGGAGCACATGCATTGAGCTAGATCTTACCCCTTGAGGGTCATGCTAATATCGTATTGACAAGTAAAGTTAGAAGTAGTATTATCATGAGCATATTGATGACATAAACCAAAGAGTTTATGAAAACCCCGTCAGGTGCCCCTAATGCCCGAGGGTGACGATGAGTTAGATGTCCACTTTTGGTGAAGTGGTGCACCGGGTACTTTGAGTGAGTATGGTTTCGGAAATGGGATTAGATTTATGATGTGTTGACCGTCCCAACCTTACCAGTATGACCACGTTACCCCTTATGGGATGGGGCTATGTTAATTACTCTAGTTGTTGCTGGCAAAGAGCCACATTACTAGTGGCAGGAGTGATGTGTGGTCACTCTCGTGATGTGGTCGTGCCAGGTAGGACGACTATGCCATTTTTATGAGTTCCAGTCACAGCGCTAGTAAGACAGACAACATGTGGGCTGGGTACCAACTGAGTGGACCTCTTTGTCTAATATCGTCAAGGGAAAGGCCTTGATCGGGTACTTACGTCAGGTATGTTATATACCGCGAGTCGTGGATGACACGGATGTTTCCCGGATCTCGTGGGTCCAGCGTACTACCTCTGTAGAGTGTAAAACTATTTGAATAGCCGTGTCCATGATCAAGGACAGTTGGGTAATCCTGCTTAAACTACGTCCAGCTGCTTCCGCATAAACCAAGTGTGTGTGTTGTGTTAAAAATGTGTTGTTATGAAAGTAATGATATGACCAAGTTTGGTGACTTGGCATATAGGGTGAGCACGGATGGCTCATCCCTCGACAGATATATTGATATCTGTAACCTGTTCTTCAAAAGTAATTCTTTAACTTGATGCATATTCATGATAATTCCACCCCGATGAAATCCACCAAAGATGCGTGATATTGTTATCCTTCACTTTCATTCTTCATAACATGGGCTGTTTGCGAGTACATTCAAAGTACTCATTGGCTTGTCACTGGTTATGTTATTGACTAGACATGGAGGGACTAGAGTTTGGAGCACAGTACGTCTTCGGAGACGCCCGTGCGAACTAGCATGTTTCCTCTGCTTCTGATGAGGGGCTTTCCTGTGCTTTTGCGTGATAGCCTTGACAAGTGTCGAGTACACCGCACGCCCATCTTCCTCTACCACGAGCACTGGGTCAACACCGACACTAAGGAATATCACGTGGACGTGATAGAGAAGGCTAATGACTCCCTGACTAGTTGGTTCTTTGAAGGTCCACAGATGGAATATCTGATGTTGGCAGTGGAGACCGCAACACGAGAGGCGCTCATGCGACTCCGGGACATCCTTCTCGAGATGGCTGATGCGCCATCTACTCGTCACCTACCTTTTGTTAAGGATTGGGTAGACGGGAGATGGACACTCAACCCATCTTCCAAGGACGGGACGCCACTGAGGTTTCAGACCTACTTCAGTCTCTCCTCCAACACTTTGACACACCTTTTGATCAAGGAGTCAACTAGGATCCGCCAAGAGCGGCACCAAGTCAAGGATCTACTTCGCACGGAGAAGATGAAGAACCGCAAGGTGAAGAAGGAAGGAGCACCCGTAGGACCACCAGGTTTTGCTTTCTCAGGAGGCCATTCCTCTACAGAGTCGTCACTTGACTGCGGAAGAGTACACCGAACTCTTCGCTACCTCGCCAACCAAGAGACGCCGTGATGGTCCACTTCCTTCTCCTACTCCATCAAAGAAGGGAATCACTCATGAAGATGAAGATGAAGATGAAGATGAAGACGAAGATCTCGCAAAACCCGCTTATGAGACCGCGCAGTCGGCCGCTTAGCTTTAGCAGCGTACGCAATTAGGATGTACCCCCGAGCGTAGGAGTTCTTGTATCGGTTTGTACGAACCACGAGTGTTGTGTAAGCCTGTTGCATGCAAGTCGCATTCTGGCTTAGGCAGCTTGTGAGCGATTACATTGCTTGTTTTTAATATAATGAAGTAGCTCTTTTCAAAACCATTGGCTTAAATTTTTTACACTAGCACAACACCAGACCCCCTCTTTACCAGAGCATCATCCCTTATGATTTCAGCCAGTTCAGCACATTGACCTGTCTACTCCCCTGACAGGATGGTGAATGCAACTCGCAACAGCACCTTCGGCAACCCCAGCTCTGCCTCTTCAGGTCAGCAGCAGGGAACCGTAGGGGAAGGTCAAGCTGGAGATCACCACGCGCAGCAAGACGATGTTCCACCGCCGCCGCCTCCTCCTGAAAGCTTGACCATGGATCAGTCCCTTCAAGCTCTTTGACAGGAGGGTCAAGCCAACAATGCCGCTATTCAGCAGCTGGCTAAAACCTTGATGAACAACCCACCGCAGAACGGGAATGGCAATGGTCGCTCAACTCTCTCCGAGTTCATGCGAACTACGCCACCCATATTCACGGAGACAACTGAACCATTGGATGCCGATCACTTGATCTGTACTATCGAAGACCTCCTCGCGCTGGTCAAGTGCACTGATGATCGTGAGAAAGTTCTCTATGCTTCTCACGGTCTCGGAGGCACAGCCAGAGCTTGGTTGGATGGATTCCTTGCTGTGTTCAAAGATGGATTCCTTGCTGCTCACATTCCTCCCGGAATGATGACCTTTAAGAACCAGGAATTCCCAGCCTTAAGGCAAGGCAGTGGATCCGTCAAGGAATATTTGCAGAAGTTTAACCTCCTATCACGATTCGCACCTGAGGACGTCAACACTGAGGCCTCCAAAGTGGAATGCTTTATGGAACGACTACAACAACACTCCAGTATCAGCTGGTTGTATGTGAATGCTGGACCTTCAACGATCTGGTTAATAAGGCCCTTATGTTGGAAGACAAGCGTCATGCCCTGGACGACACCCGTAAACTCAAGCTAATGGGTAGTGGAGGACCAAGTAACACGAAGCCACAACCATGGCAGCCAGCTCCAGCAAGACCCAACTATCAGCAGCAGTACAAGTATCCAACATTTCGCCAGAACTACCAGCCTCAGCAGGAAGTCAACACCAAGCGAGCAAGCAATCCGCCAATCAACGGTGGAATCAAGGCCAATCTTCCAGTACAAGTTACCTGTTTCGGATGTGGACAAACATGGCACTATTCCAGGCAGTGCCCCAACAAGAAACCCGATGCTTAGTGCCCCAATGCGCCAAATCCAGGCCAAGGAGCACCAGGCAGGAATTAGGCTCCCGCAATCAGCAGTATCACATCAAGGGGCGGATTAATCATATTTCCGCAGAAGAGGCACAAGAAGACCCGGACTGCATTCTGGGTACGTTCCTCGTCAACTCCACCCCAGCAACAATATTGTTTGATTGTGGTGTTTTGCATTCTTTTGTTACGCAAAAGATTGCGGAAAAATGTGGTTTACAACCCACCTTGCTTCATGGGCATATGGCAATTCAAACCCCGGGAGCAGTTTTGAGTACCAACCTAGGGTGTAGGAAGTTCGGGATAGTTATCAATGGGACGAGCTTCTCAGCGGATCTCATTGTGCTTAAGTCGCAAGGCCTAGAAGTAATTCTCGGCATGGATTGGTTGGTCAAGCATCAAAGTATCTTGGACTCTGCTAACAGGGCCATTACCATGACAAGTGACCAAGGTGTGAAAGTCAAGTATGTCTCTGAGCCAGTACCCGCTCAAGTACCATGGGTTAACAGCCTGTCAGAGGAAGAACTCGATCGAGTGCATATAGTGTGTGAATACCCGGACATCTCTCCTGATGAGCTACTAGGGATGCCTCCTGACCGAGACATCGACTTCATCATTGAACTCATGCCCGGATCAAGTCCTATCTATAAGAAGCCTTACAGGATGTGATCCGAAGAGCTAGCGGAGTTGAAGAAGCAGCAGGATGAGCAACTTAGGAAAGGATTTATTCGTCCAAGTGCGTGACCTTGGGGATCACCTGTTCTTTTCGTGTCCAAGAAGGATGGGACTATCCGACTCTATGTCGATTACCGTTCTCTCAATGAGGTGACAATTAAGAACAAGTTCCCACTCCCCAAGATTGAAGACTTATTCGATCAGCTAAATGGAGCTAAGGTATTCTCCAAGATCGACCTCCGATCTGGATATTACCAACTGAAGATCCGACCTGAGGACATACCTAAGACTGCGTTCATGACCCGGTATGGTATGTATGAATGCACTGTCATGTCTTTTGGGTTGACTAATGCCCCATCTTACTTCATGTACCTCATGAATAAGGTCTTCATGGAATACCTGGACAAGTTTGTCATCGTATTCATTGATGACATATTAATCTTTTCCAAGTCTGAAGAAGAGCATGAGCAACACTTGAGGTTAGTATTAGTGAAGCTTCGAGAGCACCAACTTCATGCCAAGTTCAGCAAATGCCAATTTTGGTTGAACGAAGTTGGATTCTTGGGTCATACCATGACCGCAAGTGGATTGGCAGTTGATCCCTCCAAGATTACTACGGTAACCAACTGTGAATCGCCGATTTATGTGAAGGAAGTTAGGAGCTTCCTCGGACTCGTGGGATATTACCGCAAGTTCGTAGAAGAATTCTCCCGCATCGCTCGACCCATAACTCATCTCTTAAAGAAAGTCAAGAAGTTCAAATGGACGCTGGAGTGTGAAGCCAGCTTCCAAGAATTGTAGGAGAGATTAACCACCGCCCCGGTATTGGCCACTCCAGATATCAGCAAGGAGTTTGTGATATATTGTGATGCCTCAAGGACCAGACTCGGTGGGGTTCTAATGCAGAATTGCAGAGTCGTGGTGTATTTGTCCCGACAACTGCGCCCGCATTAGGAGAACTATGCCACCCATGATCTCGAGTTGGCAGCCGTAGTGCATGCCCTGAAACACATGGCGACATTACCTTTTGGGGAAGCGATGTGAAATATACACTGACCACAAAAGTCTGAAGTATATCTTCACTCAAAAGGAATTGAATATGAGTGAACGAAGATGGTTGGAGTTAATCAAAGACTACGACCTTAGCATTCAATATCACCACGGTAAGGCCAATGTAGTGGCCGATGCCTTAAGCCGGAAGACCAGCACCTTGAACGTCATGCTCAAGGAAAGGCAACCCGCCTTATATGAAGAATTGGAGAACTTCGGGTTGGAACTACTGGAATTAGGATTCCTAGATAACCTCGAAGTCAAACCAACGCTGGTTGACGACATTAAGGAGGCCGAGAAGGGTCATAAGAGCATTGAAGGCATCAGGAAGAAGATTCAAGAAGGCAAGGCCCCAGGATTCTCGGTGGATGAACAAGGAGTTGTGTGGTTTGGGCAATGTTTATGTGTACCCAACAAGGCTGAACTCAAGGATTTGATCCTACAGGAAGCACATGATACACCCTACTCTATTCACTCTGGTGGTACCAAGATGTATCAAGATCTCCGAGAATGATTCTGGTGGCATGGCATGAAGAGGGAAATAGCGTCCTATGTTTCCAAGTGAGACATGTGCCAACAAGTCAAGGCTGAGCATCAGCGACCTGCAGGACTGCTACAACCTCTCAAAGTGCCAGAATGGAAGTGGGACAAGATAGTCATGGACTTTATTACCGGCTTACCAAGGTCTAGCAGAGGCCATGACTCTATATGAGTTATTGTCGACCATTCGACCAAAGTGGCCCATTTCATTCCTCTCAACACCACATATGATGGGAACAAGTTGGCTAATCTCTATATTGAGATTATTGTAAGCCTTCATGGAGTTCCCAAGGAGATTGTATCTGACCGAGGCACGTAGTTCACCTCAAGATTTTGGAAAAACTTCCAAGAAGCCCTCAGAACCAAGCAGTCTTTGAGCACCGCTTTGCACCCATAAACAGGCGGACAAACGGAAATAGTGAATCAGATACTCGAAGGTATGCTCTACGCATGAGTCTTGGTGCATGGAGCCAAATGGGAACACTGTCTGCCGTTCGCCGAGTTTTCAAACAACAACAGCTACCAGTCCATTCTCCAAATGGCCCCGTTCAAAGTGTTGTACAGACAAAAGTGTCGCATCCCGCTCAATTGGTTCGAAACCGGAGAAGGACTGATTTTTGGGCCGGAAGTTTTGCATAAGGCAGAAGAGAATCTAAAAGCAGCCAAGTCACGACAAAAGAGCTATGCGGATTCTCGCCGCAGGGATGCGGAGTTCATTCCCGGAGACCAGGTGTACCTCCATGTCACACCTCTCAAGGGAACAAGTGTTTCCACGTTAAAGGGAAACTCACTTCAAGGTTCATTGGACCTTTTAAGATCACGGCAAGGCATGGAGAAGTTGCTTAATAGTTGGAGCTACCTCCGGAACTTTTGGGTGTGCACAACGTCTTCCACGTGTCACAACTTTGGAAGTGTCTTCAAGCACCAAATCGTCCCGATCTTTACAAGGACATTGACCACCAGGCCATTGACCTTCAGCCGGATCTTACCTACCGCGAGAAGCCGGTCCACATTCTGGATGAAGTTGAGCATTGCACCAGAAGCCGCGCCATCAAGTATTCCAAGGTTCAGTGGAGCAACCACACCGAAGCCGAAGCAACATGGGAGCGTGAAGACAATCTCCGGTCTAAGTTTCCGGACATTTTTAGCACCTAGCTTAGGAATCTCGGGGACGAGATTCTTGTAAGGGGATAGGTCTGTCACACCCTGTTTTTACTACCACTTCTGTGTAATGCAAAAATCTGACCTTGTTAAAACTTTTTCAAAACTAATGATGTGAGGGCCATGATTGTCATTGTATGCTTGTGTGTTTGATCATGTGATGAAAAACCCCATTTCACAATATTGATTTATTTCCAAAAACCTTTACATGTTTTTGATTAAGGTAAAACCCTACTTTGAGTTGCACTACATTCCCTTGATGGCAAGAATTGTTTCTACCCAAAGTTGGTGATATGATTTTAACTTCATTTTACTGCCTTAAAACCACAAAATAATTATTTTTAGAATTATTTTCCTAATGAAATTGCATGTACATTTCTGAGGCCAGAATTGGTATTCCTACTTGGAATAATACTTTTCTGCCTTAGAAAAATCTGATTAAATTTGGAGATGATCACTTGGACATATCTTTCCATACATATTATAATTATTCGAATAGAACGCTGGAAGCCATTTCTGTCAATTTTGACCTTTTGAAATATTTCCAAAGGAAATAGTATGCCTAAGCCATATTTGATGTCCACATAAAGTTTCACCTTGGTCCAAGGTGATTAAGGACCCCAAATAACCCCAAAACCCCTTCTGTCCAGATTGAAGTTAGAGCAACTCGACATAGACAAGTTTATCCAATGATGTTGAAACTTTGCAGCAGTGCCTAATACCTCAAATGAGGGTTCCACACCAAAAATGAGATTTGTGGGACTTAGTTCTCCCACACTCTCTTTGGAAGGGACAGATCTGGTCAAATTGAAGTGTTTTCAACTTTGCAAAGCTAAACTTTTCCAATGGAGCTCAAAATTTATGAAACCCCATGTTTTAGCACCAAACCCAAACCTGTTAAGTTGCAGCACAAGTGGTGGGGTGCAACCCCCTCAAACCACTGTCGGGCACCTTCTGACAAATAGGGAAAAGCCACCTTAGCGACAGCTAAACCCAACCCCTTTGCTCCAAACTCATAGATTAGGTGGTCAGTATCCATATCTCACCCCAGTCAACTAGACCCAAACGGCGAGCCACACTCCCAGCCAGTGCCAGGACATGCTAGATACATCCAAAGTGCCTCAGAGCACACCAGCATACTGTGGCATGCAAAAACTACGCTCTGGGCGCGCTACTGGAAGCCACCAAGGTGGGGGCGATGCTCTCGGCCAGTTCGAGCCTCCCCCGAGGTGCCCAACCTCTTCCCCGACAACCCCTCTGCATCGAGCAACCCTCAGGGCCCCTTCTCCCCCGTGTTAGAGCTCGTGCGACGCTGCCCGCGTGCACCAGTACCGGCCAAGGTTGCGCGGCCACGGATGCTCGACTCCTCCCTCTCTCCCTCTGCAGCAGATGGTTCTGGCAGTCCAAAACCATGTCCTGAGACCGAGGTTTCAACCCCAGCCCCTCTCTGCACCCCCATGCGCGCCATGGTGATTCACCGGCGCTCCCGAATTGGCTCACCGTCGTGGGCCTATAAATATCCCCCCTCACTCCTACGCCCCTCAGATAGCTTCACCACGACCAATAGCACCTCCCTAGCCACCCTAGCAAACTAGCACAGCCCCGGTGCTCGAGATCGATCGAGGTCCCTCCGCCTTGGAGCTCCGGTCGATCTCCGGCTACACGATGCCTCCTGCGCCCCTCGACCCACCAAACTGATCCCCTCAACCCGAGGAAGCTTTCCCCCAACTCGCCCGAGCATTTCCGTGTGTCTAGCCACCTCCTCGACCACCTCCCAAAACTCCTCCGCCACGACCTCCTCGTCCCCGGTGAACCACTACCTCTCCGATGTTGTTCCGACCACCAGTAGGTAGGCACGTCATCACGAACCCATTACAGTGCTTGTTGGGGCCTGAGACCGTCGACAGCCTCGCCGGTGTGCTCCTCCTCCTCTCTAGCCAGACGTAGGAGATGACCCCGATATGTGTGCCTCACATGTCGGTGGCCCAGTCTCCTCCCCCGCGCTGTCCACAGCCACTGACCACAGGGCTCCGCATGTGAGGTTCAAACCTGACGGCGCGAGCACCTGGGCAGGCTGTCAGCTGGCCTTGGGCCAGCCCAGCTCGAGGCCGAGCCAGGCCAGGGGCTTAGCCCATTTTTATTTATTTTTAAAAATCTGATTTCAATGATTCTTCTAAAAATATGTAGTATTTAGTAATATGATTGGATGATTTTTCTACAACTATTATGTGTTACAATAATAAAAAGGACTAAATTGGAATAGTTTTGCTTCTCTTTGGTTAATTTTCAAAATGACAACTTAGATTTATCAGTAATAAATAACATTTTTTAAATTGACTTTGTGATCTGTTTCTGTATGAGCTATTTCTTATTTGTTGTTTTATTGACGATAGAAAATCCATGTGAGGCGGGAATCGGAGCGGAAGATCTCGAAGACCCTGGATACCTATCTGACCAAGGCAATTAGCCCTTTGACCATGACTGACCATATGTTAATTTGCATGTTAAGATATCAAGTATTTTCGTTGCATATGATCATAAGTGTCGGTAATCATTTGATATGATTTTACCGATTGCTCCCCCGGAGCACTTGCATTGAGCTTGATCCTACCCCTTGAGGGTCATGCTAATATCATGTTGACAAGTAAAGTTAGAAGTAGTATTATCATGAGCATGTTGAGGACATAAATCAAATAGTTTATGAAAACCCCGTCGGGTGCCACTAATGCCAAAGGGTTTTGATGAGTTAGGTGGCCACTTTTGGTGAAGTGGTGCACCAAGTACTTTGAGTGAATATGGTTTCGGAAATGGGATTAGATTTATGATGTGTCGACCGTACCAACCTTACCAGTACGACCATGTTACCCCTTATGAGACGGGGCTATGTTAATTACTCTGGTCATTGCTAGCAAAGAGCCACATTATACTATTGGTGGGAGTGATGTGTGGTCACTCTCGTGATGGGGTCGTGCCAGGTAGGATGACTAAGCCATTTTTATGAGTTCCAGTCACACCGTTGGTCCCCGCATGGTTGGAACTGTCCAGAGTCGGTGCCCGTAAGACGTACAACATGTGGGCTGGGTACCAATCGAGTGGACCTCTTTGTCTAGTATCGCCGGGGGAAAGGCATTAATCGGGTACTTACCTCGGGTATGTTATATACCGCGAGTCGTGGATGACACGGAAGTTTCCCGGATCTCGTGGGTCCAGTGTACTACCTCTATAGAGTGTAAAACTATTCGAATAGCCGTGTCCACGTTCAAGGATAGTTTGGGAATCCTGCTTAAACTACGTCCAGCTGTTTCCGCATAAACCTAGTGTGCGTGTGTTGTGTTAAAAAGGTGTTGTTATGAAAGTAATGATATGACCAAGTTTGGTGACTTGGCATATAGGGTGAGCCCGGATGGCTCAGCCCTCGGCAGATATATTGATTTCTGTAACCTGCTCTTCAAAAGTAATTCTTTAAATTGATGCATATTCGTGATCATTCCACCCCGATGAAATCCACCAAAGATGCATGATATTCTTATCCTTCACTTTCATTGTTCATATCATGGGTTGTTTGCGAGTACATTCAAAGTACTCATTGGCTTGCCACTTGTTATGTTATTGACCAGACATGGAGGGACCAAAGTTTGGAGATGAGTACGTCTTCAGGGACGCCCCTACAAACTAGGAGGCTTCCGAGTCAGAATGACTGTCGGTGTAGGCTTGATGGCATGGGCACCCGCTTATCCCCTATAATTTCTTCTACTAGTTGTATCAGAATGATTTGGCCTTAGGCCCGGCCTTGTGAACTTGACCATCCGGTCATGTGTTGTAAAAATCGGTACTTGGATGAAAGACTCTTTTATTCGGTATCTGTGTTCGGTGAGCATTGATCTCCAGGATCACTGAGCACGGCGATCTCGACCCGTAAGTCGGGGTACCCACACCTTGTTCATGTCATGTCTACTATGTTACTCTAAGTAGGCAGGACCCGCCCCGCGCGTACCTTCCTGCGATTGAACCGACCGGAAACCAAGGACGGCCCAAAGTGGGAAGGGGCTACGAGCGTAGTTAGGCTCCTAAGTCACGATGCTCAGGAGCCCCCCTTGACGCACGAGCTTCCCTCATGAGGAGAACGCGGTGAAGATTTCGAAACTTGGGACATATTCAACACTCCGCGTCGGCAGGGCCCGCCCCGCGCGTACCTCCCTGCGATTGAACCGATCAAAAACCAAGGACGGCCCAAAGGGGGAAGGGGCTACGAGCGCAGTTAGGCCCCTGAGTCGCTATGCTCAGGGGTACCCCTTGACGTATGACTAACACCAATGTTCCTCCTAAGAAGCAGATAATTCGAGACTCTCGAACTCCTTCAACACTCTGCGTCGGCAGGGCCCGCCCCACGCGTACCTCCCTGCGGTTGAACCGACCGAAAAGGGCGGCTCAAAAGGGAAAGGGGTTACGGGCATAGTCCAGGCTCCTGAATCGCGATGCTCAGGAGTCCCCCTTGACGTATGAGTGACTCCAGTGTTCTTCCTAAGGGATCTGAAGTGATTTGTCGAGTGCACTGGGCTCTGCTATGGAAGGGCCCACCCCGCGCGTACCTTCTTGCGATTGAACCGACCAAGGACGACCCAAAGGGGGAAGAGGCTACGGGCAAAGTTAGGCCCTTGAGTCCTGATGCTCAGGGGTCCCCCTTGACGTGTGAGCGGCTCCAAACCTTTAGCTATTTGCCCCACGTACTGGGCGTTGGCGAAGTCGCGGGTGGACTGTGTTGATCTCCTTGCCGGCCGAGGGAGTAGCCGCTGACGGGTTGTGTTGGTTCCAGCTGTGGGCACAATCATTGGCGTACTGCATTGGTGCTAGCTAAGGGTGTAGTCATTGGCGGACTATGTTGATTGCCCCTATGTGTACCTAATGCGGGGCATAGGTCTTCCACTAGGCGTGGGGTGGACCCCTCCCTGTCCTCAGGTTGCCCTGGGTGTATATAGCCTCGGCTCGTTATTACGTGAGAGTGTCATGGTGGGGGTGTACATGGAGGTCGTGAGGACGCTTTGGCCTCGCGAGTGTCCCTTACCCCCGAGTCATTGGTGGACTGAGCTTCTTACCAGCACGGAGCATAGGGCTTCCACTAGGCGTGGGATGGACCCCTCCGCGTCCTTGGGGTCCTTGGGGGTATACAGCCTCGGCGTCATTATTACGTGAGAGTGTCATGGTGGGGGTGTACATGGGGGGTCGCGAGGACGCTACGGCCTCGCAAGTGTCACTACCCCCGAGTTATTGGTGGACTGAGTTGATTTTGTTTGGGTCATTGGCAAGCCTTGGTGAATTCTTCTTCTTTAGGAGCGAGGCTGCGTATCTACATGGACAAGCTTCGACCGGAGCCCCCAAGCGGGGGGCTGACTGCCCGACAATATAAGCAAGGAAGAACGTTAGGATTCTCAACGGGTGAAATTGAACAATCAAACGATGCATACACGAAAGTAGCATCCAGAGGAGTGTCGTGAGCTCGGGGAGGCCGCATGGCCCTCGGGGTGCCCTCACACGGGGTGAGCCAAAATGTTACCTCGCATCAGCCAACAACAAGTCACCTGGCGGCCGTGCTGCTGAAGTATCAAAGGCGCCATCATCGCTTGATCTCCTGTCTCCACGGTCGCGACCCTCACGGGTCCGCCGCCTCCCGTGGATCGGGGCCTTTGCTTGGCCCGAGCATCTCCTCCTTGTCCTCGCGACGCCCCATAAGCGGGGTACGAGCATGACCCGCTGCAGCCTCTGGTTGGTGGCAGTTGCGTTCCCCAGACCGAAAGGCATGAAGGCATTGGCGTCCGGGTACTCCCGTCGGTAGCCAGCCAGCTCATACGTCAATTTGGCATCATGTTTTCATGTCGATATTTATCGCTTCTTGGGCTGTTATTTCACTTCATGGTACAATTCTTATGCCTTTTCTCTCTTATTTTGCAAGGTTTACATGAAGAGGGAGAATGTCAGCAGCTGAGATTCTAGCCTGAAAGTGGAGCAAGTTTGAGATACCTATTCTGCGCAACTCCAAAGGCTTCAAGTGGAGAATGTTCCGGTTCTTTTACGAAGAGAGATATTGACTTCAAATGGAATTTATTGGAGATAATTAAATGCAACTCTGAAGATTGGGAGATATCATCTACGCATCAACCTGGCTCTGATACCACTATTCGGGAACGTCGCATGGGAAACAAAAAATTTCCTACACACACGCAATACCTATCCATGGTGATGATCATCTACGAGAGGGGAGAGTGAATCTACATACCCTTATAGATCGCTAAGAGAAAGTGTATATAATGCGGTTGATGTAGTGGAACACCTTCGCGATTGAAATCGCAGCCTGTCCCGTGATCTTATCACGATCCATCCCACGATCCCATCACGATCCATCTCGATCTAGTGCCGAACGGACGACACCTCCGCGTCCAGCACACGTACAACTCAATGACGACCCCGCCTTCTCGATCCAGCAAGAGAGACGAGTAAGTAGATGAGTTCCCCAGCAGCATAACAGCGCACCGGTGATGGTGGTGATCTATTCCTACAAGACTTCGCCTAAGCACCGCAGAAATCCGATCTAGAGGAAGAACTACAAACTAGAGGAGAGGGTAGCACGTGGCAGAAATTACGTGTCAAAAAACCTCAAACCAGTAGTATATATAGGAGGGAGGAGGCAGTCTTGCCCACCAAGGTAAAGCCCTTGGTGTCGGCTGAACCATAGGAGGGAGGAGTCCTCCTCCAATCATTCTTGGATTAGGACTACTTTGAAAATTGTCCACCTCTTTTGGATTTTCCACCTTTTTCCACATGGGCTTACTTTGGTTGACTAGACCGCCCACTAAGAGCTACTGCGCCACCATCAAGTCCACGTGGCCCTCTTGGGGAGTGGTGGGCCCACCTGGTGGACCCCCGGTACCCATTCGTCACTCCTGGTACACTACCGGCAATGCCCGAAATCCTTCCAGAATCCAAATACCAACTTCCTATATATCAATCTTCATTTTTGGACCATTCTGGAAACCCTCATGACGTCTGGGATCTCATTTGGGAATCCGAACAAAACTTTGGTCACCAGCACCTATAACTCAACCATATCGAAACATCACCAAACCTTAAGTGTGCAGACCATGCGGGTTCGAGAACTATGCACACATGACCTGAGAAACTCCCCGGTCAATATCCAATAG
This sequence comes from Hordeum vulgare subsp. vulgare, assembly GCF_904849725.1. Taxonomy (NCBI): domain Eukaryota; kingdom Viridiplantae; phylum Streptophyta; class Magnoliopsida; order Poales; family Poaceae; genus Hordeum; species Hordeum vulgare. The sequence continues at coordinate 120,891,942 of NC_058522.1, forward strand.
TGGGACATGGATGTCCATATTGGATCCTACATATTCTACGAAGATCTTATCTTTTGAACCTCTATGCCAAGGATTCATATAATCTCGTATACCATTCCCTTTGTCCTTCGGTATGTTACTTACCCGAGATTTGATCATCGGTATCTCTATACCTATTTCAATCTCGTTACCGGAAAGTCTATTTACCCGTTTTGTAATACAAGATCACGTGACTAACACTTTATTCACATTGCTTGCAAGGCTTATTGTGATGTTGTATTACGGAGTGGGCCCCGAGACACCTCTCCGTCACATGGAGTGATAAATTCCAGTCTTGATCCATGCCAACCCAACAGACACCTTTGAAGATACCTGTAGAGCACCTTTATAGTCACCTAGTTACGTTGCGACATTTGGTACACACAAGGTATTCCTCTGGTCTTCGGGAGTTGCATGATCTCGTGGTCATAGGAATAGATACATTGACATGCCGAAAACAGTAGCAATAAACTGACACGATGATATGCTACGCTTATGGTCAGGGTCTTGTCCATCACATCTTATCCTAATGATGTGATCTCATTATCAAGTCACAACTCTTGTCTATGGCCAGGAAACCTTGACTATCTTTGATCAATGACCTAGTCAACTAGAGGCTCACTTGGGACAGAGTATTGTCTATGTATCCACACATGTATTTGAGTTTCAAGTCAATACAATTCTAGCATGGATAATAAACGATTATCATGAATAAGCTAATTTATTATTACCTCTAGGGAATAGTCCGAACAATTTCCATCAACTATATATTGATATATAGATTCTAAAGAATTATGTAATCGGAAGTCTACAATTGTCGACATACATTTCTCAACTAGATTGCAAAACCTTTCATATGATTGAGGTCCAAAGACCATGGCCATGGCAAAGTGTGAACAAGACTCGGACTGAATTCAAGAAAAGGGTATAATCTAGGTAGAAATGATCTTGCTCAGTAATGGAAAGGTATTCATAAGCAATACCTACACCAGTTTTCTTCTAGAAGTCGAATTTAGAATAATCTGGTGGTGAAACAAAGAGCAAGTATTGTAGCACAAGGGTTCACGCAGATACCCAACTATTCTCTAGATGTGGAATCTCTTTCTCATAACTTATATCATTGGCAGTACAAAATCATGTATCTCTTTAGTTGATAGATGTAGTGATCACATATAAATGTGGATCACTAGATTTAGACATATATGATTGATTCCCGATGGAATCTTACTTCTGAATCGAAATGCAAAATGCAACATACATTATGTAAAAATCAGTAATTCACCATACGACTTATTGTTGTCGGTACATATGGTACAACCGACATAGTGAATTCCTTATGCATAATTATTACTCCTACAATGACGATTATCCATGTTTGTGTGTCTACAATGACGACACATTTAATCATCTAAATGTCAGAGTTTAAAATGAAGGATTGTGGTAAATCTAAATACCGCTGGTTATTACAACTTGAGCACCTTCACTCATAAATTATGTTATACTATGTTGTCTATATACAAAATATATTGGATAAATTCATTGTGGACAAATATTATCCATCCATAGCTCTCATGGTAGTTCATTCTCTAGATGTAGAGAAAGATCTATTTAGGCCAAGAGACGATGGAAATGAAATATTGGGACTCAACATTCCATAATGCCATTGGATCGACAAAACACAATTGGTTGTGACTCAAGAATATAAATCCGTATCTCCAAAGGCATCAAACATATTGTCCTGGTTTTTCAAGTTTCACAGAAATCTGAACACTAATACCATTGGATACATTGATCTATAACATTATCGTCTAGAAGTTTAGTGTTCCTACTAGGTGTGGTAGCCCTCCCATGAAGAGTTTTCAAATAGACCTCGTGGCTACATCCAGCAACCATAATCTAGACGATAATGTTTCTTGTGTTTCCCGGATGCAAATAGGTTATGCAATAAGCAACATCGCTATATGCATATCTTGCAAATCAGATCATGTGACCGGTTTCTCACGAAGTCTCTATCAACTTTTACATTCCATAAATATGTTATTGGAATAGGTACGTGACGGCTTCGAAATATGCAAGAAACAGGGGAAGTATGTTCCTGAATTATTCATGTTCTATGCATCATATTATACTCTTTTTTCCTTCATGATTTTGCTATATAGGTTCTCATAAAGGTTTTTAATGAGGTAATATCAACATGAGATCATATATCCTACTTTTTGTTTTCCACAGGGATTTTAAGGAAGTATGTACGATGTATTTATTGTACTCTAAACTCTATGAGTCTCCTCGTATTGAGTTAAAAGAGACAATAACCATTATATGTTGCATCATTTTCTCCTTATTTTCCCAGTGGCTTTACATAAGTTTTAGCAACATATCAAACACATATATCCTTATTTTCCCACAGGGTTTTGCAGGTGTTTTCAAGATGACAAGGCTTACACTAACAAGCATGGATTAGGGGGAGTGTTAGGATTCAATAAATCCTATTAATCCCTACTTTTTCAAACCGGGGCGGTTGCCTCATGTCCATTCGGACGCACCCCTTCAGGGGCTATATATATGTGTAATCCATCATCAATGAGAACAACGATTCATTTTACATCTTTTGTCTTGTCTCTCGTTTCCTACTCTAAACAATTTCGGTCCTATCAGGTTGGGTTGCGTGTTGGCTATAAATAGCCCATCCCCTTCACCATAAGTTTGTGGCTGCTCAGAGTTTGATACGTCTGTTGTCATTTTGGAGAAACCCACCTCGAAGGCAGTGAGAGAAAACAATCCTGCGAGGATAAACCCAAACAAGTAGAGCTAGTGTGTTTGAGCATCACCGATGTTGTTTTGTTCTGAGTGGACTGAAGACGTATTACACTTGAAGACTGTGATATTCCAGATGGTTAGGCATCTGGGTCTGTAGAATTCAAGAGTCATTGTGGATTCTCGGGTGACCAAATTTGTACGGATTTCAGAAGTCTCCCCCGAAAACTTACTTGAGTGATTGGACGTGGTCTAAGTGACCTCGGCTCAAGGGGAACAAGGTGAATACGAGGTCTTCGGAGTTATTTCTCAGCCTCCCGGACAAGACATACAGTTGTCACAACAACTAGAACTCGTCCAACAAATCTTGTGTCTTTATCAAGCTACTGGTTCTATATTTCACTCTTTTACCTAACTGTGTGAACACATACCACGAAAGACATTCATACATGCCGTTTATCATCATATTGTCTGAATTTATCTATGATTTATCTTAGTGTGTACGATGACTATGCTTAACATCTTAGATCCTTGACTGTTATCTCTACTTGATCCTATTTCGCTTCTACATACTTTGAATACATTCATTCTTTCTAAGCACTTCATAGAAATTGCCTATTTTCAACCCCCCTCTAGTCGATAACTAGCAATTTCATTTGAAAACCCACCCTCAACCATAGGACTGAACACCTTGTTGGGGAAGGATCTGAAGTTCATTTATTCCATTTTTTGAAAACCCTCATATATTAATTTGATAAAACAACATTCTTACAATCCTTCATTATTCCAATGACTTGAGCGAGGTGAGCCACCTTCTCCTTCTTGCTGAATTCGCACCAAATGTGTGAGATTTGCACTATTACGGCTTTTGTCCTTTCAAATTTCAATGTTGTTCTTTCTGAATAGGTACCAGTATTAATCAAATCACTATTCCCCTGATTGAGGAGCTAGCCACTCAGGGAAAACAAATTTTCAAAATATCGGACGAATTATTCAAAATGATTGTTTTCGCTGAGCACTAGAAAACATAATCTCATTCGAAAATTTAAAACGAATTAGAAAAATCCTCTAATTAAGAGGAGAAAAGTAAATCATATGATACATTTTTCTTATGCCCTCCAAACAAATTGTCAGGTATAGGCATGCACTCTTGTACCACTAGGAGCATAATAGAGATACAAGAAACAATTTGTTGGTTGGCGAAAATAACCAAATAGGAAGGAGTTGCGGCACTAAGAAAACCTGGAACAATTGAAGCTTACAGTTATATAATATAATATTCTTTTGCGTCGAGAAAGTTCACTCACATCATAAGATTCTGAGAATTCATTTGGCTTACTATACATCGGCCACAAGTTACGCCACGAGAGAAGAGACCAATTGAGCTGAGAGAGAAAAGATTTTTTCTAACCTACTCATATTAGAGACTAATCATCCTCTCGTACATACATATTACGATCATTCCTCTACAGCCCAGCCCATGTCATGTTATTCAAACACATAGAATACTAACAGGTAATTTCTGATCCTTTTATAGAACGACGGGATTATGCATGCATAACCCAGGTCCTGTTGTTTTGTAACACATGCATGCATGCATGGTACCATCGAACAATCACTTCTTATATTCAAATGGTTTTCAACAGAAAAATATTGGCGGTACTCCATGATGCATTGCTATGTCAGAACTAGATCAGTAGAAATTTATTGTACATGACCCAGTTTATGCATTCCTCGTAACAATTACGTGTACCATCGAAAATAAAACTTTCTAGCCAATCAGTTAGAACCCATATGTGTTTGGGTAAAAATAAGTGGTAATGGGTACCGCGCACACAGGTCGACATGGATGTCACTTACAACGTGCGGTTGTCCATGTATCTCTCATGGCCACACTTTCTTCTCCTAGGAATGCTATTTAACCGGACAATGGCTAGCACAACATCCATAAACGATCATCTCCTCATCAACAACCTCCTTCTAAACCCTTCATACCCTGTGGAAGTAATCTCAAGGTCCAGAATGGCGGTGAATACTAGGAACACAATTGGTGTCGTTCTCCTCCTGGTCGTGATGGTAGCGGCGGTATCAACACCAGTGGCAACTGCCGAAGAGTTCTGTTGGGACAAATGTATCAAGCGTTGCAAGGGAGAACTAGAGGTTTGCAGCCCAAAGTGCATTCATTTTTGCAACTATCAATCCGGAGCCGTAGGATATGTTAAGTTGGCTGCCGATAAACTGAAGGAGGCCGCTGCTGCCCCGCCCGAAAAGGCCATCCTCCTCAAGAATGAAGCTCAAACGTACTTAGAACGTGCCAATGCCCTCACCGAGAAAGCCGGGACCCCGTGAGTGTGCACCCTTCCGTCTATAGGTGTCGCTGTTGTTATGGTGTCGATAAATGTTTTGTTTATTTAAATTGTTGTGGTTCCATCCCATTTTTTTGTTTCTTTGTTAAAGTAATATCTTTTGTATTATGATGACAAGCTTGTTCCAGTGAGTCAGTTTCTCTTGTCGACTTTACTTATGTATAATGATTTTCATTTGATTTGGCTATGTAATAATGAAGTTCCTTCGTATGGAAATGTTCCTTTTTAATGCCCACAGTGCATATTCTCCTATTTTATCGCCCTGCAAGAAGGATTGGGATCTTTAGGATGTGTAAAACAATCCGCCTACATTCTAGACCAATAAGGCATGCATATTCTAGAGAAACATCCGTGTAAGTGCTTGTGCATTTTTTAGAAAATGTTCATATATATGTAAAAGACTAACCTTGACATTCACATGTTTTCTGAAAAAATCATGTAAGTGTTTTGCGCATTCTAAAAGAAGAAATGGAAAACACCAGGAAACCACATAAATTAGACCTTTTTCCTAGGAAATATATGCCAGAAAAACCAACCGACCAAAATAACGGTGGGCAAAAAATTAAAAAAAATTGGGCATCTATAATTTTCCACGGCCACCGAGGCAATCGCACTTAGTCTTGTCATTGTGAAATTACCGATACAAATTTGTTGATTATTTGTTTGTTCCTCTTCAAGAAAATCATGTATTAGCAACATTTTTATGTCATCCATCCCTATCCTCTCATCTCTCTAGTACAAGAGAGGGATCCTAATTAAGGTGTAGGACTCCTTAGGGCTCCTCGTCCGTCCTTCACACCATGTATCATGTAAACGTACGACCGTCGTCGGGGGTTAACTTTGTTGTACCATCCTTGGAGTACATAAGGTAAAACACTGCACATCACCTTCTGGTCTAGGTGAGAAGGAGTTTGAATGGAAGAATAAGGCCTGACACCTACACTCGGAACCTACGGTTTCCTTGGCCACCGTCTCCTTGGGCTTGGTGAGGCCATGACCATGCCGACATCGCTAGTGAAGATAAGTCATAAATCGAAGTCCAAGTCACGATGGTGCCAACAAGACATCAGCCATATCCTCAACATCTACTTTGGCATCGTCGATGCCCTGGACACAATGTATACGGGCCAACAAGACATTAGTCTTAATCTCGTGTGCTTAATAAGTAAGTAATTACTAAGATAGTATCCAAGATCCTTGAATTTTTTACTTTTGCAAAAGTAAATATTGTATTTTTTCAGTGACATTATCCATCTAGAAAGGCATCCCCAAACCACTAGCTCTAGCAATATAGCTAAGTCCTTCTTTTTTAATGCCCTCCTTAGGAACTCCCCACAGTTTTCTACAATTGGGATTTTTCTTTTTTTCCCATTTTTTTTCTTACAAACCTGATGAAAAGGCAGGGGCATATGCATGTCATGTTGTAAGTCATGCATGTTGATTTGGGTACACGGTAGCTATTCCTCCTTGTTTTTACACTAGAACATATTGGTGACAAGTGATTGGCTAGAAAGATTTATTTTCCATGGTACAAGTAAATGTTAAGAGGAATGCATACACCGGGTCATTCCTGATAAAATTCTACTCCCCCCGTCCCTAAATATAAGACCTTTTAGAGGTTCCACTATTAACTACATACGGATGTATTTAGTCATATTTTAAAATATAGATTCACTCATTTTGCTCCGTATCTAGTCTATAGTGAAATCTCTAAAAGGTCTTATATTTAGGAATGGAGGGAGTAATTATCTATTGATGACACGGCCATACATCATGGAGGACCAACAGTATTTTCCTTTTGAAAATCATCTGAATACAAGTAGTGATTGTTCGATTGTATCTTGCATGCATGTGTTTCAAAACGACATGACTTGGATTATACATGCACAATTCAATGGGACAATAAAGAGACCAACAAAATCTCTAGTAGTAATATTTGTTTTTGAATAGCATGGCACGGGTTGGGCTATAGGGGAATGATCATAATACGTATGTACGGGGGGAAGATTCCTCTCTAATACGAGTAGCTTGAAAATTTTGTTTCACTGTCAGATCAGTAGGTTTGTCCCGCTTTGTGACGTAACTTCTGGCTGAAGTGCAGTGAGCCAAATGAACTTACAGAACTGTCTCATGTTAGTGAACCTTCTCTCCGCGAAAGAATATGATAGTATATACCTATATGCTTCAAGTGTTTCAATTTTTATATTACCGCAACTCCGGCCTATTGGGTTATTTTCACCAGCCAACAATATGCTTCTTTAATCTCTGTTACGAGGCACTATAAGAGTGCATGCCTATACCCGACACGTTTTTTAAGGGCATAAGCAAAATGGATCGTATAATTAACTTATTTCCTCTTAGAGGTGTTACCCAAGGGATTTTGTTACAAATTTGGTCTAAATCTTCTAATGTTTCCTAATCCTAATCGAAAACGTCAATTTCAAACAATTCATCCAAAAATTGGAAAAATTGTTTTTCTTTAGGCCGTAGTGTCACCGCCCCCTAGTTTTCACCACGACTTCACCAAATCGCATGTTCCAGCTACGTCTCCCCTTTGGTTCGTAGTGGCGTGAGGCGCACTCCCCACGACACACAAGCCACCGCTACAACGCCCCTCCGGGATGTAGTGTTGCGACACGCGGTTCTCGCTGCCACGCGAGGTCTTTCTGCCGTCGCCCCGACCTTCTCGCTGCCCTGAGGTCTTCCCCCCGTCACCCCAACCCGCACGTTGCCGCCTCGGGATGTAGTGCCGCGACACGCGGTCCACTCCGCAGTGCCCTGCTCGTTGACTTCATGTGGTATGCGCTTGTCGGATTTCGGGCTCCGCAATACCCTAAGGATTCGAACATTGGGGCGTGTATGAAGATCTCTCCCTGCTTAGCCTCGCCTAACCCACTACTCGATGGAAACAACGAGAGACTCACTTGATGGAGACAGTAGCATAGAACACAACAGCTTACGGTAGCACAGTACACAACAGTTTAGCCAGTTTCGGGCAGCTTTTGGTGGATTGCCTCTCGTGGAGGTGGTGGATGAATAGGTATAGTGCTCTCGAGCGTCCGGAGGCCAAGTGGATAGGTGTATTGCCCTACGGTTCGAATGAACTCTCCCCTACCAAGTGTTCTACCCTCTCAATTTATAGCGGAGGCCCGGGTCCTCTCCTCTCGTAGCTTCGACAGGAAGGGATCCCACAGTGGCCAATTTTGAAGGGGAACACGGGAACATGCTCCCCTTCCCAAAGGTGGTCATCGCCTGCAAAGTAACTGTCCACGCTGCAGGGACTGGCCCGAGGATGACGTTTGCCCTACTGGCGTGCGGCAGCGGCTTCGTTGCACCAGAAGGGAAACCTTTGGAAGATGCCTTTGGAACCCTTGTACGCTTCCGCCTCCTTCCGCTTCTACTGCTTGCCTGTCCTTTCCTAGCGTCACCGTTGACTCCTGAAGCCCGACCTTGCCTCGGAATATCCGCCGCTCCGGAGGGGTCCTGAGGAGGCCCCTGCGGGTCTTGACGCTGCTCCTCCTCGTCAGGCTTGGCCCCTCACGAGGGCCATACCCTGGATGGTGCCGAGCCCGTTGGTTTATTCCGATGAGGTGGGCCCGCCTTGGGCAACAGGCAGGCACGTCTGGGTACCCTGATTCCCAGAACGCCGACAGTAGCCCCTGGCCCCGCGGAGTGCTCGGGTTGGCTTCGGGGCGGAGCCTAGGGGGCAGCATGAGGCGCCCTGGGCCCTCAAATGCCTCTAGGCTAGGCCGACACACGTCATGCGGCTGGTGTCGGGTCCTCCGTGTTCTCTGTCTCTGCCCCCCTTATTAGGTGCCTTGCTTGTAGCTTCGGCGCCTCATTTATTTCCTTTTTCCGCACTCGCCCTTCCTCTTTGGTCTATGACTCCAACCGGCACGTCCCAGATCCAGCGCCGCATAGTTCCTTGCAAGTTCAACAATGGCGCCCGCCATCAAGCAAAAAATCAAAGGGGCACGGTCCGGCCCCGGCTTCTGTGCTCCTGGACTACGCCCTCTCCAAGGACACGAATCTCGTCCTCGTGCTTCCATGGACCACGACCGAGTCCAGCGAGCATGGGCGAACCATGATCTGGCCTGGCGCCATAGAGGAGCGACCCGCGTCCCGGGCGATATACCCCTTCTTCCTTCACGGTATTTACGCTGGACTGGTGCCGCTTTTCTCCCAGTTCTAAACCGTTGTCTTGGACCACTATGGGATCCAAGCCCTTCCTCTCCAACCCAACTCCATCTTGCTTCTGTATGCCTTTGCTTTCTACTGCGAGGCTTTCGTTGGTGTGCAGCCTTCGATTGCCCTCCTCCGCCACTTCTTCAGCTTGCGCCTGCACGACGGCGCTCATTTGTCGGCGTGCGTCTCCTTCTTGGCAGCCCAGAGTGGCAACGTGCTCTTGAAGGTCGGGAAGAAGGTGGATAACTTCAGGCACCACTGGGTCCTTATGTGCCTTAACGATGCCAACCCTCGGTTGGAGGAGCCGAAGGAGTTGCCGGAGAAGACCTCCGCTTGGAGCTCGGCCAACCTCTCCATCCTCGGGTTATGCCCGTGCTGGAGCGCTTTTCCCGCAACATCAGCGCCAAGAGGCTGACCGGAGGAATGATAGTGAAGGAGTTCCTGGCGCAACGCCTGGCGCCTCTCCAGGCACACTCTAGGCCCCTATGGGAGTATCGGGCTAGCGACAACGAACTCCGGCTCCGAACCCGGAACCTCCCCATAGAGGACCTAAGTAGGGTCATGGCGATCTTGCTGGGCGGCAACCCTGGCGACCTTCCCGAGGCCGTGGGTCCATTATACCATCTTCACGACCGGGCTGACCTGGTCGCTGCGATGGCTGACTTCAACGAGCGGCGGCCTCCTCGCACCTGGCGAGTGCCTCCAGGGGGGCGCGTCGACCCCGCTTGCAATGTGGTCCACATGTGTGCTTGCTTCGTGGAAGCTCAGGGCTGATCCATCCTCGGCACACCCCACCTCTGTCGGCGGGGGGGGGGGGGGGGGGGGGGGGTTCCATGGCCCTGAGCCCGCCGAGCCCGCCTGCCTCCGTGGGGGGCCTGTCACCTCTGCTGTTGCGAATGCAAAGAGGAATAAGAGATAGTGCGATGTTGAAGAGCAAGCTACTTGCCTGGGCACGCCCTGCGCGTCTATTGTCCATGCTTGGCTGATCCACCCTTTACTTGTCGTCCACGATGTTGTCTCGCCGGTGGAGAAGAGTAACAAGACGGTCGTAAAGCCGAAGGCGACTCCCGACGCCCCGCCTACTCTCATTGGCGCACCGCCATCTGCACGTGTGGAAGGGGATGCTCGTGGGGCCGTCTCCCTGGCCTTGGTCGTCGAGCCCCCCGAGCCCCCAAAGCATCCAGATACGACTGTGGGGACACCGTTGCATGGGGGCAGGCCGACGAGGACTCTCAGGCTCCTCAAGCATCATTGCTCGCGATCGCCAAGCAGTCTTCGGGGCCCCCGTGTTCTTCACGGCACTGCCCCTCTGGCGGCACCACCCGCGCCTGCGCTGGAGGCTCTTCAGGAGGAGGTCGAGAATACCTCGGTGTACACCCAAGGTATCTTGAACGCGGCCTTCACCGCCTTGAGCAATATCGCCAACGAAATGTGTAAGGCCGAGAGGGAGGCCGAGGCCGCCAGTGCCTTGCATGAGAAAGCACTGAAGGAGGCTAAGGCGGCTGTCGAACGCTGTGAAGAGGTGGAAAGCCGCCTCAACTTCCTTGAAGGAGGACTACCCAAGCTGGCCGAGCAGCATCACGTACACGGGGAGGAGCTTAAATCCCGCGAGACCATGCTCGCCGCCCGGCAGGGAGAGCTATCCTAGGAGGCGAGCATCCTGAGCATGAAGGACGCGCGCTTGCAAGAGCAGGAGAAGGAGGCCGCCTCAAGGAAGGCCAACCTTGACGCCCAGGAGAAAGCTCTCGTCGGGGGTGAGGAGAGGAAAACCGCGGAGCTGACCTCCTTCCCTGACGATGAGCTCAGGCTTCGCACGGCGCTCCCATCCCTCTACCGGGACGATTTCGATGAACCTCTGGCCACCCCGGAGGATGTCTTTGCCACGCTCGTGAAGGGGCTCGTAAGGGCGCTGGAGATTGCCGTCGTGCTGGTGGACAAAATCATGGACATCGAGTGTCGCGACCTCTTCTTCGTGGCTGCTACTCGCGTCTTCAACCACCTTCATCTTCCCAACCCCGGATTTGATCTAAGATTCGTGATCGTGCGGAGGTGGTGAAGGGCCCTGTGGAGGCGTTGGTGAGGAGGTTCTCTCGTGTCGCACATCCTTCGTCTCTATGTATCGCTGGAGCCGATGATGGGGAAGACAATGCCTCTGACATCGATGACCAGCCACCCGTGGAGGGGGCGCCCGATGGCGGCTCCTCCTGATTTCTTGTCCCTGTTACTTTCCTGCAATGCACATCATGCCTCACGGAGGCGTTGAACTTATTTTCGTTTTTATGAACTTGGTCACGGTTTGTTACAATTGAATGCTTGAATGTTTTCCTCGCCTTGTGTCACACCCTGTTTTTACTACCACTTCATTGTAATGCAAAAATCTGAGCTTGTTAATTTTTTTTTCAAAACTAATGACGTGAGTGCCATGATTGTCATTGTATGCTTGTGTGTTTGATCATGTGATGAAAAACCCCATTTCACAATACTGATTTATTTCCAAAAACCTTTACATGTTTCTGATTAAGGTAAAACCCTACTTTGAGTTGCACTACATGCCCTTGATGGCAAGAAGTGTTTCTACCCAAAGTTGATGATCTGATTTTAACTTCATTTTAGTGCATTAAAACCAAAAAATAATTATTTTTAGAATTAGTTTCCTAATTAAATTGCAAGTCCATTTATGAGGCCAGAATTGGTATTCGTACATGGAAAATACTTTTCTGCCTTAGAAAAATCTGATTAAATTTGGAGATGATCGGAAGGACATATATTTTCCATACATAAGATTTTAAACCCTATTTTATATTATAATTATTTGAATAAAAACCTGGAAGCCATTTCTGTCTGTATTGACCTTTTGAAATATTTCCAAAGGAAATATTCTCAATAAACTCCTAGAAAATTCCGGTAGTATCCCTAAGCCATATTTGGTGTCGACATAAAGTTTCACCTTGGTCCAAGGTGACTAAAGACCCCAAATAACCCCAAAACCCCTTCTGTCCAGATTGAAGTTAGAGCAGCTCTACATAGCAATGTTTATCCGATGAAGCTAAAACTTTGCAGGAGTGCCTAATACCTGAAATGAAGGTTCCACACCAAAAATGGGATTTGTGGGATTTAGTTTGCCCACACTCTCTTTGGAAGGGACATATCTGGTCAAATTGAAGTGTTTTCAAGTTTAGAAAGCTAAACTTGTCCAATGGAGCTCAAACTATGTGAAACCCCATGTTTTAGCACCAAACATAAACGTGTTAAGTTGCAGCACCAGTGGTGGGGTGGAACCCCCTCAAACCACTGTCGAGCACCTTCTGACAGATAGGGAAAAGTCACCTTAGCCACAGCTAAACACGACCCCTTTGCTCCAAACTCATATATTAGGTGGCCAGTATCCATACCTAACCCCAGTCAACTAGCCCCTCACTGGTTCAAAGTGGACTGACAGGACTAGCTTTTCTTGTCTCCTTTGACCAGCCAAAGCTCCCACGAGACCCAAACGGCTAGCCACACTCCCAGCTAGTGCCAGGACATGCTAGACACGTCCAAAGTGCCTCAGAGCGCACCAGCATGCCGTGGCATGCCAAAACTGTGCTATGAGGGCGCTACAGGTAGCCACCAAGGTGGGAGCGACGCTCTCGGCCAGTTCCAGCCTCCCCCGAGGTGTCCAACCTCTTCCCAGACAACCCCTCTACATCGGGCAACCCTCAAGGCCCCTCCTCCCCCGCATTAGAGCTCGTGCGACGCGTGCCCGCGGCACCAGAACCGGCCTAGGTTGCGTGGCCACGGATGCTCAACTCCTCCATCTCTCCCTCTGCAGCAGATGGTTCTGGCAGTCCAAAACCATGTCCCGAGTCCGTGGTTTCAACCCCAGCCCCTCTCTGCACCCCCATGCGCACCACGGTGAGTCACCGACGCTCCCGAATGAGCTCACCGTTGCGGGCTTATAAATAGCCCTCCCCCTCGCTCCTGCACCCCTCAGATAGCCTCACCACGACCACTAGCACCTCCCTAGCCACCCCAGCAACTAGCAGAGCCCCGGTGCTCGAGATCGACCGAGGCCCCTCCGCCTCGGAGCTTCGATTGATCTCTAGCTACACGATGACTCCTGCTCCCCTCCACCCACCAAACTGATCCCCTCAACCCGACGAAGCTTTCCCCCAACTTGCCCGTGTCTCTAGCCACCTCCACGACCACCTCCCGAAACTCCTCCGTCACAGCCTCCTCGTCGCTGGTGAACACCTACCTCTCCGACGTTGTTCCGACCACCAGAAGGTAGGCGACATCATGGCAAACCCATTCCAGTCCTTGTTGGGGCCTGAGAGCATCGGCAGCCTCGCTGACATGCTCCTCCTCCTCTCTGCCAGAGGTAGGAGACGACCCCGACAGGGGTGCCCCACCTATCGGTGGTCCAGCCTCCTCCCCAGCGCTGTCCAGAGCCACTGACCGCAGGGCCCCGCGCCTGAGCACGCTGTCGGTTGTCCTTGGGCCAGCCCAGCTCGAGGCCGAGCCTGGCCAGGGGCTTGGCCCATTTTTATTTATTTTTAAAAATCTGATTTCAAAGATTTTTATAAAAATAATTAGCTAGTGAAAAAATATAATTTTTCCACTATTGTTCTTCTAAAAATATGTAGTATTTAATAATATGATTGGATGAATTTTTCTACAACTATTCTGTTTAACAATAATAAAAAGGACTAAATTGGAATAGTTTTGATTCTGTTTGGTTAATTTTAAAAATGTTCCTTCAAGAGAATTTGAGGCAAATATTTTTCAAAATGAAAACTTAGATTTATCAGTAATAAAGAACATTTTTTTAAATGACCTTGTTGTATGTTTCTTTGTGAGCTATTTCTTATTTATTGTTTTATCGACGATAGAAAATCCGTGTGATGAGGGAATCGGAGCAGAAGACCTCGAAGACCCCGGATACCTAGCTGACCAAGGAAAGCAGCCCTTTGACCATGACTTAGCATATGTTACTTTGCATGTTAAGATAGCAAGTATTTCCGTTGCATATGATCATAAGTGCCGGTAATCATTTGATATGATTTTACCGATGGCTCCCCCGAAGCACATGCATTGAGCTTGATCCTACCCCTTGAGGGCCATGCTAATATCATATTGACAAGTAAAGTTAGAAGTAGTATTATCATGAGCATGTTGATGACATAAACCAAAGAGTTTATGAAAACCCCGTCGGGTGCCACTAATGCCCGAGGGTGATCATGAGTTAGGTGTCCACTTTTGGTGAAGTGATGCACCGGGTACTTTGAGTGAGTATGGTTTCGGAAATGGGATTAGATTTATGATGTGTCGACCATCCCAACCTTACCAGTATGACCAGGTTACCCCTTATGGGACGGGGCTATGTTAATTACTCTAGTCGTTGCTAGCAAAGAGCCACATTACTAGTGGCAGGAGTGATGTATGTTCACTCTCGTGATGTGGTCGTGCCAGGTAGGACGACTATGCCATTTTTACGAGTTCCAGTCACACCGTTGGTCCCCACATGGTTGGTACTCTCCAGAGTCGGTGCTTGTAAGACAGACAATATCTGGGCTGGGTACCAATCGAGTGGACCTCTTTGTCTAATATCGTCAGGGGAAAGGCATTGATCGGGTACTTACGTCAGGTATGTTATATACCGTGAGTCGTGGATGACACGGAAGTTTCCCGGATCTCGTGGGTCCAGCGTACTACATCTGCAGAGTGTAAAACTATTCGAATAGCCGTGTCCACGGTCCAGGACAGTTGGGTAATCGTGCTTAAACTACGTCCAACTGTTTCCGCATAAACCAAATGTGTGTGTTGTGTTAAAAAGGTGTTTTCATGAAAGTAATGATATGACTTGGCATATAGGGTGAGCACAGATGGCTCATCCCTCGATAGATATATTGATATATGTAACCTGTTCTTCAAAAGTAATTATTTAACTTGAGGCATATTCATGATCATTCCACCCCGATGAAATCCACCAAAGATGCATGATATTGTTATCCTTCACTTTCATTGTTCATATCATGGCCTGTTTGCGAGTACATATAAAGTACTCATTGGCTTGCCACTGGTTATGTTATTGACCAGACATGGAGGGACCAGAGTTTGTAGCAGAGTACGTCTTCGGAGACGCCCCTGCGAACTAGGATGTTTCCGAGTCAGAATGCCTGTCGGTGTAAGCTTGATGGCATGGGCACCCGCTTAGCCCCTGTGATTTCCGCTACTAGTTGTATCAGAATGATTTGGCCTTAGGCCATGCCTTGTGAACTTGACCATTCGGTCATGTGTTGCAATAATCGGTACTTGGATGTAAGACTCTTTTATTCGGTATCTCTGTTCGGTGAGCATTTATCTCTGGGATCACTGAGCGCGGCGATCTCGACCCGTAAGTCGGGGTCCCCACAGAGCTGGTACCAGAGCCATCCTGACTATAGGAAGCCTTAGGTAGCATGGACCAAAGCCGGGACGACTAGTCCACATAGACCTTAACCTGAGATTCTTTACCCACTAAAAACTTTCTAACTCTCTCCTCTACATCTTGTAGATGGCCGCTGTACCTCAGATGCTTCCGGAGACGGTCTTTCCTCTGCTTTTGAGTGATAGCCTCGAGAAGTGTCAAGTACGCCGCACACCCATCTTCCTCTACCACGAGCACTGGGTGAACACCGACACTAAGGAATATCATGTGGATGTGATAGTGAAGGCTAATGACTCCTCGACTAGTTGGTTCTTTGAAGGTCCAGAGATGGAAGGTCTGATGTTGTCAGTGGAGACCGCAACACGAGAGGCGCTCGTGCGACTCCGCGACATCCTTCTCGAGATGGCTGATGAGCCATCTACTCGTCACCTACCTTTTTTTAAGGATGGGGTAGACGGGAGTTGGACACTCACCCCATCTTCCAAGGACGGGACGCCACTGAGGTTTCAGACCTACTTCAGTCTCTCCTCCGACACATTGACACACCTTTTGATCAAGGAGTCAACTAGGATCCGCCATGAGCGGCACCAAGTCAAGGATCTGCTTCGCACGGAGAAGATGAAGAACCGCAAGGTGAAGAAGGAAGGAGCACACGTAGGACCACCAGGTTTTGCTTTCCGAGGAGGAATACCACCGCTTCAGGCCACTCCTCTACAGAGTCGTCACTTGACTGTGGAAGAGTACACCGAACTATTCGCTACCTCGCCAACCAAGAGACGTCGTGATGGTCCGCTTCTTTATGCTACTCCTTCAAAGAAGGGAATCACTCATGAAGATGAAGATGCAGATGAAGATGAAGACGAAGATCTCGCAAAACCCGCTTATGAGACCGCGTAGTCGGCCGCTTAGCTTTAGCAGCGTAGGGAATTAGGATGTACCCCCAAGCGTAGGAGTTCTTGTATCGGTTTGTATGAACCACGAGTGTTGTGTAAGCCTGTTGGATGCAAGTCGCATTCTGGCTTAGGCAGCTTGTGAGCGACTACATCGCTTGTTTTTTATATAATGACGTAGCTGTTTTCAAAACCACTGGCTTAAAATTTTTACACTAGCAAAACACCAGACCCCCTCTTTACTAGAGCATCATCCCTTATGATTTCAGCCAGTTTGGCAAATTGATCTTTCTACTCCCCTGGCAGGATGCTGAATGCAACTCGCAACAGCACCTTCGGCAACCCCGGCTCTGCCTCTTCAGGTCAGCAGCAGGGAACCGTAGGGGAAGCTCAAGCTGGAGATCACCACGAGCAGCAAGACGATGTTCCACCGCCACCGCCTCGTCCTGAAAGCTTGACCATGGATCACTCCCTTCAAGCTCTTCGAGAGGAGCGTCAAGCCAACAATGCCGCTATTCAGCAGCTGGCTCAAACCTTGGTGAACAAGCCACCGCGAAACGGGAATGGCAATGGTCGCTCAACTCTCTCTGAGTTGATGCGAACTACGCCACCCATATTCACGGGGACGACTGAACCATTGGATGCCGATGACTGGATCTGGACTATCGAAGACCTCCTCGCGCTGGTCAAGTGCACTGATGATCGTGAGAAAGTGCTCTATGCTTCTCACTGTCTCGGAGGCACAACCAGAGCTTGGTGGGATGGATTTCAGATCATGCGAGCAGGGCAAGTCATCACTTGGGTTGTGTTCAAAGATGGATTCCGCGCTGCTCACATTCCTCCCAGAATGATGACCATTAAGAAGCGGGACTTCCGAGCCTTAATTTAAGGCAGTGGATCCGTCAAGTAATATTTGCATAAGTTCAACCTCCTGTCAAGATTCGCGGCTGAGGACGTCAACACTGAGGCCGCCAAAGTGGAACGCTTTATGGAACGACTACAACAGCACTCCAGTATCAGCTGGTTGTTTGTGAATGCCGGACCTTCAACGATCTGGTTAATAAGGCCCTTATGTTGGAAGACAAGCGTCGTGCCATGTACGACACCCGTAAGCGCAAGCTAATGGGTAGTGGAGGACCAAGTAACACGAAGCCACGACCATGGCAGCCAGCTCCAGCAAGACCCACCTATCAGCAGCTGTACAAGTACTCAACATTTCGCGAGAACTACCAGCCTGAGCAGCAAGTCAACACCAAGCCAGCAAGCAATCCGCCGAACAACGCTGGAATCAAGACCAATCTTCCAGTGCAAGTTACCGGTTTTGGATGTGGACAAACATGAAACTATTCCAGGCAGTGCCCCAACAAGAAACCCGATGCTCAGCGCCCCAATGCGCCAAATCCAGGCCAAGGAGCACTAGGCAGGAATCAGGCTCCCCGCAATCAGCAGTTTCACATCAAGGGGCGGATTAAAAATATTTCCGCGGAAGAGGCACAAGAATACCCGGACTACATTCTGGGTACGTTCCTCGTCAACTCTACCCCAGCAATAGTATTGTCTGATTGTGGTTCTTTGCATTCTTTTGTTAGGCAAAAGTTTGCGAAAAAATGTGGTTTCGAACCTACCTTGGTTCTTGGGCATATGGCAATTCAAACCCCGGGAGAAGTTTTGAGGACCAACCTAGGGTTTAGGAAGGTCGGGATAGTTATCAATTGGACGAGCTTCTCAGCAGATCTCATTGTGCTTAAGTCGCAAGGCCTAGAAGTAATTCTCGGCATGGATTGGTTGGTCAAGCATCAAAGTATCTTGGACTGTGCTAGCAGGTCCATTACCATGACAAGTGACCAAGGTGTCAAAGTCAAGTATGTCTCTGAGCCAGTACCTGCTCAAGTATCACGAGTTAACAGCCTGTCATAGGAAGAACTCGATCGAGTGCCAATAGTGTGTGAATACCCGGACATCTTTCCTGATGAGCTACCAGGGATGCCTCCTGACCGAGACATCGACTTCATCATTGAACTCATGCCCGGATCAAGGCCTATCTATAAGAAGCCTTACAGGATGGGACCCGAAGAGCTAGCGGAGTTGAAGAAGCAGCTAGATGAGCAACTCAGGAAAGGATTTATTCATCCAAGTGCGTGACCGTGGGGATCACCTGTTCTTTTCGTGTCCAACAAGGATGGGACTATCCGACTCTGCGTCGATTATCGTTCTCTCAATGAGGTCCAAATTAAGAACAAGTTCCCACTCCCCAACATTGAAGACTTATTCGATCAGCTAAATGGAGCTAAGGTATTCTCCAAGATCAACCTCCGATCTGGATATTACCAACTGAAGATCCGACCTGAGGACATACCCAAGACTGCGTTTATGACCAGGTCCGGTCTATATGAATGCACTCTCATGTCTTTCGGGTTGACTAATGCCCCATCTTACTTCATGTACCTCATGAATAAGGTCTTCATGGAATACCTGAACAAGTTTGTCGTCGTATTCATTGATGACATATTAGTCTTTTCCATGTCCGAAGAAGAGCATGAGCAATACTTGAGGTTAGTATTGGTTAAGCTTCGAGAGCACCAACTTTATGCCAAGTTCAGCAAATGCCAATTTTGGTTGAACGAAGCTGGATTCTTGGGTCATGCCATGACAACAAGTGGATTTGCAGTTGATCCCTCCAAGATTACTAGGGTAACCAACTGTGAATCGCCAATTGATGTGAAGGAAGTCAGGAGCTTCCTCGGACTCGTGGGATATTACCGCAAGTTCATAGAAGGATTCTCCCGCATCGCTCGACCCATGACTCAGCTCTTGAAGAAGGTAAAGAAGTTCGAATGGACGCTGGAGTGTGAAGCCAGCTTCCAAGAATTGAAGAAGAGATTAACCACAGCCCCAGTATTGGCCACTCCAGATATCAGCAACGAGTTTGTGATATATTGTGATGCCTCGAGGAATGGACTCGGTGGGTTTGTAATGCAAGATGGCAGAGTCGTGGTGTATCTGTCATGACAAATGCACCCGCATGAGGAGAACTATGCCACCCATGATCTCGAGTTCGCAGCCGTAGTGCATGCCCTGAAAACATGGCGACATTACCTTCTTGGGAAGCGATGTGAAATATGCACTGACCACAAAAGTCTGAAGTATATCTTCACTCAAAGGGAATTGAATATGAGGCAACGGAGATGGTTGGAGTTAATCAAAGTCTACGACCTCAGCATCCAATATCACCCCGGTAAGGCCAATGTAGTGGCCGATGCCTTAAGCCGGAAGACCAGCACCTTGAACATCATGCTCAAGGAAAGGCAACCGCCTTATATGAAGAATTGGAGAACTTCGTGTTGGAACTAGTAGAATCCGGATTCCTAGATAACCTCGAAGTCAAACCAATGCTGGTGGACGACATCAAGGAGGCCCAGAAGGGTCATAAGAGCATTGAAGGCATCAGGAAGAAGCTTCAAGAAGGCATGGCCCCAAGATTCTCGGTGGATGAACAAGCAGTAGTGTGGTTTGGGCAACGTTTACGTGTACCCAACAAGGCTGAATTCAAGGATTTGATCCTACAGGAAGCACATGATACACCCTACTCTATTCACCCTGGTGGTACCAAGATGTATGAAGATCTCCGAGAAAGATTCTGGTGGCATGGCATGAAGAGGGAAATAGCGTCCTATGTTTCCAAGTGCGACGTGTGCCAACAAGTCAAGGCTGAGCATCAGCGACCTGCAGGACTCCTACTACCTCTCAAAGTGCCAGAATGGAAGTGGCAAAAGATAGGCATGGACTTTGTTACCGGCTTACCAAGGTCTAGCAGAGGCCATGACTCTATATGGGTTATTGTCGATCATTTGTCCAAAGTGGCCCATTTCATTCCTGTCAACACCACATATGATGGGAACAAGTTGGCTAGTCCCTATATTGAGCGTATTGTAAGCCTTCATGGAGTTCCCAAGGAGATTGTATCTGACCGAGGCACGAAGTTCACCTCAAGAGTTTGGAAAAAGATCGAAGAAGCCCTTAGAACCAAGCTCTCTTTGAGCACCGCTTTCCACCCACAAACAGGCGGACAAACGGAAAGAGTGAATGAGATACTCGAAGGTATGCTCCACGGATGAGTCTTGGCGCATGGAGCCAAATGGGAAGACTGTCTGCCGTTCACTGAGTTTTCATACAACAACAGCTACCAGTCCAGTCTCCAAATGGCCCTGTTTGAAGTGTTGTACAGAAGAAAGCGCCGCACCCCGCTCAATTGGTCCGACACCGGAGAAGGACTGATTTTCGGGACGGAAGTTTTGCATAAGGCAGAAGAGAAGGTGCAACTGGTCCGAGAAAATCTAAAAGCAGCCAAGTCACGACAAAAGAGATATATAGATTTTCGCCGCAGGGATGTGGAGTTCATTCCCGGAGACCTGGTGTACCTCCGTGTCACACCTCTCAAGGGAACAAGTGTTTCCACGTTAAAGGGAAACTCGCTCCAAGGTTCATTGGACCTTTTAAGATCACGACAAGGCGTGGAGAAGTTGCTTATCAGTTGGAGTTGCCTCCGGAACTTTCGGGTGTGCACAACGTCTTCCACGTGTCACAACTTCGGAAGTGTATTCAAGCGCCAAATCGTCCCGATCTTTACAAGGACATTGACCACCAGACCATTGACCTTCAGCCTGATCTCACCTACCGCGAGAAGCCGGTCCGCATTCTGGGTGAAGTTGAGTGTTGCACCAGAAGCCGCACCATCAAGTATTTCAAGGTTCAGTGGAGCAACCACACCGAAGCCGAAGCAACATGGGAGCGTGAAGACTATCTCCGATGTGAGTTTCCGGACATTTTTAGCACCTAGCTTAGGAATCTCGGGGACAAGATTAATGTAAGGGGGATAGGTCTGTCACACCCTGTTTTTACTACCACTTCTTAATTTTTTTTCAAAACTAATGATGTGAGGGCCATGATTGTCATTGGATGCTTGTGTGTTTGATCATGTGACGAAAAACCCCATTTCACAATATTGATTTATTTCCAAAAACCTTTACATGTTTGTGATTATGGTAAAACCCTACTTTGAGTTGCACTACATGCCCTTGATGGCTAGAATTGTTTCTACCCAAAGTTGGTGATGTGATTTTAACTTCATTTTACTGCCTTAAAACCACACAATAATTATTTTTAGAATTATTTTCCTAATTAAATTGCATGTACATTTCTGAGTCCAGAATTGGTATTCCTACTTGGAATAATACTTTTCTGCCTTAGAAAAATCTGATTAAATTTGGAGATGATCAGATGGACATATATTTCCATACATAAGATTTTAAACCCTATTTTTTATTATAATTATTTGAATAAAACCCTGGAAGCCATTTCTGTCTATTTTGACCTTTTGAAATATTTCCAAAGGAAATATTCTCAATAAAATCCTAGAAAATTCCAGTAGTATAGCTAAGCCATATTTGCTGTCTACAAAAAGTTTCACCTTGGTCCAAGCTGATTAAGGAGCCCAAATAACCCCAAAACCCCTTGTGTCCAGATTGAAGTTAGAGCAACTCGACATAGACAAGCTTATCCAATGATGTTGAAACTTTGAAGCAGTGCCTAATACCTCAAATGAGGGTCCCACACCAAAAATGGGATTTGTGGGACTTAGTTTGCCCACACTCTCTTTGGAAGGGAGAGAGGTCAAATTGTAGTGTTTTCAAGTTTGCAAAGCTAAACTTGTCCAATGGAGCTCAAAATTGGTGAAACCCCATGTTTTAGCACCAAGTTGCAGCGCAAGTGGTGTGGTCCAACCCCCTCAAACCACTGTCGAGCACCTTCTTACAAATAGGGAAAAGCCACCTTAGGCACAGCTAAACCCAACCCCTTCGCTCCAAACTCATAGATTAGGTGGCCAGTATCCATATCTAACCCCAGTCAACTAGCCCCTCACTTGTTCAAAGTGGAAAGGCCAAAAACTCCAATTTAGGCTTCAGCTCAAGGCTGAAATCACCAGTATTTCTTGTCTCCATTGACCAGCAGAAGCTCGCATGAGACCCAAACGGCTAGCCACACTCCCAGCCAGTGCTAGGACATGCTAGACACGTACATAGTGCCTTAGAGTGCACCGGCATGCTGTGGCATGCCAAAACTGCGCTCTGGGCACGCTACAGCAAGCCACCAAGGTGGGGGCGACGTTCTCGGCCAGTTCCAGCCTCCCTCGATGTGCCCAACCTCTTCCCCGACAAACCCTCTGCGTCGAACAACCCTCAGGGCCCCTCCTCCACCGCGTTTGAGCTCGTGCGACGCGTGCCCGCGTGCACCAGAACCGGCCAAGGTTGCGCGGACACGGATGCTCGACTCCTCCCTGTCTCCCTCTGTAGCAGATGGTTCTCGCAGTCCAAAACCATGTCCTAAGACCGTGGTTTCAACCCCAGCCCCTCTCTGCACCCCCATGCGCGCCATGTTGAATCACCGGTGCTCCCGAATTGGCTCACCATCGCGGGCCTATAAATATCCCTCCCCCTCACTCATGCACCCCTGAGATAGCTTCAACACGACCACTAGCACCTCCCTAGCCACCCAAGCAAACCAGCACAGCCCCGGTGCTCGAGATGGATCGAGGCCCCTCCGCCTCGGAGCTCCGGTCGATCTCTGGCTACACGACGCTCTTGCGCCCCTCGACCAACCACACTGATCCTCTCAACCCGAGGAAGCTTTCCCCCAACTCGCCCGAGCATTTCCGTGTCTCTAGCCACCTCCTCGACCACCTCCCAAAACTTCTCCGCCACGGCCTCCTCGTCCCCGGCGAACCCCTACCTCTCCGATGTTGTTCCGACCACTAGTAGGTACGCGACGTCATGGGGAACCCATTACACTACTTGTTGGGGCCTGAGACCGTCGGCAGCCTCGCCGGCGTGCTCCTCCTCCTCTCTGGCTAGACGTAGGAGACGACCCCGATAGGTGTGCCTCACCTGTCGGTGGCCCAGTCTCCTCCCCCGCGCTGTCCATAACCACTGACCACAGGGCCCCGCACGTCAGGTTCCAACCTGACGGCGCGAGCACCTGGGCAGGCTGTCGGCTGGCCTTGGGCCAGCCCAGCTCCAGGCCGACCCAGGCCACGGGCTTAGCCCATTTTTCTTTATTTTTCAAAATCTGATTTCAATGATTTTTATAAAAATATTTAGCGAGTGTAAAAATATAATTTTCAACGGTTATTCTTCTAAAAATATGTAGTATTTAATAATATGATTGGATGATTTTTTTTTCTACAACTATTGTGTTTGACAATAATAAAAAGGACTAAATTGGAATAGTTTAGCTTCTGTTTGGTTAATTTTAAAAATGTTCCTTCAAGAGAATTGGAGGCAAATATTTTTCAAAATGACAACTTAGATTTATCAGTAATAAATAACATTTTTTTAAATGACTTTGTGATCTGCTTCTGTATGAGCTATTTCTTATTTATTGTTTTATCGGCGATAGAAAATCCATGTGACGAGGGAATCGGAGCGGAAGACCTCGAAGACCTTTGACCATGACTGAGCATATGTTACTTTGCATGTTAAGATAGCAAGTATTTCCGTTGCATATGATCATAAGTGGTGGTAATCATTTGATATGATTTTACGATGGCTTCCCCGGAGCACATGCATTGAGCTTGATCCTACCCCTTGAGGGTCATGCTAATATCATGTTGACAAGTAAAGTTAGAAGTAGTATTATCATGAGCATGTTGATGACATATATCAAAGAGTTTATGAAAACCCCGTCGGGTGCCACTAATGCCCGAGGGTGATGATGAGTTAGGTGGCCACTTTTGGTGAAGTGGTGCACCGGCTACTTTGAGTGAATATGGTTTCGGAAATGGGATTAAATTTATGATGTGTCGACCGTACCAACCATACCAGTACGACCACGTTACCCCTTATGGGACGGGGCTATGTTAATTACTCTGGTCGTTCTAGCAAAGAGCCACATTACTAGTGGCGGGAGTGATGTGTGGTCACAATCATGATGGGGTCGTGCCAGGTAGGACGACTATGCCATTTTTATGAGTTCCAGTCATACCGTTGGTCCCCACATGGTTGGAACTTTCCAGAGTCGGTGCTCGTAAGACGTACAACATGTGGGCTGGGTAACAATCGAGTGGACCTCTTTGTCTAGTATCGTCAGGGGAAAGGCATTGATCGGGTACTTACCTCGGGTACGTTATATACCGCGAATAGTGGATGACACGGAAGTTTCCCGGATCTCGTGGGTCCAGCGTACTACCTCTGCAGAGTGTAAAACTATTCGAATAGCCGTGCCCACAGTCAAGGACAGTTGGGTAATCCTGCTTAAACTACGTCCAGCTGTTTCCGCATAAACCTAGTGTGTGTGTGTGTTGTGTTAAAAAGGTGTTGTTATGAAAGTAATGATATGAGCAAGTTTGGTGACTTGGAATATAAGGTGAGCACGGATGGCTCAGCCCTCGGCAGATATATTGATATCTGTAACCTGTTCTTGAAAAGTAATTCTTTAACTTGATGCATATTCATGATCATTCCACCCCAATGAAATCCACCAAAGATGCATGATATTGTTATCCTTCACTTTCATTGTTCATATCATGGGTTGTTTGCGAGTACATTCAAAGTACTCATTGGCTTGCCACTAGTTACGTTATTGACCATAGATGGAGGGACCAAAGTTTGGAGATGAGTACGTCTTCGGGGACGCCCCTCCGAACTAGGACGCTTCCGAGTCAGAATGACTGTCGGTGTAGGCTTGATGGAATGGGCACCTGCTGATCCCCTATGATTTCCGCTCCTAGTTGTATCAGAATGATTTGGCCTTAGGCCCTGCCTTGTGAACTTGACCATTCGGTCATGTGTCGTAAAAGTCGGTACTTGGATGAAAGACTCTTTTATTCGGTATCTGTGTTTGGTGACCATTGATCTCTGGGATCACTGAGCACGGCGATCTCGACCCGTAAGTCGGGGTCCCCACACCTTGTTCCTGTCATGTTTACTATGTTACTCTACGTAGGCAGGGCCCGCCCCGCACGTACCTTCCTGCGATTGAACCGACCGGAAACCAACGACGGCCCAAAGTCGGAAGGGGCTACGAGCGTAGTTAGGCTCTTGAGTCGCGATGCTCATGAGCCCCCCGTGACGCGCGAGCTGCCCTCATGAGGAGAACGCGGTGAAGATTTCGAAACTTGGGACATATTCAACACTCCGCATCGGCCGGGCCCACCCCGCGCCTACCTCGTTGTGATTGAACCGATCGGAAACCAAGGACGGCCCAAAGGGGGAAGGGGCTACGAGCGCAGTTAGGCCCTTGAGTCGCGATGCTCAGGGGTCCCCCTTGACGTATGACTGACTCCAATGTTCCTCCTAAGAAGCCAATAATTTGAGACTCTCGAACTCCTTGAGCACTCTTCGTCGGCAGGGCCCGCCCCACGCGTACCTCCCTACGGTTGAACCGACCGGAAAGGGCGGCTCAAAAGGGAAAGGGGCTACGGGCTTAGTCCAGGCTCCTGAATCGCGATGCTCAGGAGTCCCTCTTGACGTACGAGTGACTCCAGTGTTCTTCCTAAGGGATCTGAAGTGATTTGTCGAGTGCACTGGGCTCTGCGTCGGAAGGGCCCACCCCTTCGTACCTTCTTCGATTGAACCGACCAAGGACAGCCCAAAGGGGGAAGGGGCTACGGGAAAAGTTAGGCCCCTGAGTCATGATGCTCAGGGGTCCCCCTTGACGTGTGAGCGGATACAAACCTTTAGCTGTTTGCCCACGTATTGGGCGTGGGCGAAGTCGCGGGTGGACTGTGTTGATCTCCTTGTCGGCCGAGGGTGTAGCCGCTGACGGGTTGTGTTGGTTCCAGCTGTGGGCACAGTCATTGGCGGACTGCATTGGTGCTAGCTAAGGGTGTAGTCATTGGCGGACTATGATTATTGCCCCTATCTGTACCTAGTGCGGGGCATAGGTCTTCCACTAGGCGTGGGTGGACCCCTCCATGCCCTCGGGGGCCCCTGGGTGTATATAGCCTTGGCTCGTTATTATGTGAGAATGTCACGGTGGGGGTGTATATGGGAGGTCGTGAGGATGCTTTGGCCTCGCGAGTGTCCCTTACCCCCGAGTCATTGGTGGACTGAGCTTCTTCCCAGCACGGAGCATAGGGCTTCCACTAGGCGTGGGTTGGACCCCTCCGCATCCTTGGGGGGTGATGCCAACTGTTCTTCCCCTTTGCAATGGCACCAGAAGAATGCTGCTAGCACTCTCCGACAATCGAAACTAGAAGAATGTTGTTGACGACCCACAAGCGCATGGGATCGCAGCAGTTTTCGAGGGTAGAATATTCGACCCAAATTTATTGATTCGCACGACGGGAGGTGAGAGAATACTCTCAAGTATTAGCAGTTGAATTGTCAGATTCAACCACACCTGAAAGATTAGTATATGCAAGCAATGTAGTAACAGCGAATTAGCGAGTAAGGGCGGTGTAACGAGCAATAGCAGCGGCAAGGAAAAGCAGTAGTGACAGCAGTAGAAAGTAGCAATAGTAACAAGCGACAGTAGTAGCAACAGTAGCAGCAGAGCAAGACAAGTAACAGCAGTAGCAACAATAGTAGCAGCAGCAGAGCAAGACAAGTAATAGCAGTAGCAACAGTAGTAGCAGCAGTAGAGCAAGACAAGTAACAGCAGTCGCAACAGTAGGACAAACTCGTAGGCAATGGGTCAGTTATTTGTTTGGATGATATTCATCATGCAACAGCTATAACACTGAGAGATATGTGGCTAGCTCTTATTCGTCAATGTGATGCAGGCATACATTTTGTGTGTCGTTATACGTGCTTAGAGAAAATAACTTGCATGATATCTATTGTCCATCCCTCCCGTGGCAGCGGGGTCCAAAATGAAACTACGGGATATTAAGGTTCTCCTTTTAATAAAGAACCGGACCAACACATTAGCACTTGGTGAACACATGAACTCCTCAAACTATGGTCATCACCGGGAGTGGTTCCGGTTATTGTCACTCCGGGGTTGCCGGATCATAACGCATAGTAGGTAACTACAACTTGCAAGATCGGATCTAAAACGCACATATATTGGTGACAACATAATAATTTCAGATCTGAAATGATGGCACTCGTGCCCTAATGACAAGCATTAAGCATGACAAAGCAGTAGCAACATCAATCTCAGAACATAGTGGATACTAGGGAGCAAACCCCATCAAAACTAACTCGATTACATGATAGATCTCATCCTACTCATCACCGCCCAGTGAGCCTACGAATAGATTACTCACGAATGACGAAGAGCTTCATGGAATTGGAGAGGGAAGAAGATTGATGATGACGATGGCGACAATTTCCCCTCTCCGGAGCCCAAGACGGACTCCACATCTGCCCTCCAGATGAAGAACAGGTGGTGGCGGCGCCTCCGTATCGTAAACGCGGCGAAAACTTCTCTTTTTATTATTTCTGGGACGAAAGGGGACTTATAGAGTTGGAGTTGGGGCGGCAGAGCCGTGTGGGCCCCGCAAGCCTACCCACCGCCACTAGGGGGGTGGTGGCGGAGCCAGGGCTTATGGCACACTGGCCCACCCCCTCAGGTGGAACTTGGCGCAGATATTTTTTGTATTTTCCAAAACTGCTCCCCGTAAATTTTCAGGACGTTTGGAGAACTTTGAGTTTTGCACAAAAATAACACCAAGGCAATTCTGCTGAAAAAATCGTCAGTTCAGGTTAGTTCTATTCAAATCATGCAAATTAGAGACCAAAACAAGGGCAAAAGAGTTTGGAAAAGTAGATACGATGGAGACGTATCAATTCCCCCAAGCTTAAAACCTTGCTTGTCCTCAAGGAACTCAGTTGACAAACTGAGAGAGAAATAAAAACTTTGACAAACTCTGTTTGATCTTGTTGTTGCAACTATGTCTAACTCATAACCAGAATTTCAGCAAGATCACAAGTTAACCACATAAGCAAATGACACAAAGGTCTCACGGTAAACTAATATCAATGGCATAATCAGCTAACGAGCAAATAATAATGAGTTTCAAATACCAACACTTCAATCAAAACAAGCATGAAGGAATATGAATAAATGGTATCTCGCTAGCTCTTTCTGAGACCACAAAACATAAATGCAGAGCACTTTCAAAGATCAAGGGCTGACTAAACATTGTAATTCTTAGCAACGAAGATCCACTCATAGTCATACTCAATATCAATCTATAGCAAAGCATAAAAATGACAAAGGTGCTATCTAATTGGTGCTTGTATAAGAGGAGGATGACTCGACAGGAAAATAAATAGACAGGCCCTTCGCAGAGGGAAGCATTGATTTGCAGAGGTGCCAGAGCTCAAGCTTTGAAAACAGAGATCATAATTTTGGGTGGCATGCTTTCATTGTCAATGCAATGACCAAGAGTTATCAATATCTTCCATGCTACTCATGCTATAGGCGGTTCCCAAACAGAAAAGTAAAGTTTTAACTCCCCCACCACCAATCAATCACACTTCACGGCTAGCCGAATCCTCGGGTACCGTCCATACTAACATCAATCCGGGGGGAGTCTTGTTTTACAGTTATGTTTTTGATTTAAGCGTGGAACTGGGAATTCCAATTACCGGCCCCTTTCTCGTGAATGACAGTGAATAAACACATGTCAAGGATAACACTCCTAGCATGGAAGATACCAATAGCCCCCTGTCACCACATGAGCGGTTCGGGCATGCAAAACAGATTATTTCTTGAAGGTTTAGAGAGTGGCACATGCAAATTTACTTGGAACTGCAGGTAAATACCGCAAATAGGTAGGTATGGTGGACTCTCATGGAAAAACTTTTGGGTTTATGGAAGTGGATGCACAAGCAGTGTTCCGCTTAGTACAAGTGAAGGCTAGCAAAAGACTGGGAAGCGACCAACTAGAGAGCGACAACAGTCATCAAGATGCAATGAGTTTGACTAACATTGAATGCAAGCATGAACAAGATATAAATCACCATGAACACGAACATCATAGAGGCTATGTTGATTTTGTTTCAACTACATGCATGAACATGCGCCAAGTCAAGCCACTTGAAACATTCAAAGGAGAACCCCATCCTATCATACTACATCATAGTCATCTCAAAATCTAAGATAGCATTCAAGACAAGCCATTATAAGCTCTCAGCTAAATAAGCATGACATCAGTAACTATGATCTCTAACTTGTCATTGCAAACATGGTTTTCTCACAACAAAGCTGAATCTAGGTTAATAAGCTAGTCATATTTATAAAAACAAAATATATAGAGTTCATACCAGCTTTTCAGTCTGAGTCACTTCATCATATATCATCATTGTTGCCTTTCATTTGCACGATCGAACGATGTGAACAATAATAAGTGCATTGGACTAACCTGAATCTGCAGGCAAACACAAAGGAGAAGACAAAGTAATATGGCTCTTTTAAAGCTAAGTATGTAAGCATATAAGACCCAATAAACATTGTAACCAATATCTTCTACCTTGACACAAAGAAAAAGAAAACTATTTACATGGGAAAGCTCCCAACAAGCAAAAGAAGAAAGAAAAATCTTTTTGGTTTTCTAAAAGGACACAAAACAAGAAAACAAGAAAACGAAAATAAACTAGCATGGATAATACAGTGGCAAAGTGTAAACACCGGCTAACAGAGGGAAAGCATAAGCATGAATGTAAAGTCGGTGAGAACACGTACTCCCCCAAGCTTAGGCTTTTGGCCTAGCTTGATCTACTCCCATGGATGATCCTGGCGAAACCCAAAGTCATATTGGGTGTTATACGGAAGTGCTGCATCCACTGCCTGAATAGCTGCCTCATGAAGTCGAGCAGCCGTTGCCTCCCTCTCATACTTCTCTGCCTCTCCAATGGTTATGTAGTATCTTCGTTTTACCTGAAAGTCAAAGAAAGCAGGAGTAGGAAGGGTAATATGGAAAACACGCTGCCGGTTAAATATCAAGAGGTATAGGAGGGATCCATGATCACTCTCAAGGATTTGGTATCGTGTTAGAGCGACACGATCAAGGTAGGCTGTACGGAGAGGAGGGTCTTCCGGACGGATGGATACTCCAAGAAAATTTGCTAAGAGTGTAGCATAAACTCCACTATAGAAATCCCCATCACTGGCATTTTTATTCAGCCTCCTTGCTATTATAGCCCCCATATTGAAGCTCATGTCACCTGTTACTACGCTCCTAAGGTTACTAAGGTCAGAAGCGCATAGGTGACAATGTGCACCCTTGTCGTCAATTCACCTACCTATGAGGAGGGCAAGGTAGTGCAAGGCAGGGAAATGGATGTTTCATATGGTGTCTTGCGTGATATCTCTGGTTTCTCCAACAGTTATACTGGAGACAAAGTCTCTGACCGAAGACTTAGAAGGATCATTAACACTACCCCCATCAGGTATCTTGCAAATCCTATTGAAATCCTCCACATCCATGGTATAGGATTTATCGTACATATCAAGCAGTATGGATGAGTCACGGCCAGCTAAAAATTTAAATCTACGCATGAAAGAGGCAGTGAGCATAGCATACTGTTCACATTTATTTGAGAGGAATTCTTCTAACCCGGCATTGCGGACAAGTGCATCAAACTCACCCTTGAAACCTGCTTCGATCATGAACTCATCGGAAGGCCGTTCACATGGTTGCACCGGTGCGTCCCTTAGTTGAAAAGGTTCAGGCTCCCGAAAAGAAAGACGAGGACCCTTCTTGTTTGAGGAGCCACCATGAAACTTCCTCCTGAACATAATTTCCTTTTGCTGAAATTTTTGAAGTTCAAGAGAAAAGTGAATGAAGACCCACCACACCTTGTAGAAACTACTCCTACTAGTGCCTAGAGACCATGTCACACGCTAAAACTACTTGGGACCAGCTAAAATCAACATTTCTACCTCAATAACAGGGTCACCAAGGTAGCAAGAATACGCGAAGGATAAAGCACTAGAGCAAAAACTAATTGGACGAATGGAGGAGTCACTTACCAACGAGTAATTTCCCCAAAACGGTTTGGAGAATGGTGCTTTGAGCAAGGAGATCGAAAATCACAGCCAAATGAGCAAGAACACGGGTTTGAGCTGTGAAACAATTTTTTCTAGAGGTGGAAGAAGAGGCTGAGAACTGGAACGAGTGGAGGGGGTGCCTGTGGGCCCCACAAGCTTGCACCCTCGCCACCAGGGGGGTAGGTGGCGGTGGCAGGGCTTGTGGCCCACTAGTCAGGCCCATAAATTTTTGAAAATTCTAGAAAAAATCATACTAAATTTTCAGGACCATCGGAGAACTTTTATTTTCGAGGTATTTTTCTCCGGGACGCTAAAACAGAAAACAGGAAAAGCTAAACTAATTCTATCATTTTCTTCTAAGCAACAGAAAATGAAAGCTCAAAACAGAGGTATGTGACTCTTTGATTCATCCGTTTCATGGTCATCGAAAGAAATCCGTCAATGGGGTTGATCAAGTCCTTATGACAAAACCTTCTCGAATCACGAGCGAGAACGGAGAAATTTCGATCTGCCACTAAGTCACCTCAATGGGGATATGTATATCCCCAACAAGCAAATCATACTTCATCTTGACACGACGAATAGGGCATTCAAAGATCCCAATGAGAATCGATGAAGTCTTTTCGATAGCATTGATGCAATGTACTGGATATCGTTTCTTCGGAAAGTGCACTGTCTGCTCATTACCGTTGACGTGGAAAGTGACATTGCCTTTGTTGCAATCTATAACAGCCCCTGCCGTGGTTAAATAGGGTCTTCCGAGGATGACAGCCATGGCATCGTCCTCAGGAATATCCAAGATAACAAAGTCTGTTAAGATAGTGGTGTTGGCAACCACAACAGGCACATGCTCGCAAATGCCGATAGGGAAAGCAGTTGATTTGTCGGCCATTTGCAGAGAAATTTCAGTGGGTGTAAACTTATCCAACTCAAGTCTACGATAAAGAGAGAGCAGCATAACACTAACACCGGATCCAAGGTCATGTAAGGAAGTTCTTACATAGTTTCCTTTAATGGAGCAAGGTATAGTGGGCACTCCGGGATCACCAAGTTTCTTAGGAGTTCCACCCTTAAAAGTGTAATTGGCAAGCATGGTGGAGATCTCAAGATCTGGTATCTTCCGTTTTATAGTCACGATATCTTTCATGTACTTGGCATACAAAGACATCTTGAGCATATCAATTAACCGCATCTGCAGAAAGATGGGTCTTATCATCTCAACGAAGCGCTCAAAATCCTCATCATCCTTTTTCTTGGATGGCTTAGGAGGAAAGGGCATAGGTCTCTGTCCATATTATTGCTAGGTTGAGCATTATTATGAACATCACTGTCCATATTGTCACCAGGTTCAGGTTCATCACCAGATTGTGTTTCCGCATCATACGCATAAATATCATTAGGTTCTTCAAGTGTGACAGTATTTGGTGAACTGGCGTGGAGGTTTCTATCATCCTTCTTCTTCTCCTTAGGATGACCAGGTGTATCAGCATTTACTCCTTGAGAATCTTGATCAATTCTCTTAGAATGAACTTCAGGATACAAAGGTACCTGAGTCATTTTGCCTCCTCTAGTAATGACTCTGACAGAGTTGTCCTTTAATTCATTGAGCATGTCAATCTGAGCTTTATGTACTTGTTCTACCTGAGTAGTAATCATAGAGGCATGTTTACTCAGAAGCGTCAGATCATTGACATGTCTGTCTACACAAGCACTTAAATGGCTAAGCATACGAGTACTTTGTTCCAAATGTCTGCTAACATAATCATTGAAACTCTGTTGTTTGGCAACAAAGTTGTCCAATTCATCAAAGCATAGGCTAGCAGGTTTATCAAAAGGAATATCACTCTCATCAAACCTACGCAGAGAATTCACTTCTACTACCTGTATCGGGTTATCGAGACCATGGATCTCTTCTATAGGTGGTATATTTTTGACATCTTTAGATCTAATGCCTTTCTCTTGCATAGATTTCTTGGCTTCTTGCATATCTACGGGACTGAGGAATAGAATACCTCTTTTCTTCGGAGTTGGCTTAGGAGGTGGTTCGGGAATAGTCCAAGCATTATCGTTGATCAAGAGGTTATTCAGTAGAGTCTCAGCTTGTTCTACAGTTCATTACCTAAAAACACAACCGACACAACTATCTAGATGGTCTCTAGAGGCATCGGTAAGTATATCATAGGGGATATCAAGTATCTCATTCTTCTTAAGAGGGTGATCAGGCAAAGCATTCTGTAGCTGAACGAGCCTCCCCCAAGCTTGTGGAAGATTCTCTTCTTGGAGTTGAGCATAGTTATATATTTCCTGCAAGGCATCTTGCTTCTTATGGGCAGGGAAATATTTCTCACACAAGTAATAGACCATCTCCTGGGGACTACGCACACATCCAGGAGCAAGAGAGGTGAACCAGTCTTTAGCGTCATCCTTTAGAGAGAAAGGAAACAACTTAATTATATAGTAGTGGCGGATCTTCTCCTCATTAGTGAAAAGGTTGGCTATTTCGTGTAGTTTGGCAAGATGGGCTATGACTGTCTCGGACTCATAACCGTGAAAAGGATCAGATTCGACTAGAGAGATTATCTCAAGATCGACACAGAATTCATAATCCGTATCGGTGATAAAGATAGGTGAAGTGGCAAACTTCGGGTCATATTTCATCCTAGCTTCCCGAGATTTTTCCTTCCATTTGAGAAGTAATTTCTCAGCGTCATAGGCATCCTTACACGCAAGAAAATCCTCATCTATCTCTCCCTCCATAACGTAACCCTCAGGTATATCAGGCAATTCATATCTAGGAGAGCTAGATCTAGCAAGAGAAAAAGCAGGTTCTATATCAATAGTATCGGCAGTATCAGAAGCATCACGAGCATTGGCAGTAACTCTAGCAATATGAGCATCAAGGTACACTCCTAGTGGAACATCAGGCAAAATAGTATCTCTAGCAGTATCAAGCATAACATCATCAGGCAAAATAGCATCTCTAGCATCATCAGGCAAAGCAGTATTAGGCATAGCATCTCGAGCAGTATCAAGCATAGTATCATCAGGCATAGAATCTCTTGAAGTATCAAGCATAGCATCATCAGGCATAGTATCAAGCAGTAGCATCTCTAGCAGTAGCATCATAAGCATCATAAAGCACAGGCGACATACCAATATTTCTAGCAGGAGGTGATGTCGCAAACCTACTCATAACTGAAGGTGAATCAAGTGCAGAGCTAGATGGCAATTCCTTACCTCCCCTCGTAGTTGAGGGCAAGACTTTGGTCTTCGGATCCTTTAGATTCATCATAGTGATCAGCAGATATAAATCCCAAGTGACTCAGAGAATATAGCAATACCTCCCCGGCAACGGCGCCAGAAAAATGCTTGATGCCAACTGTTCTTCCCCTTTGCAATGGCACCAGAAGAATGTTGCTAGCACCCTCTGGCAATCGAAACTAGAAGAATGTTGTTGACACCCCACAAGCGCATGAGCTCGCAGCAGTTTTCGAGGGTAGAATATGCGACCCAAATTTGTTGATTCTTACGACGGGAGGTGAGAGAATACTCTCAAGTATTAGCAGTTGAATTGTCAGATTCAATCACACCTGAAATATTAGTATCTGCAAGCAAAGTAGTAACACCAAAATAGCGAGTAACAGCGGTGTAATGTGCAATACCAACGGCAAGGAAAAGCAATAGTGACATCAGTAGCAAGTAGCAACAATAGTAGCAACAGTAGGAGGAGAGCAAGACAAGTAACAGCAGTAGCAACAGTAGTAGCAGTAGGAGAGCAAGACAAGTAACAGAAGTAGCAATAGTAGTAGCAGTAGGAGAGCAAGACAAGTAACATAAGTAGCAACAGTAGGACAAACTCGTAGGCAATGGGTCGGTGATTTGTTTGGATGATTTTCATCATGCAACAGCTATAACATGGAGAGATATGTGGCTAGCTCCCATTGGTCAATGTGATGTAGGCATGCATTCCGTGTGTCGTCATACGTGCTTAGGGAAAAGAACATGCATGACATCTATTGTCCATCCCTCCCGTGGCAGCGGGGCCCAAAAGGAAACTACGAGATATTAAGGTTCTCCTTTTAATAAAGAACCGGACCAACGCATTAGCACTTGGTGAACACATGAACTCCTCAAACTATGGTCATTACCGGGAGTGGTTCCGGTTATTGTCACTCCGGGGTTGCCGGATCATAACACATAGTAGGTAACTACAACTTGCAAGATCGGATCTAAAACACACATATATTGGTGACAACATTATAATTTCAGTTCTGAAATCATGGCACTCGGGCCCTAGTGACAAGCATTAAGCATGGCGAAGTAGTAGCAACATCAATCTCAGAACATAGTGGATACTAGGGATCAATCCCCATCAAAACTAACTCGATTACATGATAGATCTCATCCTACTCATCACCGCCCAGCGAGCCTACGAATAGATTACTCACGAACGACGAAGAGCTTCATGGAATTGGAGAGGGAAGAAGGTTGATGATGACGATGGCGACGATTTCCCCTCTCCGGAGCCCAAGACGGACTCCAGATCTGCCCTCCAGATGAAGAACTGGTGGTGGCGGCATCTCCATATCGTAAACGCGGCGAAAACTTCTGTTTTTCTTTTTTCTGGGACGAAAGGGGATTTATAGAGCTAGAGTTGGGGCGGCAGAGCCGTGTGGGCCCCACAAGCCTGCCCACCGCCACCGGGGGGTGGTGGTGGCGGAGCTAGGGCTTGTGGCCCACTGGCCCACCCCCTCAGGTGGAACTTGTTGTAGATATTTTTTATATTTTCCAAAACTGCTCCCTGTAAATTTTCAGGACGTTTGGAGAACTTTGATTTCTGCACAAAAATAACACCAAGGCAATTCTGCCGAAAACAGCGTCAGTCGAGGTTAGTTCCATTCAAATCATGCAAATTAGAGTCCAAAACAAGGGCAAAAGAGTTTGGAAAAGTAGATACGATGAAGATGTATCAGGGGGCCTTGGGCGTATACAGCCTCGGCCTCATTATTACGTGTGAGTGTCATGGTGGGGGTGCATATGGGAGGTCACGAGGACGCTACGGCCTCGCAAGTGTCCCTACCCCCGAGTTATTAGTGGACTGAGTTGATTTTGTTTTGCTCATTGGCAAGCCTTGGTGACTTCTTCTTCTTTAATAGCGAGGTTGCGTATCTGCATGGAGAAGCTTCGACTGGAGCTTGGGGGTTGACCGCCTGACAATATAAGCAAGGAAGAATGTTAGGATTCTGAACGGGTGAAATTGAACAACCAAACGATGCATACACGAAAGCAGCATCCGGAGGAGTGTCCTGAGCTCGGGGAGACCGCATGGCCCTCGGGGTGCCCTCACAAGGGGTGAACCAAATAGTTACCTGGCAGCAGCCAACAAAAAGTCACCTGGCGGCCGTGCCGCTGAAGTATCGAAGGCGTCGTCGTCGCTTGATCTCCTGTCTCCACGGTCGCAACCCTCACGGGTCCGCCGCCTCCCGTGGATCGGGGCCTTCGCTTGGCCCGAGCATCTCCTCCTTTTCCTCGCGGCGCCCCAGCAGGCGGGGTATGAGCATGACCCGCTGCAGCCTGTGTTTGGTTGCAGCTGCGTTCCCCAGCCCAAAGGGCATGAAGGCATTGGCGTCCGGGTACTCCCGTCGGTAGCCAGCCAGCTGATACGTCCATTTTGCATCATGTTTTCATGTCGAATTGGCTGTTATTTCACTTCACGGTACAATTCTTATGCCTTTTCTCTCTTATTTTGCAAGGTTTAAATGACGAGGGAGAATGTCTGCAACTGGAATTCTGGCCTGAAAGTGGAGCAAGTTTGAGATACCTATTCTGCGCAACTCCAAACAACGTAAAAATCAACTATGATTTTTTCTGGATTTATAAAAAATACTGGGCCGAAGAAGCGCCAGAGGGGCGCCAGCAGGTGGCCACAAGCCTGCTAGGCGCGACCACCCCCTGGCAGCGCCTAGGGGGCTTGTGGGCAGCCTACTGTCCCACTGGCCCCCCTCTTTTGCTATATGAAGGGTTTCGTCCGGAAAAAATCAAGGAGGAGCTTTTTCGTGGATTCGCCGCCGCCACGAGGCGGAACTTGAGCAGAACCAATCTAGCGCTCCGGTAGGACGATCCTGCGGGGGAACTTCCCTCCCGGAGGGGAAATCGTCGCCATCGTCATCACCAACACTTCTCTAATCGGAGGGGACTCATCACCATCAACATCTTCATCAGCACCATCTCATCTCCAAACCCTAGTTCATCACTTGTAACCATTCTCCGTCTTGCGACTCCGATTGGTACTTGTAAGGTTGCTAGTAGTGTTGATTACTCTTTGTAGTTGATGCTAGTTGGATTATTTGGTGGAAGAGTTTATGTTAAGATCCTTGATGCTACTCATTACCTCTCTGGTCATGAATATGATTATGCTTTGTTAGTAGTTACTTTTGTTCCTGACGACATGGGATAAGTCATGATAATAGTAGTCATGTGACTTTGGTATTCGTTCGGTAATTTGATGTGTTGTATGTTGTTTTCCCTCTAGTGGTGTTATGTGAACGTCTACTACATAACGCTTGACCATTATTTGGGCCTAGAGGAAGGCATTGGGAAGTAGTAAGTAGATGATGGGTTGCTAGAGTGACAGAAGGTTAAACCATAGTTTAGGCGTTGCTTCGTAAGGGGTTGATTTGGATCCACTAGTTTAATGCTATGTTTAGACTTTGTCTTAATTCTTCTTTCGTAGTTGCGGATGCTTGCGAGAGGGGTTAATCATAAGTGGGATTCTTTTCGAAGTAAGGGCAATACCGAAGCGCCGGTCGACCCACATATCAAATTATCAAGGTAACGAACGTGAATCATATGAACATGATGAAAACTAGCATGACAGATAGTCCCGTGTGTCCTCAGGACCGTTTTTCCTCCTATAAGACTTTGTCCAGGCATGTCCCTTGCTACAAAAGGGATTGGGCCACTTTGCTACCCCGTTGCTACTTTTGTTACTTGTTTCTTGCTACGAATCATCTCACCACACAATCACTTGTTACCGACAATTTCAGTGCTTGCAGATATTTCCTTGCTGAAAACCACTTGTCAGATCCTTCTGCTCCTCGTTGGGTTCGACACTCTTACTTATCGAAATGACTACAATTGATCCCCTATACTTTTGGGTCATGAAGACTCTTTTCTGGCGCCGTTGCCGGGGAGTGAAGCGCCTTTGGTAAGTGGAACTTGGTAAGGAAACATTCATATAGTGTGCTGAAATTTATTGTCACTATGGATACTAATCCGTTGAGGGGCTTGTTCAGGGTATCTTCACCTCGACCTGCTGCACCTACTGAAAATATTTTCTTTCAATTTCCTTCGGGTATGCTTGAGAAACTATTGGGTAATCCCCTTACAGGAGATGGAACATCACATCCAGAGTTGCATCTGATCTATATAGATGAAGTTTGTGGTTTATTTAAGCTTGCAGGTTTGCCCGAGGATGAGGTCAAGAAGAAGGTCTTTCCTTTATCTTTGAAGGATAAGGCATTGACATGGTATAGGCTATGTGATGATACTGGATCATGGGACTACAATCGGTTGAAATTGGAATTTCATCAAAAGTTTTATCCTATGCATTTAGTACATCATGATCGGAATTATATTTAGAATTTTTGGCCTCGTGACAGAGAAAGCATCGCTCAAGCTTGGGGAGGCTTAAATCAATGTTATATTCATGGCCCAATCATAGGATCTCGAGAGAAATTATC
The DNA here is from genome assembly GCF_904849725.1 of Hordeum vulgare subsp. vulgare. Lineage (NCBI taxonomy): Eukaryota > Viridiplantae > Streptophyta > Magnoliopsida > Poales > Poaceae > Hordeum > Hordeum vulgare. The sequence continues at coordinate 120,931,303 of NC_058522.1, forward strand.
ATTCAGAACTTTTATGCTAGGCTTTCTCATGATGATCGCACCATGCTTGATACTTGTTGTACCGGTTCTTTTATGAAGAGAGATATTGACTTCAAATGGAATTTATTGGAGAGAATTAAATGCAACTCTGAAGATTGGGAGATATCATCTATGCATCAACCTGGCTCTGATACCACTGTTCGGCAACGTCGCATGGGAAACAACAAAGTTCCTACACAGACGCAATACCTATCCATGGTGATGATCATCTACGAGAGGGGAGAGTAAATCTACATACCCTTGTAGATCGCTAAGTGAAAGCGTATATAATGCGGTTGATGTAGTGGCACACCTTCTCGATTGAAATCGCAGCCTGTCCCGCGATCTTATCACGATCCATCCCACGATCCCATCACGATCCATCTCGATCTAGTGCCGAACGGACGACACCTTCGCGTTCAGCACACGTACAGCTCAATGACGACCCCACCTTCTCGATCCAGCAAGACAGACAAGGAAGTAGTTGAGTTCTACAGCAGCGTAAGAGCGCACCGGTGATGGTGGTGATCTATTCCTGCAAGGCTTCGCCTAAGCACCGCAGAAATCCGATCGAGAGGAAGAACTACAAACTAGAGGAGAGGGTAGCACGTGGGAGAAATTATGTGTCAAAAACCCTCAAACCACTAGTATATATAGGAGGAGGGAGGAGGCAGTCTTGCCCACCAAGGGAAACCCCTTGGCGTCGGCCGAACCAAAGGAGGGAGGAGTCCTCCTCCAATCCTACTTGGATTAGGACTCCTTCGCAAATTGTCCACCTCTTTTGGATTTTCCACCTTTTTCCACATGGGCTTACTTTGGTTGACTAGACATCCCACTAAGAGCTACTGCTCCACCATCAAGTCCACGTGGCCCTCTTGGGGAGTGGTGGGCCCACCTGGTGGACCCCCGGTACCCATTCGTCACTCCTGGTACACTACCGGCAATGCCCGAAATCCTTCTGGAATCCAAATACCAACTTCCTATATATCAATCTTCATTTCTGGACCATTATGGAAACCCTCGAGACGTCTGGAATATCATTTGGGAATCCTAACAAAAATTTGGTCACCAGCACCTATAAATCAACCATACCGAAACATCACCGAACTTGAAGTGTGCAAACCATGCGGGTTCGAGAACTATGCACACATGACCTGAGAAACTCCCCGGTCAATATCCAATAGTGGGACATGGATGTACATATTGGGTCCTACATATTCTACGAAGATATTATCTTTTGAACCTCTATGCCAAGGATTCATATAATCTCGTATACCATTCCCTTTGTCCTTCGGTATGTTACTTACCCGAGATTTGATCATCGGTATCTCTATACCTATTTCAATCTCATTACCGGCAAGTCTCTTTACCCGTTTTGTAATACAAGATCACGTGACTAACTCTTTATTCACATTGCTTGCAAGGCTTATTGTGATGTTGTATTACCGAGTGGGCCCCAAGACACCTCTCCGTCACATGGAGTGACAAATCCCAGTCTTGATCCATGCCAACCCAACAGACACCTTGATACCTGTAGAGCACCTTTATAGTCACCCAGTTACGTTGCGACATTTGATACACACAAGGTAATCCTCCGGTCTCCGGGAGTTGCATGATCTCATGGTCATATGAACAGATACATTGACATGCAGAAAACAGTAGCAATAAACTGACATGATCATATGCTACGTTCATGGTCAGGGTCTTGATCTCATTATCAAGTGACGACACTTGTCTATGGCCAAGAAACCTTGACTATCTTTGATCAACGAGCTAGTCAACTAAAGGCTCACTAGGGACAGAGTATTGTCTATGTATCCACACATGTATTTGAGTTTCCAAACAATACAATTCTAGCATGGATAATAAACGATTATCATGAATAAGGAAATATAATAATAACTAATTTATTATTACCTCTAGGGAATATTCCCAACAATTCCCATCAACTATATATTGATATATAGATGTAAAGAATTATGTAATTGGAAGTCTACAATTGTCGACATACATTTCTCAACTAGATTGCAAAACCTTTCATATGATTGAGGTCCAAAGACCATGGCCATGGCAAAGTGTGAACAACACTCGGACTGAACTCAAGCAAAGGGTATAATCTAGGTAGAAATGATCTTGCTCAGTAATGGAAAGGTATTCATAAGCAATACCTACACCACTTTTCTTCTGGAAATCGAATTGAGAATAATATGGTGGTGAAACAAAGAGCAAGTATTGTAGAACAAGGGTTCACAAAGATACCCAACTATTCTCTAGATGTGGAATCTCTTTCTGATAACTTATATCATTGGCAGTACAAAATCATCTATCTGTTCAATTGATAGATGTAGTGATCACATATAAATGTGGATCACTAGATTCACACATATATGGTTGATTCCGGATGGAATCTCACTTCTGAATCGAAATGCAAAATGCAACATACGTTATGTAAAAATCAGTAAGTCACCATACGACTTATTGTTGTCGGTACATATGGTACAACCGACGTAGTGAGTTCCTTATGCATAATGATTACTCCTACAATGACTATTATCCATGTTTGTGTGTCTACAATGATGACACATTTAATGATCTAAATGTCAGAGTTTAAAATGAAGGATTTGGGTAAATCTAAATACCGCTGGTTATTACAACTTGAGCACCTTCATTCATACATTATGTTATACTATGTTGTCTATATCCAAAATATATTGGATAAATTCACTGTGGACAAATATTATCCATCCATAGCTCTCATGGAAGTTCATTCTCTAGATGTAGAGAAAGATCTATTTAGGCCAAGAGACGATGGAAATGAGATATTGGGACTCAACGTTCCATAATGCCATTGGATCCACAAAACACAATTGGTTGTGACTCAAGAATATGTATCTGTATCTCCAAAGGCATCAAACATATTGTCCTGGTTTTTCAAGTTTCAGAGAAATCTCAACAATAATACCATTGGATACATTGATCAGATCCCTGCTATTACAGATCATAGACAAGTTTAGTGTTCCTACTAGGTGTGGTAGCCCTCCCATGAAGAGTCTTCAAACATACCTCGTTGCTACATTCGCCAACCATTATCTAGACGATAATGTTTCTTGTGTTTCCCGGATGCAAATAGGTTATGCAATAAGCAACATCGCTATATGCATATCTTGAAAATCAAATCATGTGACCGATTTCTCACGAAGTATGTATCAACTTTTACCTTCCATAAATATGTTATCGGAATTGGTATACGACGGCTTCGAAATTTGCAAGAAACACGGGAAGTATCTTCCTGAATTATTCATGTTCTATGCATCATATTATACTCTTTTTTCCTTCATGATTTTCCTATAGAGGTTCTCATAAAGGTTTTTAATGAGGTAATATCAACATGAGATCATATGTCCTACTTTTTGTTTTCCCCGGGGATTTTAAGGAAGTATGTACGATGTATTTATTGTACTCTAAACTCTATAAGTCTCCTTGTACTGAGTTAAAAGACACAATAACCATTATATGTTGCATCATTTTCTCCTTATTTTCCCAGTGGCTTTACATAAGTTTTAGCAACATATCAAACACATATATCTTTATTTTCCCATAGGGTTTTGTAGGTGTTTTCAAGATGACAAGGCTTACACTAACAAGCATGGATTAGGGGGAGTGTTAGGATTTAATTAATCCTATTAATCCCTACTTTTTCTAACCGAGGCGGTTGCCTCATGTCCCTTGGGACGCACCCCTTTGGGGGCCGTATATATGTGTAATCCAACATCAATGAGAACAAGATTCATTTTACATCTTTTGTCTTGTCTCTCGTTTCCTACTCTAAACAATTTCGGTCTTATCAGGTTGGGTTACGTGTTGGCTATAAATAGCCCATCCCCTTCACCATAAGTTGGTGGCAGCTCAGAGTTTGATACGTGTGTTGTCATTTTGGAGCAACCCACCTCGAAGGCACTGAGAGAAAACGATCATGCGAGGATAACCCGAACAAGTAGAGCCAGTGTGTTTGAGCATCACTGAAGTTGTTCTGTTTTGAGTGAACTGAAGACATATTACACTTGAAGACTGTGATATTTCAGACGGTTAGGCATCTGGGTCTAGAGCATCCAAGAGTCATTTTGGATTCTCGGTTGACCAAATTTGTACGGATTTCAGAAGTCTCCCGTGAAGACTTACTTGAGTGAGTGGGCGTGGTCGAAGTGACCTCGGCTCAAGGGGAACAAGGTGAATACGAGGTCTTCGGAGTTATTTCTCAGCCTCCCCAACCAGACGTACAGTTGTGACAACAACTAGAACTCGTCCAACAAATCTTGTGTCTTTATCAAGCTACCGGTTCTATCTTTCACTCTTTTACCTAACTGTGTGAACACATACCACGAAAGACATTCATACCTGTCGTTTATCATCATATTGTCTGAATTTATCTATGATTTATCTTAGTGTGTACGGTGACTATGCTTAACATCTTAGATCCTTGACTGTTATCTCTACTTGATCCTGTTTCGCTTCTGCATACTTTGAATACAGTCACTCTTTTGAAGCACTTCATAGAAATTGCCTATTTTCATCCCCCCTCTAGTCGATAACTAGCAATTTCATTTGAAACCCCACCCTCAACCATAGGACTGAACACCTCGTTGGGGAAGGATCTGAAGTTCCTTTATTCCATTTTTTGAAAACCCTCATATATTAATTTGATAAAACAACATTCTTACAATCCTTCATTATTCCAATGACTTGAGCAAGGTGAGCCACCTTCTCCTTCTTGCTGATTTCGCACCAAATGTGTGAGATTTGCACTATTACGGCTTTTGTCCTTTCAAATTTCAATGTTGTTCTTTCTGAATAGGTACCAGTATTAATCAAATCACTGTTCCCCTGATTGAGGAGCGAGCCACTGAGGGAAAACAAATTTTCAAAATTTCATACGAATTATTCAAAATGATTGTTTTCGCTGAGCACTAGAAAACATAATCTCATTCGAAAATTTAAAACGAATTAAAAAAATCCATTTTGTAAACCTCTAATAAAGAGGAAAAAAGTAAATCATATGATACATTTTTCTTATGCCCTCCAAACAAGTTGTCAGGTATAGGCATGCACTCTTATACCGCTAGCAGGATAATAGAGATACAAGAAACAATTTGTTGGTTGGTGAAAATAACCAAATAGGAAATAGTTGCGGCACTAAGAAAACCTGGAACACTTGAAGCTTACAGTTATATAATATAATATTCTTTTGCGTCGAGAAAGTTCACTCACATCATAAGATTCTGATAATTCATTTGGCTTACTATACATCATCCACAAGTTATGCCACGAGAGAAGAGACCAATTGAGCTGAGAGAGAAACGATTTTTTCTAAGCTACTCATATTAGAGAGGAATCATCCTCTCGTACATACATATTACAATCATTCCCTTACATCCCAGCCCATGTCATGTTATTCAAACACATAGAATACTAACAGGTAATTTCTTATCCTTTTATAGTCCGATGGGATTATGCATGCATAACCCAAGTCCTGTTGTTTTGTAACACATGCATGCATGCATGGAACCATCGAACAATCACTACTTATATTCGAATGGTTTTCAACAGAAAAATATTGGCGGTCCTCCATGATGCATTGCTATGTCAGAACTAGATCAGTAGAAATTAATTGTGTATGACCCAGTTTATGCATTCCTCATAACAATTACGTGTACCATCGAAAATAAAACTTTCTAGCCAATCAATTAGCACCTATATGTGTTTGGGTAAAAATAAGGGGTAATGGGTACCGCGCACACAGATCGACATGCATGTCACTTAGAACGTGCGGTTGTCCATTAATCTCTCATGGCCACACTTTCTTCTCCTAGGAATGCTATTTAACCGGACAATGGATAGCACAGCATCCATAAATGATCATCTCCTCATCAACAACCTCGTTCTAAACCCCTCATACCCTGTGGAAGTAATCTCAAGGTCCAGAATGGCGGTGAATACTAGGAACACAATTGGTGTCGTTCTCCTCCTGGTCGTGATGGTAGCAGCGGTACCAACACCAGTGGCAACTGCCGAAGAGTTCTGTTGGGACAAATGTATCAAGCGCTGCAAGGGAGAACTAGAGGTTTGCAGCCCAAAGTGCATTCATTTTTGCAACTATCAATCCGGAGCCGTAGGATATGTTAAGTGGGCTGCCGATAAACTCAAGGAGGCTGCTGCTGCCCCGCCCGAAAAAGCCGTCCTCCTCAAGAATGAAGCTCAAACGTACTTAGAACGTGCCAATGCCCTCAACGAGAAAGCCGGGACCCCGTGAGTGTGCACCCTTCCGTCTATAGGTGTTGTTGTTGTTATGGTGTCTATAAATGTTTTGTTTACTTAAATTGTCGTGGGTTGCATCCCTTTTTTTTATTTGTTAAACTAATATCTTTGTATTGTGACGAAAATCTTGTTCCAGCGACTCAGTTTCTCTTGTCGACTTTACTTATGTATAATGATTTTCATTTGATTTGGCTATGTAATAATGAAGTTCCTTCGTATGGAAATGTTCCTTTTTAATGCCCACAGTGCATATTGTACTATTTTATCTCCATGCAAGAAGGATTGGGATCTTTAGGATGTGTAAAACAATCCGTCTACATTCATGACCAATAAGGCATGCATATTCTAGAGAATCATCCGTGTAAGTGCTTGTGTATTTTTTCGAAAATGTTTATATATATGTAAAAGACTAACCTTGACATTCACATGTTTTCTTAAAAAATCATGTAAGTGTTTTGCGCATTCTTAAAGAAGAAATGGAAAACACCAAGAAACCACATAAATTAGACCTTCTTCCTAGGAAATATATGCCAGAAAAATCAACGAGCAGCTGAAATAACGGCGGGAAAAAATTAAAAAAATTGGGCATCTATAATTTCCCACGGCCACCGAGGCAATCACACTTAGTCTTGTCATTGTGAAATTATTGATACAACTTTGTTGATTATTTGTTTGTTCCACTTCAAGAAAATCATGTATTAGGAACATTTTTATGTCACCCATCCCTATCCTTTCATCTCTATAGTACAAGATAGGGTTCCTAATTAAGGTGTAGGACTCCTTAGGGCTCCTCGTCTGTCCTTCACACCATGTATCATGTAAACGTACGACCGTCGTCGGGTGTTAACGTTGCTTTACCATCCTTGGAGTACATAAGGTAAAACACTGCACTTCGCCTTTTGGTCTAGGTGAGGAGGTGTTTGCATGGAAGAATAAGGCCTGACACCTACACTTAGAACCTATGGTTTCCTTGGCCACCGTTGCCTTGGGCTTGGTGAGTCCATGGCCGTGCCGACATCGCTAGTGAAGATAAGTCATAAATCCAAGTCCAAGTCACGATGGTGCCAACAAGACATCAGCCACATCCTCGGCATCTACTTTGGCATCGTCGATGCCCCGGACACCATGTATACGGGTCACCTAATCTCAATCTCTTCTTCTTAATAATTAAGTAATTACTAAGATAGTTTCCAAGATCCTTGAATTTTTTACTTTCGCAAAAGTAAATATTGTATTTTTCAATGACATTATCCATCTAGAAAGGCATCCCCAAACCACTAGCTCTAGCAATATAGCTCACTCCTTCTTTTTTAATGCACTCCTTAGGAACTCCCGCCAGTTTTCTAAAATTGGCATTTTTCTTTTTTCCCAGTTTTTCTTACAAACCTGATGAAAGGGTAGGGGCATATGCATGTCATGTTGTAAGTCATGCATATTGATCTGGGTACACGGTAGCCATTCCTCCTTGTTTTTACACAAGCACATATTGGTGACAAGTGATTGGCTAGAAAGATTCATTTTCCGTGGTACAAGTAAATGTTACGAGGAACGCTTACACCGGGTCATTCCTGATAAAATTATACTCCCTCCGTCCCAAAATATAAGACCTTTTAGAGGTTCCACTATGAACTACATACGGATGTATGTAGTCATATTTTAAAATATAGATTCACTCATTTTGCTCCGCATCTAGTCTATAGTGAAATCTCTAAAAGGTCTTATATTTAGGAACGGAGGGAGTAATGATCTATTTATGAAACGGCCATACATCATGGAGGACCATCAGTATTTTCCTTTTGAAAGTCATCTGAATACAAGTAGTGATTGTTCGATTGTATCTTGCATGCATGTGTTGCAAAACGGCATGACTTGGATTATACATGCAAAATTCAATGGGACAATAAAGAGACCAACAAAATCTCTAGTAGTAATATATGTTTTTGAATAGCATGGAACGGGCTGGGCTATAGGGGAATGATCAAATTACGTATGTACGGGGGGAGGATACCTCTCTAATACCAGTTGCTTGAAAATTTTGTTTCACTGTCAGATCAATAGGTCTCTTTTGCTTTGTGGCGTAACTTGTGGCTGAAGTTCAGTTAGCCAAATGAACTTACAAAACTGTCTCATGTTAGTGAACCTTCTCTCCGCGAAAGAATATGATAGTATATAGCTATATGCTTCAAGTGTTTCGATTTGTATATTACCGCAACTCCGGCCTATTGGGTTATTTTCACCAGCCAACAATATGCTTCTTTAATCTCTGTTACGAGGCACTATAAGAGTGCATGCCTATACCCGACACGTTTTTTAAGGGCATAAGCAAAATGTATCGTATATTTAACTTATTTTCTCTTAGAGGTGTTACCCAAGGGATTTTGTTTCAAATTTGATCTAAATCTTCAAATGTTTCCTAATCCTAATTGAAAATCATCAATTTCACACAATTCATCTAAAACTTTGAAAAATTGTTTTTCTTTAGGCCGCAGTGCCGCCACGCCCTAGTTCTCGCCACGACTTCACCAAATCGCATGTTGCCGCTATGTCTCCCCTTTGGGTCGTATTGGCGTGAGGCGCGCTCCCCACGACACACAAGCCACCGCTACAACGCCCCTCCGGGATATAGTGCTGGGACACGCGGTTCTCGCTGCCACACGAGGTCTTTCTGCCATCGCCCCGACCTGCTCGCTGCCCCGAGGTCTTCCCCCCGTCACCCCAACCCACGCGTTGCTGCCTCGGGATGTAGTGCCGCGATGCACGGTCCACTCCGCAGTGCCCTGCTCGTTGACATCATGTGGTATGCGCCTGTCAGATTTCGGGCTCCGCAATACACTAAGGATTCGAACATTGGGGCGTGTATGAAGATCTCTCCCTGCTTAGCCTCGCCTAACCCACTACTCGATGGAAACAACAAGGGACTCACTTGATGGCGACGGTAGCATAGAACACAACAGCTGACGGTAGCACAGAACACAACAGATTACCCAGTTTCGGGCAGCTACGAAGCGTAAAACCCTACTCCTGCTTTTGGTGGATTGCCTCTCGTGGAGGTGGTGGATGAATTGGTACAGTGTTCTCGATCCTCCGGCGGCCAAGTGGCTAGGTGTATTTCCATACGGTTCGAATGAACTCTCCCCTACCAAGTGTTCTACCCTCTCAATTTATAGCGGAGGCCCGGGTCCTCTGCTCTCGTAGCTTCGACAGGAAGGGATCCCACATTGGCCAATTTTGAAGCGGAACACAGGAACATGCTCCCCTTCCCAACGATGGTCATCGCCTGCAAAGTAACTGTCCGCACTGCAGGGACTGGCCCGAGGATGACGTTTGCCCTACTGGCGTGCGGCAGTGGCTTCGTTGCACCAGAAGGGAAACCTTTGGAAGATGCCTTTGGAACCCTTGTACGCTTCCGCCTCCTTCCACTTCTGCTGCTTGCCTATCCTTTCCTAGCGTCACCATTGACTCCTGAGGCCCGACCTTGCCTCGGAATATCCGCCGCTCCGGAGGGGTCCTGAGGAGGCCCCTGCGGATCTTGACGCTGCTCCTCCTTGTTAGGCTTGGCTCCTCACGAGGGCCCTACCCTGAATGGTGCCGAGCCTTTTGGTTTATTCCGATGAGGTGGGCCCGCCTTTGGCAACAGGCAGACACGTCTGGGTACCCCCATTCCAAAACGCCGACAGTAGCCCCTGGGACCGTGGAGTGCTCAGGTTGGCTTTGGGGCGGAGCCTAGGGGGGCAGCATGAGGCGCCCTGGGCCCTCAAATGCCTCTAGGCGAGGCCGACACATGTCACGCGGCTTGTGTCGGGTCCTCCATGTTCTATGTCTCTGCCCCCCTTATTAGGTGCCTTGATTGTAGCTTCGGTGCCTCATTGCTTTTCTTCTTCAGAACTCACCCTTCCTCTTTGGTATCTAACACCAACCGGCACATCCGAGATACAACGCCGCATACTTCCTTGCCAGTTCAACAATGGCGCCCGCCAGCAAGCAAAAACCAAACGGGCATGGTCTGGCCCCTGCTTCTCTTCTCCTGGACTGCGTCTTCTCCAAGGACATGTATCTCGTCCTCGTGCTTCCATGGACCACGACCGAGTCCAGCGAGCATGGGCGAACCCTGATCTGGCTTGGCGCCATAGAGGAGCGACCGGCGTCCCGAGCGATATACCCCTTCTTCCTTCACGGTATTTACGCTGGGCTGGTGCCGCTTTTCTCCCGGTTCTAAACTGTTGTCTTGGACCACAATGGGATCCAAGCCCTTCATCTCCAGCACAACTCCATCTTGCTTCTGTCTATCTTTGATTTCTACTATGAGGCTTTCGTTGGTGTGCAGCCTTCGGTTGCCCTCCTCCACCACTTCTTCAGCTTGCGCCTGCACGACGGTGCTCATTTGTCGGCATGTGTCTCCTTTGTGGTGGCTTAGAGTGGCAACGTGCTCTTGAAGGTCTGGAAGAAGGTGGATAACTTCCGGAACAGCTGGGTCCTTATGTGCCTTAACGATGCCAACCCTTGGTTGGAGGAGCCGAAGGAGTTGCCGGAGAAGACCTCCGCGTGGAGCTCGGCGAAGCTCTCCGTCCCTCGGGTTGTGCCTGTGCTGGGGCGCTTCTCCCGCAACATGAGCGCCAAGAGGCTGGCCGGAGGAATGATAGTGAAGGAGTTACTGGCGCAACGCCTCGCGCCTCTCCGAGCACACTCCTGGCCCCTGTGGGAGTATCAGGCTGGCGACGACGAGCTCCTGCTCCGGTCACGGAACCTCCCCTTACAGGACCTGAGTAGGGTCATGGCGATCTTGCTGGGCGGTGACCCTGGCGACCTTCCCGAGGCCGTGGGTCCATTATACCATCGTGACGACCGGGATGACCTGGTCGCTGTGATGCGTGTCTTCAACGAATGGGGGCCTCCTCGCAGCTGGCCAGTGACTCCAGGGGGCCCGCTTCGACCCTGCTTGCAATGCGGTCCGCGTGCATGCTTGCTTCCCGGAAGCTCAGGGCTGAGCCATTCTCGGCGCACCCCAACTCTGTCGGTGGTGGGCGGGGGGGGGGGGGGTCCTTGGCGCCGAGCTCGCCACCCTCCGTGGGGGTCCCTGTCACCTCTGCTATTGCCAACGCAAAGAGGAAGAAGAGATGGTGCCATGTTGAAGAGTAAGCTACTCGCCTAGGCACGCCCTGCGCGTCTATTGTCCTCGCTTGGCAGATCCCCCCTTTATTTGTCGTGCACGGATGTTGTCTCGCAGGTGGCAAAGAGGAACAATACGGTCATCAAGACAAAGGCGACTCCCGATGCCCCGCCTACTCTCATTAGCGCACCGCCATGTGCAGGTAGGGAAGGCGATGCTCGTGGGGCCGTCTCCCCTGGCCTTGGTCGCCCCCCGAGCGCCCAAAGCATCCAGAAGCGACCGTGGGGACGCCGTTGCATGGGGGGCAGGCCGAAGAGGGCCCTCAGGCTCCTCAAGCGTCATTGCTCGCGATCGCTGAGCAGACTTTGGGGTCCCCGTGTTCTTCACGGCACTGCCCCTTTGGGGGCACCACCCGCGCCTGCACTGGAGGCTCTTTAGGAGGAGATCCGGAAGACCTCGGTGTTCACCCAAGGTATCTTGAACGCAGCCTTCACCGCGTTGAGCAATGTCGCCGACGAGATGGGGAAGGCCGAGAGGGAGGCCGAGGACGCCAGTGCCTTGCATGAGAAAGCAGTGAAGGAGGTTAAGGCGGCTGTCGAACACTGTTAAGAGGTGGAAACCCGCCTCAACTTCCTTGAAGGAGGACTAACCAAGCTGGCTGAGCAGCGTCGCCTACAGGTGGAGGAGCTTAAATCCCGCGAGACCATGCTCGCCGACCGGGAGGGAGAGTTGTCCCAGGAGGCGAGCAGCCTGAGCATGAAGGAGGCGCGCTTGAAAAAGATGGAGAAGGAGGCCGCCTCAAGGAAGGCTCTCCTTGACGCCCAGGAGAAAGCTCTCGCCGCGGCTGAGGAGAGGAAAATCGCGGAGCTGGCCTGCTTCCCTGACGTTGAGCTCAGGCTTCGCACGGCGCTCCGCTCCCTCTGCCGGGACGAGTTCGATGAACCTCTAGCCACCCCGGAGGATGGCTTTGCCACGCTCGCGAAGGGGCTCGTAACGGCCCTGGAGACTGCCGTCGTGAAGGTGGACAAGATCTTGGACATCAAGTGCCGTGACCTCTTCTTCGTGGCTGCGACTCGCGTCTTCAGCCACCTGCATCTTCGCTACCCCAGATTCGATCTAAGCTTCATGATCGTGCGGAGGCGGTGAAGGGCCCTGTGGAGGCGTTGGTCAGGAGGTTCGCTCGCGTCGCAGCTCCTTTGTCTCCACGTGCCGCTGGAGCCGATGATGGGGAAGACGATGCCTCTGAAGTCGACAACCAGCCCCCCGTGGAGGGGGCGACCGGCGGCGGCTCCTCCTGATTTCTTGTCCTTGTTACTTTCCTGCAATGCACATCATGCCTCGCACAGGCGTTCAACTTATTTGCGTTTTTATGAACTTGCTCACGGTTTGTAATAATTGAATGCTTGAATGTTTTCCACGCCTTGTCTCACACCCTGTTTTTACTTCCATTTCTCAGTAATACAAAAATCTGAGCTTGTTAATACTTTTTCAAAACTAATGATGTGAGTGCCATGATTGTCACTGTATGCTTGTGAGTTTGATCATGTGATGAAAACCCCCATTTCACAATACTGATATATTTCCAAAAACCTTTACATGTTTCTGATTAAGGTAAAACCCTACTTTTTGTTGCACTACACGTCCTTTATGGCAAGAAGTGTTTCTACCCAAAGTTGGCGATCTGATTTAACTTCATTTTAGTGCCTTAAAACCACAAATAATTATTTTTGGAATTTGTTTTCTAATTAAATTGCATGTCCATTTCTGAGGCCAGAATTGGTACTCCTACATGGAAAAATACTTTTCTGCCTTAGAAAAATCTTCTTAAATTTGGAGATGATGAGAAGGACATATATTTTCCATACATAAGATTTTAAACCCTATTTTACATTATAATTATTTGAATAAAAATCTGGAAGCCATTTCTGTCTGCTTTGACCTTTTGAAATATTTCCAAATAAAATGTTCTCAATAAACTCCTAGAAAATTCCAGTAGTATCCCTAAGCCATATTTGGTGTCCAAATAAAGTTTCACCTTGGTCCAAGGTGACTAAGGACCCCAAATAACCCCAAAACCTCTTCTGTCCAGATTGAAGTTAGAGCAACTCTACATAGCAAAGTTTATCCAATGATGCTGAAACATTGCAGGAGTGCCTAATACCACAAATGAGGGTTCCACACCAAAAATGGGATTTGTGGGATTTAGTTTGCCCACAATCTCTTTGGAAGGGACATACTTGGTCACATTGAACTGTTTTCAAGTTTACAAAGCTAAACTTGTCCAATGAAGCTCAAACTTGGTGAAACCCCATGTTTTAGCACCAAACCCAAACCTGTTAAGTTGCAGCACCAGTGGTGGGGTGCAACCCCCTCAAACCACTGTCGAGCACCTTTTGACAAATAGGGAAAAGTGACCTTAGCCACACCTAAACCCAACCCCTTTGCTCCAAACTCATAGATTAGGTGGCCAGTATCCATATCTAACCCCAGTCAACTAGCCCCTCATAGGTTCAATGTGGAAAGGCCAAAAACTCCAATTTAGGCTTCAGCTCAAGCCTGACAGCACTAGCATTTCTTGTCTCCTTTCACCAGCCAAAGCTCCCACTAGACCCAAACGGCTAGCCACACTCCCATCCAGTGTCAGGACATGCTATACACGCCCAAAGTGCCTCAGAGCACACCAGCATGTTGTGGCATGCCAAAACTGTGCTCTGAGCGCGCTATAGGTAGCCACCGAGGTGGTAGCGACGCTCTCGGCCAGTTCCAACCTCCCACGAGGTGTCCAACCTCTTCCCAGACAACCCCTCTTCATCGAGCAACCATCAAGGCCCCTCCTCCCATGCATTAGAGCTCGTGCGACGCGTGCCCGCGGAACCAGAACCGGCCAAGGTTGTGTGGCCACGGATGCTTGACTCTTTCCTCTCTCCCTCTGTAGCAGATGGTTATGGCAGTCCAAAACCATGTCCTGAGACCGTGGTTTCAACCCCAGCCCCTCTTCGCACCCCCATGCGCACCACGGTGAGTCACCGACGCTCCCGAATCGGCTCACCGTCGCGGGCCTATAAATAGCCCTCCCCCTCGCTCCTACACCCCTCAGATAGCCTCACCACGACCACTAGCACCTCCCTATACACCCGAGCAAACCAACAGAGCCCCGGTGCTCGAAATCGACCGAGGCCCCTCTGCCTTGGGGCTCCAATTGATCTCCAGCTACACGACGGCTCCTGCGCCCCTCGACCCACCAAACTGATCCCCTCAACCCCAGGAAGCTTTCCCCCAACTCGCCCGACCATTTCCGTGTCTCTAGCCACCTCCTCGACTACCTCCCGAAACTCCTCCGGGACGGCCTCCTCGCCGCCGGTGAACCCCTACCTCTCCGACGTTGTTCCGACCACCAGCAGGTAGGCACGTCATGGCGAACCCATTCCAGTCCTTGTTGGGGCCTGAGAGCATCGGCAGCCTCGCCGACATGCTCCCCCTCCTCTCTGCCAGAGGTAGGAGACGATCCCGACAGGTGTGCCCCACCTGTCGGTGGCCCAGCCTACTCCCCAGCGCTGTCCACAGCCACTGCCCGCAGGTCCCTGCACGTTAGGTTCAAACCTCACTGCGCGCACGCCTGGGCACACTGTCGGCTGGCCTTGGGCCAGCCCAGCTCCAGGCCGAGCCAGGCCAGGGGCTTGGCCCATTTGTCCTTATTTTTAAAAATATGATTTCAAAGGTTTTTATAAAAATATTTAGCCAGTGTAAAATATAATTTTTCCACTGTTATTATTCTAAAAATATGTAGTATTTAATAATATGATTGGATGAATTTTTCTACAACTATTCTGTTTTACAATAATAAAAAGGACTAAATTGGAATAGTTTTGATTCTATTTGGTTAATTTTAAAAATGTTCCTTCAAGAGAAATCGAGGCAAATATTTTTCTAAATGACAACTTAGATTTATCAGTAATAAAGAACATTTTCTAAAATGACTTTGTGATACGTTTCTGTGTGAGATATTTCTTATTTATTGTTTTATCGACGATAGAAAATCCGTGTGACGAGGGAATCGGAGCGGAAGACCTGAAGACCCCGGATACCTAGCTGACCAAGGCAAGCAGCCTTTTGACCATGATTGAGCATATGTGACTTTGCATGTTAAGATAGCAAGTATTTCCGTTGCATATGATCATAAGTGTCGGTAATCATTTGATATGTTTTTACCGATGGCTCCCTCGGAGCACACGCATTGAGCTTGATCCTACCCCTTGAGGGTCATGCTAATATCATATTGACAAGTAAAGTTAGAAGTAGTATTATCATGAGCATGTTGATGACATAAACCAAAGAGTTTATGAAAACCCCATCGGGTGCCACTAATGTCCGAGGGTGATGATGAGTTAGGTGTGCACTTTTGGTGAAGTGGTGCACCGGGTACTTTGAGTGAGTATGGTTTGGAAAATGGGATTAGATTTATGATGTGTCGACCATCCCAACCTTACCAGTACGACCATGTTACCCCTTATGGGACGGGGCTATGTTAGTTACTCTAGTCGTTGCTAGCAAAGAGCCACATTACTAGTGGCAGGAGTGATGTGTGGTCACTCTCGTGATGGGGTCGTGCTAGGTAGGACGACTATGCCGTTTTTATGAGTTCTAGTCAAACCGTTGGTCCCCACATGGTTGGTACTGTCTAGAGTCGATGCTCGTCGGACAGACAACATGTGGGCTGGGTACCAATCGAGTGGACCTCTTTGTCCAATATCATCAGGGGAAAGGCATTGATCGGGTACTTACGTCAGGTATGTTATATACCGCGAGTCGTGGATGACGCGGAAGTTTCTTGGATCTCGTGGGTCCAGCGTACTACCTCTGCAGAGTGTAAAACTATTCGAATAGCCGTGTCGACGGTCAAGGACAGTTGGGTTATCCTGCTTATACTACGTCCAGCTGTTTCCGCATAAACCAAGTTTGTTTGTTGTGTTAAAAAGGTGTTGTTATGAAAGTAATGATATGACCAAGTTTGGTGACTTGGCATATAGGGTGAGCACGGATGGCTCATCCCTCGACAGATATATTGATATTTGTAACCTGTTCTTCAAAAGTAATTCTTTAACATGATGCATATTCATGATCATTCCACCCCAATGAAATCCACCAAAGATGCATGATATTGTTATCCTTCACTTTCATTTTTCATATCATGGGCTGTTTGCGAGTACATTCAAAGTAGTCATTAGCTTGACACTGGTTATGTTATTGACCAGACATGGAGGGACCAGAGTTTGGAGCAGAGTACGTCTTCGGAGACGCCCCTGCGAACTAGGATGTTTCCGAGTCGGAATGTGTGTCGGTGTAGGCTTGATCGCATGGGCACTCGCTTAGCCCCTATGATTTCCGATACTAGTTGTATCAGAATGATTTGGCCTTAGGCCCTGCCTTGTGAACTTGACCATTTCGTCATGTGAACTTGACCATTTGGCCTTAGGTATCTCTGTTCGATGAGCATTGATCTTTGGGATCAGTGAGCACGGCGATATCGACCCGTAAGTCGGGGTCCCCACAGAGCTGGTATAAGAGCCATCCTGACTATAGGAAGCCATAGGTAGCATGGACGAAAGCCGAGACGACTAGTGCGCATAGACCTTAACCTGAGATTCTGCACCCACTAAAAACTTTCTAACTCTCTCCTCTACATCTTGTATATCGCCGCCGTACCTTAGATGCTTCTCGAGACGGGCTTTCCTCTGCTTTTGAGTGATAGCCTCGAGAAGTGTCAAGTACGCCGCACTCCGATCTTCCTCTACCACGAGCACTGGGTCAACGCCGACACTAAGGAATATCACGTGGACGTGATAGTGAAGGCTAATGACTCCCCTGACTAGTTGGTTCTTTGAAGGTCCATAGATGGAAGATCTGATGTTGGAAGTGGAGACCGCAGCACGAGAGGCACTCGTGCGACTCCGCGACATCCTTCCCGAGATGGCTGAGGAGCCATCTACTCGTCACCTACCTTTTGTTAAGGATGGGGTAGACGGGAGTTGGACACTCAACCCATCTTCCAAGGTCGGGACGCCACTAAGGTTTCAGACCTACTTCAGTCTCCCCTCCGATACATTGACACACCTTTTGATCAAGGAGTCAACTAGGATCCGCCAAGAGCTGCAGCAAGTCAAGGATCTGCTTCGCACGGAGAAGACGAAGAACTGCAAGGTGAAGAAGGAAGGAGCACCCGTAGGACCACCAGGTTTTTCTTTCCAATGAGGAATACCACCGCTTCAGGCCACAACTCTACAGAGTCGTCACTTCACTGCGGAAGAGTATACCTTACTCTTTGCTACCTCGCCAACCAAGAGATGCCGTGATGGTCAGCTTCCTTCTCCTACTCCTTCAAAGAAGGGAATCACTCATGAAGATAAAGATGAAGATGAAGATGAAGACGAAGATCTCGCAAAACCCGCTTATGAGACCGCGCAGTCGGTTGCTTAGCTTTAGCAGCATAGGCAATTAGGATGTACCCCCGATCATCGGAGTTCTTGTATCGGTTTGTATGAACCACGAGTGTTGTGTAAGCCTGTTGGATGCAAGTCGCATTCTGGCTTAGGCAGCTTGTGAGCGACTACATCGCTTGTTTTTAATATAATGCAGTAGCTCTTTTCAAAACCATTGGCTTAAATTTTTTACACTAGCACAACACCAGACCCCCTCTTTAGTAGAGCATCATCCCTTATGATTTCAGCCCGTTCGGAAATTGACCTATCTACTCCCCTGACAGGATGGTGAATGCAACTCGCAATAGCACCTTCGGCAACCCCGGCTCTGCCTCTTCAGGTCAGCAGTAGGGAACCAAGGGGAAGCTCAAGATGGAGATCACCACGATAAGCAAGACGATGTTCCACCGCCGCCGCCTCCTCCTGAAAGCTTGACCATGGATCAGTCCCTTCAAGCTCTTTGAGAGGAGCGTCAAGCCAACAATGCCGCTATTCAGCAGATGGCTCAAGCCTTGGTGAACAACCCACCGCAGAACGGGAATGGCAATGATCGCCCAACTCTCTCTGAGTTCATGCCAACTACGCCACCCATATTCACGGAGACGACTGAACCATTGGATGCCGATGACTCGATCTGTACTATCGAAGACCTCCTCACGCTGGTCAATTGCACTGATGATCGTGAGAAAGTTCTCTATGCTTCTCACTGTCTCGGAGGCACAACCAGAGCTTGGTGGGATGGATTTCAGATCATGCGTGCAGGGCAAGTCATCACTTGGGCTGTGTTCAAAAAAGGATTCCATGTTGCTCACCTTCCTCCCGGAATGATGACCATTAAGAAGCGGGAATTCCGAGCCTTAAGGCAAGGCAGTGGTTCCATCAAGGAATATTTGCAGAAGTTCAACCTCCTGTCAAGATACAAGCCTGAGGACATCAACACCGAGGCCGCCAAATTGGAACGCTTTATGGAACTACAACAGTCACTCCAGTATCTGCTGGTTGTTTGTGAATGTCGGACCTTCAGCGATCTGGTTATTAAGGCCCTTATGTTGGAAGACAAGCATTGTGCCATGGACGACACCCGTAAGCGCAAGCTAATGGGTAGTGGAGGACCAAGTAACACGAAGCCACGACCATGGCAGCCAGCTCTAGCAAGACCCAACTATCCGCAGCAGCAGTACAAGTATCCAACATTTCGCCAGAACTACTAGCCTCAGCAGCAAGTCAACACCAAGCCAGCAAGCAATCCGCCAAACAACGATGGAAACAAGACCAATCTTCGAGTGCAACTTACCTGTTTCACATGTGGACAAACATGGCACTATTCCAGGCAGTGCCCCAACAAGAAACCCGATGCTCAGCGCCCCAATGCGCCAAGTCCAGGCCAAGGAGCACCATGCAGGAATCATGCTCCCCGCAATCAGCAGTATCACATGAAGGGGCGGATTAATCATATTTCCATGGAAGAGGCACAAGAAGACCCGGACTGCATTCTGGGTACGTTCCTCGTCAACTCTACCCCAGCAACAGTATTGTTTGATTGTGGTGCTTTGCATTCTTTTGTTACGCAAAAGTTTGCGGAAAAATGTGGTTTAGAACCTTGGTTGCTTCGTGGGCATATGGCAATTCAAACCCCGGGAGCAGTTTTGAGGACCCACCTAGGGTGTAGGAAGCTCGGGATAGTTATCAATGGGACGAGCTTCTCAGCGGATCTCATTGTGCTTAAGTCGCAAGGCCTAGAAGTAATTCTCGGCATGGATATGTTGGTCAAGCATCAAAGTATCTTGGACTGTGCTAACAGGGCCATTACCATGACAAGTGACCAAGGTTTCAAAGTCAAGTATGTCTCTGAGCCAGTACCCACTCAAGTACCACAGGTTAACAGCCTGTCAGAGGAAGAACTCGATCGAGTGCCAATAGTGTGTGAATACATGGACATCTTTCCTGATGAGCTACCAGGGATGCCTCCTGACCGAGACATCAACTTCATCATTGAACTCGTTCCTGGATCAAGGCCTATCTATAAGAAGCCTTACATGATGGGATCATAAGAGCTAGCAGAGTTAAAGAAGCAGCTGGATAAGGAACTCAGGAAATGATTTATTCGTCCAAGTGCGTGACCTTGGGGATCACCTTTTCTTTTCGTGTCCAAGAAGGATGGGATTATCCGACTCTGCGTCGATTACCGTTCTCTGAATGAGCTCACAGTTAAGAACAAGTTCCCACTCCCCAAGATTGAAGACTTATTCGATCAGCTAAATGCAGCTAAGGTATTCTCCAAGATCGACCTCCGATCTGGATATTACCAACTGAAGATCCGACCCGAGGACATACCCAAGACTGCGTTCATGACCCGATACGATCTGTATGAATGCACTATCATGTCTTTTAGGTTGACTAATGCCACAGCTTACTTCATTTACCTCATGAATAAGGTCTTCATGGAATACCTGGACAAGTTTGTCGTTGTATTCATTGATGACATATTAATCTTTTCCAAGTCCAAAGAAGAGCATGAGAAACACTTGAGGTTAGTATTGGTGAAGCTTCGAGAGCACCAATTTTATGCCAAGTTCTGCAAATGCCAATTTTGGTTGAACGAAGTTGGATTCTTGGGTCATACCATGACAACAAGTGGATTGGCAGTTGATCCCTCCAAGATTACTACAGTAACCAACTATGAATCGCCAATTGATGTGAAGGAAGTCAGGAGCTTCTTCGGACTCGTGGGATATTACATCAAGTTCGTAGAAGGATTCTCCCGCATCGCTCGACCGATGACTCAGCTCTTGAAGAAAGTCAAGAAGTTCGAATGGACGCTGGAGTGTGAAGCCAGCTTCCAAGAATTGAAGAAGAGATTAACCACCGCACCGGTATTGACCACTCCACATATCAGCAAGGAGTTTGTGATATATTTTGATGCCTCGAGGACTGCACTCGGTGGGGTTCTAATGCAAGATGGAAGAGTCGTGGTGTATCTGTCACGACAATTGCGCCCACATGAGGAGAACTATGCCCCCCATGATCTCGAGTTGGCAGCCGTAGTGCATGCCCTGAAAACATGGCGACATTACCTTCTGGGGAAGCAATGTGAAATATAATCTGACCACAAAAGTCTGAAGTATATCTTCACTCAAAGGGCATTGAATATGAGGCAACGAAGATGGTTGGAGTTAATCAAAGACAACGACCTCAACATTCAATATCACCCCGGTAAGGCCAATGTAGTGGCCGATGCCTTAAGCCGGAAGACCAACACCTTGAACGTCATGCTCAAGGAAAGGCAACCCACCTTATATGAAGAATTGGAGAACTTCGGGTTGGAACTAGTAGTGTCAGGATTCCTAGATAACCTCGAAGTCAAACCAACGCTGGTGGATGACATCAAGGAGGCCCAGAAGGGTCATAAGAGCATTGAAGGCATCAGGAAGAAGATTCAAGAAGGCAAGGCCCCAGGATTATCGGTGGACGAACAAGGAGTAGTGTGGTTTGGGCAACGTTTATGTGTACCCAACAAGGCTGAACTCAAGGATTTGATCCTACAAGGAGAACATGATACACCCTACTCTATTCACCCTGGTGGTACCAAGATGTATCAAGATCTCTGAGAAAGATTCTGGTGGCATGGCATGAAGAGGGAAATAGCGTCCTATGTTTCCAAGTGCGACGTGTGCCAACAAGTCAAGGCTGAGCATCAGCGACCTGCAGGACTGCTACAACCTCTCAAAGTGTCAGAATGGAAGTGGGACAAGATAGGCATGGTCTTTGTTACCGGCTTACCAAGGTCTAGCAGAGGCCATGACTCTATATAGGTTATTATCAAACATTGGACCAAAGTGACCCATTTCATTCCTGTCAACACCACATATGATGGGAATAAGTTGGCTAGTCTCTATATTGAGCGTATTGTAAGCCTTCATGGAGTTCCCAAGGATATTGTATCTGACCAAGGCACGCAGTTCACCTCAAGATTTTGGAAAAAGTTCCAAGAAGCCCTCAGAACCAAGCTCTGTTTGAGCACCGCTTTCCACCCAAAAACGGGCAGACAAACGAAAAGAGTGAATCAGATACTCGAAGGTATGCTCCGCGCATGAGTCTTGCCTCATGGAGCCAAATGGGAAGCCTGTCTGCCGTTCGCTGAGTTTTCATACAACAATAGCTACCAGTCCAGTCTCCAAATGGCCCCGTTCAAAGTGTTGTACAATCGGAAGTGCCGCAACCCGCTCAATTGGTCCGAAACCGGAGAAGGACTGATTTTCGGGCCGGAAGTTTTGCATAAGGCAGAAGAGAAGGTGCAACTGGTCCGAGAGAATCTAAAAGCAGCCAAGTCACGGCAAAATAGATATGCGGATTCTCGCCGCAGGGATGTGGATTTCATTCCCGGAGACCTGGTGTACCTCCGTGTCACACCTTTCAAGGGAACAAGTGTTTCCACGTTAAAGGGAAACTCGCTCCAAGGTTCATTGTACCTTTTAAGATCACGCAAGGCGTGGAGAAGTTGCTTATCAGTTGGAGCTACCTCCGGAACATTCGGGTGTGCACAACATCTTCCACATGTCACAACTTTGGAAGTGTCTTCAAGCGCCAAACCGTCCCGATCTTTACAAGGACATTGACCACCAGGCCATTGACCTTCAGCCTGACCTCACCTACCGCTAGAAGCCGGTCCGCATTCTGGATGAAGTTGAGCGTTGCACCAGAAGCCGCACCATCAAGTATTTCAAGGTTCAGTGGAGCAACGACACCGAAGCCGAAGTAACATGGGAGCTTGAAGACTATCTGCGATGTGAGTTTCCGGACATTTTTAGCACCTAGCTTAGGAATCTCGGGGACGAGATTCTTGTAAGGGGGATATGTCTGTCACACCCTGTTTTTACTACCACTTCTGTGTATTGCAAAAATCTGAGCTTGTTAAAACTTTTTCAAAGCTAATGATGTGAGGGCCATGATTGTCATTGTATGCTTGTGTGTTTGATCATGTGATGAAAAACCCCATTTCACAATATTGATTTATTTCCAAAAAGCTTTACATGTTTCTGATTAAGGTAGAACCCTACTTTGAATTGCACTACATGCCCTTGATGGCAAGAAGTGTTTCTACCGAAAGTTGGTGATCTGATTTTAACTTCATTTTACTGCCTTAAAACCACAAAATAATTATTAATAGAATTATTTTCCTAATTAAATTGCATGTACATTTCTGAGGCCAGAATTGGTATTCCTACTTGGAAAAATACTTTTATGCCTTAGAAAAATCTGATTAAATTTGGAGATGATCAGAAGGACATATATTTCCATACATAAGATTTTAAACCCTATTTTGTATTATAATTATTAGAATAAAACCTTGGAAGCCATTTCTATCTATTTTCACATTTTGAAATATTTCCAAAGGAAATATTCTTAATAAAATCGTAGAAAATTCCAGTAGTATCTTTAAGCCATATTTGGTGTCCACATAAAGTTTCACCTTGGTCCAAGGTGATTAAGGACCACAAATAACCCCAAAACCCCTTCTGTCCAGATTGAAATTAGAGCAACTCGACATAGACAAGTTTATCCAATGATGTTGAAACTTTGTATAAGTGCCTAATACCTCAAATGAGGGTTCCGCACCAAAAATGGGATTTGTGGGACTTAGTTTGCCCACACTCTCTTTGGAAGGGACAGATCTGGTCAAATTGAAGTGTTCTCAAGTTTGAAAAGCTACACTTGTCCAATGGAGCTCAAAATTGGTGAAACCCCATGTTTTAGCGCCAAACCCAAACCAGTTAAGTTGCGCCACTAGTGGTGGGGTGCAACCCCCTCAAACCACTGTCGAGCACCTTCTGACAAATAGGGAAAAGCCACCTTAGCCACAGCTAAACCCAACCCCTTTGCTCCAAACTCATAGATTAGGTGGCCAGTATCCATATATAACCCTAGTCAACTAGCCCCTCACTGGTTCAAAGTGGAAAGGCCAAAAACTCCAATTTAGGCTTCAGCTCAAGGTTGACAGCACCAGTATTTCTTGTCTCCATTGACCAGTCGAAGCTCCCACGAGACCCAAACGGCTAGCCACACTCCCAGCCAGTGCCAGGGCATGCTAGACACGTCCATAGTGCCTCAGAGCACACCAACATGCTATGGCATGCCAAAACTGCGCTCTAGGCGCCTTATAGGAAGCCACCAAGGTGGGGGCGACGCTCTCGGCCAGTTCAATGCTCCCCCGAGGTGCCCAAACTCTTCCACGACAACCCCTCTGCGTCGAGCAACCCTTAGGGCCCTCCTCCACCATGTTAGAGCTCGTGCACGCGTGCCCGCGCGCACTAGAACCGGCCAAGGTTGCGCGGCCACGGATGCTCGACTCCTCCCTCTCTTCCTCTGCAGCAGATGGTTCTCGCAGTCCAAAACCATGTCATGAGATCGTGGTTTCAACCCATGCCCCTCTCTACACCCCCATGCATGCCATGGTGAGTCACCGGCGCTCCCGAATTGGCTCACCGTCGTGGGCCTATAAATACCCCTCCCCCTCACTCCTGCACCCCTCAGATAGCTTCACCACGACCACTAGCACCTCCCTAGCCACCCCAGCAAACCAGCACAACCCTGGTGCGCGAGATCGATCGAGGCCCCTCCGCCTTGGAGCTCCGGTCGATCTCCGGCTACACGACCGCTCCACGCCCCTCGACCCACCAAACTGATCCCCTCAACCCGAGGAAGCTTTCCCCCAACTTGCTCGAGCATTTCCGTGTCTCTAGCCACATCCTCAACCACCTCCTGAAACTCCTCCGCCACGGCCTCCTCGTCCCCGGCAAACCCCTACCTCTCCGATGTTGTTCCGACCACCAGTAGGTAGGCGACATCATGGCGAACCCATTACAGTCCTTGTTGGGGCCTAAGACCGTCGGCAGCCTCCTCGGCGTGCTCCTCCTCTTCTCTGGCCGGACGTAGGAGACGACCCCGATAGGTGTGCCTCACCTGTCGGTAGCCCAGTCTCCTCCCCTGCGCTGTCCACAACCACTGACCAAAGGGCCCCGCACGTCAGGTTCAAACATGACGGCGCGAGCACATGGGCAGGCTGTCGGCTGGCCTTGGGCCAGCCCAGTTCCAGGCCGAGCCAGCTAGGGGCTTAGCCCATTTTACTTTATTTTAAAAAATCTGATTTCAAAGATTTTTATAAAAATATTTAGCGAGTGTAAAAATATAATTTTTCAACTGTTATTCATCTAAAAATATGTAGTATTTAATAATATGATTGGATGATGTTTTCTACAACTATTCTGTTTTACAATAATAAAAAGACTAAATTGGAATAGTTTTGCTTCTGTTTGGTTAATTTTAAAAATGTTCCTTCAAGAGAATTTGAGGAAAATATTTTTCGAAATGACAACTTAGATTTATCAGTAATAAATAACATTTTCTAAAATGACTTTGTGATCTGTTTCTGTATGAGAATTTGAGGCAAGCAGCCCTTGGACCATGACTGAGCATATGTTACTTTGCATGTTAAGATAGCAAGTATTTCCGTTGCATATGATCATAAGTGTCGGTAATCAGTTGATATGATTTTACCGATGGCTCCCCCGGAGCACATGCATTGAGCTTGATCCTACCACTTGAGGGTCATGCTAATATCATGTTGACAAGTAAAGTTAGAAGTAGTATTATCATGAGCATGTTGATGACATAAATCAAAGAGTTTATGAAAACCCCGTCGGGTGCCACTAATGCCCGAGGGTGATGATGAGTTAGGTGGCCAATTTTGGTGAAGTGGTGCACCGGGTACTTTGAGTGAATATGGTTTCGGAAATGGGATTAGATTTATGATGTGTCGACCGTACCAACCTTACCAGTACGACCACGTTACCCCTTATGGGACGGGGCTATGTTAATTACTCTGGTCGTTGCTAGCAAAGAGCCACATTACTAGTGGCGGGAGTGATGTGTGGTCACTCTCGTGATGGGGTCATGCCAGGTAGGACGACTAAGACGTACAACATGTGGGCTGGGTACCAATCGAGTGGACCTCTTTGTCTAGTATCGTCAGGGGAAAGACATTGATCGGAAGTTTTCCGGATCTCGTGGGTCCAGCGTACTACCTCTGCACAGTGTAAAACTATTCGAATAGCCGTGTCCACAGTCAAGGATAGTTGGGTAATCCTTCTTAAACTACGTCCAGCTGTTTCCGCATAAACCAAGTGTGTGTGTGTTGTGTTAAAAAGGTGTTGTTATGAAAGTAATGATATGACCAAGTTTGGTGACTTGGCATATAGGGTGAGCCCGGATGGCTCAGCCATCGGCAGATATATTGATATCTGTAACCTGTTCTTCAAAAGTAATTCTTTAACTTGATGCATATTCATGATCATTCCACCCTGATGAAATCCACCAAAGTTGCATGATATTGTTATCCTTCACTTTCATTGTTCATATCATGGGTTGTTTGCGAGTACATTCAAAGTACTCATTGGTTTGCCACTGATTATGTTATTGACCAGACATGGAGGGACCAAAGTTTGGAGATGAGTACATCTCCGGGGACGCCCCTGCGAACTAGGACGGTTCCGAGTCAGAATGACCGTCGGTGTAGGCTTGATGGCAAGGGCACCCGCTTATCCCCTATGATTTATGCTACTAGTTGTATCAGAAAGATACGGCCTTAGGCCCTGTCTGGTGAACTTGACCATTCGGTCATGTGTTGTAAAAATCGGTACTTGGATGAAAGACTCTTTTATTCGGTATCTGTGTTCGGTGAGCATTGATCTCTAGGATCACTGAGCACGGCAATCTCGACCCATAAGTCGGGGTCCCCACACCTTGTTACTGTCATGTTTACTATGTTACTCTACGTAGGAAGGGCCCGCCCCGCGCGTACCTTCCTGCGATTGAACTGACCGAAAACCAAGGACGACCCAAAGTGTGAAGGGGCTACGAGCGTAGTTAGGCTCCTGAGTTGTGATGCTCAGGAGCCCCCCTTGACACGCGAGTTGCCCTCATGAGGAGAACGCGGTGAAGATTTCAAAACTTGGGACATATTCAACACTCTGCGTCGGCACGGCCCGCCCCGCGCGTAGCTCCCTGTGATTGAACCGGTCGAAAACCCAGGACGGCCCAAAGGAGGAAGGGGCTACGAGCGTAGTTAGGCCCCTGAGTTGCGATGCTCAGGGGTCCCCCTTGACGTATGACTGACTCCAATGTTCCTCCTAAGAAGCCGATAATTTGAGACTCTCGAACTCCTTCAGCACTCTGCGTCGGCAGGGCCCGCCCCGCGCGTACCTCCCTGCGGTTGAACCGACCGGAAAGGGCGGCTCAAAAGGGAAAGGGGCTACGGGCGTAGTCCAAGCTCCTGAATCACGATGGTCAGGAGTCCCCCTTGACGTACGAGTCATCGGCAGGGCCCACGCCGCGCGTACCTTCTTGCGATTGAACCGACCAAGGACGGCCCAAAGGGGGAAGGGCCTATGGGCCAAGTTAGGCCCCAGAGTCGTGATGCTCAGGGGTCCGCCTTGTCGAGCGAGCGGCTCCGAACCTTTAGGTGTTTGCCCCATGTACTGGGCATGAGCGAAGTCGCGGGTGGACTGTGTTGATCTCCTTGCCGGCCGAGGGTGTAGCCGCTGACGGGTTGTGTTGGTGCCAACTATGGGCACAGTCATTGGCGGGCCGCATTGGTGCTAGCTAAGGGTGTAGTCATTGGCGGACTATGTTGATTGCCCCTATCTGTATCTAGTGCGGGGCATAGGTCTTCCACTAGGCGTGGGGTGGACCCCTCCATGTCCTCGGGGGGGCCTGGGTGTATATAGCCTCGGCTCGTTATTACGTGAGAGTGTCACAGTGGGGGTGTATATGGGAGGTCGGGTGTATATAGCTTTGGCGGCTGGTTATTACGTGAGAGTGTCCCTTACCCCCGAGTCATTGGTGGACTGAGCTTCTTCCCAGTGCGGAGCATAGGGCTTCCACTAGGCGTGGGATGGACCCCTCCGCGTCCTTGGAGGGACGTGGGCGTATATAGCCTCAGCCTCATTATTACGTGAGAGTGTCATGGCGGGGGTGTATATGGGAGGTCGCGAGGACGCTACGGCCTCGTGAGTGTCCCTACCCCCGAGTTAGTGGTGGACTGAGTTGATTTTGTTGTGGTCATTGGCAAACCTTGGTGACTTCTTCTTCTTTAGGAGCGAGGCTGCGTATCTGCATAGACAAGCTTCGACCGGAGCCCCCAAGCGGGGGCTGACTGCTAGACAATATAAGCAAGGAAGAACGTTAGGATTCTGAACGGGTGAAATTGAACAACCAAATGATGCATAATCGAGAGTAGTATCCGGAGGAGTGTCCTGAGCTCGGGGAGGCCGCATGGCCCTGAGGGTGCCCTCACACGGGGTGAACCAAAAATTTACCTGGAAGGAGCCAACAAAAAGTCACCTGGCGGTTGTGCCGCTGAAGTATCGAAGGCGTCGTCGTCGCTTGATCTCTTGTCTCCATGGTCGCGACCCTCACGGATCCAGCGCCTCCCGTGGATCGGGGCATTTGCTTGGCCCGAGAATCTCCTCCTTTGCCTCGCGGCGCCCCAGCAGGCGGGGTACGAGCATGACCCTTTGTAGCCTCTGGTTGGTGGCAGTTGCATTCCCCAGCCCGAAGGGCATGAAGGCATTGGCGTCCGGGTACTTCCTTCGGTAGCCAGCCAGCTGATATGTCCATTTTGCATCATGTTTTCATGTCGATATTTATCGCTTCTTGGGCTGTTATTTCACTTCACGGTACAATTCTTATTCCTTTTCTCTCTTACTTTGCAAGGTTTACATGAAGAGGGAGAATATCGGCAGCTGGAATTCTGGCCTGAAAGTGGAGCAAGTTTGAGATACCTATTCTGCGCTCCAAATGTCGTAAAAATCGACTATGATTTTTTTCTGGATTTATAAAAAATACTGGGCCGAAGAAGAGCCAGAGGGGCGCGAGCACGTGGCCACAAGCCTGCTAGGCGCGGCCACCCCCCTGGGCGCGCCTAGGGGGCTTGTGGGCAGCCTGATGGCCCACTGGCCCCCCTCTTCTGCTATATGAAGGGTTTCGTCCGCAAAAAAACCGAGGAGGAGTTTTTTTGTGGATTCGGTGCCGCCACGAGGAGGAACTTGATCAGAACCAACCTAGAGCTCCGGCAGGACGATCCTACGGGGAAACTTCCCTCCCGGAGGGGGAAATCGTCGCCATTGTCATCACCAACACTCCTCTCATCAGAGGGGACTCATCACCATCAACATCTTCATCAGCACCATCTCATCTCCAAACCCTAGTTCATCACTTGTAACCAATCTCCGTCTCGCGACTCCGATTGGTACTTGTAAGGTTGCTAGTAGTGTTGATTATTCTTTGTAGTTGATGCTAGTTGGATTATTTGGTGGAAGAGTTTATGTTAATATCCTTGATTCTACTCATTACCTCTCTGGTCATGAATATGATTATGCTTTGTTAGTAGTTACTTTTGTTCCTGAGGAGATGGGATAAGTCATGCTATTAGTAGTCATGTGAATTTGGTATTCGTTCGGTAATTTGATGTGTTGTATGTTGTTTTTCCTCTAGTGGTGTTATGTGAACGTCAACTACATAACACTTCACCATTATTTGGGCCTAGGGGAAGGCATTGGGAAGTAGTAAGTAGATGATGAGTTGCTAGAGTGACAGAAGCTTAAACCCTAGTTTATGCGTTGCTTTGTAAGGGGCTGATTTGGATCCACTAGTTTAATGCTATGGTTAGACTTTGTCTTAGTTCTTCTTTCGTAGTTGTGGATGCTTGCAAGATGGTTTAATCATAAGTGGGATGCTTGTCAAAGTAAGGGCAAAACCCAAGCGCCGATCCACCCACATATCAAACTATCAAAGTAACGAATGTGAATCATATGAACATGATGAAAACTAGCATGACAGATATTCCCATGTGTCCTCGGGAGTGTTTTTCCTCCTATAAGACTTTTTCCAGGCTTGTCCCTTGCTACAAAAGGGATTGGGGAACTTTGCTGCACCATTTCTACTTTTGTTACTTGTTGCTTGCTACGAATCATCTCACCACAAAATCACTTGTTACCGGTAATTTCAGTGCTTGCAGATATTTCCTTGCTGAAAACCACTTGTCAGATCCTTCTGCTCCTTGTTGGGTTCGACACTCTTACTTATCGAAAGGACTACGACTGATCCCCTATACTTGTGGGTCATCAAGACTCTTTTCTCGCGCCGTTGCCGGGGAGTGAAGCGCCTTTGGTAAGTGGAACTTGGTAAGGAAACATTCATATAGTGTGCTGAAATTTAATGTCACTTGTCACTATGGATACTAATCCTTTGAGGGGCTTGTTCAGGGTATCTTCACCTCGAACGAAAGCACAAATAGTTGCTCCTCAACCTGCTGCAGTTACTGAAAATATTTTCTTTGAATTACCTTCGGGTATGCTTGAGAAACTGCTGGCTAATCCTTTTACAAAAGATGGAACACCACATCCAGACTTGCATCTGATCTATGTAGATGAAGTTTGTGGTTTATTTAAGCCTGCAGGTTTTCCCGAGGATGAGGTCAAGAAGAATGTCTTTCCTTTATCTTTGATGGATAAGGCATTGACATGGTATAGGCTATGTGATGATACTGGATCATGGGACTACAATCGGTTGAAATTGGAATTTCATCAAAAGTTTTATCCTATGCATTTAGTACATCGTGATCGGAATTATATTTAGAATTTTTGGCCTCGTGACAGAGAAAGCATCGCTCATGCTCGGGGGAGGCTTAAATCAATGTTATATTCATGCCCCAATCATGAGCTCTCGAGACAGATTATCATTCAAAACTTTTATGCTCGGCTTTCTCATGATGATCGCACCATGCTTGATACGTCTTGTACCGGTTCTTTTATGAAGAGAGATATTGACTTCGAATGGAATTTATTGGAGAGAATTAAACGCAACTCTGAATATTGGGAGTTTGAAGAAGGTAAGGAGTCAGGTATGAATTTCACATTTGATTGCGTTAAATCCTTTGTTGATACAAATACTTTTTGTGACTTTAGCGCTAAGTATGGACTTGACTCTGAGATAGTAGCTTCATTGTGTGAATCATTTGCTACTCATATTGATCTCCCCAAAGAGAAGTGGTTTAAATATCATTCTCCTTTAGAAGTCAATGTAGTTAAACCCACTCCAGCTGAAGAGATAGTCATTGCCTATAATGATCCTGTTGTTCCGAGTGCTTACTTTCCCTGTTAGGATAAAGGATCATTCTAAAGCTTCAACTGTGATACGTAGAGGCTACATTAGAACACCTACACCCTGTGAGAAAATTAGAGTTGAACCTAGCATTGCTATTATCAAAGATCTTCTGTCCGACGATGTTGAGGGACATAATATTCACTTCTAGAATTGCTAAACCTCATGCTAGAGACAAACATAGGCCTATCGTTGGCACGCCCTTTGTTTCTGTTAAGATAGGAGATCATTGTTATCATGGTTTATGTGACGTGGGTGCTAGTGTTAGTGCAATACCTCAATCCTTATATGATGAA
The DNA here is from genome assembly GCF_904849725.1 of Hordeum vulgare subsp. vulgare. NCBI lineage: Eukaryota > Viridiplantae > Streptophyta > Magnoliopsida > Poales > Poaceae > Hordeum > Hordeum vulgare. The sequence continues at coordinate 120,962,730 of NC_058522.1, forward strand.
ATCAAAGACGAGATTGCACCAGTTGAGATAGAGCCTATTGATGTCACTATTCAGCTTGCTAATAGAGATATTATCTGCCGTATGGGAATTGATAGGGATGTTGAAGTCTTGTGTGGTAAAATGAAGTATCCTACTTATTTCCTCGTTCTTGCTACCGCACAAGATAGCTTTTGTCACATCATATTTGGTAGACCTTTTCTCAATACCGTCAACGCTCATATTAATTGTGAGAAGCAAACTGTCACTTTTGGCTTTGAAGGTGTGTCACACGAGTTCAATTTCTCCAAGTTTGGTAGACAACCTCATGAAAAGGAATTGCCTAGTAAGGATGAAACTATTGCCTTAGCTTCTATTGCCGTACCTCCTACTGATCCCTTAGAGCAATACTTGCTTGAGCATGAAAATGATATGTGTATGGATGAAAGGGATGAGATAGATAGAGTTGTCTTAGAACAATATCCTATACTTAAGAATAACTTGCGTGTTGAACTACTTGGGAATCCACCCCCACCAAAGGGTGATCCTGTGTTCGAGCTTAAACAGTTGCCTGATACTCTTAGGTATGCTTATCTTGATGAGAAAAAGATATATCCTATAATAGTTAGTGCTAGCCTCTCAAAGAATTAAGAAAAGAAGTTACTAAAAACTCTGAGGAAGCACCGTGCTTCTATTGGATATACTCTTGATGATATTAAGGGCATTAGTCCCACTCTATGCCAGCCCAAGATTAAAACCAATCCTGATTTCAAACCAGTTGCTGATCGTCAAAGGAGATTAAATCCTAAGATGAAAGAAGTAGTAAGAAAAGAAATCGTAAAGCTTCTTGAAGCGGGTATTATCTATCTTGTTGCTCATAGCGGTTGGGTGAGTCCGGTGCATTGCGTTCCTAAGAAGGGAGGTATTACCGTTGTCCCTAATGATAAGGATGAATTGATCCCGCAATGGATTATTACTGGCTATAGGATGGTGATCAATTTTAGGAAATTGAATAAAGCCACTAGGAAAGGTCATTACCCTTTGCCTTTTATCGAGCAAATGCTAGAAAGACTGTCTAAGCACACACAGTTCTGCTTTCTAGACGGTTATTCTGGTTTCTCCCAAATACCAGTTGCACAATCTGATTAGGAGAAAACCACTTTCACCTGCCCTTTCAGTACCTTTTCTTATAGACGTATGCCTTTTGGCTTATGTAATGCAGCCGCCACTGTGCAAAGATGTATGATGGCTATATTCTCTGACTTTTGTGAAAAGATTGTTGAGGTTTTCATGGATAACTTCTCCGTTTACGGGTCTTCCTTTGATGATTGCCTCAGCAACCTTGATGAAGTCTTGTAGAGATGTAAAGACACCAATCTTGTCTTGAATTGGGAGAAGTGCCACTTTATGGTTAATGAAGGCATCGTCTTAGGACATAAAATTTCTGAAAGAGGTATTGAAGTTGATAAGGCTAAGGTTGATGCAATCGAGAAAATGCCATACCCCACAGATATCAAAGGTATAAGAAGTTTCCTTCGTCATGCTGGTTTCTATAGATGGTTCATTAAAGACTTATCTAAGATTTCTAGGCCTCTTACCAATCTCTTGCAAAAGGATATTCCTTTTGTCTTTGACGATGATTGTGAGGAAGCTTTCGAAATACTTAAGAGGGCTTTGTTAACGGCACCTATTGTTCAACCACCTGATTGGAACTTGACTTTTGAAATCATGTGTGATGCTAGTGATTATGTTGTTGGTGCTGTTCTAGGGCAAAGAGTTGATAAGAAGTTGGATGTTATTCATTATGCTAGTAAAACTCTAGACAGTGCCCAAAGAAACTATGCTACTACGGAAAAGGAATTCTTCGCAGTCGTGTTTGCATGTGAAAAGTTCAGGTCTTACATAATTGACTCCAAAGTCACTATTCACACTGATCATGCTGCTATTAAGTACCTTATTGAGAAGAAAGACGCTAAACCTAGACTTATCAGATGGGTTCTCTTGCTACAAGAATTAGATTTGCACATTGTTGACAGGAAGGGTGCTGATAACCCCATAGGAGATAACTTGTCTAGGTTGGAGAACGTTCTTGATGACCCACAACCTATTGATGATAGCTTTCCCGGTGAGCAATTTAATGTCATCAATGCTTCACGTAGTGCACCGTGGTATGCTGATTATGCAAATTATATCGTTGCCAAATATATACCACCTAGTTTCACATACCAGCAAAATAAGAACTACTTCTTTGACTTAAGACACTACTTTTGGGATGATCCTCACCTTTATAAGGAAGGAGTAGATGGTGTTATTAGACGTTGTGTACCTAAACTTGAACATGGACAGATCCTACAGAAGTGTCACTCCGAGGCCTACGGAGGACACCATGCGGGAGATAGAACTGCACTTAAGGTATTGCAATCAGGTTTCTATTGGCCCACTCTCTTCAAGGATGCCCGTAAGTTTGTCTTGTCTTGGGATGAATGTCAAAGAATAGGTAATATTAGCAAATGTCAGGAAATGCCTATGAACTATTCACTTGTCATTGAACCATTTGATCTTTGGGGCTTTGATTATATGGGACCTTTTCCAAAATCTAACGGGTATACTCATATCCTAGGTGATGTTGATTACATCACTAAGTGGGTAGAAGCTATCCCCACTAGTAGTGCGGATCCTAACACTTCTATCAGGATGCGTAAAGAAGTTATTTTCCCTAGATTTGGAGTCCCTAGATATCTGATGACCGACGGTGGTTCACATTTCATTCATGGTGCTTTTCGTAAAACACTTGGTAAGTACGATGTCAACCATAGAATTGCGTGTCCCTATCACCCTCAGTCCAGTGGTCAAGTAGAGCTAAGCAATAGAGAGATTAAACTAATTCTGCAAAAGACTGTCACCAGGTCTAGAAATAATTGGTCTAAGAAGCTCGATGATGCACTGTGGGCTTATAGAACTGCCTTTAAGAATCCCATGGGCATGTATCCGTACAAAATGGTGTACGGTAAAGCATGTCATCTACCTCTTGAGCTAGAGCATAAAGCCTATTGGGCAATCAAAGAGCTCAACTTTGATTTCAAACTTGCCGGTGAGAAGAGATTATTTGATATTAGCTCGCTTGATGAATGGAGAACTCATGCATATGAGAATGCCAAGTTGTTCAAAGAGAAGGTAAAGATATGGCATGATAAGAGGATACAAAAGAGTGAGTTCAATGTAGGTGATTATGTCTTGCTATATAACTCTCATTTAAGATTCTTTGCAGGCAAGCTTCTCCCTAAATGGGAAGGTCCCTATGTTGTTGAGGAAGTATATTGTTCTGGTGCTATCAAGAGCAACAACACGGAAGGTAATTGTCCGGGAGTTGTAAATGGGCAGAGAATCAAGCATTATATCTCAGGTACTCCCATAAATTTTGAAAGCAATATCATCAATACCATAACTCTGTAAGAATACCTAAGGGACATTTATCAGCCTGTTTCAGACTCCGAAAACGAAGAGGTATGTGATTCGGTAAGAAAACAGAGTCCAAAACTTTTCCAGTAGGAAATTTTCTCCGTTTTGGAATATTTGAAAAAATAAAAAAATTGGAAGTAGTCCGGAAAGTGCGCGAGGAGGCGACAAGCCTGTCTGGTGCGGGCCCACCCCCTGGCCGCGCCTGGGGGGCTTGTGGCCACCTCGTGCGCCTCCCAGACTCTGTTTTCGTGCGGAGTACTCCTTTTGGTCTGAAAAAAATCAATATATATTCTCCCGTGAGGTCTGACCCCTATATCATGCAGATTTCCTGTGTTTTTCGTTTCAAGACTGTTTCTGTTGCAGATCTAGATCGCTATGATTTCCCGAAAAGCTCCGAAGGACAAGACCTTCGAGAAGGTCATCAATCCCTACCTCACGGGAGTGCTGCAACACCCTTAATCTATCGAGATGCGTGAGGGGATGTTGCACACCTGTGATGTTGAGGGCCCCAAGAAGACCTGAAGCGTGGAGACGAGGCTCGAAGCAATGGAGCAACAAGTCTTCAAGTGCCGAGGGATGGTGGAGCATGGACTCAACGCCAACCACATGATGATCATGGAGTTCACCAAGAAGCACATGATTGATGCCAGTGACATGGGGAAGCACCTCTCCAGGCTCCATGACATGATTGATCAACTCCAGGCCCAGATCTATGACCTGCATAACCAAAACTGTGAGTATGAGTATAGATTTAAATCAATACGGTTGGCTGCAGATTTTTGGATTCTGGAGACTCGTTCATCTTTCCATGATGGAGAACCTATGCCTTGGAAGACGGAGGATCAAGCCCATGTTGCAACAACTCCACCAGCATCACCATCAAAGGAAGACAACTGAGCATTGGTATGTGCAGTCCCCTTGGCTTGTGCCAAGCTTGGGCGAGTTTCCTCGGTATCATATCACCATCACATCTTTTGCCTTTACCTTTGTTTTAGTTTTCCTTTTCAGTTTTCTCTTTCTCTAGTAGATTAAAAGTCTTAGTGTTTAGTCTTGAGTTTTGCTTTGTGTCACCCCCGATGTATTCGAGATGGTGAGCCATATAATAAAGAGTGTCTTAGTTGAAGGGCTTTGCCTCTTGCCATGATCAATAGATTGAGAAAAGAACAAAAGCATGAAAGATCATGTAATGATCTTATGGGAAGTGATGGCTTCACATATAAAAATAAGGATGATTGAAACTTGTTGAGGGTATACAAACGTAGACCTTGGTCATCGTTGCAATTAATAGCAAGTGATAAAGAAGGAGAGGTTCACATATAAATATATTATCTCTGACATGACCTATGATTGTGAATACTCACTAAACTATTGCATGCCTAGAAGTAGTTGTTGGACAAGGAAGACAACGTAATGAATTGTGTTTGCTTGGTTCCGAACAATGTTATATGATTAGAGATCCCTTAGCATGTGACGATTTCTTCCACCTCATATTAGCCAAACCTCCCGCACTAAGTAGAGATACTACTTGTGCATCCACAAACCTTGAACCTAGTTTTGCCATGAGAGTCCAACATACCTACCTATGGATTGAATAAGATCCCTCAAGTAAGTTTTCATCGGTGCAAACAATAAAAATTTCTCTCTAATATGTATGATCTATTAGTGTGTGGAAAATAAGATTTGTACGAACCTGTGATGAGGAAGACATAAAAGCGACAGACTGCATAATAAAGTTCTTTATCACAGGAGGCAATATAAAGTGGCGTTCCTCCGCACTAAGAGGACACACATCCAAACCTCAAAAGCGCATGACAACCTCTGCTTCCGTCTGCGAAGGGCCTATCTTGTACCACTTTTTGCCCTTGAAAGAGTCATGGTGATCTTCACCAATTCCTTGTCTCTCCTTTATCTTGGCTAACGCCATATGCTTGGGAAAGATCTATATTCATATGTCAACTTGGAAGTAAGTATTCATGAATTATTATTGTTGACATTACCCTTGAGGTAAGCTGTTGGGAGGCAAAACTATAAGCCCCTATCTTTCTCTGTGTCTAGCTGAAACTTTGATCTCATGAATACCACGTGAGTTGTAGCAATTGTAGAGAACAAAAGGATGATTGAGTATGTGGATTTGCTTTACAAGCTCTTATTTGACTCCTCCTGATGTTGTGATAAATTGCAATTGCGTCAATGACTAAAGGCTATCGGTTGTTACTTCTCGGTAAGGTTCTTGATCCATACTTTACTTTGTAAAGGAATTGTCACTTTAGCATGAGAGATTATATGTTGGTATTGCTGTTCTGATCATGATCATGATGCATGCATGTTCGTATTTTGTTTTGTCGACACCTCTCCCCCTAAACATGTGGAGTTGATACGTCCATTTTGCATCATGTTTTCATGTTGATATTTATCGCTTCTTGGGCTGTTATTTCACTTCACGGTACAATTCTTATGCCTTTTCTCTCTTATTTTGCAAGGTTTACAAGAAGAGGGAGAATGTCGGCAGCTGGAATTCTGGCCTGAAAGTGGAGCATGTTTGAGATACCTATTCTGCGCAACTCCAAACGCCGTAAAAATCAACGATGATTTTTTTCTAGATTTATAAAAAATACTCGGCCGAAGAAGCACCGGAGGGGCACCAGCAGGTGACCACAAGCCTGCTAGGCGCGGCCACCCCCCTGGCCGCGCCTAGGGGGCTTGTGGGCAGTCTGCTGGCCCACTGGCCTCCCTCTTCACCTATATGAAGGGTTTCGTCCGAAAAGAAAATCGAGTAGGAGCTTTTTCGTGGATTCACCGCCACCACGAGGTGGAACTTGAGCAGAACAAATCTAGAGCTCCGGCAGGACGATCCTACCGGGGAAACGTCCCTCCCGGAGGGGGAAATCGTCGCCATCGTCATCACCAACACTCCTCTCATCGGAGGGGACTCGTCACCATCAACATATTCATCAGCACCATTTCATCTCCAATCCCTAGTTCATCACTTGTAACTAATCTCCGTCTCGCGACTCCGATTGGTACTTGTAAGGTTGCTAGTAGTGTTGATTACTCTTTGTAGTTGATGCTAGTTGGATTATTTGGTGGAAGATTTTATGTTCAGCTCCTTGATGCTACTCATTACCTCTCTGGTCATGAATATGATTATGCTTTGTGAGTAGTTACTTTTGTTCCTGAGTACATGGGATAAGTCATGCTAATAGCAGTCATGTGAATTTGTTATTTGTTCGGTAATTTGATGTGTTGTATGTTGTTTTTCCGCTAGTGGTGTTATGTGAACGTCGACTACATAACACTTCACCATTATTTGGGCATAGAGGAAGGCACTTTGAAGTAGTAAGTAGATGATGGGTTGCTAGAGTGACAGAAGCTTAAACCCTAGTTTATGCGTTGCTTCTGTCTTAATTCTTCTTTCGTACTTGCGGATGCTTGCGAGAGGGGTTAATCATAAGTGGGATGCTTGTCCAAGTAAGGGCAGTACCCAAGCGTCGGTCCACCCACATATCAAACTATCAAAGTAACGAACGTGAATCATATGAACATGATGAAAACTAGCATGACAAAAATTCCCGTGTGTCCTCGGGAGCGTTTTTCCTCCTATAAGACTTTGTCCAGGCTTGTCCCTTGCTACGAAAGTGATTGGGCCACTTTGTTGCACCGTTACTACTTTTTTTACTTGTTGCTTGCCACGAATCATCTCACCACACAATCACTTGTTACCGATAATTTCAGTGCCTACAGATATTTCCTTGCTGAAAACCACTTGTCAGATCCTTCTGCTCCTCGTTGGGTTCGACACTCTTACTTATCGAAAGGACGACGATTGATCCCCTATACTTGTGGGTCATCACCAGCGTAGGCCAGAAGGTGACGTATGTCATGGCTATGTTGGTTGCAGGCGCGTTGATGCATATGCGGGGCCGATAAACCCTGCCGACGACGGTGACTTCGATTGGTGGTGCAGTGCAGTCACCGCGTCGCATGGCCTGGGCCTCTTGAAGTTCTTGGAATCCTCTGATGATGGATTCGCGGGATGTGCAAGCACGCCACCCCCAACCCAGACCCACGGGGGGAGCCGAGCGCACATTCCTATGTGATGGGGGGCATGGCCCCATCCTCCTACACGGAACCCAAAGCCCCGAGGCGCTCCGTGGGGAGGAGCTCTTTCTTCATCTTGCATGGGTCCTCATGACGCAGCTCGTCTTCTTCGTCGTCCGAGCGTTCTTCCGCTGCCGCGCGGTAGGCGTGCTCAAGTGTACACTTGACATCCTTCTCGTCACAGGGGATGGTAATGACGCCGCCGCTCCCTGGCATCTTGAGGACATTGTAACCATGGTGGATTACATCCATGAACTTGGCGACCATGGGAACCCGAGGATTGCGTTGTATCGCATGTGAATGTGCGCGACGTCGAAGACGATGATCTCAGTGTGGTAGTTCTTGCACTCACTGAAGGTGACGGGCAGATGCACTTGCCCAGTGGGCACGGTGGACCCCTCTGTTACTCCTGAGAAGGGCTTGGTTGGCATGAGATGTTCGTACGGCAACTAGAGTTTCTCTAAGGTCTCAACTGAGCGGAAGTTTAGCCCTGCTCCACTATCAATGAGGGTCTTGGTGACGAGGACGTTGCTGATGGTCAGGGTCCATGTTACGTCTCCGTCGTATCTACTTTTCCAAACTCTTTTGCCCTTGTTTTGGACTCTAATTTGCATGATTTGAATGGAACTAACTCGGACTGACGCTGTTTTCAGCAAAATTGCCATGGTGTTGTTTTTGTCCAGAAATAAAACTTCTTGGAATGTCCTGAAAATTTACGGAGATTTTTTGTGGAATAAAAGAAAAATACTTGCGCAAAGATCCACCGGAGGGGGCGTGCCAGTGGGCCACAAGCCCACAGGCCGTGGCCACCCCCCATGGCCGCGCCATGCAGGCTTGTGGGGCCCACGTGGCACCACCGCCCCCAATCTCAGCTCTATATCTTCCGTTTCGCCTTCAAAAAAATCAGAGAGAAGGTTTCATCGTGTTTTGCGATACGGAGGCGCCGCCACATCCTGTTCTTCATCTGGAGGGCAGATCTGGAGTCTATTTCGAGCTCCGGAGAGGGGAAATCGTCGCCATCGTCATCATCAACCTTTATCCATCGACAATTCCATGATGCTCTTCATCGTTCGTGAGTAATCTCATCGTAGGCTTGTTGGACGGTGATGAGTTGGATGGGATCTATCATGTAATCGATTTAGTTCTTGACGGGGATTGATCCCTAGTATCCACTATGTTCTAGATTGAGGTTGCCACTACTTGGCTATGCTTAATGCTTGTCACTAGGGCCCGAGTGCCATGATATTAGATTTGAACCTATTATGTTGTTGCCAATATATCTGTGTTTTAGATCCTATCTTGCAAGTTGTAGTCACCTACTACGTGTTATGACCCGGCAACCCCGGAGTGACAATAGCCAGAACCACTCCCGGAGATGACCATAGTATGAGGAGTTCATGTATTCACCGCGTGTTAATGCGTTGGTTCAGTTCTTTATTAAAAGGAGAACCTTAATATCCCGTAGTTTCCATTAGGACCCCGCTGCCACGGGAGGGATGGACAATAGATGTCATGCAAGTTCTTTTCCCTAAGCACGTATGACTACATACAGAATACATGCCTACATTAGATTGACGAACGAGAGCTAGTTACTTATCTCTCCGTGTTATAGCTGTTACATGATGAATCACATCCGTCATACTCATCCATCACCGATCCGCTGCCTACGAGTCTTTTACTACTAGTTCTCGCTAAGTTACTTTGCCTAGGCTTGTGCCTTTCTGCCAAAGGGATTGGGCCACTTTGCTGCTGCTTTCACTACTGCTGTTACTTGTTACTCTGCTACTGCTGCTATAGTTGTTCCTTACTACTCCGCTATTACTTGTTGCAAGAATTTGTTGGAGTCGTAGCCGGGGAAGCATTGTTCTCTAGAATAATCCCCCGTCAACGTGCTGGTGCCATTGATACAAGAGTTAGGAATAGTCTGTCGTGTCAACAGACCGTTTCTGGCACCGTTGCTATCATACTACCTTGCTACTGATACTTTGCTTGCAGACACTAATCTTTCAGGTGTGGTTGAATCTGAAAAATTCAGCTGCTAATATTTGAGAATATTCTTTAGCTTCCCCTTGTGAGCGAATCAATAAATTTGGGTTGAATACTCTACCCTCAAAAACTGCTGCGATCCCATACGCTTATGGGACATCTGTGCACATCATTGGGAGTTTGTCGGCCATGAACAAGCACCTGAGTTGGTCGCTTGGGTCAAAGGTGATGGTGGTCTGGTACCAGTTGAGGTGCGCATTGCTTTTGGCCTCAGGAGGGCGACATTCACCTCCGGGGCAAAACTGCTTGAAGGCGTGGTTGGAGGTTGGGGTCTGGGCGCTGCCCATGATGGAGGCAACCGCCCTGGCCTCCTGGAACTCACCAGCCCCGTTGTCCTGCCTGTCTTCATCCCTCCTCCTGGGTGGCTAAGGCAACAAGGGCAGTCCGGACTCCCGAGGGCGAGCCTCACGAGGCTGACCGCGTTGTTGCCTCTCGTGAGGGTTATCATGCCAGCGGTCCTCCTGAGGCTGGCTATGCCAGGGGTCCTCCTAAGGCTGTTCATGCCACCCCTGACGCGGCTCTCGGTCATCCCAGCGGCCCCCATTGCGTCCTCGTCCGCGCGTGGGGCTTCGGTCGAACCGTACGGGGCGCCTGTTGAAGTGTTCGGCACGGTCCAGACGCGGTTCTTGACACTCGGAGGTATCATGGCCGCTGGTGCCATGCAAGATGCATGCCGGCTCCCCTCTGGACGGGCTCTCTCCCCCTCGGACATGCTTCGCCTCAGGCTCGGTGGCGAGCACCACCGGGGCCTTGTGCTTCACCTCCTTGGCTTTGACATTCTTCTCTTCTGGGTCCGCTGCTTGGGGCCCGAGGAGGGACAGGCATCCTTCTTCAGCCTTCGCGCATTTGCTTGCCAAGTTGAACATCTCCAGTGTGGTGCTCATTTCATCGTTCATGGAGAGCTCCTCCTTCATCTTGCGGTTGGTGACTCGTCTGATGCCTTAGGGATGTTGAGGTGCATGACCGTGAAGCACTGTATGAACTTGTGCAGGGTCTCTCCCTCCTGTTGCTTGACGCGTCGCAGGTCATTCACGTTGGGGGCACGGTCGCGGGTGCCATGGAACTTGGAGATGAAGCGCTCCCGCAGGCCGTCCCAGGAGGTGATGGACGCCTTCGGGAGGTTGAGGAGCCAAGCGAGTGCGCGACCCTTGAGTGCCATGGGGAACTAACACGCCATGATTTTGTCGCCTCCTCCCCTCGCCCTGATGCTCAGCGTGTAGAGTTCCAGGAACTCAGCCGGGTCTTGGTTGTCGTCGTAACGCGGGGGCAGGTCGGGCTTGAACTTGCTGGTCCATGTAGCGGGGTAGAGCTCGGGGGCGATATCGAGGTACCCCACGGGTCCAACGGGTACGGTACGCGTGGGTGCCGCCGGGTCTTGTTGCTCCACGGGGTCTGCTTCGAGTGGGGCGCGATCACGACACGGAATTTCCAGCGCCGGGGGCATGCATACATTGGCGCGGGGACGAGGGATCATCTGGTAGTTTGCTTCATCTCTGGGTCCCGCCCTGGGTTCACGAGGCCGGGCGTGGGGTCGCGCATCTTGCCTGGGCTCGGGGTCCATGACACGTCGCGGGGGTGGGGGTGGGGCGTCTTGTTCCCCGTTGTTCGCCAGGGACGGCTGGGGTCGGGGCGAGGAGGAGAGCACCATAGAGTCACCGGCGGCAGCGATGAGCTCTTCGATGCGCTTGATCCAGTCGTCGTGGCGGTCAGGTGCAGGCCGGTAACGGAGCAGCTCGATGGCCATGGCAAGCACGCGCCAGCCGTGGGGCATCTCTGGCAGGGCACGCAATGCCAATCCCGAAGGCCTGGCAGTGACGGAGTGGTGGTGCGGCCGTCGACCAGCTGGGTCACCGGCTAGGAGGAACCTTGTTGCTCTTGAACTTCGGGGCCGGTGGCAGCTGATAACCCACAAGTTAAGGGGATCGCAACAGTTTTCGTGGGTAGAGTATTCAGCCCAAATTTATTGATTCGACACAAGGGGAAGAAAAAGAATATTCTCTGGTATTAGCAGTTGAGTTGTCAATTCAACCACACCTGAAAGACTTAGAACTGCAGCAGTAGCAGTAGTGACACTAGTAGAGGTAACAGTAGCAGCAGTGACAACAGTAGCGGTAACAGTAGCAAGGACCAGTAGAAAAAGACTCGTAGGCATTGGATCGGTGATGGATAATTATGCGGGATGTCATTCATCATGCAACAGTTATAACATGGGGACATATGTAACTAGCTCCCGTTCATCAATGTAATGTAGGCATGCATTCCATATATAGTCATACGTGCTTACGGAAAATAATTTGCATTACATCTATTGTCCATCCCTCCCATGGCAGCGGGGTCCTAATGGAAACTACAGGATATTAAGGTTTGACTTTTAATAGAGAACCGGAACAAAGCATTTGCACTTAGTGAATACATGAACATAGTATTGTCATCTCCAGGAGTGGGTCCGGCTATTGTCACTCCGGGGTTGCCGGGTCATAACACATAGTAGGTGACTACAACTTGCAAGATAGGATCAAGAACACACATATATTGATGAGAACATAATAGGTTCAGATCTGAAATCATGGCACTCGGGCCCTAGTGACAAGCATTAAGCATGGCAAAGTAGTAGCAACATCAATCTCAGAACATAGTGGATACTAGGGATGAATCCCCATCAAAACTAACTCGATTACATGATAGATCTCATCCAACCCATCACCTTCTAGCAAGCCTACGATGAGATGACTCACGAAAGATGAAGAGCATCATGGACTTGGCGATGAAGAAGGTTGGTGATGACGACGGTGACGATCTCCCCTCTTCGGAGCCCAGAACGGACTCCAGATCTGTCCTCTAGAGGAAGAACAGGTGGTGGCGGCGCCTCCGTATAGTAAAACGCGATGAAGACTTTTCTTGATTTTTTCTGGGCGAAAGGGACTAAATAGAGCTGGAGTTGGAGGCGGCGGAGCCCCGAGGGCCCCACAAGCATGCTAGGCACAAACAGGGGGGTCGCGCCTCCTGGTCTTGTGGGCTCCTCGCTCCACATCTCCGGTTGATTCTTGTGCTAGTATTATTATATATTCCACAAAAAATCCTCATAAATTTCCAGGTCATTCCAAGAACTTTTATTTCTGCGCAAAAACGACACCATGGCAATTCTGCTGAAAAAGCCTTAGTTCGGGTTAGTTCCATTCAAATCATGCAAATTAGAGTCCAACACAAGGGCAAAAGAGTTTGGAAAAGTAGATACGATGGAGACGTGTCAGTAGAGTTCACCACAGGTGACGGCGACTGGCGCGCGCCGGTAGCACCGACGGACACGGTCTGGGCGATGCGGGTAGCGCGAAGCACTGCATGAACCCGGTGTTGGGGAACGTCGAATGGGAAACAAAAAATTTCCTACGCGCACGAAGACCTATCATGGTGATGTCCATCTACGAGAGGGCATACTTTAGAGTCTACGGCTAAGGCATAGAAGACGACCTTCGTCTATTCTCTTTATTCTGCCGTGGTCGGGTTTTGAGTCTTACTCAAATTCACACCTTACAACATAGTCAAGAACTCCTTCTGTGCTGATCTATTTCGAATTCCTTCAAAAACATGTCAAGGCATGCATCTTGTTGAAACTTCTATTAAGCGTTTTGATCTATCTCCATAGATCTTGATGCTCAACATTCAAGTAGCTCAATCCAGGCATTCCTTTGAAAAACTCTTTTCAAACAACCTTTTATGCTTCACAAAAATTCTACATTATTTCTGATCAACAATATGTCAACCACATATACTTATCAGAAATTCTATAGTGCTCCCACTCACTTCTTTGGAAATACAAGTTTCTCATAAACCTTGTACAAACCCAAAATCTTTGATCATCTCATCAAAGTGTATGTTCCAACTTCGAGATGCTTGCATCAGTCCATTGAAGGATCGCTGGAGCTTGCATACTTGTTAGTATCTTTAGGATCGACAAAACCTTCTAGTTGTATCACATACAATGTTTGCTCAAGGAAACCGTCGAGGAAACAATGTTTTTGCCTTCCTATGTGCAATATTTCACAAACAATGCAGCAACTACTAACATAATTCCAACAGACTTTTAGCATCGCTACGAGTGAGAAAGTCTCATCATAGTCAACTATTTGATCTTGTGGGAAACATCTTTGCGACAAGTCGAGCTTTTCTTAATAGTGACGATTCACCATCATCGTCTTTCTTCCTTTATAAATATCCATCTTTACTTAATAGTCCAACGACCATCACGTTCGTCCAAAGTCTATACTTTGTTCTCACATATGGATTCTCTCTCGGATTTCATGGCCTCTAGCCATTTGTTGGAATTCGGGCCCACCATTGCTTCTCCATAGCTCGTAGGTTCATTATTGTTCAACAACATGACCTCCAAGACAGGGTTACATACCACTCTGTAGTATTACACGACCTTGTCGACCTACAAGGTTTGTAGTAACTTGATCCGAAGCTCAATGATCACCATCATCAGCTTCCACTTCAGTTGGTGTAGGCGCCATAGGAACAACTTCCTGTGCCCTGCTACACACTAGTCGAAGTGATGGTTCAATAACCTCATCAAGTTCTATCACCCTCCCACTCAATTCTTTCGAGAGAAACCTTTCCTCAAGAAAGAACCCGTTTCTAGAAACAAACACTTTGCTTCCGGATCTGAGATAGGAGATGTATCCAACTGTTTTGGATATCTTATGAAGATGCATTTATCCGCTTTGGGTTCGAGCTTATCAGACTGAAACTTTTTCACATAAGAATCGCAGCTCCAAACTTTCAAGAAACGACAGCTTAGATTTCTCTAAACCTTAGTCTATACTGTGTCATCTCAACGGAAATACGCGGTGCCCTATTTAAAGTGAATGCGGTTGTCTCTAATGCATAACCCATAAACGATAGTGGTAATTTGATAAGAGACATCATAGTATGCACCATATCAAGTAGGGCGTGGCTAAGACGTTCAGACACATCATCACACTATGGTGTTCCAGGTGGCATGAACTGCGAAACAATTTCCACATTGTCTTAACTGCATACCAAAACTCGTAACTCAGATATTCAGTTCTATGATCATATCATAGACAATTTATCCTCTTGTTACATAGAACTTCACTCTGAAACAGAATTGAACTTTTCAATATTTCAGACTTTGTGATTCATCAAGTAAATACTCTTGTATCTACTCAAATCGTCCATGAAGTAAGAACATAACGATATCCACTGCGTGCCTTAGCACTCATTGGACTACACACATCAAAAATGTATTATTCCCAACAAGTTACTCTCTTGTTTCATGTGGCATGTTTTGCATGTCTCAAGTGATTCAAAATCAAGCGAGCCCAAACGATCCATCTCTCATGGAGTTTCTTCATACATTTATACCAACAGGTATGGTTTGCATGTCTCAAACGTTTCAAAATGAGTGAGTACAAAGATCCATCAGCATGGAGCTTCCACATGAATTTTATACCAACATGACTCAAGTGGCAGTGCCACAAATAAGTGGTACTATCATTATTACTTTCTATTTTCGGCACTAATATGATGAACATCTGTAACACTACGATCGAGATTCAATAAACCATTGAGGGTAATTATGCAAGCAAATAGAACAACTATTATTCTCTTTAAATGAATAATCGTATTGAAATAAAAACGATCCAATGATGTTCATGCTCAACGCAAACACCAAATAACAATTATTTAGGTTTTACCAAAAATCCCGATGATAGAGGGAGCGTGCAACGTTTGATCACATCAACCTTGGAAACAATTCCAACACTTATCGTCACCTCGCCTTTAGCTAGTCTCCGTTTATACCATAACTTTCATTTCGTGTTACTAATCACTTAGCAACCGAACCGGTATCCAATACCCTCGTGCTACTAGGAGTACTAGTAAAGTACACATCAATCATCATGTATATGAAATATACTTCTTTCGACTTTGCCAGCCTTCTTATCTACCAGGTATCTAGAGTTGTTCCGCCTCAGTGACCGTTCCCCTCATAACAGAAGCACTTAGTCTCGGGCTTGGGTTTAATCTTGGGTTTCTTCATTAGTGCAGCAACTGTTTTGTTGTTTCACGAAGTAACCCTTCTGGCCCTTGCCTTTCTCGAAACTTAGTGGTTTTACTAACCATCAACTATTGATGCTCCTTCTTGATTTCTACTTTCACACTGTCAAACATCGCGAATCGCTCAAGGATCATTGTATCTATCCTTGATATGTTATAGTTCATCACGAAGCTATCGCAGGTGGGAGTGACTCTAGAGAACCATCACTATCTAATATGGAAGATTAACTCCCACTTGATTGAAGCGATTGTCGTACTCAGACAATTTGAGCACACGCTCAACGATTGAGCTTTTCTCCTTTACTTCGTCGACAATGAATCTTGTCGGAGGTCTCATACCTTTTAACAAGGGCACAAGCATGAAATCACAATTTCATCTCTTTAGAACATATCTTATGTTCCGTGACGTTTCAAAACGTCTTCGGCGCCTTGCTTCTAAGCCATTAAGTATTTTGTACTGAACTATCATGTAGTCATGAGAAACGTGTATGTCGGATGTTCACAACATCTACAGACGACGCTCGAGGTGCAGCACACCGAGTGGTGCATTAAGGACATAAGCCTTCTGCGCAGCAACGAGGACAATCCTCGGCTTTACAGACTCAGTCTGCAAAGTTTGCTACTATCAACTTTCAACTAAATTTTCTCTAGGAACATACAACAACAGTAGAGCTATAGCGCAAGCTACATCGTAATTCGCAAAGACCATTAGACTATGTTCATGACAATTAGTTCAATTAATCATATTACTTAAGAACTCCCACTCAAAAAGTACATCTGTCTAGTCATTTGAGTGGTACATGATCCAAATCCACTATCTCAAGTCCGATCATCACGTGAGTCGAGAATAGTTTTAGTGGTAAGCATCTCTATGCTAATCATATCAACCATACGATTCATGCTCTACCTTTCGGTCTCATGTGTTCCGAGGCCATGTCTGCACATGCTAGGCTCGACAAGCTTAACCCGAGTGTTCCGTGTGTGCAACTGTTTTGCACCCGTTGTATGTGAACGTTGAGTCTATCACACCCGATCATCACGTGGTGTCTCGAAACAAAGAACTGTCGCAACAGTGCATAGTCGGGGAGAACACAATTTCATCTTGAAATTTTAGTGAGAGATCACCTCATAATGTTACCGTTATTCTAAGCAAGATAAGGTGCATAAAGGATTAACATCACATGCAATTCATAAGTGACATGATATGGCCATCATCATGTGCTTCTTGATCTCCATCACAAAAGCACCGGCACGATCTTCTTGTCACCGGCGTGACACCATGATCTCCAACATGATGATCTCCATCAATGTGTCGCCATCGGGGTTGTCGTGCTACTCATGCTATTACTACTAAAGCTACGTCCTAGTAATATAGTAAACGCATCTGCAAGCACAAATGTTAGTTTAAAGACAACCCTATGGCTCCTGTCGGTTTCCATACCATCGATGTGCAAGTCGATATTAACTATTACAACATGATCATCTCATACATCCAATATATCACATCACATCGTTGGCCATATTACATCACAAGCATACCCTGCAAAAACAAGTTAGACGTCCTCTAATTGTTGTTGCATGTTCGCATCTTACTTCCGCAAACACCACAACGGAGATATATGAATTGCTATTTAACCTCATCCAAGGACCTCCTCGGTCAAATCCGATTCAACTATAGTGGGAGAAACCGACACTCGCCGGTCATCTTTGAGCAACGGAGTTACTCGTAGCGATGAAACCAGTCTCTCGTAAGCGTACGAGTAATGTCGGTCCGAGCCGCTTCGATCCAACAATACCGCGGAATCAAGAAAAGACTAAGGAGGGCAGCAAAACGCACATCACCGCCCACAAAAACTTTTGTGTTCTACTCGAGATTACATCTACGCAGGAACCTAGCTCATGATGCCACTGTTGGGGAACGTCGCATGGGAAACAAAAAATTTCCTACGCGCACGAAGACCTATCATGATGATGTCCATCTACGAGAGGGGATTTCCGATCTACGTACCCTTGTAGATCGCACAGCAGAAGCATTAAGAAACGCGTTTGATGTAGTGGAACGTCCTCACGTCCCTCGATCCGCCCCGCGAACCGTCCCACGAACCGTTCCGCGATCCGTCCTACGATCCGCTCCGATCTAGTGCCGAACGGACGGCACCTCCGCGTTCAGCACACGTACAGCTCGAAGATGATCTCGGCCTTCTTGATCTAGCAAGAGAGACGGAGAGGTAGATGAGTTCTCCGGCAGCGTGACGGCGCTCTGGAGGTTGGTGGTGATCTATTCTCAGCAGGGCTCCGTCCGAGCTCCGTAGAAACGCGATCTAGAGGTAAAACCGTGGAGGTATGTGGTCGGGCTGCCGTGGCAAAAGTTGTCTCAAATCAGCCCTAAATCCCCACTGTATATAGGAGGGGGGGAGGGGAGGAGGCAGCCTCAAAACCTAAAGATTTGGCCGAAATTGGAGGTGGAGGAGTCCTATTCCAATCCTACTTGGAGTAGGATTCCACCTTCCCACTTGGAAACTCTTTCCACCTTGTGGTTTTTCCTTATCAAACATTATGGGCCTTAGTGGGAAGTTATTCCAGCCCACTTGGGGCTGGTTTATCTCTTCCCATAGCCCATGAGAGCCCTTGGGGCGTGACACCCCTCCTGATGGTCCCCGGCACCCCTCCTGGCACTCCCAGTACAGTACCGATGAGCCCGAAACTTTTCCGGTAATGTACGAAGACCTTCCGGTAACCAAATGAGGTCATCCTATATATCAATCTTCGTTTATGGACCATTCCAGAAACCCACATGACGTCCGTGATCTCATACGGGACTCCAAACAACATTCGGTAACCAACCATATAACTCAAATACGCATAAAACAACGTCGAACCTTAAGTGTGCAGACCCTGCGAGTTCGAGAACTATGTAGACATGACCCGAGATACTCCTCGGTCAATATCAAATAGCGGGACCTAGATGCCCATATTCGATCCTACATATTCTACGAAGATCTTATCGTTTGAACCTCAATGCCAAGGATTCATATACTCCCGTATGTCATTCCCTTTGTCTTTCGGTATGTTACTTGCCTAAGATTCGATCGTCAGTATCCGCATACCTATTTCAATCTCGTTTACCGGCAAGTCTTTTTACTCGTTCCGTAATACAAGATCCCGCAACTTACACTAATTCACATTGCTTGCAAGGCTTGTGTGTGATGTTGTATTACCGAGTGGGCCCCGAGATACCTCTCCGTCATACGGAGTGACAAATCCCAGTCTTGATCCATACTAACTCAACGAACACCTTCGGAGATACCTGTAGAGCTTCTTTATAGTCACCCAGTTATGTTGCGACGTTTGATACACACAAAGCATTCCTTCGGTGTTAGTGAGTTATATGATCTCATGGTCATAGGAACAAATACTTGACACGCAGAAAACAGTAGCAACAAAATGACACGATCAACATGCTACGTCCATTAGTTTGGGTCTAGTCCATCACATGATTCTCCTAATGATGTGATCCCGTTATCAAGTAACAACACTTGCCTATGGCCAGGAAACCTTGACCATCTTTGATCAACGAGCTAGTCAACCAGAGGCTTACTAGGGGCAATTTTTTGTCTATGTATCCACACAAGTATTGTGTTTCCAATCAATACAATTATAGCATGGATAATAAACGATTATCATGAACAAACAAATATAATAATAACTAATTATTATTGCCTCTAGGGCATATTTCCAACACCCGGCAAGTGTCAGCTATAGGAGCGGTGAAGCTTGGTGAAGACGCAGCTTGGAGTAAACTTCGACACGCCACTACCTAGCGCGCCAAATGTCAGATTTCGGGCTCCACACTACCCTAAGGATTCGAACATTGGGGCGTGTACAAAGATCTCTCCCTGCTTAGCCTTGCGTAGCCAACTACTCTATGTAAAGAACGAAGGAAACACTTGATGGCGAGGGTAGCACAGAACACAACAATTTACCCAGGTTCGGTCCGCTGCGAAGCGTAAAACCCTACTCCCGCTTTTGGTGGATTGCCTCTCGTGGAGGTGGTGGATGAACTGGTACACTGCTCTCCAGCCTCCAGAGGCCAAGTGGCTAGGTGTATTGCCCTACAGTTCGAATGAACTCTCCCCTACCAAGTGTTCTACCCTCTCTACGTATAGCGGAGGCCCGCGCCCTCTTCCCTCGTAGCTTTGGCGGGAAGGGAACCCACAGCGGCCAATTTTGAAGGGGAACAGGAGAATATGCTCCCTTGCCCAAAGGTGGTCATCGCCTGCAAATTAACTGTCCGCGCTACAGGGATGGGCTTGAGGATGATGTTTGCCCTACTGGAGGGCGGCGGTGGCTTCGTTGCAACAGAAGGGAAACCTTTGGAAGAAGCCTTTGGAACCCTTGTACGCTCCCGCCTCCTTTGCACCAAATGGGAAACTTCCCCGCCTGTCATGTGCTGCTCGCCTGCCCTTTCCTGGCATCACCCTTGAGTCCTGAGGCCTGGCCTTGTCTCGGAATATCCGCCGATCTGGAGGGCTCCTGAGGAGGCCCCTATGGGTCTTGACGCTCCTCCTCCTCGTGAGGCTTGGCCCCTCACGAGGGCCTTACCCTGAACGGTGTCGGGCCCGTTGGTTTGTTCGGATGAGGTGGGCCCGCCCTGGGCCACAGGGAAGCAGGTCTGGGTACCCCCATTCCTAGAACGCCGACAGCGTCGCACCGCCTCCCTCGGCGCGGGAACACCACCGTCCATGTTGATCTTTGACACGTTGTCGGGTTCTTCCTCCCGTACTATGAGTATCGCTGCCACACTCCAAAGCAGCAGCCGTCGCCACCATCCGGCCGCGATCGCCCCTTTTCTTCGGCACCGCTACAGCTCGTTCACCCAAGCAGCGGCACCCATCCCCCCCATTCATCTTCGTCCAGCACCAGCCCATCGCCATCATCTCTACCCCAACCACTTCATTGTGTGAGATCGCCCCCCCCCCCCGGTCGATTTGCATCGCAAACATTGTCGAGTCCTTTTGTGCTAGCCTCCTTGACATAGCATAGCATTTTGTGCAGGTTCCCGTCTATGCATGCCCGCTGTTGGCAACTCTAACGCGTGCCTTCGTCCCCGGTGTGTTCCTAGGTCAAGAAAACCTGAAGTGAAGAATCGTCAGCATCTCCTTCGTCCATCTACCACGACTAGGAAAAAGCTTATGCATAGAACCTTTGCAGTAGCGCGGGGAAAGTGGACAAAGCTACTGCTATTTAGTAGTAGAGCGTTATAACAACATGCACAACAAGAAGGAGTATATTAGTAGCGCGTGATTCCCAATCCGCACCCACCGTGGCTGCCCATAGTAGTAGTGGGGCGAGGAAACCCGCGCTACTACTAGTCGCTTAGAAGTAGCGCCTTTTGACATGCCGCTCTACTATTAAGTTTATTCACTTATTATCATCTTCCATGCGCCCCCACTCTCCACACTATGTCAGATCCCCTCTATGTCAGATCATAGACAAGTTTAGTGTTCCTACTATGTGTGGTAGCCCTCCCATGAACAGTCTTCCAACAGACCTCATGGCTACATCCACCAACCATTATCTCGATGATAATGTTTCTTGTGTTTCCCGGATGCAAATAGGTTATGCAATAAGCAACACCGCTATATGCATATCTTGCAAAACAAATCATGTGACTGATTTCTCACGAAGTCTCTATCAACTTTTACATTCTAGAAATATGTTATTGGAATTGGTACGTGACGGCTTCGAAATTTGGAAGAATCAGGGGAAGTATCTTCCTGAATTATTCATGTTCAATGCGTCATATTATACTCTTTTTTCCTTCGTGAGTTTACTATAGACGTTCTAATAAAGGTTTTTAATGAGGTAATATCAACATAAGATCATATGTCATACTTTCTGTTTTCCCCGAGGATTTTAAGAAAGTATATACGACGTATTTATTGTACTCTAAACTCAGTGAGTCTCCTTGTATTGAGTTAAAAGAGACAATAACCATTATATGTTGCATCATTTTCTCCTTATTTTCCACTGGCTTTACAAAAGTTTTAGCAACATATCAAACAAATATATCCTCATTTTCCCATAGGGTTTTGGAGGTGTTTCCAAGATGACAAGGCTTACACTAACAAGCATGGATTAGGGGGCGTGTTAGGATTTAATTAATCCTGTCACCACAAGAATCAGACTCTTTGCCGTCTGCTATAACATACGGCAAAGAGGTGTTCCACGGACGGCAATGTCCTTTGCCGTCTGTCTGCTATCGGCAATGTTTCTGCAACAGGTTTCGACGGCATAGTACATTCTTTGTCGTGTGCCTCCAGGAACCGGACGGCAATGTCCTTTGCCGACAACCATATGCCCAAGCTCACGACAAATTACCTTCAGACGGCAGCCGAAGGCAACTACTCTGTTAGCTGACTAACGGAGCACTTTGTCGTTCGCCTTCTTTCGCATCCTTTGTCGTCTCCCTCCTGTCCTCTTTGTTGTGTGCCTAGAAAGCCCTTTGCCGTCTATCGTGTGCCTCGTGCCGGCTGCCTCCTGCATCTTTGCCGTCTGCCTCCTGCATATTTTCCGTCTGCTGGCTCTGGTGGCGGACGGCAAAATGACTAAATGGGCTAGCTGCTGATGCCCCAGGTTGCACAGGTGGCTTCCACGTGGCCTCTTTGCCGTCTACTCCCTGATGGCAAAGGCCTTTGCCATCACCTGGGAGACGGCAAAGAGCCCATATAGTCCCTATTTTATTTGTTTTCTTTTAATTCACAACACATATATGATATATTTTTCACAACACATATATATATAGTTCACAACACATATTTTTGTACATATAAAGTTCATCAATGTACATACCATATATCGAAAGAACCAACATACAAAGTTTTACACTGTTCATCCATAGGTACATATACATATAGTTCGACATTGTTCATCAACTCAAATGAAAACTAGAACTAAAGCACCCCATGAATGCCAGCTTCCATGCATGTAGTACATCCAATCTGCAAAAATGTGAATAAGAAAGTCTGAAGAAGAACAACAACAACATATGATGTTTTTGAGCTAATTATGTCATTTTAGAGGCAAACAAGCTAAGTATATAATATTCATGTGCTAACCATGGTTCTTATGCCATTTTGAGCTTATTATGTCATTTTGGAGCTAAATGGGCTAATTATTTAATTGTTGGGGAAAATAAGGTAAGGAGAATATGAAATATGGAAGAAAGAGGAGGAGGAGGAGAAGAAGAACAAATCAAGTAGAAGGAGAAGAAGAAGAAGACCTTCTCCTTCTTCTCCTCCTTCTCCTCCTCCTTCTCCTTATTATGTCATTTTTGAGCTAAATGGGCTAATTATGTAATTGTTGGGGAAAATATGGTAAGGAGAATATGGAAAAGGAGAAGAAAGACGAGGACAAGAAGAAGAAGAAGAAATCAAGAAGAAGGAGGAGAAGGAGGAGAAGGAGGAGGAGGAGGAGAAGGAGGAGCAGGAGGAGAAGAAGGAAAAGGTCTTCTCCTCCTTCTCCTTCTTCTCCTCCTCCTCTCCTTCTCCTTCATCTCCTGCTCCTCCTACTCCTTCTCTTCTTCTTCTTCTTCTCTTCTTCTTCTTCTTCTTCCTTCTTTTCATTTTTCCTATTTCTTCTCCTCTTCTCCTATTCCTGGAGCTAAATTTTCTAATTATGTCTTTTTGGAGCTAAATGGGTTAATTATGTCATTTTGGAGCTAAATTAGCTAAGTATATAATATTCATGACCTAACCAAGGTTCTTATGCCATTTTGAGCTTATTATGTCATTTTCGAGCTAAATGGGCTAATTATGTCATTGTTGGGGAAAATAAGGTAAGGAGAATATGAAAGAGGGAAGAAACGGGAGGAGGAGGATAAGAAGAAGAAATCAAGTAGAAGGAGAAGAAGAAGGAGAAGGATGAGGAGGACGAGAAGGAGGAGAAGGAGGAGAAGAAGGGGAAGGTCTTCTTCTCCTTCTCCTTCTTCTCTTCTTCTTCTTCTTCTTCTTCTTCCTCCTTCTTTTCATTTTTCCTATTTCTTCTCCTCTTCTCCTCTTCTTGGAGCTAAATTATCTAATTATGTCTTTTTGGAGCTAAATGGGCTAATTATGTCATTTTGGAGCTAAACAGGCTAAGTATATAATATTCATGAGCTAACCAAGGTTCTTATGCCATTTTGAGCTTATTATGTCATTTTGGAACTAAATGGGCTCATTATGTGATTGTTGGGGAAAATGGGGTAAGGAGAATATGAAAGAGGAGAAGAAAGAGGAGGAGGAGGAGGAGAAGAAGAAATCAAGAAGAAGGAGAAGAAGGAGGAGGAGGAGGAGGAGAAGGAGGAAAAGGAGGAGAAGAAGGCGAATGTCTTCTCCTCCTTCTCCTTCTCTTCTTCTTCCTCTTCTTCTTCTACTTCCTTCTTTTCATTTTTCTTATTTCTTATCCTCTTCTCCTCTTGTTGGAGCTAAATTATTTAATTATGTCTTTTTGGAGCTAAATGGCCTAATTATGTCGTTTTGGAGCTGAATAGGCTAAGTATATAATATTCATGAGCTAACCAAGGTTCTTATATATGCCATTTTGAGCTTATTATGTCATTTTTGAGCTAAATGGGCTAATTATGTCATTGTTGGGGAAAATAAGGTAAGGAGAATATGAAAGAGGAGAAGAAAGACGAGGACAAAAAGAAGAAGAAGAAATCAAGAAGAAGGAGGAGAAGGAGGAGAAGGAGGAGGAGGAGGAGAAGGAGGAGAAGGAGGAGAAGAAGGAAAAGGTCTTCTCCTCCTTCTCCTCCTCCTCTCCTTCTCCTTCATCTCCTCCTCCTCCTACTCCTTCTGTTCTTCTTCTTCTCTTCTTCTTCCTCTTCCTTCTTTTCAATTTTCCTATTTCTTCTCCTCTTCTCCTATTCTTGGAGCTAAATTTTCTAATTATGTCTTTTTGGAGCTAAATGGGCTAATTATGTCATTTTGGAGCTAAATTAGCTAAGTATATAATATTCATGACCTAACCGAGGTTCTTATGCCATTTTGAGCTTATTATGTCATTTTGGAGCTAAATGGGCTAATTATGTCATTGATGGGGAAAATAAGGTAAGTAAAATATGAAAGAGGAGAAGAAAGGCGAGGAGGAGGAGAAGAAGAAGGAAAAGAAGAATGAGTAGTAGGAGGAGGAGGAGGAGAAGGAGGAGAAGGAGGAGAAGGAGGAGAAGAAGTAGAAGGTCTTCTCCTGCTTCTCCTTCTTCTCCTCCTCTTCTCCTCCTCCTTCTCCTTCTCCTTCTTGTCCTCCTCCTCCTCCTCCTTCTCCTTCTATTCTTCTCCTTCTTCCTTATTTCCATTTTTCCCATTTCTTCTCCTATTCTCCTCTTCTTGGAGCTAAATTATCTAATTATGTCTTTTTGGAGCTAAATGGGCTAATTATGGGTTGACCTAAATTAGCTAAGTTGTGAGCTAACCAAGGTTCTTACGATGTTTTTACCTAACTAAGCTAAACTAGCTAATTATGTCAAAAATGAACTAGAGAAAAATTACCACAGTGGTCATCAAGGAGGAGAAACACCAGGGTTGCTCGAGTCGGCTTCGTTTGGAGACGGTTGCCCTGGAGAAGGGTCGTGCGATGCCGCTCGGGAGTTATTCTGCAATTTTTTTTCTTCAATATCTTAGTTAGCATGATGACGCACAATTGTTAATACTAGTTTATAATGACCATTAAAACGAAACTCACCATGCCAATCGCACAGAAGACGGGCATCAGCGGAGGGGCTTGACCGCTCTTCTCTTACATGGACTGCACATTTGGTTTTGAAGAGTCAGTCGTATTAGCTAGTAATGAAACAGACGTTACACACATGATTTGCATAATGTGAAAAAGAAACTTACCACAATAAGCTCGTACATGGCCAGGTGAGCCGCCTCATTCCGGGCCCTCTCGTCCTCAATCAACCGAGCCACGGTCCGGTCCCTCTCCTCAAGAGCAGCCTGAAGAGTAGCCTGGCTTGCCGCTCTCTCTGTCTCAAGAGCAGCCTCGGTTGCCGCTCTCTCTTTCTTAGGAGCAGCCTCGTTTGCCGCTCTCTCTTTCTTAAGAGCAAGCTGCAACACCATTCCTCGTTACCATAGTAATGATCGATGGCCACACACACAATGAAATGGATGAAAGTTTTCTGAGTCCGTACAACTAACCTCGATGGCAAGATCGAATGGCCATGGATGAGGCCTTATCTCAAGACAGGAGCTCGACTGGCGCGCCTTGATCTCTGGGAGAGTGAGTGGACAACGTATTATACCATCTCCAATGGCTATCGAGCAATGGGTCCTCCGGCCACCTGATATCATCACCAGCTCTGGATCCAAAGGTTACTGGCTCGGGTTAAAGTCCTCCCCTTTCCAAGCCTTCCCCGTGTCCCTGTATTTCATGAGCTTGTGGTGGGTTAAGATGTTGGTGAAGTTATTTTGATCATCCAGGTCAGCCAAAGGGAATGCCTTCACCTTCTTGTACGAGGCGGTATGGGCCATGCCATAAAGGTCGTACAACTCTGGCATCTCCATCTTATTGTGATGCACCTAAAAGAGAGGAACAAAGTATTAGTAAGGGGCTCAAGCTAGCATGAAGAATGAATGGCATGATTCATGAAGCAAACCAAATACCCAGTTTCGTCCGAACTGAAGTAAGTTGGCGCTGCCTTGATGGTGTGGCACACCAACCATTTGGCTACGCCGATCCTTCGCATTGTCATGGACGGCTCGCCAGTTGCCTATGCACCACTCATCCACCAACGGCTCCCAACAATCCATCTTATCCGCACACCATCTCGGGGTCACCTATAAGTTATTAGAAAGAATTTTGAGCGCTACACCTATGAATCAAATCAAGAAAACTAAGTACAAGTCCTTAAGAATAGGTAATTACCTTCATGTACTACTCCTTCTTCAGATACTTTCTGCGGCACTCCTTCTTCTGCTTCTTAATACCACACATGGCATAGTAGTCTCGAATGGCCTCCGGCCGAGCCTCGTGGCGTAAGTTATGTAATAACCACCTACACTCGGCCTCGATAACCTTGGCCTCCTCCTCCTCATATCCCTCCTCACACCTATAGAAGGTCTGCAATCAAACGAGACAACCGATTAGTACAATAATTAGCTATATTGTTAATTTTAGATTGTGTAAAAGGATAATTTACCCTAAAGTTGTTGATCACCACCTCGGCCCTCGTGTGGCACAAGACACCATCTAAAATCTCCTCCGGCGAGGCCTGCGTAGCCTGGTAGTGCTCCTAGGTAAATCCTAGTGTAGGAACGTGACCCTCACCAGGCAACGTGACAAACCCCGGAAAATTTGTCCGGCAAAGCACACCAAGGACGCAGTTCGGCTTGCGGACTCCACAAGGGTGTTTCCATCCCTTGCAGTATGATAAGGTCAACACATTAGATATTTGAACAAACTTGAAGGCAGAAGATAAAAAAAGAGTAAATGTACTTACCTATCCCCTCCAGGCTTAATCCCCCGCCTCTGCTCACGGGTAGCCGGCGCGACCAGGAGACATGTACTACCACGCTTGTACACTTTGGCCCCGTCCACCTCCACGTCGCCCTCACTATCTGTAGACTCATCCCCACCATCAACAGAACAGCCACCAGGACCCTCGGTCCGATCCGGCACCTCGGTCCGATCCGACTAGGCAACCCATCTGGACCTCTCCACGTCGGCCGAAGCATGTGTGGCAGGAGTCTCCTGGGACGTAGCCTCAGGGACCGGAGTCTCATGGGACAAAGGCACCTCGACCCGAGGCTGATCCTAGATCAGAGTCTCATGGGCCGAATGACCGTCCACCCGAGGCTCCTGGACCAGAGTCCCCGTAGCCTCCTTCGTAAACGGGTCCACCATAGTAGTACTATGCTCGAATGAATGAGATGGTGGTGGCGGCGAGGACGTCGCAACAGTCCGGCAACCTCTTCCGCGGCCACCACCTCTCCCTGTACCCTTCCCCTTATTCCCTACCCGACCAGCACCTCTCCTAGTGGGCATTGCCGCCGACGAAGAATCACCCACGGGTGGTGTCGTCAGACTGTCTGCCAAGGTTCTACGGAGAGATAGGGGTGGAATGGAAGTACCACCCCTCGTGATGGCCGCCGAAGAAGAACCCGTCGAGCGATCAAGACCCGCGCCCACCATCTTTCAAGAACTGCTGACCTGCCATGATAAAGATTAAAATAAATTAGTACAACATAAATTTTTTGAATAAATGACATGAATAATAATATGTACATATATAATGTAAGTTGGACATCTTCATGAATGACGTGCTCATCGGGTTCAATGGCATGATGTTGTGGAAGGCCTTTCCGTAATCGGTCAAGCATTGATAGGTCATCCGCATCAGTAACCTCTTCTAGTTCCAGCTCTGCTGGTTCCGGCTCAATGGTGAAGTCAGATTCATTGTCGCTGTCTACTTCCATGTTCAGGGGTGAAGCACGGCGGTTTTTGAAACATTTCTTGGAAAGACGTGTTTCTTGGAAGAATTCTCCATCATATGTGTGTGGGTTAACGTGAGGTCCATAATCCTGTTCATTTGGGAGAGGTGGTCTAAGACGTGGCGGCACTTCATAAACAACATACCAACCTTCCAGATTCTTATCAGTTTGGCATGCCCACGGCAGATAGAAAACCTGGGTTGCCCGTTGAGCCGTAATATGGACATCGGGAACATCTAAATGGCAGTTTGGATTGATTTCGACTAATCCTATATGTTCATGATTCCTTCTAGTCTCCTTCGGCTGGAACCAATAACATTTGAAGACTACCACGTTCGGTGGGTTTTCACCATAGAATTGAAGTTCATAAATTGCTTCAACTCTTCCATAATACTCGATAACACCTTCGCCGATAGCCAAGACACCACAATTTGTAGATTTCTGGTCGGGCATAGATAGCTCTTTGCCAAATGTACGAAAGAGATACCCATTGATGTTGTATTTCTCAAATGAACGAACCTTATAGTCAAAACCATTAGTGGCTTGTCTCAATTTGGCATCCATAGACTCTATATTAGCCTAGATGTTTAATACGAAATGATTGTTGCATTAGCCGCAAGTTAGACCAAGAAATGAAATGGTCCATTATTGATAATTACCGTTTGTTTGAACCAAGAGATGAAACCGGGATAGCCGCCTCCTGTCTTTGCCAGAAGCTCATACTCTTCGACGGAATCATTTTGGATCACCGCTCCATCCGAGAATTTGGCAATGTATCGGCTGTATGAAATATCCGAGAATAAGAGCAGTTCAAAGGAATTAGAAGTTACGGGAAAATGTGCCGAGAACTTACTCGATGTACAGCCGCACTTCGGTTAGGTTGTTGAAGATATACAACGAAATGGCCCCCCATTCTTCGACATCCAACATTATTGGTTTCGAAGCACTAGCTGGTGCAAACTTCCCTTTGAATAGGATGAGGTTGGACCCACCTTTTTTAGGGTCTGCATCATTATGCCGAGGCTTAGGATTATGCAAATGATGATTTTTGGCTTTGTAGTGTGCTGTCACAAAGTTTGCCACCTCCTCAGTAATGAATGCCTCAGCCATCGATGCATCAATTCTACACTTATTTTTACATTTAGATCGAAGCGTCTTCTGCATCCTCTTAGTTGCATAGCACCAACGATTTTGCACGGGCCCACCCAATCTTGCCTCGGTCGGTAGATCTAAAATCAAATGCTGCATTGGATTAAAGAAGCCCGACAGAAAGATCTTCTCGAACTTGCACAACAACTCCGGTTCAAACTCCTCCATGTCATCTACCATGCCAGGCAACAATTCTTTTGCACAAAGAACATGGAAGAAATAGCTCAGCTCCGCCAGTACTAGTTATTCGTCCTCGGGAATAAAGCCACGTAACATCACCGGCATTACCTGCTCTAGCCATATGTGCCAATCACGACTCTTGAGACCAAATATTTTTAATTTTTCTAGACTCACTCCCCTATTTAGATTCTCTGCATACCCATCGGGGAACATCAAGTGCATTTTGACCCACTAGATAATTTCCCTCATGGCTAGCCTTCCAAGATTGAACCAGGCCTTTGGCGTCGACCACTTCTGCTTTCCTTTGCCTTCTCGCATGTTTTGTAACGGTCTGTGACATAGTGTCTCTTGATCGACTCTAGCCTTGGTATTATAGTTTGTCTTACCATCTATGTCGGACAATGTACCAAAACTAGCCTCTCCGATATTCTTTTCAGTGTGCATCATGTTGATATTGTGTGGAAGAAGGAGGTCTTTGAAGTAAGGAAGATCCTAGAAGCATGACTTGTGAGTCCAGGCGTGTTTTGAATTATAACCCTTGAAATACCCTGGACGCTCTGGATCAGGTTAGAGGGCGTTTAACTGATTCAGGATATGTTGGCCTGTCAACGCAGGTGGTGCCATGTTTTTGACAACATTACCTTTGGTAAAGTTCTTCTTGTCTTTTCTGAACTCATGGTCAGGATCTAGGAACTGTCAATGCAAGTCAAAGCAAGAATACTTCCGACCCTCCTACAACCAATGAAACTGAAGAGCTGCCTTGCTTTGGTGGCACGGGAACCTTCCATGCACACATTATCCAGAGAATAGCGCACACGCCGGCAAGTCATGCATAGAGTACATGTACCACACATGCATTTTGACGTTTTGTTTTCTAGCGGCATCGTATGTCTTGACCCCATTGTCCCAAGCTTCTTCCAATTCGGCCTTAAGCGGTTGCAGGTACACATTCATATTCTTCCCCAGATAATTGGGCCCTGGAATTATCAACGTCACAAATATGTTCTTTCTTTGCATAATCTGCCCGGGGGGAGATTGAGTGGAATGACAAATACAGGCCACCAACTGTATTGGGTTGTCGTCATTCCGAAGGGATTAAAACCATCTGTGGTGGCGCAGACTCGAGGATTCCTTGGATCTACGCTTTATCCTAATGCAATCCATCGAAATGTTTCTACGCTTCCCCATCTGATGTGTGTACCGCCATCTTATTCCCATCTGCATCTAGTTCGGTTCTTTTCCCCAATTTGTTTCATGTCATCTCTCTGGTTGTCTCTTCGTCCATGAAAAGACGTTGAAGCCTTGTTACGATTGGCATATACCAAAGAACACTAACTGCAATTTTGGTGTGCCTCTTCTCACCCATACCGTTGTCTACCACAAGATACCTACAAGACTCGAAATTGGGACAATAGTCCAAGTGTGCATACTCCTTCCTAAATAAGACACATCCTTTCTCACATGCATCTATCTTCTCATAGGACATCTTAAGTACACGAAGTAATTTGGCTGACTGGTACAGATTTGCAGGCATGACATGTCCTTTTGGTAGGAAGCGTCCAAATAGTGTCATCATATCGTTGTAGCATTCTCTTTCCAAGTTGAACTAAGCCTTCAGAGCCATTACTTGCGCAATTGGATCCAGCTGACGAAGCTCGGTGTGCTCATGGAGAGGACGTTTTGAAGACTCCAACATCTCATAGAAGGCCTTTGCAGATTCCTCCATCTCATCGTCCGAATCCCTAGCATCATCAAAGTCTTGCACCATGTCTTCGATCCTGGTACCATGCTCGTATGTGCGACGACGGACCACCTCAGCTCTGGTGCGTTGTATAGACTCAGCATGAAATGTCCACACCGTATACTTAGGCTTAAAACCCCTCCTCTCTAGGTGTTTAGTCATTACATCCTCTATTGTCTTTTTATAATTGTCGAATCCAGGACAGGGGCAATATTTTCTTTCCTGGCCATTTGCAAATGCGACTTTCACAAATTCCTTGGCTTTTAGAAACCATTCTTTCGTCATCTCTTTCTGACTAGGGTGACCGGCGTACATCCACGCACGATCACTCATGTTGCCTAGCTACTAAACACATAAGAAATATATTTATATATAATTTAGCATATATATTCATCAGTTAATCAAGTTTGCCGTTTTTATTATGTCCATGCAACCTACACACTAATAGGTAAAGATAGGTCCTAATCCCACCCGAGTATGTGTAGATTGGGTTCGTTTTCCCATGCTCTCCTCCGGATCCAATATAAAATTTCGGCAACACCTCCCCGCTGTTCTCCCCATACACGTCTCCGCAATAAATAGAGAGGATGTGTATCCGGAGAACAACACGGAAGGACTGATGAAATTATGCATCAGATCTAGAACAAAGCATATGGGAAAACGAACCCAATCTACACATTCCTTGGGCTCTCCATGGATAACGTTGGACAATTCGAAAGAATCACGGTTATAAATATAAGCAAATGCATGCATATTTATAACTGTATCCCTTTCGAACGGGAGACACATACTGGTTATGCATACTGATAAATTAATTTAATTACCTACATCTAGCAAGTTTCATCCGAAAACCGACCCACAGAAAACGAAGGGGTGAGGGGGAGATGACATTTGTACTGACCCACGAATGCAGGGGCAGAGCTCGTAGAATGCACGGGGAGGTCTTCGCACAGCACACCTCACAGCGATGAGACAACTATCACATGTAAATCCACCCGGTCAACACAAATATTTTCTGTTCTTTAATAAAATCGAACAATATACGGCGTATTAACAATTGCGCGGAGTTTCGTTATGGGGTGACAGGATGTCGTGTCGGGGTGTCGGGGCATCGTGCCAGGGTGTTAGCGTGTCATTTTCTTCTTCTTCCTCTTCTTTTTTCCTCTTCTTCCTTTTCTTCTTATTCCATTTCTTCCTTTTCTTCTTCTTCTTCTTCTTCTTCTTCTTCTTCTTCTCTTCTTCTTCTTCTGCCGGCAGGAGGAGAGAAGAAGGAGAAGAAGAAGGAGGGCTCCTTCTCCTCTTATTTCTATTTCTATTTTTCTTTATCCTCTTCTTATACTTATTCTTCTTTTCTTCTTTTTCCTCTTCTTCTCCTTCTTATTTTTTTCTTCTCTGCTTCATTTCCTCTTCTTCTATTCTTCTCTTCTTCTTTTCTTCTTCTTCTTTTCTTCTTCTCCTTCTTATTTTTTTCTTCTCTTCTTCTTCTTCTTCTTCTCCTCCTCTTCCTCCTCCTTTTCCCCTCTTCTCCTCCTCCTCTTCTTCTTCTTGCTCTTCTTTCTATTAAGCTAACTAACTAACTAACCTAACTAACCAAGCTAACTAACTAACCTAACTAATTTAACTAATAGTAGGTAATTAACAACTAACCTAACTAACCTAACTAACAGTAGGTAATTAACAGCTAACCTAACTAACCTAATAAACTAAAGAACTAACCTAACTAATTTAACATAAATAAAAATAGGAAAAACAAAATAAAAATAGGGGTGGCCTGCCAGCGGGGGGGGGGGGGGGGGCTGGGCGTTGTGGGCGGCAGGGCGTCGGGCGGTTGGTGGCGGGGACGATGGGGTGTTGGGGCGGTGGGAGACGCGCGCGACGGGGGTTGTGGTGCGATGGTGCGACGGGGGCGGTGGGCACGTTGGGGGCGGTGGGGCACCGGGGGCGGAGGGGCAACGAAGGCAGTGGCCGCGGGGGTGGCGGTGGTGGGTGTCGGGGAGAGAGAGGAGTGAGCGTGGGGGTTGGGGCGACGACCGTTAGGGGAGAGAGGGGTGCGGGGGTAGGCGCGACGGTCGTTAGGGCATGTTACCTCTTTGCTTTCTACCCCCGACGGCAAAGAGGTAAAAGGCAGACGGCAAAGGAAGATGCCGTTAGGGGGAGAGAGTGGTTGCGGGGTGGGACGCCTTGTGCTCTTTGCCGTTTGCCTGAATGCTCTTTACCTTCAGCTGGCACATGGCAAAGAGCAGACCGATGGCAAAGAGTATCTTTGCCTTTAGCCTGCTGTTTGCCGTCTGGTTTTTGGTAGGTGATGGCAAAGAGGGTCTTTGCCATTAGCCAACAGACGGCAAAGAAGCAGCAGATGGCAAAATCTCTGATTCCAGTAGTGTATTAATCCCTACTTTTCCTAACCGGGACGATTGTCTTGTGTCCCTTCGGACGCACCCCTTCGGAGGCTATTTATATGTGTAATCAATCATCAATGAGAACAATGATTCATTTTACATATTTTGTCTTGTCTCTCGTTTCCTACTCTAAACAATTTCAGTCATATTAGGTCGGGTTGTGTGTTGGCTATAAATAGCCCATCCCCTTCACCATAAGTTGCTGGCTGCTCAGAGTTTGATACGTCTGTTGTCTTTTTGGAGCAACCCACCTCAAAGGCACTGAGAGAAAACGATCCTGCGAGGATAAACACAAACCAGTAGAGCTAGTGTGTTTGAGCATCACCGAAGTCGTTATGTTCTGAGTGAACTGAAGACTTATTACACTTGAATACTGTGATAATTTCAGACGGTTACGCGTCTAGGTCTAGAGATACAAGAGGAAACAAGTAAATCATTTGATAAATTTTGCTTATGCCCTCCAGAGAAATTGTCGGGTATAGGCATGCACTCTTATACCGCTAGCAGCATAATAGACATCCTAGAAACAATATGTTCATTGGTCAAAATAATCGCATAGGAAGGAGTTGCGTCACTAAAAAACCTGGAACACTTGAAGATTACATTTATATAATATAATATTCTTTTGCGCCGAGAAAGTTCACTCACATCAGAAGATGTTGCGAATTCATTTGGCTTACTATACATCAGCCACAAGTTACGTCACGAGAGAAGAGACCAATTGAACTGAGAGAGATACGATTTTTTCTGAGCTACTCATATTAGAGAGGAATCATCCTCTCGTACATACATATTACGATCATTCCCCTACAACCCAGCCCATGTCATGTTATTCAAACACATAGATTACTAACAGGTAATTTGTGATCCTTTTATAGTCTGATGGGATTATGCATGCATAACCTAGGTCATGTTGTTTTGTAACCATCGAACAGTCACTACTTATATTCGAATAGTTTTCAACAGAAAAATATTGGCGGCCCTCAATGACGCATTGCTATGTCAAAAGTAGATTAGTAGAATTTTATCGGGAGTGACCCAGTTTATGCATTCCTCGTAACAATTACGTGTACCATCGAAAATAAAACTTTCTAGCCAATCAGTTGGCACCCATATGTGTTTGGGTGAAAATAAGGGGTAATGGGTACCGCGCACACAGAGTGACATGCATGTCACTTACAACGTGCTGTTGTCCATGTATCTGTCATGGCGACACTTTCTTCTCCTAGGAATGCTATTTAACCAGACAATGGCTAGCACAACATTCATAAACAATCATATCCTCATCAACAACCTCCTTCTAAACCCGTCATACCCTGCGGAAGTTATCTCAAGGTCTAGAATGGCGGTGAATACTAGGAACGCAATTGGTGTCGTTCTCCTCCTGGTCGTGATGGTAGCGGCGGTATCTCCACCATTGGCAATTGCCGAAGAGTTCTGTTGGGACAAATGTATCAAGCGCTGCAAGGGAGAACTAGAGGTTTTGCAGCCCAAAGTGCATTCATTTTTGCAACTATCAATCCGGAGACGTAGGATATGTTAAGTGGGCTACCGATAAACTGAAGGAGGCCGCTGCTACCTCGCCCGAAAAGGCTGTCCTCCTCAAGAATGAAGCTCAAACGTACTTAGAACGTGCCAATGCCCTCAACAAGAAAGCCGAGACCCCGTGAGTGTGCACCCTTCTGTCTATAGGTGTCGTTGCTGTTTTGGTGTCTATATATGTTTTGTTTTTTTAAATGGTCGTGGTTGCATCCCCTTTTCTTGTTTCTTTGTTAAAGTACTATCTTTTGTATTATGACGACAAGCTTGTTCCAACAACTCAGTTTCTCTTGTCGACTTGATTTTCATTTGATTTGGTTATGTCATAATAAAGTTCCTTGGTATGGAAATATTCCTTTTTAATGCGCACAGTGCCTATTCTCCTATTTTATCTGCATGCAAGAAGGATTGGGATCTTTAGGATGTGTGAAAACAATCCGTCCACATTCAAGAACAATTAGGCATGCATATTCTAGAGAAGCATCCGTGTAAGTGCTTGCGCATTTTTTAGAAAATGGTCATTTATATGTAAAACACTAACCTTGATATTCACATGTTTTCTTAAAAAATCATGTAAGTTTTTTGCGCATTCCTAGAAACCACATAAATTAGAACTTTTTCCTAGGAAATATATGCTGGAAAAACCAACCAGCCAAAATAACGGTGGGCAAAAAATTAAAAAAACTGGGCATCTATAATTCCCTACGGGCAATCGCGCTTAGTCTTATCATTGTGAAATTATCGATACAACTTTGTTGATTATTTGTTTGTTCCTCTTCAAGAAAATCATGTATTACCAACATTTTTATGTCATCCACCCCTAGCCTCTCATCTCTCTTGTACAAGACAGGGCTCCTAATTAAGGTGTAGGACTCCTTAGGGCTCCTCGTCTGTCCTTCGCACCATCTATCATGTAAACGTACGGCCGTCGTCGGGTGTTAACGTTGCTTGACCATCCTTGGAGTACATAAGGTAAAACACTGGACTTCACCTTCTGGTCTAGGTGAGAAGGTGTTTGCACGGAAGAATAAGGCCTGACACCTACACTCGGAACCTACGGTTGCCTTGGCCACCGTTTCCTTGAGCTCGGTCAGGCCCATGGCCATGCCGACATCGCGAGTGAAGATATGTAATAAATCCAAGTCCAAGTTACGATGGTGCCAACAATACATCAGCCCCATCCTAGGAATCTACTTTGGCGTCGTCCACGCCCCGGACACCATGTATACAGGTCACCTAATCTCAATCTCGTCTACTTAATAAGTAAGTAATTACTAAGATAGTTTTCAAGATCCTTTAAAAAGTTTTTTTTTACTTTTGCAAAATCAAATATTGTATTTTTTTCAGTGACTTTATCCATCTAGTGAGGCTTCCCAAAACCACTAGCTCTAGCAACATAGCTCAGTCCTTCTTTTTTAATGTACTACTTAGGAACTCTCCACAGTTTTCTAAAATTGGGATTTTTCTTTTTTCCCATTTTTTTCTTACAAACCTGATGAAAAGGTAGGGGCATATGCATGTCATGTTGTAAGTCATACATGTGGATCTGGGTACACGGTAGCCATTCCTCCTTGTTTTTCCACAACCACATATTGGTGACAAGTGATTGGCTAGAAAGATTTATTTTCCATGGTACAAGTAAATGTTACGAGGAATGCATACACCGGGTCATTCCTGACAAAATTATATTGACCTACTTATGACATGGCCATGCATCATGGAGGACCATCAGTATTTTCCTTTTGAAGAATCATGTGAATACAAGTATTTATTGTTCGATTGTATCTTGCATGCATGTGTTGCAAAACCGCATGACTTGGATTATACATGCACAATTCGATGGGCAATAAGAGACCAACAAAATCTCTACTAGTAATATATGTTTTTGAATATAATGGCACGGGCTGGGCTATAGGGGAATGATCATAATACGTATGTATGGGACGAGGATTCCTCTATAATAGTAGTAGCTTGAAAAATATGTTTCACCGTCAGATCAATAGGTCTCTTCCATTTTGTGGCGTAACTTGTGGCTGAAGTTCAATGAGCCAAATGAACTTACAGAACCGTCTCATGTCAGTGAACCTTTTGGCTGCGAAAGTATATAGCTATATGCTTCAAATTTTTCGATTTTTATATTACCGCAACTCCGGCCTATTGGGTTATACTTACCAGCCAACAATATGCTTTTTTAATCTCTGTTACGAGGCACTATAAGAGTGCATGCCTATAACCGACACGTTTTTGAAGGGCATAAGCAAAATGTATAGTATAATTAACTTTTTTCGTCTTAGAGGTGTTACCCAAGGGATTTTGTTTCAAATTTGATCTAAATCTTCAAATGTTTTCTAATCCTAATCGAAAATAGTCAATTTCAAACAATTCATCCAAAACTTTGAAAAATTGTTTTCCTTTAGGCCGCACTGTCGCCGCCCCCTAGTTCTCTCCACGACTGCACCAAATAGTATGTTGTCACTATGTCTCCCCTTTGGGTTGTAGTGGCGTGAGACATGCTCCCCATGACACACAAGCCACCGCTACAACGCCCCTTCAGGATGTAGTGCTGCAACGCGCGGTTCTTGCTACCACCCAAGGTCTTCCTGCTGTCGCCCCGACCTGTTCGCCGCCCCGAGGTCTTCCCCCCGTCGCCCCGACACGTGCGTTGCCGCCTCGGGATGTAGTGCCGCGACACGCGGTCCACTCCACTGTCCCCTGCTCGTTGACTTCCTGTGGTATGCGCCTGTCGAATTTCGGGCGCCGCAATACCCTAAGGATTCGAACATTGGGGCATGTATGAAGATCTCTCCCTGCTTATAGCCCACTACTCGATGGAAACAACGAAGGACTCAGTCGATGGAGAGGGTAGCGCAGAACACAACAGTTTACCCAGGTTTGGGCCGCTGCAAAGTGTAAAACCCTACTCCTGCTTTTGGTGGATTGCCTCACGTGCAGGTGTTGGATAAATTGGTACAGTGCTCTTGAGCCTGCGGAGGCCAAGTGGCTAGGTGTATCACCCTACGGTTCGAATGAACTCTCGCTACCAAGTGTTCTACCCTCACTATTTATAGAGGAGGCCCGTGTCCTCTTCCCTCGTAGCTTCGACGGGAAGGGATCCCACAACAGCCAATTTTGATGGGAAACCGGGGAACATGCTCCCCTGCCAAAAGGTGGTCTTCGCCTGCAAAGTAACTCTCCGCGCTGCAGGGACAGGCCCGAGGATGACGTTTGCACTACTGGCGGGCAGCGGCGGCTTCGTTGCACCAGAAGGGAAACCTTTGGAACATGCCTTTGGAACCCTTGTACGCTCCCCCTCCTTTGCACCAAAGGGGAAACTGCCCCGCCCTGCCATCTGCTGCTCGTCTGTCCTTTCATGGCGTCACCCTTGCCTCTTGAGGCCCGACCTTGCCTTGGAATATCCGCCGCTCCGGAGGGGTCCTGAGGAGGCCCCTCCGGGTCTTGACGCTGCTCCTCCTCGTGAGGCTTGGCCCCTCACGAGGGCCTTACCCTGAATGGTGTCGAGCCCGTTGGTTTGTTCCGATGAGTTGGGCCCGCCGTGGGCAACAAGTAGGCAGGTCTGGTTACCCCCATTCCTAGAACACCGACAGTAGCCCCCAGGCACGCGGACTGTTGTGGTTGGCTTCGGGGCGGAGCCTAGGAGGGCAGCATCAGGTATCATGGGCCATCAAATGCCTATGGGCCTGGCCGGCGCGCGTCACGCGGCTGGTGTCGGGTCCTTCGTGTCCTCTATCTCTGCCCCCCTTATTAGGTGCCCAGCTTGTAGCTTCGGTGCCTTATTGCTTTCCTTCTTCCGTACTCGCCCTTCCTCTTTGGTCTCTCACTCCAACCGGTGCCTCCCAGATCCAGCGCCGCGTAGTTGCTTGCCAGTTCCACAATGGCGCCCGCCGGCTAGCAGAAACCACAGGGGCATGGTTCGCCCGCGGCTTCTCTGCTCCTGTACTCTGCCCTCTACAAGGACACAAATATCGTCCCCGTGCTTCCATGGACCGTGGCCGAGTCCAAAGAGCGTGTGTGAACCGTGATCTAGCCTAGCGCCGTAGAGGAGCGGCCCGTGTCCCGGGCGGTATAACCTTCTTCCTTCAAAGTATTTATGCTGGGTTGGTGCCGCATTTATCCCGGTTCTTCACCGTTCTCTTGGACCACTATTGGATCCAAGCTCTTCATCTCCAGCCAAACTCCATCTTGCTGCTGTCGGTCTTTGCTTTCTACTGTGAGGCTTTCGTTGGCGTGCAACCTTCAGTTGCCCTCCTCCGCCACTTCTTCAGCTTTCGCGTGCACGACAGCGCTCATTTGTCGGCGTGTGTCTGCTTTGTGGCGGCCCAGACCGGCAACATGCTATTGAAGGCCGGGAAGAAGGTGGAGAACTTCAGGCACCGTTGGGTCCTTATGTGCCTCAACGATGCCAACCCTCGGCTGGAGAATCCGAAGGAGTTGCTGGAGAAGATCTCCACATGGAGCTCGGCGAAGCTCTCCCACCCTTTGGCTGTGCCCGTGCTGAAGCGCTTTTCCCGCGACATCAGCGGCATGTGGCTGACCGGGGGAACGATAGTGAAGGAGTTCCTGGCGCAGTGCATGGCGCCTCTCCAGGAACAATCCAGGCCCGTGTGGGAGTACCGGGATGGCGACGTAGAGCTCCGGCTACGGTCCCGGAATATCCCCACAGAGGACCTTAGTAAGGTCGTGGCGATCTTGCTGGCAGCTACCCTGGCAACCTTCCCGAGGCCCTGGATCCGTTATTCTGTCGTGATGGCTGGGCCGACCTGGTCGTTGCGATGCCTGTCTTCAAGGAGCGGGGGATCCTCCCGGCTGAGGGCTCCGGTCCGGTGGAGGTGTCATCCCGTGAAGGGGACTCGGAGAAGACAGTGAACGACCGCGTGGCGAGAGTTCCTCTCCCGTCGCAAACTGTCCTTCTACGCAAGCTCGAGGATGATGATGCCACCAGTGATACCCCGACCGGGACCTCCTCGCACCTATCGAGGACCTCCAGGGGGCCCGCATCGACCCCCCGTGCCACGCGGTCCGCGTGCGTGCTTGCTTCCCGGAAGCTCGGGGCTGAGCCATCCTCGGCGCAGCCCACCTCTGTCGGCAGGGGGTCTAAGGCACCGAGCTCGCCTCCCTCTGTGGGGGGGCTTGTCACCTCTG
Source organism: Hordeum vulgare subsp. vulgare (assembly GCF_904849725.1). NCBI lineage: Eukaryota > Viridiplantae > Streptophyta > Magnoliopsida > Poales > Poaceae > Hordeum > Hordeum vulgare. The sequence continues at coordinate 121,003,022 of NC_058522.1, forward strand.
ATGTCGTCAGGGCGGAGAGGAAGAAGAGATGGCGTGATTTTGAAGAGTAAGCTACTTGCCTGGGCACGCCTTGCGCATCTATTGTCCACGCTTGGTTGATCCCCCTCTTTACTTGTCGTCCAGGGATGTTGTCTCGCTGGGGGAGAAGAGGAAGAAGACGGTCGTCAAGCCAAAGGCAACTCCCGACGCCCCACCTACTCTCGTCAGCGCACCGCCATATGGAGGTGGGGAAGGGGAGGCTCGTGGGGCGGTCTCCCTGGCCTTGGTCGTCAAGCCCCCCGAGCTCCCGAAGCATCTTGAGGCAACCGTGGGGACGCTGTTGCCTGGGGGCAGGCCCGCGAGGGCCCTCAGGCTCCTGAAGCGCCATTGCTCGTGATCGCTGAGCAGTCTTCGGGGCCCCCTGTTCTTCACGGCGCTGCCCCTCTGGCGGCACCTCCCTCGCCTGCGCTGGAGGCTCTTCTGGAGGTGGTCCAGAAGACCTCGATGTTCACCCAAGGTATCTTGGACGCGGCCTTCACCGCCTTAAGAAATGTCACCGAAGAGATGGGGAAGGCCGAGAGGGAGGCCGAGGCAGCCCGTGCCTTGCATGAGAAAGCACTGAAGGAGGCCAAGGCGGCTATCAAATGCTGTGAAGAGGTGGAGCTGGCCTACTTCCCTGACGTTGAGCTCAGCCTTCGCACGTTGCTCTGCTCCGTCTACCGGGACGAGTTCAATGAACCTCTGGCCACCCCGTAGGACGGCTTTGTCGCGCTCGCGAAGGGGCTCGTAGGGGCACTAGAGATTGTCGTCCTGCAGGTGGATAAGATCTTGGACATCGAGTGCCGCCACCTCTTCTTCGTGGCTGCGACTCGCGTCTTCATCCACCTTCATCTTCGTGACCCCGGATTCGATCTAAGCTCCGTGATCGTGCCGGTCCCTACCGAGGCCCGCAACCACGTAGCGGGGGCGGTGAAGGGCCCTGTGGAGGCGTTGGTGAGGAGGTTCGCCCGTGTTGCAGCTCCTCCGTCTTCAGGTGCCGCTAGAGCTGATGATGGGGAAGACAAAGCCTCTGACGTTGAAGACCAGCCCCCTGCGGAGGGGGCCACCGACAGCGGCTCCTCCTGATTTCTTGGCCCTGTTATTTTCCTTTAATGCACATCGTGCCTCGCGGAGGCGTTAAACTTATTTGCGTTTTTATGAACTTGGTCACGGTCTGTAATAACTGAATTCTTGAATGTTTTCCTCGCCTTGTTCCTGTCATGTTTGCTGTGTTATTCTACGTCGGCAGGGTCCCTCATGAGGAGAACGCAGCGATGATTTCAAAACATCGGACATATTCAGCACTCCGTGTCGGCAGGGCCTGCCATGTACGTACCTCACCGCGATTGAACCGATCGGAAACCAAAGCCGGCCCAAAGAGGGATGGGGCTATGAGCGCAGTTAGGCCCCTGAGTCGCGATGCTCAGGGGTCCCCTTTGACGTATGAGTGACTCCAATTTGAGACTCTCAAACTCCTTCAGCACTCTGCGTCGACAGGGCCCGCCCCATGCATACCATCCCGTAGTTGAACCGACCGGAAAGGGTGGCTCAAAAGGGAAAGGGGCAACAGGAGCCGCGATGCTTAGGAGTCCCCTTGGACGTAAGAGTGACTCAAGTGTTCTTCCTAAGGGATTCGAAGTGATTTGTCGAGCGCACTGGGCTCTACATCGGCAGGGCCCGCCCCGCGTGTACCTTCCGGCGTTTGAACCGACCAAGGATGACCCAAAGGGGAAGGTGCAGTCTAGGCTTCTGAGTCGCGATGCTTAGGTGTCCCCCTTGATGTGCGAGCGGCTCCGTACCTTTAGCTATTTGCCCCATGTACTGGGCGTGGGCAAAGTCACGGGTGGACTGAGCTGATCTCCTTGCCGGCCGAGGGTGGAGCCGCTGACAGGCTGTGTTGGTGCCAGCTGTGGGCACAGTCATTGGCGGACTGCATTGGTGCCAGCTGAGGGCATAGTCATTGGCGGAGTATGTTGATTGCCCCTATCTCTACCCAGCGCGGAGCATAGGTCTTCCATTAGGCATGGGGTGGACCCCTCCGCGTCCTCGGGGGGCCCTGGGCGTATACAGCCTTGGCTCGTTATTACGTGATAGTGTCACGGTGGAGGTGTATATGGGAGGTCGCGAGGACGCTTTGGCCTCACGAGTGTCCCTACCCCCCGAGTCATTGGTGGACTGAGCTTCTTCCCAGCATGGAGCATAGGGCTTCCACTAGGCGTGGGATGGACCCCGCCCGCGTGCTCGGGGGGGCCTGGGCGTATACAGCCTCGGATCGTTATTACGTGAGAGTGTCACGGTGGGGGTGTATATGGGAGGTCGCGAGGACGCTATGGCCTCGCGAGTGTCCCTACCTCCGAGTCATTGGTGGATTGAGTTGATTTTGTTTGGGACATTGGGAAACCCTGCCGACTTCTTCTTCTTTGGGAGCGAGGCTGCCTATCTGCATGGACAAGCTTCGACCGAGCCCCCAAGAGGGGAGCCGACCACCCGACAATATAAGCAAGGCAGAACGTTAGGATTCTGAACGGGTGAAATTGAACAACCAAACGATGCATAAACAAAAGTAGCAGCAGGAGGAGTGTCCTGAGCTCGGGGAGGCCGCATGGCCCCGGGGGTGCCCTCAAATGGGGTGAACCAAAAAGTTACCTCACAGTAGCCAACAAAAAAGTCACCTGGCGGCGTGCCGCTGAAGTACCGAAGGCTCCGTCGTGGCTTGATCTCCTGTCTCCACAGTCGCGACCCTCACGGGTCCGCCGCTTCCTGAGGCTCGGGGCCTTCTCTTCGCCCGAGCATCTCCTCCTCTTCCTCGCGGCGCCCTAGCAAGCGGGGTACAAGCATGACCCGCTGGAGCCTCTGGTAGGTGGCAGCCGCGTTCCCTAGCCCGAAGGGCATGAAGGCATGGGCGTCTGGGTACTCCCACCGGTAGCTAGCGAGCGTAGGCTAGAAGGGACTGCATCCCGCGACAATGTTGGTTGCGGTCACGTTGATGCAGATGCAAGGTCGGTCAAGCGTGCCGACGACGGCGACTGCGATTGGTGATGCAGGGCAGTCACCGCCTCACATGGCCTGGGCCTCTCGAAGTTCTTGGATTACTCTGATGACGGATTCGCGGGACCTGGGTGGACATGCTCAGGAGCGCGTCCTCCGGATGTGCTCGAACACCGTCCCCGCCTCACTGGTCAAACCAGGGACCTCCCCGGTGGGAGCCCCCAACCCTGACCCAAGGGGGGTGCCGAGCGTGCTTTCCTATGAGATGGGGGAATGGCCCTGTCCCCCGGCACGGAACCCGAAGCCCCGAGGCGCTCCGTGGAGAGGAGCTCCTTCTTCATCTTTCGTGGGCCTCGCGAGGCAGCTCGTCTTCTTCGTCGTCCTCGCGTTCTGCCACCACCGCGCGGTAGGCGTACTCCAGTGTACAGACGACATCCTTCTTGTCGTAGGGGATGGTGATGACGCTGCCGCTCCCTGACATCTTGAAGACATTGTAAGCATGGTGGATTACTGCCATGAACTTGGCGAGTGCCACGTACCTGAGAATTGCGTTGTATGACAGCTGAATGGGCGCGACATAGAAAACGATGATCTCAGTGTGGTAGTTCTTGCGCTCGCCGAAGGTGACGGGCAGATGCACTTGCCATGGGCACGGTGGACCCCTCTGTTACTCCTGAGAAGGGCTTGGTTGGCATTAGCTGTTCGTACAGTAACTGGAGTTTCTGTAAGGTCTCGACTCAGAGGATGTTGAGCCCTACTCCACTGTCAATGAGGGTCTTGGTGACGAGGACGTTGCTGATGGTCGGGGTGCACATCACTGGGAGATTGCTGGCCATGAACGAGCACCTGAGCTAGTCACTTGGGTCGATGGCGATGGTGGTATGGGACCAGTTGAGGGGGCGCATTGCTTCTGGCCTCGGGAGGGCGGCATTCACCTCTAAGGGAAACTTCTTGAAGGCGCGGTTGAAGGCTGGGGTCTGGGCGCCGCCCAGGATGGAGGGAACCGCCCTGGCATCCTGGAACTCACTAGCCCCGTCGTCATGCCTGTCTTCATCGTTCCTCCTAGGTGGCAAAGGCAACGGGGGCAGTCGGACCTCCCGAGGGCGAGCCTCACGAGGCTGACCGTGTCGTTGCCCCTCCTGAGGGTTATCACGCCAGTGGTCCTCTTAAGGCTGGCCACGCCGGGGTCCTCCTGAGGTTTTTCATGCCACCCCTGACGCGGCTCTCGGTCATCCCAGCGGCCCCCATTGCATCCTCCTCCGTGCGCGGGGCTTCTGTCGAACCATCTGTGGCGCCTGTTGAAGTGTTCGGCACGAACCAGACGGACTTCTTGACACTCATAGGTATCATGGGCACTGGTGCCATGGAAGATGCATGCCGGCCCCCCTACGGACGGGCGCTCTCCCCCTCGGACATGCTTCACCTCGGGCTCGGTGGCGAGCACCACCGGGGCCTTGTGCTTCACCTCCTTGGCTTGGGCTTTCTTCTCTTCTGGGTCCGCAGCTTGGGTCCCGAGGACCGCCAGGCGTCCTTCTTCAGCCTTGGCGCATTTTCTTGCAAGGTTGAACATCTCCAGTGCGGTGCTGATTTCATTATTCATGGCAAGATCCTCTTTGACCTTGAGGTCGGTGATAACCCACAAGTATAGGGGATCGCAACAATTTTCGAGTGTAGAGTATTCAACCCAAATTTGTTGATTCGACACAAGGGGAGGCCAAATATTATTCTCAAGTATTAGTAGTGGACTTGTCAATTCAACTACACCTGAAAGATTTAGTATCTACAGCAAATTTCAGTAGCAAAGTAGCGTGATAGTAACGGTAGCAGCGGTAACAGTAACAGTAGTGACAGCAGTAGCGGTAATAGTAGCAGCAGTGACAGCAGTAGCGGTAAAGTAACTTAGCAAGGACCAGTAGGAAAAGCTTGTAGGCATTGGATCAGTGATGGATAATTATGTCGGATGACATTCATCATGTAACAGTTATAACATGGGGAGATTTGTAGCTAGCTCTAGTTCGTCAATGTAATGTAGGCTTGTATTTCGTATATAGTCATACGTGCTTATGGAAAAGAACTTCCATGACATCTATTGTCCATCCCTCCCGTGGCAGCGGGGTCCTAATGGAAACTAGGGGATATTAAGATATCCTTTTAATAGGGAACCGGAACAAAGAATTAGCACATAGTGAATACATGAACTCCTCATACTATGGTCATCTCCGGGAGTGGTTCCGGCTATTGTCACTCTGGGGTTGCTGGGTCATAACACGTAGTAGATGACTACAACTTGCAAGATAGGATCAAGAACACACATATATTGATGAAAACGTAATAGGTTCAGATCTGAAATGATGGCACTCGGGCCCTAGTGACAAGCATTAAGCATAACATCACCCTTTCCGCTTCGAGGGAACACCAATGCAAGGCACCAATGCCACGGGGAAATCCTTTGCATATTTGCCTGGGAAGTCCCTTAAGGCGTAGCCATAGCAGAAGGATTCCTGGTGCCGTTGCTGAGGAGAATCAAGACAAGAACAGTCTCCTGTCCGCATATGTTTCTGGCGCAGTTGGAAAGTCTTTTGTTGCAGTACCAGAAGTATTTCTGGTGCTGTTGTCGGGGAAGGACAGATCTATCCAAGTAGGTCTCACAAACTCATCTTCTGCATTTACTTTTTTGCCAGTTGCCTCTCGTTTTCCTCTCCCCACTTCACATTTTCCGTTTTCATTTGCCCTTCTCCTTTGCCGTTTTCTTTTGCCTATTTCACTCTATCTTCCTGCCCATTTGTGTGTGATATAGTCCATCAATGGCTAGACCCACCACTCCAAACGATATCCCTGAAAATAAAGTTCTCAATTTTAGGCAGAATGAGGAAGAAAATTTGAAGGACGCTTGGTACAGGATTTGCAATGCTCAAAGTAGATCTACTCATAAGCAATCCACTACCATCCTTCTTCGCAGTTTCTATGTTGGAATTTCTCCTTGGAATAGGTATATCCTTGATACCATTCTAGGTGGGAACTTTTTGGGGAGCCATACTGTTGACTCCTACAAATCTATCATGAATTTGGTACGCTCACCCCCGCTCATGGTTAATGGAACTACCTTAACCTTGGAACACGTGATGCAAAGGCTCGACGCTATTGAAATTTTTTTTTGCCACGGTTGAACTTATTGAGGGTTTGGATAGAAAGATCCACAATCAAATTACTCAGTACAGATCCAAAGTGGGAAATTTTTTGAAAAATTTAAGGGAGACAGAACTTATAGTTAATGATTCTTCTAGCAAATTGGAAGATGTCATAACCAACTTGGGTTCCGCTTTTGCCGCTGTGCAAAATACTCCAATTCTCAATATCAAAAAGATCGTCAAGCCTGTTTTTGTTCCTAAAGCCAGTGGTGCGTCATCCAATAAAGATGAAGATCTTAAGATGATAAATGATCACACTACTTATGGTTTGAGCACCAAAGATGACTCTACGTGATTCCATCACCTTTTGCCTAGCTAAGGGCGTTAAACAAAAGCGCTTGTTGGGAGGCAACCGAACAAATCTATCCTTTTTCTTTATGTTTTGTGTTTTCCACACTTCCATAATTCTGTTATGATTGTGTTTTTTGTGTTTCTTTTTGCGTTTGTGCCAAGCAAAACCGTTATGATTGGTCTTGGGATGATCATTTGGTCATGCTGGAAAAGATTGAAACTTTCTGCTCACAAAAAGAATTTTCATTTTCTTTCTGTAAGAGCTTTTGAGTTGACTCTTTTTGCTGCTGATTTCTACGCAAATTCTCTAGACTGTCGTAAGTTTTCTGAATTTTTGAAGTACCAGAAGTATACAAAATATACAGATTGCTATAGACTGGTCTGCTGTCAACAGATTCTGTTTTTGTTGTGTTGGTTGCTTATTTTGATGAAACTATGCATAGTATCGGGGGTATTAGCCATGGAAGATTGAAAATACAGTAACTCAACATCAGCATAAGTATAATTTAAGTTTTATACAGTACCTAAGGAAGTAGTGGTTTGCTTTCTCATACTAATGTTATCACGAGTTTCTGTTTAAGTTTCGTGTTGTGAAGTTTTCAAGTTTTGGGTCAAGTTCTTATGGACAAAGAGATAAAGGCAAGAGCTCAAGCTTGGGGATGGCCAAGGCACCCAAAGAGATTCAAGGATGCTGTAAAAGCCTAAGTTTGGGGATGCCCCGGGAAGGCATCCCCTCTCTCGTCTTCAATCCATCGGTAACGTTACTTGGGGCTATATTTTTATTCACCACATGTTATGTGTTTTTGCTTGGAGCGTCTTGTATCGTAGGAGTATTTTATTTTTGTTGTGTCACAATCATCCTTGCTGCACACCTAGAGAGAGAGAGACATGCACTTACCATGATTTTGTCGAGCTTCACTTATATCTTTTGGTAGACAATTCCGCTCACATGTGCTTCACTTATATCTTTTGAGCTAGATACTTTTTCTCTATGTGCTTTACTTATACCTTTTAGAGCGCAGTGGTGCATGGCTTGGTAGTTGATCTATGCTATGAAAGTATTCTCAAAAGGGGTAGTTATCCAAAGGGATACGAAAACTTCCACCTTCATGTGCATAGAATAGTTAGAGAAGTTTGATTCATCTCAATTAGTTTTGAGTTGTGGTTATGGTAATATTGAAGTTATGCTAGTAAGGTTTTGTGCATCTAGAAATACTTGTGTTGAAGTTAGTGATTCCCGTAGCATGCACGTATGGTGAACCGCTATGCGACGAAATCTGAGCATGATTAGTCTATTGATTGTCATCCTTTGCGTGGTGGTCGGGATCGCGCGATGGTTTATACCTACCAACCCTTCCCCTAGGAGTATGCATTGAATGCTTTGTTTCGATCACTAATAAAACTTTTGCAACAAGTATATGAGTTCTTCATGACTAATGTTGACTCCATGGTTTAGATGCACTTGTACCTTCCACCATCACTATCTTCTTAGTGCCATGCAACTTTCGTCGGTGCACAAAACCCACGATTAGCCTCCCTCAAAACAGCCACCATACCTACCTACTATGGCTTTTTCAAAGTCATTCCAAATATATTTCCATGCAACTACCACCATGACATGTTCCACCACATCTACATTGCCATTGCATGATCGTAAGATAGCTAGCATGATGTTTCCATTAATGTCTATGCCATGCTAGATCATTGTCACGGTACACTACCGAAGGCATTCCATATAGAGTCATCGTTGCTCTAACTTTTGAGTTGAAAGTGTGATGATCATCATTAATGGAGCATTGTCCCATGTGAGGAAATAAAAGAGCCCAAAGATGCCCACCAAAATACAAAAAAAAGAGGCCAAAGAGCCCACCAAAAAAAATATGAGAGAAAAAGAGAGAAGGGACAATGTTACCACTTTTCCACACTTGTGCATATTAAGCACCATCATCTTCATGATTGAGAGTCTCTCGTTTTGTAACCACCATATAGCTAGTGGGAAATTTTCATTATATAACTTGGCTTGTATATTCCAATGATAGGCTTCCTCAAAATTGCCTTAGGTCTTCGTGAGCAGGCAAGTTGGGTACACACCCACTAGTTTTCTTTAAGATCTTTCACTTACTCTTAGCTCTAGTGCATAATTTGTATGGCAATCCCTACTCATTCACATTGATATCTATTGATGAGCATCTCCACAGCTCATTGATATGCCTAGTTAATGTGACCATTTTCTCTCCTTGTTTTGTCTTGCAACCTCCACCACACTCCACACATCTATAGTGCTATAACCATGGCTCACGCTCATGTATTGCGTGATAGATGAAAAGGTTTGAGAAAGTAAAGGTGTGAAACAATTACTTGGCCAATACCGGGGTTGTGCATGATTTAAATTCGTTGTGCAATGATGATAGAGCATAACCACACTATATGCTTTTGTAGGGATAACTTTCTTTTGGCCTTGTTATTTTGAAAATTCATGATTACCTTGCTAGTTTTCTTGAATTATTATTGTTCCCACGTCAATAGCAAACTATAGTTTTGAATCTAATGGATGTGAACATTCACGTCACATAAGAGTAGTTACAAAGGAAATCTATGCTAGGTAGCATCAAAGCATCAAAAATTCATTCTTTATCACTTCCCTACTCGAGGACGAGCAGGAGTTAAGCTTGGGGATGCTTGATACGTCTCAAACGTATATATAATTTTCGATGGTTTGATGTTGTTATCTTGTCATCTTTGGATGTTTTATGTATATTTTATATCTTTATTGGGACTAACTTATTAATTCAGTGCCAAGTGCCAATTCCTGTTTTTTTTGTATTTTTGGCTCTTTCCAGATTTGATTCTGGAACCGAGTCCAAACGGAATAAAATCCCCGAAATGATTTTTTCCCGAACGGAAGAAGATCAGGGGTCTGTGGGCCAAGCCAGGAGGGCTACAGGGAGCCCACAAGCCCCCACTCCGCCACCAGGGGGCGGCGGTGGGCAGGCTTGTGGCCTCCCTGGCGCCACCCTGACCTAGATCGTGCGCCTATATATTCCCTAAAAGTCAGAAAAAAATCAAGGAATCCACGAAAATACTTTTCCGCCGCCGCAAGCTTCCGTTTCCACGAGATCTCATCTGGAGACCCTTCCCGGTGCCCTGTCGGAGGGGACTTTGGAGTTGGAGGGCTTCTTCATCATCATCATCACCCCTCCAATGACTCGTGAGTAGTTCACTTCAGACCTATGGGTCCGTAGTTAGTAGCTAGATGGCTTCTTCTCTCTCTTGGATCTTCAATACAAAGTTCTCCATGATCTTCATGGAGATCTATCCGATATAATCATCTTTGGCGGCGTGTTTGTCTAGATCCGATGAATTGTGGATTTGTGATCAGATTATCTATGATATATATTTGAGTCTTTGCTGATTTCTTATATGCATGATTTGATATCCTTGTAAGTCTCTCCGAGTCTTGGGTTTTGTTTGGCCAACTAGATCTATGATTCTTGCAATGGGAGAAGTGCTTGGTTTTGGGTTCTTAGCATGTGGTGACCTTTCCAAGTGACAATAGGGGCAACAAGGCACACATTGAGTGGTTGCCATCAACGGTAACAAGGTGGGCTTTGTCGTTCATATGAGATTGTCCATCTACATCATGTCATCTTGCTTAAGGCGTTACTCTGTTCTTTTGGACTTAATACACTAGATGCATGCTCGATAGCGGTCGACGTGTGGAGTAATAGTAGTAGATGCAGAAAGTATCGGTCTACTTGTTTTGGACGTGATGCCTATATATATAATCATTGCCATAGATATCGTCACGACTTTGCGCGGTCATATCAATCGCTCGACAGTAATTAGTTCACCCACCGTCTACTTGATTTCATGAGAGAAGCCACTAGTAAACACTACGGCCCCCGGGTCTATTCACATCTAACGTTTACACCTCCGCTTTTACTTTGCTTTGTTACTTTGTTGCTTTCAGTTCTCACTTTGCGGACAATTTATAAGGGATTGACATCCCCTTCATAGCGTTGGGAGCAGGTTCTTTGTGTTTGTGCTGGCTCTTGTGATACTCCTTCACTGGATCGATACCTTGGTTCTCAAAACTGAGGGAAATACTTACCACCGCTGTGCTACATCACCCTTTCCGCTTCGAGGGAACACCAACGTAGATGTCCCTAAAGGCGTAGCCGTAGAAGAATGATTCCTGGTGCCTTTGCTGAGGAGGATCAACACAAGAACAGTCTCCTGTCAGCATGTGTTTCTGGCGCTGTTGGAAGGTCTTTTGTTGCAGTAGCACACAACTATACAGGTAGTCCCTAGAAGCATCGGTTAGTCCATTATAAAAGATATCAAGTATTTCATTTTTCTCAAGAGGGTGATCAGGCAAAGCATTCATTAACTGGAGAAGCCTCCCCCAAGCTTGTGGGAGACTCTCTTCTTCAACTTGCACAAAGTTATATATATCCTACAAGGCCGCTTGTTTCTTATGGGCAGGAAAATATTTCTTAGAGAAGTGGTAAATCATATCCTAGGGACTACGCACACAACCAGGAGCAAGAGAAGTAAACCAAGTCTTAGCATCACCCTTTAGTAGAAAGGAAACAACTTAAGGATATAACAATAGCGATTTTTTTCCTCATTCGTGAATAGGGTGGTTATATCATTCTGCTTAGTAAGATGTCCTACAACCGTTTTAGCTCATAACCATGAAAAGGATCAGATTCAACCAAAGTCATCAACTCAGGATCAACAGAGAATTCATAATCCTTATCAGTCACAAAGATGGGTGAAGTAGCAAACTTAGGATCGTATTTCATTCTAGCATTCAGAGATCTTTCTTTCCACTTGCGCAATAAATTCTCAAGATCATAGCTATCCTTACAGGCAAGAAAGTCCTCAGATACCTCTCCCTCCATAACATAACCTTCAGGTATATCAGGCAATTCATATCTAGGAGAGCTAGTTCTAACAGGTGAAACAGTAGGTTCTACTTCAATAATTTCAGCAGTTTCAAAAGTTTCATCACATTCAACAGTAACTCTAGCAATTTGTGCATCCAGAAATGCACCTAGTGGCAAAGCAGTATCAAGCAAAGCATCATCATAAGCATCATGGATAGCAGAAGTAGCATCATCAAGCACACGCGACACATCAAAATTTCTAGTAGGTGGTGGTGTCGCAAACTTACTCATAACTAAAGGTGAATCAAGTTCAGAGCTAGATGGCAGTTCCTTACCTGGCCTCATAGTTGAGGGAAAGACTTTAGTTTTTGGATCTCTCACATTCCTCATAGTGATCAACAGACGTAAATCCAAGTAACTCAGAGAATAGTGCTAGGCCTCCCCGGCAACAGAGCCACAAAATAGTCCTGATAACCCACAAGTATAGGGGATCGCAACAGTTTTCGAGGGTAGAGTATTAAACCCAAATTTGTTGATTCCACACAAGAGGAGGACAAATAATATTCTCAAGTAGTAGCAGTTGAGTTGTCAATTCAATCACACCTGAAATATTTGGTATCTGCAGCAAAGTTTCAGTAGCAAAGTAGCGTGATAGTAAAGGTAGCAGCGGTAACAGTAGTAGTAGCGACAACAATAGCGGTAACAGTAGCAGCAGTGACAACAGTAGCGGTAAAGTAACTTAGCAAGGACCAGTAGGAAAAGGTCGTAGGCATTGGATCGATGATGGATAATTATGTCGGCTGACATTCATCATGTAACAATAATAACATCGGGTGATTTGTAACTAGCTCCAGTTCGTCAATGTAATGTAGGCATGTATTCCATATATAGTCATACGTGCTTATGGAAAAGAACTTGCATGAAATCTATTGTCCATCGCTCCCGTGGCAGCGGTGTCCTAATGGAAACTAGGGGATATTAAGGTCTCCTTTTATTAGAGAACCGGAACAAAGCATTAGCACATAGTGAATACATGAACTCCACATACTATGGTCATCTCCGGGAGTGGTTCCGGCTATTGTCACTCCGGGGTTGCCGGGTCAGAACACATAGTAGATTACTACAACTTGCAAGATAGGATCAAGAACCCACATATATTGATGAAAACATAATAGGTTCAGATCTGAAATCATGGCACTCGGGCCCTAGTGAGAAGCATTAAGCATAGCAAACACTAGTCGAATTCAGTTTTTTGCCGTCTGCCATATATTTGCCGTCTGCTCGCTGATGGCAAATAGTTACTTTGCCGTCAGCAGCCACAAAGCAGACGGCAAAGAACTGCCTGATGGCATAGAATGTCTTTGCCATCAGTCACATCTTTGCCATCAGCCGCAGATGGCAAAGAGTCGCACAACAGACGACAAATATATAGGTGGGGCCTACCTGACCGCGGGACGTTAGGTCAAACTAGAGTCCCTTCTTTGTCGTCTGCTAGCGGACGGCAAAGAGTCCGGCGGCAGACGGCAAAGAGTCTAGACTCTTTGCCATCCGCCGGCAGACGGCAAAGAGCTAACTCCGTAACGGCTCTTTGCCCCCACCCCGCCCCTCTCTCTCTCTCTCAGTCACTTACGTCAGCCACTATGTAACAACTCCACACCCCGCCCCTCTCTCTCTCCCACTCCTCTCCCCGACGCCCACCGCCGCCACCACCGTCGCGCCGCCGCACCTGGCGCCCCCGGCGCCGCCCTGGTGCCTCAAGCACCGCCGCCGCCGCCCAACCGCGCTCGTCGCCGCCCCGGTGCCCCACGACCCCCTGGCGCCGCTGCCCACGGCCCCCGGCGCCGCCCCGCCACCGCCAACACCCCCGGCCCCGCCACCCACGACGCCACAGCCTCCCCTGACGGTGAGCCCCCACACCCCCACCCCCCCACCCCCCGCGCACGGGAAAATTAACTATTTGGTATTTAGTTTTTTGGAATTAGATTATAACTACAAAGTTGATTTTTTATTGTTGTTGTAGTAGTTGTTCTTGTTATTCTAGTTGTTGTAGTAGTTGTTGTGATTGTAGTTGTTGTAGTAGTTGGTGTTGTTATTGTAGTTGTTGTAGTAGTCGGTGTACCGGTTGATGAGCCCTATATTCTTAGCTTTTCATATAAAGACCATCTCCACTAGTTACTTAGCTTAATAGAAATAAGAGGAAGAAGAAGGGAAGAAGATAAGAAGAGAAGAAGGGAAGAAGAGAAGAAGAACTAAATAAGAAGGAGAAGAAGAGAAAAAAAAAGAATAAGTAGAAGAAGATGATAAAGAAAAATAGAAATAGAAATAAGAGGAAGAAGAAGAAGAAGAGGAGAAGAAACAGGAAAAATGAAAAGAATAAGAACGAGAAGGAGGAGGAGGAGAAGGAGCCCTCATTCTTCTCCTTCTTCTCCTTCTTCTCTGGTCCTTCTTATTTGTTAGCTAGTTTAGCTAATTATCCTCCAAAATGACATAATAAGCTAAAAACCTTGGTTAGCTCATGAATATCATATTCTTAGCTTGTTTTCCTAAAAAATCACATAAATAGACATAATTAGAATATTTGTGTTGATCGGGTGGATTTACATGTGATAGTTCTCTCGTCGCTGTGAGGTCTACTGTGCGAAGACCTCCCCGTGTGTTGTACGAGCTCTGCCCCTGCATTCGTGGGTCAGTACAAATTTCATCTCCTCCTCGCCCCTTCATTTACTGTGGCTCGGTTTCCGGATGAAACTTTCTAGATTTAGGTAATTAAATTAATTTATCAGTATGCATGACCAGTATGCGTCTCCCGTTCGAAAGGGCGATATGTATAAATATGCATGTCTTTGCATATTTATAACCGCCATCCTTTTGAATTGTCCAACATTATCCATGGACAGCCCGAGTATGTGTAGATTGGGTTCGTTTTCCCGTATGCTGTGCTCTCGATCCGATGTGGAATTTCGTCAGTGCCTCCCTGTTGTTCTCCGGATGCACATTCTCTCTGTTTATTGCGGAAACGTGTATCAGGAGAACAGCGGGGAGGTGCTGCCGAAACATTGCGTTGGATCCGGAACAGAGCATGGGAAAACGAACCCAATCTACACATACTTGGGTGGGATTAGGACCCATCTTTACCTATTAGCGTGTTGGTTGCCTGGACGTAATAAAAATGGCGAACCTGATTAACCGATGAATATAGATGAGTGATCGTGTGTGGATGTATACGGTCACCCTAGTCAGAAAGAGATGACGAAAGAATTGTTTGTAAAAACAAAGAATGATCGTTTGTGGATGTATACCGCATTCGCAAATGGCCAGGAAAGAAACTATTGCCCCTGTCCTCGATGCGACAACTATAAAAAGATGACAGATGCTGTAATGATTAAACACCTGCAGAGGAGGGGTTTTAAGCCTAATTGTACGGTGTGGACATTTCATGGTGAGTCTATACAACGCACAAGAGCTGAGGTGGTCCGTCGTTGCACCGACGAGCATGGTACCGGGATCGAAGACATGGTGCAAGACTTTGATGATGCTCGGGATTCGGAAGATGAGATGGAGGAATCTGCAAAGGCCTTTTATGAAATGTTGGAGTCTTCAAAACGTCCTCTCCATGAGCACACTAAGCTCTGTTAGCTGGATGCAATTGCACAAGTAAGCTCTGAAGGCTCAGTTCAACTTGGGAAGAGAATGCTACGACGCGATGATGACACTATTTGGACGCTTCCTACCCAAAGGCCATGTCATGCCTGCAAACCTGTACCAGTCGGACAAAATACTTCGTGTACTTAAGATGCGCTATGAGAAGATAGATGCATGTGAGAAAGGATGTATCTTATTTAGGAAGGAGTATGCACACCTGGACTATTGTCCCAATTGCGAGTCTTGGAGGTATCTTGTGGTAGACAACGGTATGGGTGAGAAGAGCAGAACAAAATCGCAGTTAGTGTTCTTCGGTATATGCCAATCGTACCAAGACTTCAACGTCTTTTCATGGTCGAAGAGACAGCCAGACAGATGACATGGCACAAATTGGGCAAAAGAACCGAACTAGATGCGGATGGGAATAAGATGGTGGTACACACATCGGATGGCGAAGCGTGGAAACATTTCGATGGATTGCATCAGGATAAAGCGGCAGATCCAAGGAATCCTCGAGTCTACATCGCCACGGATGGTTTTAATACCTTCGGCATGACGGCAACCAAATATAGTTGTTGTCATGTATTTGTCATTCCACTCAATCTCCCCCCGGACAGATTATGCAAAGAAAGAACATATTTCTGACGTTGATAATTCCAGGGCCGAATTATCTGGGGAAGAATATGAATGTGTACCTACAACGCAAAGAGTGGAGGGGTATCATGGCGAGACTAACAGAGGCAACGCCTGTCGGCTGCCGTCTCGACCTCTTTGCCGACTGCTGTTATGAAAATCTGACGGCAAAGCTCTTTTCCGTCCACTTCGGTGAGGCTGACGGCAAAGAAGCTATAATGCCGTCGTAGGCTGACACATAATTTTTGCCGACAAGTGGCAGACGGCAAAGACCTTTGCCGTCGGTGGAGTCCTCTTTGCCGCTTGTGATGGCAGACGGCAAAGAAGTTGATTCCTGTAGTGGAAGTAGTAGCAACATCAATCTTAGAACATAGTGGATACTAGGGATCAAATCCCATCAAAACTAACTCGATTACATGATAGATGTCATCCAACCCATCACCGTCCAGCAAGCCTACGATGAGATTACTCACGAAAGGTGAAGAGGGTCATGGAATTGGTGATGAAGGATGGTTGGTGATGACAATGGCGACGATTTCCCCTCTCTGGAGCCCAGAACGGACTCCAGATCTGCCCTCCAGAGGAAGAACAGGTGGTGGCGGAGGCTCCGTATCGTAAAACGCGATGAACTCTTCTCTCTTCATTTTTTCTGGGCGAGAGAGACTATATAGAGTTGGAGTTGGAGGCGACAGAGCCACTAGGGCCTCACAAGCCTGCCAGCAGTGGCCAGGGGGGCCCGCGCCTCCTGAGCTTGTGGGCTCCTGGCTTCGTCCCTCCAGGTAATTCTAGCGTCAGTATTTTTTATATATTACACAAAAAATCCTCGTAAATTTTCATGTCATTCCGAGAACTTTTATTTCTGCGCAAAAACAACACCATGGCAATTGTGCTGAAAACAACGTCAGTCCGGGTTAGTTCCATTAAAATCATCCAAATTACGGCAAAAGAGTTTGGAAAAGTAGATGCGATGGAGACGTATCAGTCGATGACTCCGTTGGAGAAAGCCGAGATGATGGCTCCGTCCGACGCCTTGGGGATCTTGAGGCGCATGACCGTGAAGCGGTGTATGAACTTGTGCAGGGTCTCTCCCTCCTGCTGCTTGACGCGCCATAGGTCATTCATGGTGGGCGCGCGGTCGCGGGTGCCATGGAAGTTGGTGATGAAGCACTCGTGCAAGCCGTCCTAGGAGGTGACGGACGCCTTCGGGAGGTTGAGGAGCCAAGAGTGTGCACCATCCTTGAGCGCCATGGGGAACTAAAACGCCATGATTTTGTCGCCTCCTCCCGCCGCCCTGATGCTCAGCGTGTAGAGTTGCAGGAACTCAGCTGGGTCTTGGGTGCCGTTGTAACGCGGGGGCAGGTCAGGCTTGAACTTGCAGGGCCATGCAGCAGGCTATAGCTCGGGGGCGATAGCAAGGCACCCCACCGGTCCAACGGGTATGGTACACGCTGGGACCGCCGGGCATTGTTGCACCACGGGGTCTGCTTCAAGCGGGGCACGCTCATGACACGGAATTTGCAGCGCCGGGGCATGCATACATTGGCGCGGGGCCGGGGGTTCATCTGGCAGCTTGATTCATCTATGGGTCCTGCCCTAGGTTCACGAGGTCGGGCGTGGGGTCGCGCTTCCTGACTAGGCTCGGGGTCCAAGACACACCGCGGGGGTGGGGGTGGCGCGTCTTGTCCCTCATTGTTCGCCAGGGACGGCTGGGGTCAGAGTGAGCAGTAGAGAGCCGCTGAGTCACCGGCGGCGGCGATGAGCTCTTCGATGCGCTGGAGCCAGTCGTCGTGGCGGTCAGGAGTAGGCCGGTAACGGAGCAGCTCGGTGGCCATGGCAAGCGCGCGCCGGCCAATGGGCATCTCTGGCCGGGCACGCGATGCCGATCCCGAAGGCTTGGCGAGTGACGTAGTGGTGGTGCGGCCGTCGACCTGCTCGGTCACGGGCTGGGAGGAACCTTGTTGCTCTTGAACTTCAGGGCCGGTGGTAGCGTTCACCATGGGTGACGGCGACCGGCGCGTGCCGGCGGCACCGACGAGCGTGGTCTGGGCGATGTGGCTGGTGTGACAGTCTGCGCGAACCCGGCGAACGTCAGCCATTGGAGCGGTGGAGCTTGGTGAAGACGGAGCTGGGAGCAAACCTCGACACGCCCCTACCTGGCGCGCCAAATGTCGAATTTCGGGCTCCGCACTCCCCTAAGGATTCGAACAATAGACGTGTACGAAGATCTCTCCCTGCTTAGCCTTGCCTAGCCCACTACTCGATGGAAACAACGAAGGACACACTCGATGGCGACGGTAGCACAGCATACAACAGTTTACCCAGGTTTGGCTCGCTGCGAAGCGTAAAACCCTACTCCTGCTTTTGGTGAATTGCCTCTCGCGGAGGTGGTGGATGAACTGGTAGAGTGCTCTCGAGCCTCCGGAGGCCAAGTGGCTAGGCGTATTTCCCTACATTTCAAATGAACTCTCCCCTACCAAGTGTTCTACCCTCTCTATTTATAGCGGAGGCCCGGGTCCTCTTCCCTCATATCTTCGGCGGGAAGGGATCCCACAACGGCCAGTTTTGAAGGGGAACAGGGGAAGATGCTCCCCTGCCCAAAGGTGGTCTTTGCCTGCAAAGTAACTGTCCGTGCTGCAGGGACGGGCCTGAGTATGGCGTTTGCACTACTGGCGGGCAGCGGCGGCTTCGTTGCACCAGAAGGGAAACATTTGGAACATGCCCTTGGAACTCTTGTACGCTCCCGCCTCCTTTGCACCAAAGGGGAAACTGCCCCGCCCTGCCATCTCCTGCTCGCCTCTCCTTTCATGGTGTCACCCTTGCCTCCTCAGGCCCTGCCTTGTCTCGGAATATCCTCTGCTCGGGAGGGGTCCTGAGGAGGCCGTTGCGGGTCTTGACGCAGCTCCTCCTCGTGAGGCTTCGCCCCTCACGAGGGCCTTACCCTGAACGGTGTCGGGCCCATCGGTTTGTTCTGGTGAGGTGGCCCCGCCCTGGGCCGCAGACAAGCAGGTCTGGGTACCCCCATTCCCAGAACGCCGACAGCGCCGCACTGATGACCCACAAGTATAGGGGATCAATCGTAGTCCTTTCGATAAGTAAGAGTGTCGAACCAAACGAGGAGCAAAAGGATCTGACAAGTGGTTTTCAGCAAGGAAATATCTGCAAGCACTGAAATTGTCAGTAACAAGTGATTGTGTGGTGAGATGATTCGTAGCAAGCAACAAGTAACAAAAGTAGCAACGGTGCAACAAAGTATCCAATCCCTTTTGTATCAAGGTACAAGCCTGGACAAAGTCTTATACGAGGAAAAACGCTCCCGAGGATACACGGGAATTTCTGTCATGCTAGTTTCATCATGTTCATATCATTCGCGTTTGTTACTTTGATAGTTTAATATGTGGGTGGACTGGCGCTTGGGTACTGCCCTTACATGGACAAGCATCCCACTTATGATTAATCCCTCTCGCAAGCATCCGCAACTACGAAAGAAGAATCAAGACAAAGTCTAACCATAACATTAAACTAGTGGATCCAAATCAGCCCCTTACGAAGCAACGCATAAACTAGGGTTTAAGCTTCTGTCACTCTATCAACCCATCATCTACTTACTACTTCCCAATGCCTTCCTCTAGGCCCAAATAATGGTGAAGTGTTATGTAGTCGACGTTCACATAACACCACTAGAGGAAAAACAACATACAACACATCAAATTACCGAACGAATACCAAATTCACATGACTACTATTAGCATGACTTATCCCATGTCCTCAGGAACAAAAGTAAGTACTCACAAAGCATAATCATATCCATGACCAGAGAGGTAATGAGTAGCATCAAGGATCTGAACATAAACTCTTCCACCAAGTAATCCAACTAGCATCAACGACAAAGAGTAATCAACACTACTAGCAACCTTACAAGTACCAATCGGAGTCGCGAGACAGAGATTGGTTACAAGTGATGAACTAGGGTTTGGAGATGAGATGGTTTTGATGAAGATGTTGATGGTAACGAGTCCCCTCCAGTGAGAGGAGTGTCGGTGATGATGGATGGTGACGATTTCCCCCTCCGGGAGGGAAGTTTCCCTAGCAAGATCGTCATGTCGGAGCTCTAGATTTGTTCTGCTCAAGTTCCTTGTCGTGGCGGCGAAGAAACCACGAAAAAGCTCCTCCTTGATTTTTTCCTGGACGAAACCCTCCATATAGCAAAAGAGGGGGGCAACTGGGCCAGCAGGGTGCCCACAAGCATCATTGCACGGCCTGGGGGGTGGCCGCGCCGTGCAGGCTTCTGGCCACCCCCTGGCGCCCCTCTCGCGCTTCTTCGGCCCAGTATTTTTGATAAATCGGGAAAAAAATCCTCGTTGATTTTTACGATGTTTGGCGTTGCGCAGAATAGATATCTCAACTTTGCTCCACTTTCAGGCTAGAGTTCCAGTTGCCGGCATTCTCCCTCTTCATGTAAACCTTGCAAAATAAGAGACAAAAGGCATAAGGATAGTACCATGAAGTGAAATAACAGCCAAAGAAGCGATAAATATCGACATCCAAACTTGATGCAAAATGGACGTATCAACTCCCCCAAGTTTAGATCTCGCTTGTCCTCAAGCGAAAGCCTAGCTCAATAGATATGTCCACATTTTAGGGACAGAGGCGTCGACAAAACAAGATACGAACATGCATGCATCATGATCAGGATCAGAACAGCAATACCAACATATAATCTCTCAAGCTAAAGTGACAATTCCTTCACAAAGTAAAGCATGGATGAAGAACCTTACCAAGAAGTAACAACCGATAGCCTTTAGTCATTGAAGCAATTGCAATTTATCACAACATCAGAAAGAGTCAAATAAGAGCTTGTAAAGCAAATCCACATACTCAATCGTTCTTTCGTTCTCTACAATTGCTACAACTCCCGTGGTACTCATGAGATCAAAGTTTCAGCTGGACACGGAGAAAGATAGGGGCTTACAGTTTTGCCTCCCAACTTCTTACCTCAAGGGTACTGTCAATAATAATAATTCATGTATGCCTAGCTCCAAGATGACATATGCATATAGATCTTTCCCAAGCATATGATGTTAGCGAAGATAAAGGCAAAATAGGGAATTGGTGAATATCACCATGACTCTTTCAAGGGCAAAAAGTAAAGGTACAAGATAGGCCCTTCGCAGACGGAAGCAGAGGTTGTCATGCGCTTTTGAGGTTTGGATGTGTGTCCTCTTAGTTGGTGTAAGAGGGAAGCAGAGGTGTTCATCCATACTAAACTTTATAATTTATCACGGCGTCAAAAATAGTTGGTGTTCATCCATATTCCACACAAATCTCTCTCTATCTCTTCGGCCGCTCGTAATGGGAGTATCATAGGTAGTATCACGCATGCCAACTAGGAAATTTTGATGAGGTGACATAGAATTAAATGAAGGAAGAGAGGGCTGAGTATCATATCATGATACCATATAATATTAAATATTGTGCTACTATGTGTCATGCATGGAAATAAATGAAGTATCCTATGATACTAATATATGATATTATGCATTACAAATGAAGTATCATACACTAGTATCATATGTATGATACTAATACATGATAGTCCATGTTACAACCAGCTTTCTAACACCAGAGAAACTATTCTGCTTGAGAAGCTCAAAGTCCCTCTAGTTAAAAACACCTCAACACCAAGCCTTGTCCTCTCGCCCGGAACAGTAGGAATGTACATCTTGATAGGGCTCAAAGACATGCAAGAGGCACATCAGAAGAAGCTATCAATGAGGAGCTAACCATTGGTTCCTATGATAGAGTTTGTGATGAGTCCCATACGTGAACGACATCCCACCAGATTTGGTGTTACTAATATGCCACCTCGAAGCCTAGGAGGAAAGAGTTGTTCTGCTACTTCACTCGTGACAACACTAGCACCGGTGTCGGTCCTATCATACAAGATTCCCGAGTGAGGGCGCAGGTTGGATATCATGGTCACCTGCTCTCTAATGTTGAATATTAATATGAAAAGGTTTTATCTTATCTTAGTTAAATATAATTTGTCTTAGTTTGAAAAGTTTTCATGTCGTTGCAATTGTGGTCCTATGTCGGGATGCCATCGGGCTTATGAATGATTGACGGGTTGATGTTGCCCCACGCTTCATTGCTATTGGACATGGGGTACCACAGTGACATCAATGCCACCCTCACGAGTAAACAAATGTCTCCTTCGATCCCCCATAACACCTGTTCGTGTCGACTATTGGTTGTCGTGACGTCGTTGGCGGTATCATGGATGCATGGGTATCGCCACACCCAAAGTCCCTTGGTGTAGGTTGACGTAGTGGTTTATCGAAGTACTCATCATTGGGAACCATCAAAAGACCTTGACGATTGCAACGCAACAACTTAAATAAGCATGGGCGTACATGTATGAAGACGCCATGTTTCTAGATGCTTCCGAGAGGCAACAAAAATTCATACTCTAGCCCATCATCATATTGACGGCCCCCACAACTCACCATGCCCCATGAACCTAGAGACTTGGGTGTGATAGGTTCAGGGTTAATGGTTTTGGGACAATGACTTGGCAAACAATATTCATGCCTTATTGTGCGGTGGTGAACAACTACCTCCCGCCTTCTTTCAAGTGGGCTCCTTACTACTTGGGAGTTCTGGACTCCTCCAACTCTTGCGATTTCAATTTTTTATTTGCTTCTTGGATTTTCTTCTGAGACTCTTGGAAATTTATTTTGATTACTCATGCGGGATGATTGATTGGCCGCGTACTTCATATAATTGCTTTAACATTCATCTTGAACTTCTTGGGGACTCGTCTTCCAGGATTTATTGGGGATCCACCTTGAGAACTTGGAAGGCAAATGTCACCTCCGCGGACTAGGAAAAACCCTCTAGCACTTTATATGGAGCTTCTAGTGGCAGACCTGAGCGAGTCCCAAATTAAGGGGTCCTCACTTGGTTGGACTGTTGTTTGTGGGCCGACCTAATGGGCCACATTGTTGAAGACTGGACTACATGACTATCTGGTGAACAAATAGGAAAGTTGTAAAGATTGTCGCTTCATCCAAGCTGTGTAGGCTAGATTCGCGTGTTTACCCCTGGCTGAGGTCGGTTGTATCACTAGTAGAAAAAAGGCTATAGTCCCGGTTGGTAAGGGCCTTTAGTCCTGGTTCACCAATCGGGACTAATAACTTGGGACTAAAGCCCCCCTTTAGTCCCGGTTTGCCACGACCTTTGACTAATTCCCTTCCACGTGTCTGGTAGCGCGCGCCAGGGGGAGAGGACCTTTAGTCCCGGTTGATAACACCAACCGGGGCTAAAAGATTTTGCGATTTATGGTTTTGGGGTTTTGGGGTTTTGGGGATTTCGGGTTTATTGTTTATTTTGATTTTGATTTTCTATTTTTCATTTAATTCTTTTCATTTCAAACATATGTTATTCTACTATATGCCATACACGTTATATATGCATATATCATAGGATTTCTCGTAGGACCAATCATATATATCATAGGATTTCTCATAGGACCATGCATATATATATATGCATATATATACACATATATACAATTTGGTATATGCAGTTTCTCCTACAACTTGCAGATCAATTACATGCATGCATTAATTGGTGAAGTGGTATTCTCCTTTGGGGTCTATGACCTGATCAAGCAAAAATCCCGAAATTTTCTCTTGAAGTGCTCGTATGCGTTCCTTTGATAGAAATTTATCCCGCATCTCGTGCATCTTTAAAGAAGGAGACCAATATGAATATATTAGTTATGTGTATATGTATTAGACAATGATAAAAAATGTGTGAATAGTGTTTACGTACCCCAAGAGTTCTTGCATCTTTGCAACTCCATTCAATCATAAAGCGAATGTTCTCGCAAACATAGTATGCACATAGATTATTCCCGTGATCCTGCTGCATGCAGAACTTTACGAGAATAGAATTCAATCAAATAATAATCAAGTATTATAATGGTATTGAAACTAGAACTAAAGAGATGCGTGAACGTAGCTAGTACTACTTAATAACCTTGGATGTTGACCATTGCAGCTTGGGTTTCCATTCACCGCAAAACTTCTTGATGAATCATGTCCAAACCCTGCTCGGCAAAGAAAAGAATAAATGAGTCACCGATTACTTGTTATCAGGAATGAACTAAAGAGGCTGACATAGTGCGATAATGATTGAAATTATGTGTCGAGCATCAACCTCGAGTTCATGTACTCTTTAGGGTCTTTTCTTAGTGAGTCCAGTACAAGAACTTTTCCCTCGTCAACCGTAATGATTAGCATGGTAAAGTGGAATTTGCGTTGTATAAGTGGGCACGCATGCATAACTCATCAAGTACTATACGTACACTTAACATCGAGTAAGCAAAATATAACGTGAAGTTGTAAGGTAATAATATTGTGGGTTGGGTATTTAGTATCTCCAAAACCCGGAACAATTTGTCCTTTGTTTCATCTTTGTTTCTTATTAACGTCTCCTCATGAATGGTATTTGGGTCAGTGAAGCCAATGCCAAAGACTCCATCTCTTCACATTTCGAACATCTTCATTCTGCATAACACCACACAAAAGAATATAGTGAGGATAATTAGAGGCAAATGTCCGAGCTGTTGAGAGCTAGAGACTTAAATTACAGAAAGAAATCACTTACAAACAATAGCAAATGACGAGAGATTTGTTGAGCGC
Organism: Hordeum vulgare subsp. vulgare; assembly: GCF_904849725.1. Classification (NCBI taxonomy): domain Eukaryota; kingdom Viridiplantae; phylum Streptophyta; class Magnoliopsida; order Poales; family Poaceae; genus Hordeum; species Hordeum vulgare. The sequence goes on from NC_058522.1 coordinate 121,027,379, forward strand.
ATGTTGATTGAATAACTACCAGACTTCTGGATTTTCAATCCACAAATCTTTTTCATTGAAGTAATACTCTCTCTTTACTTTCACCATGAGGCTTTCTCGCCCGAGTTTTGCTTCCCTCGTGTACTAGGTATGCAATCTATACATTTGTGTTGGTAGCTCCTACACAAGCTCAGGCCTGACGAGAGGTTGCCCGGGGGCAAATGTCCATGTCAGTTTTTCCCCTTCCCTCGTGGGCATTTCCTCGTCGCCTAGGAGTTGTTCAATAGTGACATCGGCCTCTTTAGCCATCTCTTCAGCAGCAGCGGGATCGATTATGACCTCGGTACCCACCTTGAGTGGCGGGATCAATTGGAGTGACTGTTCTCCCAACTAGGGAATGGTTTTCCTGCTACTTTTTACTACGGACCGAATCCTTCGTTAGCCCTTATGATATAACCTGCTAATAGAGCGTTCATAGTCTGATCGACTTTTCTTCGAAGGCGGTTTAGCAAGATTGGCCAGAACGCGTTGTGCAGTTTCCACATGTACTATCTCCTTTGGCGGCGAGGGCATTTTCGGTCCAAAATGGGCCTTCAATTCCTTAGCCACTTGGGCGTCTCCTTCCTCCGTGCTCTTCTGGTAAGCCAACTTATTTTTGGCATGAGGGGAGGGTTTCTTCCTTGGTGATCTCTTCCGCTTTTAAATTTGGTTTGTCATCTAAAAATGAAATGACCATGTACTGCGCCTGGGCTCCGTCTTAGGGTGGCGTTGTTGGAGTCGGCTGATGCTGTGGCGGACTCGTGATGGGCTCCATGTCGGGGTGGGATGGAGTCGGCTGACGCGGTGGTGGACTAGCGCTACGCTCCATGTCAGGGTGGTGGGGTGGAGTCCGCTGACGCGACGGAATTGGAGGAGGAGTCGGTGGCCTTGGAAAGACGATGTAGTCCTTTCTCCATAAGCACAGACCACGTAAGACTTCTTGAAGTGTCTGCTGTCCTTGACCTATAGGAATGTCGAGGTCTTATGACTCATATCCCGGCATCACTTCATCCACCCCGACACGAGCATAGCCAGCTCGAATCGGATTGGAATGGAAGGTTGCATCAGGGGGATTTGTTAAGGCATAGCTGTCTGCTACCTTCATGGATATGTTCTTGATATTCATGTGTAGCTCTGTGATTTCATCCACGGGGTAACGATCCAGAAGTGCATCATCGATAATGAGCCCCGTAGAACCCATGCCGCTTTTCGGCATCGGTGGGACGGTGCTATTCAATGCTGGATCTGATTGCTCAAGCCACTGAGACACCCTTTGCTGGCTAAGTGTGTCGATCTTCTCCTACTCTAGCAAAAATTTGTGTTCCAAGTAAGCAAGCTGGTCAGCATCCTGCTTCTTCTTGGCTGTCTCCAGATTCTTCTTTCTTGAACGGCTCTTGTTAGAGTCGTTCGAGTCCTTTAACCCGTCAACCCATGGAACAAAGGTCTTTGCCTCTTGTTCGTCCTGGGTGTACAGGATTCTCAAGGGCGCGTGTAAGCTCGTCATTCTGTCTCTCTCGGCCTAGAACACCCCCGTTCGAGCGTCTTCTATTGCAGCAAGTATAGCGTCAGAATAATTTTTAAGACTTGCATGCTCTAGAATTACCCCTGTTTTTGGGTCCAACTTACCCCCATGCCCATAAAACCAATTCCTGCACCTTTCGGACAAATTAATTGTTAGTGGAGTGACCCCTGCATCAATCATATTTTGCTCATATTCATCCCACTTAGGGATGCCACTCTTGTAGCCACCTGGCCCCAGAGAATGGTAATGCTCTTTATTCTGAGCATTTTTCTTGTTTATCCTCGCCGCTCCTGAGCTGCTTCTGACTGCTTGAACTTTACAAATAAGTCCTAGTGATCTTTTAACTTCTTGTATTGTCTAGTGAATTCTGAAGTCTTGTCTTGTTTGCCGAAGTCGGACCATAATGTTTTCTTCCAGTTATAGAATTGTGCGGCCATCTTCTTAAGAGCATACTTCTTGACTTTCTCCCCTTGTCCATCGGACAAATGCTCTGGTAGGCTAAAATATGTCATGAGCGTATCCCAAAGCATATTTTTTGCTCTTTCGTCCACAAAACTAACTTCTCGATCTTTCTTTGACCTATTCCACTCTTGAATGGAGATCGGGATTTGGTCCCTAACAATAACTCTGCATTGCCGGACAAATTTTCCACATTAGGTTTGGGACCACTTGATACGCCACCTTCTGTTCTGTCGTCAATGTTATACTTTATGTCCTCAGCCAACTTTTTGGCTGGGTCTCGTACTGCCCGGCTTGTGGACGATTTTCTTGATCTGGAGGGCTAAAAGAAGAGACCCTTAATATATATATACACACACATACACACACACACACACACACACACACACACACACATATATATAGAAACTCTATTCATCAGCCAGGGTGCAGAATAAATTATTCCTCACCCGAGGTAATTTTACGATCATTTCATAAATAAATTACATTTTAAATGCACATAGTTACATTTATATTGCTTCACTACATAAAATTTGTCATAAGAAAACAAAAATATAGGTCGTAAGACCGGAAAAATCGCATTTTATGTATAATTTACACTTTGTTTTTATGTTTGTAATTTTACGTGACATTTTTTTTACGTGACTATATATTTTCCTAGAGTCCCTTTTTACATACGAGATAAGATTAAAATTTACGAAACATAAAATTATGGTGTATTGGTGTGAAAATAGAGGGGATGAAGAATAACTATTCCTCACGCAGGGTGACGAATAGCGCGACCATATATATATATATATATATATATATATATATATACACATATATGTATATGTATATATATATATATATTAATTAATACATCTAATGATCACCAGAGGCCAAATTATACCTTGCCGGACTTTATTTATTCGAGAAAAAGTTATTCATCATCGTTTGGTTCCCCTTTGTCTATTTGTTGTTCTTCCGCAATTCCCTAACCGGATGGGTTGAGATATTGTGAGCCATCATCTAGGACTTCATTCTCTTGGTTTCCCGAGCGTATTATGTCATACAAGACATTCTGTTGATCATTGTGTGTGTCTCCACCAAAGACCTTATTGAAAATTTTATGAAATAAAATTTGTTTTAGCATTATTTTTCTAGGGGGAGAAACTTTCTCTTGGGGGGGAAAACCTCAGTGATCCCATACAATATAAGAGATAGAACCATCTAGGATCCTAACATAGGGGGAGATAGTTCAAGGAACTCTTATCCATATCAAAGGGGGCAAATCTTCAATAAACCCTTACCTACTATCCAAGGGGATGAAAATTCAAATTCAAGGAACCCTTATAAAAAGAGAAGTATACATGATCCCTTTCTCTTGATAAGCCCTTACCCTCTGACTTTTTTGGCAATTAATGCCAAAGGGGGAGAAATATCAAAGCTTGTAATGAACCTATTTATAGGGGAGAAATATCACCAAGAACCTTAAACAAAAGGGGGAGAAATATCAATAGGGGAGATATATGTTCCTAAAGGAAGGTGTACCTAAGGGGAGATCTACTTGAGGGGACATATATCAAACCTTATATATTTAGGGGGGAGAGATGAAATTGTTTCAGTTATCATTGTTATTGGTTTGAACTTATCTTACCCTACCTACTCCCAATATCACCAATGCTATGATTCACGGGGGAAGAAATTATTACATATTCATCCTAAGGGTAGAAAGTTCTTATTTCTCTTGGAAACATATCTATCATCAAATCTTATCTTCAACATGTCTTCCATATCTTGGTACTTTTGAAGCTCTTTGCATCTTTACAATAGAGTACTCTTGTGTTATCTAACATTTTTTTTCCCAAGTGTACTCCTATGTTAAGACGCTAAAGATCGTCAAGGTAAGTATATGCATCATATCCTTGTTCATGATGATCTCTTGTTCCATGCACATATTGTTTGCAAGAGGGACTCTTCAACATGGAAGCTCTTCATTCACATATGTATGATGCATACAGTCAAGATTTATATGACTTGTCTTGTCCTTCTACCTTGTGTGTGCTCATGCATTCCAAAGCAACTATGCATTAAAAGGGATTGCACACATTTAGGGAGAGCTTGTACTAGTCATGTTTCTTTCAAAGTTGTCATATTATAAAGCTTATCTTTACTTGAAGCTTTGATTGTATGTTGTCATCAATTACCAAAAAGGGGGAGATTGAAAGCACAATATGCTCCCTTGGTGGTTTTGATAATTCATCACAACATACATTCTCACTTGGACTAACTCTTTTACCTTGATATTTTAGGAATAGTCCACGGAGAGCATTGTCTAAAGGCTTATGTGGAGATGCCCCTTGATGCAACCAAAATACTCAGTCATTTTTTCACAAAACTATTCTGTCCACAACCACACACTCAAATTCGGTGCCACCAACTTTCCCATTTTGGCCCTACCGATTTTCATCTCACACTGAACCCTAGCCATTCCCACCAAATCGGTGCAACCGAAACCATATCGGTGCTACCGAGTTCGAGGTGACCAACTTTCTGTTGCCTCGGTACACAAAATTAGAATTTTTGAGTTTGTGTATCGGTGTCACCAAGTTGTGTCATCTGACCATTAGCCACCTTTTCGGTGCAACCGTGTTTTGTATATTGGTCCCACCGAGATTCAGAAGTTGTTGCCTTTTGTGCGAGTCTCTACCATCGAGTTTATGACTTTGGTGTCACCGTATTTGCCACTTTAGGTGTAACAGTTGGTTTTTGTGTGCTGCCTATATATACCCCTTCACTCACCTCTCATTTGTGGGACAACAACCCAGAACACACACTTCATTTCCAGATCCATTTTTCTGAGAGAGAACCACGTACTCATGTGTTGAGACAAGATATTCCAATCCAATCATTTGAAACTTGATCTCCAGCCTCCCCAAGCCTCTTTCCATGAAAACAATCTCTCCTACCCATGCCTATTATGTGAGAGAGTGATTTTGTGTTGAGGAGGCTATCTTTGGAAGCACAAGATCAAGGAGTTCATTGTTCTACTACATCTATTACCTGTTGGAGGGTGGTGCCTCCTAGATTGGTTAGGTGTCTCTTGGGAGCCTCCTACTTCGTGTTGTGGAGTTGAGCCAAGATGTTTGTAAGGGCAAAGAGATCGCCTACTTCGTGAAGATCTACCATGAGTAAGACTAGCCCTTCATGGGGAGAAGTCGTGGTGGAACAGACAAGGCTACTTCTTCATGGACTGCTTCTGGGTGGATCCCTCCGTGGGTTGAAGTCTCCACTAACATGGACGTACGATAGCGCCACCTATCGGAACTATGCCGAAAATCGTTGTGTCAACCTCTTTGCGATTGATCTCCAAAACTCTACTACTGTATATGTGCAAAGTCTTCACTTTTTCGCTGCCATATATGTTGACTAGCATGTGCAGGGTGTACTAGACTTGTTAGAACTGTTAGAATCTGCCAACCATAAAGGCTAGGATTTTAATCTTGACAAGTATTCTATTCACCCCCTCTAGACACATCTTCTATCGATCCTATAGTGGCCCATGCGACCACCACCAAAGAAGCTCCGGGTCAATGATGGGAGCCCGGTTCCTCAGCTAGATGCACGTCCCATAAGGTAGCACCTCCTAGTGCCAGCCCCGCGGAGCCCAGTCCCGGACATGGCGCCTCTCAAGCAGGTTGTCGCCACTGAGTGGATGATGAGGATGCGGGCCGGGCATCGACAACTTAGAAAAAATTCTACAAAAATTTAAATTCCTACCATTTAATAAACTTTTACAACTATTTAATAAATGAGCTTGTAATCAACTTCACACTCTATATATATTTAGAATGCCACACAATTTAAGTTTAGAATGCCACACAATTTAAATTTGTATCCAACCCATAACATGAGACACAGTAAAGGCAACTCACGTCATAAATGATGGTACCTATTCCAAAGATGGATCTGGATTGCAATATCATAGTTGAATGCATTGGTTTTGTTTCTCGGGTTGTGATGATATTTTTACATATGACTTTTCAGCAAAACCAAGCTATCATGAATGATTATTTTAAGGGCCACCAAATCTTCTAAAGACGAACTTAACCAATATAGATATGATAGTATCTTGCATATGTAAGAATATTAAAGGAGACCCCTCAGTCACTAAACATATATGGTAGTAAACTTTAGGAATGCGTGATTTTCTTTCTTCTCATGGAAAGGCTATCTCGATCGGTTAGTGCGCCAAACTTAAAAAAATTGAAACACGTATAAGAATAATTCCTTTGCATAGATAAGAATAGCATCTCATGTTCATATATATAAGAAATAAACTCTTGTACACTTGGTAGTTTCCTAATGTGTAGAGATGTACTAAACTCATGTTCAACATGATCTGTTAATGTGCAGAACAAATTTGGAACACACGTACACTAGGTAGCTTCCCGCTCAAATGAACCCATAGATTTGGCTCGATGGCTACAAGCTCAGACCAAGAGACAGAAGGCGGGCGACAGAGGAACAAAGAGGAGGGAAGGAGGTGGCCGACGGAGCTCACCATGGGAGAGGATGGCCGGGGCGCAGCAACAGCTCGTCGGCGGGCAGAGGGCTCATGGAGCAGGCGCGAGCGGCCGGCGTCGGTGGCGGAAACAACGAGGACGAATTTGGGGGCGGGGCGACTCCGGAAGCCTGGCGCCACCAGGGCAGGGGGCGTCGGCGTGGGGGAGAAATGAGAGAGGTTTCAGACGAAATCGATGGCGGGTATAAGTATAGAGACCTTTAGTCCCTGTTGGTAGCTCCAACCGGGACTAAAGACCCCCTTTAGTCACGGTTATAGCCAGCAACCGGGACTAATGGTGAATATCACCAGGCCAAGCGGCGGGAAGCCCAGGCCTTTAGTCCTGGTTGGTGCCATGCACGGGGACTAAAGGGGGGCCTTTAGTCGAGGTTGGTGCCACAAACCGGGACTAAAGGTCTTTTTCGAGTTTTTTTGTCTTTTTTTCTTTACTTATATTTTTTTGTTTTTCCTTAAAGCCAAATAGGTAGAATTTTTGAGTAAGTCTTTTTTGCTTTAGGTCACAATAATTGTAAACTTTCTTTTAGTGCGAGTAGTTTTCAAATTTTAATAGTTTAAATTTGAATTCTTTAAAGTTTGTGTGAATCACTAGTTTGTGAATAACTTTACTTTAAAAATAGATTTTTTAGTCATTCTTTTTCCCGATGTTTAATATTAGTGTTTTAACTTATATTAAATTTGGTAATTTTTAGGTTATTTAAAAAAAGAAATGCCTTTGTAAGAGATGAGTATTCGTTTGAAACCCTGATACTTCGAAAGAGACTTTCTCGTTTGTACACGAAGTGCATCCAGTTTTTGTCGTGACCCTCTCAACTTTTTAGCACATGCTATGTGGGTGAAAGGATGATACCATGCTAATTTTCAGCCTTTTAAAAGTTCATTTGCAGTGCTTTTCAATTTCAGGGTCATTTAGCTCAAAAAACATTAAATGCATGAAAAATAGCAAATGAACTGAGAAGGGGTTGAAAATTGATGACTTGGCTTTGAATGGTGCATATTGAGCATACAAAAAGATTGGAGTTGAAATAAGTTTAACAATATGAAATGCCTTTGTAAGAGATCAGTATTCGTCCGAAACCGTGATACTTCGAAAGAGATTGTCCAATTTTTACATGAAGTGCATCTAGTTTTTGCCGTAAACCTCCTAACATTTTAGCACAAGCTATGTGAGTGAAATGATGCTACAATACAAAGTTTCAGCCATTTTGGAGTTCATTTTTACTTCTTTTCAATTTCTGGGTCATTTAGCTCAAAAATTCATGAAATACATGAAAATTAACAAATAAACATAGAACGGGTTGAAAATTGATTACGTGGCTTTCAATGGTGCATATTGAGCGCACAAAATTTTTGGAGTTGAAATAAGTTTATTCGTCCGAAACCGTGATACTTCAAAAACCCTCTCAACTTTTTAGCATATGCTATGTGGGTGAAATGATGATACCATGCCAAGTTTCAGCCTTTCCATAGTTCATTTGTAGTGCTTGTCTATTTTAGGGTCATTTAGCTCCATAAAAAAATCATTAAATGCATTAAAAAAATTGTGTTTGCACATAATTGCATTAATTAACTCGGAGCTACATAATGTTTCTTCGCACTTCAAATGCCAAAACACATATATATACCCTAACTCGTACACAAAGATTCCCTTCGGTTTGTCCTAAGTGGGGCTTTCGAGATAAGCCCAGAAACTCACTACAAAAGAAATTGATGACGGTGAAGCCGGTCACATCCGAGATTGGGATCTTGGCGTATAAATTCATGTGTGTCCCTTTCCGCCATAACCATGGACAATCTTTATCATTTAGAAGGATGCTTGGGTCAGTCATCACTCTGATGGGAGGAATTTCGTGAAACTTTTCATAATCTTGTGGCCTGTCTGTCTTGTCCTCCACTCCCACGATGCTTCATTTCCCTGAAAGAACTATGTGGCGCTTTGAATCATCGCATGATGTATTCGCTTCCTTATATTTTATTTTTCTCGGCTTGGTAGACATGTTCTTCACATAGGAAACCAGCACCACGTGATTTGCTAGGAAGAATGGTTCATCTGTGTACCCAAGATTGTGTTGGAAATATGCCCTAGAGGCAATAATAAAATTGTTATTATTATATTTCTTCCATGAACGTAATAATTTTAAATGGAAACACAGATACATAGACAAAATATTGTCCCTAGTAAGCCTCTAGGTTACTAGCTCGTTGATCAAAGATGGTTAAGGTTTCCTAGCCATACACAAGTGTTGTCACTTGATAACGAGATCACATCATTAGGGGAATGATGTGATGGAGAAGACCCAAACTATGAATGTAGCATATGATCGTGTCAGTTTACTGCTGCTGTTTTCTGCATGTCAATGTATCTCTTCCTATGACCATGCGATCATGCAACTCCCGGACACTGGAGGAATACCTTGTGTGTATCAAACATCGCAACGTAACTTGGTGACTATAAAGGTGCTCTAGAGGTATATCCGAGGGTGCCTGTTGGATTGGCATGGATCAAGACTGGGGTTTGTCACTCCGTAAGACGGAGAGGTATCTCAGGACCCACTTAGTAATACAACATCACAACAAGCCTTGCAAGCAATGTGACTAAAGAGTTAGACACAGGATCTTATATTACGAAACTATTAAAGAGACTTGCCGGTAACGAGATTGAAATAGGTATGGAGATACCAACGATCGAATCTTAGGCAAATAACATAGTGAAGGACAAAGGGAACAACACACGGGATTAACTGAATCCTTGACATAGAGGTTCAATCGATAAGATCTTCATAGAATATGTAGGATCCGATATGGGCATCTAGGTCCTGCTATTGGTTCTTGACCGTAGAGGTGTCTCGGTCATATCTACATAGGCCTCGAACACACAGGGTTTGCACACTTAAGGTTCGGTGACGTTTTCTTTATAGTTGAATTATTGACGGTGGTAACCCAATCGTGTTCGGAGTCCCGGATGAGATCCCAGATATCACGAGTGTCTTCGGAATGGTTCGGAAACGAAGATCGATATATGTTGGGGAATGTCGCATGGGAAACAAAAATTTCCTACGCGCACGAAGACCTATCATGGTGATGTCCATCTACGAGAGGGGATGAGTGATCTACGTACCCTTGTAGATCGTACAGCAGAAGCGTTAGTGAACGCGGTTGATGTAGTGGAACGTCCTCACGTCCCTCGATCCGCCCCGCGAACAATCCCGCGATCAGTCCCACGATCTAGTACCGAACGGACGGCACCTCCGCGTTCAGCACACGTACAGCTCGACGATGATCTCGGCCTTCTTGATCCAGCAAGAGATACGGAGAGGTAGATGAGTTCTCCGGCAGCGTGACGGCGCTCCGGAGGTTGGTGGTGATCTAATCTTAGCAGGGCTCCGCCCGAGCTCCGCAGAAACGCGATCTAGAGGAAAAACCGTGGAGGTATGTGGTCGGGCTGCCGTGGCAAAAGTTGTCTCAAATCAGCCCTAATACCTCAGTATATATAGGAGGGAGGGGGAGGGAAGAGGCAGCCTCAAAACCTCAAGGTTTGGCCGAAATTGGAGGTGGAGGAGTCCTACTCCAATCCTACTTGGAGTAGGATTCCACCTTCCCACTTGGAAACTCTTTCCACGTTGTGTTTTTTACTTCTCAAACCTTATGGGCCTTAGTGGGAACTTATTCCAGCCCACTAGGGGCTGGTTTATCTCTTCCCATAGCCCATGAAACCCCTTGGGGCGTGACACCCCTCCCAATGGTCCCCGGCACCCCTCCCGGCACTCCCGGTACACTACCGATGAGCCTGAAACTTTTCCGGTAATGCACGAAAACCTTCCGGTAACCAAATGAGGTCATCCTATATATCAATCTTCGTTTCCGGACCATTCCCAAAACCCTCATGACGCCCGTGATCTCATCCGGGACTCCGAACAACATTCGGTAACCAACCATATAACTCAAATACGCATAAAACAACGTCGAACCTTAAGTGTGCACACCCTGCGGGTTCGAGAACTATACAGACATGACCCGAGAGACTCCTCGGTCAATATCCAATAGCGGGACCTGGATGCCCATATTGGATCCTACATATTCTACGAAGATCTTATCGTTTGAACATCAGTGCCAAGGACTCATATAATCCCGTATGTCATTCCCTTTGTCCTTCGGTATGTTACTTGCCCGAGATTCAATCGTCAGTATCCGCATACCTATTTCAATCTCGTTTACTGGCAAGTCTCTTTACTCGTTCCGTAATACAAGATCCCGCAACTTACACTAAGTCACATTGCTTGCAAGGCTTGTGTGGGATGTTGTATTACCGAGTGGGCCCCGAGATACCTCTCCGTCACACGGAGTGACAAATCCCAGTCTCGATCCATACTAACCCAACTAACACCTTTGGAGATACCTGTAGAGCATCTTTATAGTCACCCAGGTACGTTGCGACGTTTGATACACACAAAGCATTCCTCCGGTGTGAGTGAGTTATATGATCTCATGGTCATAGGAACAAATACTTGACACGCAGAAAACAGTAGCAACAAAATGACACGATCAACATGCTACGTCTATTAGTTTGGGTCTAGTCCATCACATGATTCTCCTAATGATGTGATCCCGTTATCAAGTAACAACACTTGCCTATGGCCAGGAAACCTTGGCCATCTTTGATCAACGAGCTAGTAAACTAGAGGCTTACTAGGGACAGTGTTTTGTCTATGTATCCACACAAGTATTGTGTTTCCAATCAATACAATTATAGCATGGATAATAAACGATTATCATGAACAATGAAATACAATAATAACTAATTTATTATTGCCTCTAGGGCATATTTCCAGCAGTCTCCCACTTGCACTAGAGTCAATAATCTAGTTCACATCACCATGTGATTCCAACGAATCCAACACCCATATAGTTATGGGGTCTGATCACGTCTTGCTCGTGAGAGAGGTTTTAGTCAACGGTTCTGAAACTTTCAGATCCGTGCGTTCTTTACAAATCTTTATGTCATCTTATAGATGCTGCTACTACGTGCTATTCGGAAATACTCCAAATATCTACTCTACTATACGAATCCGTTTCACTACTCATAGTTATTCGGATTAGTGTCAAAACTTGCATCGACGTAACCCTTTACGACAAACTCTTCAACCACCTCCATAATCGAGAAAAATTCCTTAGTCCATCAGTTACTAAGGATAAATTTTGACCGCTGCTAGTGATTCAATCATGGATCACTCTCTGTACCTCTCAACAGACTTGCTGCAAGGCACACATCAGATGCGGCACTCAGCATGGCATACTTTAGAGTCTACGGCTAAGGCATAGAAGACGACCTTCGTCTATTCTCTTTATTCTGTCGTGGTCGGGTTTTGAGTCTTACTCAAACTCACACCTTACAACGCAACCAAGAAATCCTTCTTTGCTGATCTATTTTGAACTCCTTCAAAACATGTCAAGGCATGCATCTTGTTGAAACTTCCATTAAGCGCTTTCGATCTATCTCCATAGATCTTTGATGCTCAACGTTCAAGTAGCTCAATCCAGTTATTCCTTTGAAAACTCCTTTCAAACAACCTTGTATGTTTTACAGAAATTCTACATTACTTCTGATCCACAATATGTCAACCACATATACTTATTAGAAATTCTATAGTGCTCCCACTCACTTCTTTGGAAATACAAGTTTCTCATAAACCTTGTACAAACCAAAAATCTTTGATCATCTCATCAAAGTGTATATTCCAACTCCGAGATGCTTGCACCAGTCCATTGAAGGATCACTGGAGCTTGCATACTTGCTAGTATCTTTAGGATCGACAAAACCTTCTGGTTGTATCACATACAATGTTTGCTCAAGGAAACCGTCGAGAAAACAATGTTTTGACATCCTATGTGCAATATTTCATAAATAATGCATCAACAACTAACATAATTCTAACATTCCTTTAGCATCGCTACGAGTGAGAAAGTCTCATCATAGTCAACTGTTTGATCTTGTCGAAAACATCTTTGCGACAAGTCGAGCTTTTCTTAATAGTGACTTATCACCATCATCGTCTGTCTTCTTTTAAAGATCCATCTTTACTCAATAGTCTTATGACCATCAAGTAGTTCTTTCAAAGTCTACACTTTGTTTTTATACATGGATCCTCTCTCTGATTTCATGGTTTCCAGCCATTTGTCGGAATCTGGGCCCACCATCGCTTTCTCCATAACTCGTAGGTTCACTGTTGCTCAACAACATGACCTCCAAGACAGGGTTACCGTACCACTCTGTAGTACTATGCGACCTTGTCAACCTACGAGGCTTATAGTAACTTGATCCGATGCTTGATGATCACCATCATCAGCTTCCACTTCAATTGGTGTAGGCGCCACAGGAACAACTTCCTGCTCCCTGCTACACACTGGTTGAAGTGATGGTTCAATAACCTCATCAAGTTCTACTACCCTCCCACTCAATTCTTTCGAGAGAAACCTTTCCTCGAGGAAGGATCCGTTTCTAGAAACAAACACTTTGCTTTCGGATCTGAGATAGGAGATGTACCCAACTGTTTTGGATATCCTATGAAGATGCATTTATCCGCTTTGGGTTCGAGCTTATCAGACTGAAACTTTTTCACATAAGTGTCGAAGCCCCAAACTTTCAAGAAACGACAGTTTACATTTCTCTAAACCTCAGTCTATACTGTGTCATCTCAACGGAATTACGCGGTGCCCTATTTAAAGTGAGTGCGGTTGTCTCTAATGCATAACCCATAAACGATAGTGGTAATTCGATAAGAGACATCATAGTATGCACCATACCAAATAGTGCGTGGCTATGACGTTCAGACACATCATCACACTATGATGTTCCAGGTGGCATGAACTGCGAAACAATTTCCACATTGTCTTAACTGCGTACCAAAACTCGTAACTCAGATATTCATTTCCATGATCATATCGTAGACAGTTTATCCTCTTGTTACGACGAACTTCACTCTGAAACGGAATTGAACTTTTCAACATTTCAGACTTGTGATTCATTAAGTAAATACTCCTGTATCTACTCAAATCGTCTGTGAAGTAAGAACATAATGATATCCACTACGTGCCACAGCACCCATTGGACTGCATACATCAAAATGTATCACTTCCAACAAGTTACTATCTTATTTCATCTCAATGAAAACAAGGCCTTGCTCATGTGGTATGATTTGCATGTCACTAGTGATTCGAAATCAGGTGAGTACAAAGATCCATCAGCATGGAGCCTCTTCATGCAATTTATACTAACATGACTCAAGCGGCAGTGCCACAAGTAAGTGGTACTATCATCATTAACTCGTATCTTTTGGCACCAATATCATGAACATGTGTAACACTACAATCGAGATTCAATAAACCATTGAAGGTGAATATTCAAGAAAATAGAGTAACCATTATTCTCCTTAAATGAATAATCGTATTGCAATAAACACGATCCAATCATGTTCATGCTTAACGCAAGCACCAAATAACAATTATTTAGGTTTAACACCAATCCCGATGGCAGAGGGAGCGTGCGACGTTTGATCATATCAACCTTGGAAACACTTCCAACACGTATCATCACCTCGCCTTTAGCTAGTCTCCGTTTATGCCGTAGCTTTCATTTCGTGTTACTCATCACTTAGCAACCGAACCGGTGTCCAATACCCTCATGCTACTAGGAGTACTAGTAAAGTACACATCAACATCATGTATATCAAATACACTTCTTTCGACTTTCGCCAGCCTTCTTATCTATCAAGTATCTAGAGTTGCTCCGCCTGAGTGACTGTTCCCCTCATTAGAGAAGCACTTAGTCTCGGGTTTGGGTTTAAGCTTGGGTCTCTTCATTAGTGCAGCAACTGTTTTGCCGTTTCACGAAGTATCCCTTCTAGCCCTTGCCTTTCTTGAAACTTAGTGGTTTTACAAACCATCAACTATTGACGCTCCTTCTTGATTTCTACTTTCGCAGTGTCAAACATCGCGAATCGCTCAAGGATCATTGTATCTATCCTTGATATGTTATAGTTCATCACGAAGCTCTTACAGCTTGGTGGCAGTGACTTTGGAGAACCATCACTATCTCATCTGGAAGATTAACTCCCACTTGATTCAAGTGATTGTCGTACTCAGACAATCTGAGCACACGCTCAACGATTGAGCTTTTCTCATTAACTTTGTGGACAAAGAATCTTGTTGGACGTCTCGTACCTCTTAACAAGGGCACAAGCATGAAATCGTAATTTCATCTCTTTAGAACATCACTTATGTTCTGCGACGTTTTACAACGTTTTCGGTGCCTTGCTTCTAAGCCATTAAGTATTTTGCACTGAACTATCGTGTAGTCATCAGAAACGTGTATGTCGGATGTTCATAGCATCCACAGACGACGCTCGAGGTGCAGCACACTGAGTGGTGCATTAAGGACATAAGCCTTCTGCGTAGCAACGAGGACAATCCTCGGTTTTACAGACTCAGTCTGCAAAGTTTGCTACTATCAATTTTCAACTAAATTTTCTCTAGGAACATATAAAAACAGTAGAGCTATAGAGCAAGCTACATCGTAATTTGCAAAGACCATTAGACTATGTTCATGAAAATTAGTTCAATTAATCATATTACTTAAGAACTCCCACTCAAAAAGTACATCTCTCTAGTCATTTGAGTGGTACATGATCCAAATCCACTATCTCAAGTCCGATCATCACGTGAGTCGAGAATAGTTTCAGTGGTAAGCATCTCTATGCTAATCATATCAACTATACGATTCATGCTCGACCTTTCGGTCTCATGTGTTCCGAGGCCATGTCTGCACATGCTAGGCTCGTCAAGCTTAACCCGAGTGTTCCGTGTGCGCAACTGTTTTGCACCCGTTGTATGTGAACGTTGAGTCTATCACACCCGATCATCACGTGGTGTCTCGAAACGATGAACTGTGGCAACGGTGCCCAGTCGGGGAGAACACAATTTCGTCTTGAAATTTTAGTGAGAGATCACCTCATAATGCTACCGTCGTTCTAAGCAAAATAAGGTGCATAAAAGGATTAACATCACATGCAATTCATAAGTGACATGATATGGCCATCATCACGTGCTTCTTGATCTCCATCACCAAAGCACTGGCACGATCTTCTTGTCACCGGCGCCATGCCATGATCTCCATCGACGTGTTGCCATCGGGGTTTTCGTGCTACTCATGCTATTACTACTAAAGCTACATCCTAGCAAAATAGTAAACGCATCTGCAAGCACAAACGTTAGTATAAAGACAACCCTATGGCTCCTGCCGTTTGCCGTACCATCGATGTGCAAGTCGATATTTTCTATTACAACATGATCATCTCATACATCCAATATATCACATCACATCGTAGGCCATATCACATCACAAGCATACCCTGCAAAAATAAGTTAGACGTTCTCTAATTTTGTTGTTGCATGTTTTACGTGGTGACCAAGGGTATCTAGTAGGATCGCATCTTACTTACGCAGACACCACAACGGAGATATATGAGTTGCTATTTAACCTCATCCAAGGACCTTCTCGGTCAAATCCGATTCAACTAAAGTTGGAGAAACCGACACTTGCACTCATCTTTGAGCAACGGGGTTACTCGTAACGATGAAACTAGTCTCTCGTAAGCGTACGAGTAATGTCGGTCCAACCCGCTTCAACCCAACAATACCGTGGAATCAAGAAAAGACTAAGGAGGGCAGCAGAACGCACATCACCGCCCACAAAAACTTTTGTGTTCTACTCGAGAAGACATCTACGCATGCACCTAGCTCATGATGCCACTGTTGGGGAACGTCGCATGGGAAACAAAAATTTCCTATCATGGCGATGTCCATCTACGAGAGGGGATGAGTGATCTATGTACCCTTGTAGATCGTACAGCAGAAGCGTTAGTGAACGCGGTTGATGTAGTGGAACGTCCTCACGTCCCTCGATCCGCCCCGCGAACAATCCCGCGATCAGTCCCACGATCTAGTACCGAAGGACGGCACCTCCGCGTTCAGCACACGTACAGCTCGATGATGATCTCGGCCTTCTTGATCCAGCAAGAGATACGGAGAGGTAGATGAGTTCTCCGGCAGCATGACGGTGCTCCGGAGGTTGGTGGTGATCTAATCTCAGCAGGGCTCCGCCCGAGCTCCGCAGAAACGCGATCTAGAGGAAAAACCGTGGAGGTATGTGGTCGGGCTGCCGTGGCAAAAGTTGTCTCAAATCAGCCCTAATACCTCAGTATATATAGGAGGGAGGGGGAGGGAAGAGGCAGCCTCAAACCCTCAAGGTTTGGCCGAAATTGGAGGTGGAGGAGTCCTACTCCAATCCTACTTGGAGTAGGATTCCACCTTCCCACTTGGAAACTCTTTCCACCTTGTGTTTTTTCCTTCTCAAACCTTATGGGCCTTAGTGGGAACATATTCCAGCCCACTAGGGGCTGATTTATCTCTTCCCATAGCCCATTAAACCCCTTGGGGCGTGACACCCCTCCCGATGGTCCCCGGCACCCCTCCCGGCACTCCCGGTACACTATCGATGAGCCTGAAACTTTTCCGGTAATGCACGTAAACCTTCCGGTAACCAAATGAGGCCATCCTATATATCAATCTTCGTTTCCGGACCATTCCGGAAACCCTCGTGACGCCCGCGATCTCATCCGGGACTCCGAACAACATTCGGTAACCAACCATATAACTCAAATACGCATAAAACAACGTCGAACCTTAAGTGTGCAGACCCTGCGGGTTCGAGAACTATGCAGACATGACCCGAGAGACTCCTCGGTCAATATCCTATAGCGGGACCTGGATGCCCATATTGGATCCTACATATTCTATGAAGATCTTATCGTTTGAACCTCAATGCCAAGGACTCATATAATCCCGTATGTCATTCCCTTTGTCCTTATGTTACTTGCCCGAGATTCGATCGTCAGTATCCGCATACCTATTTCAATCTCGTTTACTGGCAAGTCTCTTTACTCGTTCCGTAATACAAGATCCCGCAACTTACACTAAGTCACGTTGCTTGCAAGGCTTGTGTGTGATGTTGTATTACCGAGTGGGCCCCGAGATACCTCTCCGTCACACGGAGTGACAAATCCCAGTCTCGATCCATACTAACTCAACTAACACCTTCGGAGATACCTGTAGAGCATCTTTATAGTCACCCAGTTACGTTGCGACGTTTGATACACACAAAGCATTCCTCCGGTGTGAGTGAGTTATATGATCTCATGGTCATAGGAACAAATACTTGACACGCAGAAAACAGTAGCAACAAAATGACACGATCAACATGCTACGTCTATTAGTTTGGGTCTAGTCCATCACATGATTCTCCTAATGATGTGATCTCGTTATCAAGTAACAACACTTGCCTATGGCCAGGAAACCTTGGCCATCTTTGATCAACGAGCTAGTCAACTAGAGCCTTACTAGGGACAGTGTTTTGTCTATGTATCCACACAAGCATTGTGTTTCCAATGAATACAATTATAGCATGGATAATAAACGATTATCATGAACAATGAAATATAATAATAACTAATTTATTATTGCCTCTAGGGCATATTTCCAACAATATATAGGAATGTTGCATTTGGCTTCCGAAAAGCTTTCGGGCCTTACCGGTAAAGTATCGGAAGTGACGAATGGGTTCCCGGGTTTTACCAGGAGGGGCCACCCACCCGGGAGAGGACCTAATAGGCACATGGGTGGCGCACCATCCCTTTGTGGGCTAGTGCGGCCAGCCCAATAAGCCTATTTCAGCTAAAGCAAAAAAAGGAAAAAGGAAAAAAAGGGAGGAGGTGGACAAGGGTGGCTCCCTCTTGTTCCTCCTATATATATTGGCGATTCGAGACGGTTTTGGCACCCCAAGGCATAGTGTCGTCCTCTCTCTCCAACACTTCGTGAGATCTCATAGCTCGTTTGGTACGGCACGATGAAACCCTGCCGGAGTAGCTCCACCACCATCACCGCCACGCCATTGTGCTGCCGGAGAATTCAGCTACCTCTTAGTCTCTCTTGCTGGAACAAGAAGGCGGAGATCGCCATAGAGTTGTATGTGTGATGAACGTGCAAGTGTCGTCCGTTCGGTACTAGATCGCGACGGATTTCGTGGGACGCTTTGTATTCAGATCGCGGAGATGTTTGACTACATCAACTATGTTTCTTAACGCTTCCCGCTTATCGATCTACTAGGGTATGTGGATCCGATCTCATCTCCCGTAGATGATCATCACCATGATATGTTTTTCGTGTACGTAGGAAATTTTTTGTTTCCCATGCAACATTCCCCAATAGTGGAATCATGAGCTAGGTTCATGCGTAGATGACATTTCGAGTAGAATACAAAAGAGTTTGTGGGTGTTGATGTTCAATTTTATGCCCTCCTTAGTCTTTTCTTGATTCGACGGTATTGTTGGAGTGAAGCGGCCTGGACCAACATTACGCGTATGCTTACGAGAGACCGGTTTCATTGACACACCTGCAACTTGTTGCATAAAGATGACTGGCGAGTTTTTGTTTCTTCAACTTTAGTTGAATCGGATTTGACCGAGGCGGTCCTTGGAGAAGGTTAAATAGAATTTGCATATCACTGTTGTGGCTTTGCGTAAGTAAGATACGATCATACTAGATACCCATAACAGCCACGTAGAATTTGCAACAACAAATTAGAGGATGTCTAACTTGTTTTTGCAGGGTATGCATCTGATGTGATATGGCCAAAGACATGATATGATATATTGGATGTATGAGATGATCATGTTGTATTAGTTAAATATCGACCTGCACGTCGATGGTACGGCAACCGGTAGGTGCCATAGGGTTGTCTTTAAATTTATTTTGCGCATGCAGATGCTCTTGCTATATCGCTAGGCAGTAGCTTTAGTAGTAACAACATAGATAGCACAAAAACATCAATGGGAGCACCATGATGGAGATCATGGCGCGGCACCGGTGACGATGGAGATCATGCCGGTGCTTTGGTGATGGAGATCAAGAAGCACAAGTTCATGGCCATAACATGTCATTATGATTTGCATGTGATGTTAATCCTTTCTGCATCTTATTTTGCTTAGGAGGACGGTAGCATTATAAGGTGATCTCTCACTAAAATTTCAAGATAAGATTATTTTCTCCCCGACTATGCACCGTTGCGACAGCTCGTCGTTTCGAGACGCCACTTGATGATCGGGTGTGATAGACTCAACGTTCACATACAACGGGTGCAAAACAGTTGCACACGCGGAACACTCAGGTTAAACTTGACGAGCCTAGCATGTACAGACATGGCCTCGGAACACAAGAGACCGAAAGGTCGAGCATGAATCATATAGTTGATATGGTCAACATGGAGATGTTCACCATGGAAACAAATCTCAACTCACGTGATGATCGGACTTGAATTAGTGAATTTGGATCATGCGACACTCGAATGACTAGAGGGTTGTCAATTTAAGTGGGAGTTTATAAGTAATATGATTAGCTAAACTATGTTATCTTGAACATAGTCTAAGTAATATTTCTAAAATTTTATGTTGTATGTCAATGGCTCGCGCAGCTGTAACCCTGAATTTTAATGCGTTCCTAGAGCAAACTAAGATTAAAGATGATGGAAGCACCTTTGTTGACTGGGCTCGTAATCTAAGGCTTATCCTCCAGGCTGCCCAAAAGTCATATGTCCTTGATGCAACACTATGTGATGAACCACCAGTAGCGGCGACCCAAGACGTTTTCAACGCTTGGCAACCGCGGAAGGATGACTAGTCATTAGTTCAATGTGAAGTTTTGTATGGCTTAGAACCGGGACTTCAAATACGTTTTGAAGGTCATGGAACATATGAGATGTTCGAGGAGTTGTAGTTTAACTTTGAGAAGAATGCCTAGATCGAGAGGTATGAAAGCTCCGATAAGATCTATGCTTGTAAAATGGAGGAGAACGCGTCTGCAGTGAACACATACTCAGAATGTTTGGGTACCCTCACCGTCTAGCTCAGCTGAGGATTGCTCTCCCGCAAGAAGCTATCACTGACAGAGTTCTTCAGTCACTTCCACCTAGCTATAAGAGCTTTGTGTTGAACTATAACATGCAAGGGATAAATCAGACACTCACCGAGCTATTCGCGATGCTAAAAGTCGTAGCGTCAGAAATCTAGAAAGAGCATCAAATGTTGATGGTAAATAAGACCACTAGTTTCAAGAAACACTGCAAGGGAAAGAAGGGTAACTCCAAGAAGAGTTGCAAATATGTTGCCACTACGACGAACAAACCCAAGTCTAGACCTAAGTCGGAGACTAACTACTATCACTGCAAGGGAACTGGTCACTGGAAGCGGAACTGCCCCAAGTATCTGGCCGATAAGAAGGCGGCCAATGCCAAAGAAGGTATATTTGATATACATGGTATTGATGTGTACCTCACCAGCTCTCGTAGTAGTGCCTGGGTATTTGATACCGGTTCTGATGCTCACATTTGCAACTCAAAATAGGAACCGCGAAATAAACGAAGGCTGGCGAAGGATGAAGTGATGATGCGCGTGGGAAATGGTTCCAAGGTTGATGCGATCGCCGTCGGCACAGTCTCACTTCAGTTACCATCGGGATTAGTGATAAACCTCAATACATGTTATTTAGTGCATACGTCAAGCATGTATCTGGCTCTTGTTTACTGCGAGGCCGTTACTCACATAAATCAGAGAATAATGGTTTTTCTATTTACATGAGTAATATCTTTTCTATTCATGCACCCAATTTGAGGGGTTTATTCATGTTGAATCTCGATAGTGATGATACGCATATACATAACACTAAGACCAAAAGATGTAGAGTTAATAATGATAGCGCCACTTTCTTGTGGCACTGCCGCTTAGGTCATATTGGTGTAAAGGCCATGAAGAAACTCCATGCTGATGGACTTTTAGAGTCACTTGATTTTGAATCACCTGACACATGCGAACCATGCCTCATTGGCAAGATGACTAAGCCTCCGTTCTCCGGAACAATGGAGCGTGCAAGTGACTTGTTGGAGATCATACATACTAAAGTATGTGGACTGATGAGTATAGAGGCACGCGATGGATATCGTTATTTTCTCACCTTCACTTATTATTTGAGTAGATATGGTTATATTTACTTAATGAAGCACAAGTATGAAACATTTGAAAAGTTCAAACAATTTCAGAGGAAAGTTGAAAATCAGCATAGCAAGAAGATTAAATTCCTACGATCTGATCGAGGAGGAGACTATATGAGTTAGGAGTTTGGTGCTCACTTAAGACAATGTGGAATTGTTTCACAGTTGACACCGCGTGGAACACCACAGCGCAATGGTGTGTCCGAACATCGTAATCGAACTTTATTGGATATGGTACGATCTATGATGACTCTTATCGATTTGCCATTATCGTTTCGGGGCTATGCATTAGAGACAGCTGCATTCACTTTAAATAGGGCACCATCAAAGTCCGTTGAGACGACGCCATATGAACTATGGTATGGAAAAAAGCCAAAATTGTCATTTCTTAAAGTTTGGGGATGTGATTCTTATGTCAAAAAATTCAGCCTGAAAACCTGGAACCCAAAGTGGAAAAGTGTGTCTTCATAGGTTAACCAAAAGAGACAGTTGCATATACCTTCTATTTCAAATCTGAGGACAAAGTGTTTGTCGCTAAGAATAGAGCTTTTCTTGAGAAAGAGTTTCTCTCGAAAGAATTGAGTGGGAGGAAGATAGAACTTGATGAGGTTGTATAACCTTTGCTTCAACAAGTTGGTGGCGCAGGGAAGAAAGAAGTTTCTGTCAAAGCTACACCATTTGAAGAGGAAGCTAATATAATGATGATGATCATGAGACTTCATATCAAGTTGCTATCAAACATCGTAGGTCGACAAGAGTACGTACTGCTCCTCAGTGATACAGAAATCCTGTCCTAGCAATCATGTTGTGGGACAACAATGAGCCTGTGAATTATGAAGAAATAATAATGGGCCCGGATTCCAACAAATGGTTAGAGGCCATGAAATCCGAGATAGGATCTATGTATCAAAACAAAGGCTGAAAGGCTACTCAGAGAAAATGGATCTTTAAGAAGAAGACGGATGCGGAAGGCAATGTGACCATCTATGAAGCTCGACTTGTGGCAAAGGGTTTTTCACAAGTTCAAGGAGTTGACTACGATGATACATTCTCAGCCGTAGCGATGCTTAAGACTGTCTAAATCATGTTAGAAATAGTTGCATTTGTCGATTATGAAATATGGCTGATGAATGTCAAAACGGCGTTCCTTAAAGGGTTTCTTAAGGAAGAGTTGTATATGATGCAACCCGAAGGTTTTGTCAATCCAGAGAATGCTGATAAAGTATGCAAACTCGAACGATCCATTTATGGACTGGTGCAAGCATCTCGGAGTTGGAATCAGCTTTTTGATGAGGTGATCAAGGCGTTTGGGTTTATACAAGTTTTGGAGGAGCTTGTATTTACAAGAAAGTGAGTGGGAGCTCTATAGAGTTTCTAATATTATATGTGGATGACATATTGGTGATTGGAAACGATATAAATTTTTTGGGAACCACAAAGGATTACTTTAATAAGAGTTTTTGAATGAAGGACCTAGGAGAAGCTCCTTACATATTAGGCATTAAGATCTATAGAGATAGATCAAAACGCCTAATAGGACTTTCACAAAGTACATACCTTGATAAGGTTTGGAGAAGTTCAAAATGGAAAAATCCAAGAAGGGGTTATTGCTTGTGTTACAAGGTATAAAGTTGAGTAAGACTCAATTCCTAGTGACTGCAGAAGATAGAGAAATGATGAGTGTCGTCCCCTATGCTTCAGCCATAGGGTCTATCATGTATGCAATGTTCTGCACACGACCGGATGTCAGCCTAGCCATAAGTATGGCAGGCAGGTTTCAAAGTAACCGGGAATGGACCACTAGAAAGCGGTCAAGAATATTCTGAAGTACGTGAAAAGGACTAAAGAAATGTTTTTCGTTTATGGAGGTGACAAAGAGGTCGTCATAAAGGGTTACATCAATGGAAGCTTCGACACTGATCCGGATGATTCTAAGTCGCAAACCGGGTATGTACATATTCTCAATGGGGGTGCGGTAAGCAGGAGCAGTTCGAAGCAAAGTGTCGTAGCTGATTCTACATGCGAAGCGGAGTACATAGCAACCTCGGAGGCGGCTAAGGAAGGTGTCTAGATGAAGCAGTTCACGATAGATCTTGGAGGTGTGCCAAGCGCACTAGATCCAATAAATCTGTTATGTGTCAAAACTGGTTCCATTGCTCTAACCAAGGAACCAAGGTTTCACAATAGGACCAGACACATTAAACGACCCTTCAACGCCATCCGTGATTACATCAAGGAGGAGGACATAAATATTTGCAAAGTGCACACAGATCTGAATGATAGAGACTGATGACCCACAAGTGTAGGGGATCTATCGTAGTCCTTACAATAAGTAAGAGTGTTGAACCCAGCAAGGAGCAGAAGGAAATGACAAGCAGTTCTCGGTAAGGTATTCTATGCAAGCGCTGAAATTGTTGGTAACAGATAGTTTTGGGATAAGATAATTTGTAATAGGTGACAAGTAACAAGTGTAATAACGGTGCAACAAGGTGTCCCAATCCTTTTTATAGAAAAGGACAAGCCATGACAAACTCTTACATAAAGCAAAGCGCTCCCGAGGACACATGGGAATTTCTGTCAAGCTAGTTTTCATCATGCTCATATGATTCGCGTTCGTTACTGTGATAATTTGATATGTGGGTGGACCTGCGCTTGGGTGCTGACCTTACTTGGACAAACCTCCCACTTATGATTAACCTCTCTCGCAAGCATCCGCAACTACGAAAAAATAATTAAGATAAATCTAACCATAGCATGAAACATATGGATCCAAATCAGCCCCTTACGAAGCAACGCATAAACTAGGGTTTAAGCTTCTGCCACTCTAGCAACCCATCATCTACGTATTACTTCCCAGTGCCTTCCTCTAGGCCTAAATAATGGTGAAGTTTCATGTAGTCGACGTTCATATGACACCACTAGAGGAGAGACAACATACATCAAATCAAAATATCGAACGAATACCAAATTCACGTGATTACTTATAACAAGACCTATCCCATGTCCTCAGGAACAAACTTAACTACTGACAAAGCATATTCATGTTCATAATTAGAGGAGAATTTATGATAATTAAGGGTCTGAATATATAATATTCCACCAAGTACACCAACTAGCATCAACTACAGGGAGTAATAAACACTACTAGCACCCCCAGGTACCAATCTGAGGTTCAAGACAAAGATATGATACAAGAGACAAACTAGGGTTTGGAGAGGAGATGGTATTGATGGAGATTGATCCGCTCTCGATGAGACGATCTTTGGTGATGACGATGGCCCCGATTTCCCCATCCGGGAGGGAAGTTTCTCCGGCGGAATAGCTCTACGGAGCTCTAGATTAGTTCTGCCCTAGTTGCGCCTCGAGACGGCGGCGCTTCCTCCCAAAATGTCTGACATGATTTTTTCCAGGTCAAAACCATTCATATAGCAGAAGATGGGAGCCGGAGGCCTGCCAAGGGGCCCACAAGCTCACACGGAGCGGCTAGGGAGTAGGCCGCGCCCCTATTCTTGTGGCTTCCTGGTGCGTCCCCGGAGGTATCTCATTCGCCCAGTATTTTTTATATACTCCAAAAAATTTCTCTGTAACTTTTCAGGACTTTTGGAGCTGTGAAGAATAGGTCTCTAAGATTTGCTCCTTTTCCGGTGCAGAATTCCAGTTGCCGGCATTCTCCCTCTTCCTATAAACCTTGTAAAATAAGAGAGAAAAGGCATAAGTATTGTACCTTGATGAGTAATAACATGCCATAATGCAATAAATATCAATATAAAAGCATGTTGAAAAATGGACGTATCAACTCCCCCAAGCTTAGACCTCGCCTGTCCTCAAGCGAAAACCGAGATCGATAAATATGCCCACATGTTTAGAGATAGAGGTGTCGAAAAAATAAAATACAGACATGAGGGCATCATGATAATATTTAGAACAGTAACACATATTGATATATAATCTCTTATGATGGAGTAACAATTCATTTACATGGTAAAATATGAATGAAGAACTCTGTTGAGAACCAACAAACCATGATCTCATTCATTGAAGCAATTAAAATTTATCATAACATAGGAAAGAGTCAATATAAGAGCTTGTAATAAAACTCCACATACTCAATTATCTCATAGTCTTTCACCATTGCTAACACTCACGCGGTACTCATGATATCAAAGCTTCCATCATACACAGAGAAACATAGGGGCTTATAATTCGCCTCCCAACTATTCACCTCAAGGGTTGTGTCAATAGTAATAACATATGATTACCCACATCCAAGTGGATATATGTGTCTAGACAATTCTCCAACATATGACGCTTGCCAAAAGATAAAGGCAAAATAAAGGGAACGGTAAATATCACCATGACTCTTGCTTAAAGATAAGTAGTAGAAAATAAAAGTAAGAAATTGGCCCTTCGCAAAGGGAAGCAGAGGTTGTCATGCGCTTTTATAGTTGGATGCACGACCTATTAATGCAGAAGATCGTCACTTTATATTGCCCCTTGTGATAAAAACTTTATTATTCAGTATGTCGCTTTTATTTATTCCATATCACAAGTTCCTATAAAGTTTATTTCCCTCACAACAATTGATCACACATTTTTAGAGAGCAATTTTTTATTGCTTGCACCGATGACAACTTACTTGAAGGGTCTTATTCAATCCATAGGTAGGTATGGTGAACTCTCAAGGAAAAACTGGGTTAAGGGTGTTTGGAAGCACAAGTAGTATATCTACTTAGTGTGGGAGTTTTTGGCAAATATGGGTGGAATCAAGGGACACATGTTGAAGGATCTATAGCCATATAACTTCTATTCGGAAATAAGCAAACATAACTCATTATGTTGTCTTCCTTGTCCAACATCAACTTCTTAACATATGATATTTTAATGAGTGCTCACAATCATAGAATTTACTAGGATAATATATTTATATGTGAACCTCTCTTTCTTATTATTTCCTGATAATTGGAACAATGACCAATAACTTTGTTTGCCAACTCTCAGCAAATTTCAATCAACACATCTTTTGTATGTGAAGTTATCACTCCCCATAAGATCATTATATACTCTTGCTTTCATTCTATATTTTCCCCTCTTGCTTTCATTCTATATACTCAGGCAATGATCTTAATTTCAAAAACTGTGATGTTTTTTCATTGAATCGTCACAGGAATGAGCGTCACAAGTTATCACTTTTGTTGTAGTGACATCACAGATGTGCAACACCCCCTCATGCATCTCAATGTTTTGAGGGTGTTTCAACACCTCCACTAGGTAGGGGTTGATGACCTTCTCAAAAACCTTGTCCTTCAAAGCACATGGAGAAGTCACGTTGATCTAAATCTGTGGAAGAAACAGCTCGAAACGAAAACAGGAGAGATTGTCGTGGTACAAAGATCAAACCTTGGTGAGATTATGTAATGAATTTTTACCGACCCGAAGGAATGTTCCACAAGAAAACGGAGTCCGGAGGGTAAACCATTTTATAGGGTGACATGCCCATGGGATTCTTATAGGCAGTCCTATAAGCCCATAGTGCATCGTCAAGTTTGCTAGACAAATTCTTTCGAGATCTATTGACGGTCTTTTGTAGGATGATAAGGAGATGCAACTCTATGGTTGACATCATACTTAGCTAGCATCTTGCGAAAAACACCATGAATAAAGTGTGAACCGCCATCAGTCATCAAGTATCTAGGGACTCCAAATCTTGGGAATATGACTTCTTTAAGCATCTTAATAGAGGTGTGGTGATCAGCATTTTTAGTGGGGATAGCTTCTACCCACTTAGCAACGTAATCCACATCAACTAAGATGTGAGTGTACCCATTGGAACTCGGGAAGGGTCCCATATAATCAAAGCCCACACATGTGAATAGTTCATAGGCATTTCCTGACGCTTACTTATGTTCCCTATTCTTTGGCATTCATCACAAGACAAGACAAACTTACGAGCATCCTTGAAGAGAGTGGGCCAATAGAAACCTGATTGCAATACCTTATGGGCAGTTCTATCTCCAGCATAGTGTCCTCCGTAGGCTTCGGAATGACACTTCTGCAAGATATGTCCCTGTTCATGTTCAGGCACACAACGTCTAATAACACCATCTACTCCTTCCTTATAAAGGTGACGATCATCCCAAAAGTAGTGTCTGAAATCAAATAAGAATTTCTTCTTTTGCTGATAGGTGAAACTGGGTGGTATGTATTTGGCTAGGATATAGTTTGGATAATCAGCATACCACGGTGCACTATGTGAAGTGCGGATGACATTTAATTGCTCATCAGGAAAGCTGTCATCAATAGGTAGTGGGTCATCAAGGACATTCTCTAGCCTAGACAAGTTATCTGCTACAGGGTTATCAGCACCCTTTCGGTCAACGACGTGCAAATCAAATTCCTGTAGCAGGAGAACCCATCTGATCAGCCTAGGCTTAGCGTCCTTCTTCTCCATAAGGTACTTAATAGCAGCATGATCAGAGTGAATAGTGACTTTGGAGTCAACGATGTAAGATCTGAACTTCTCACATGCAAACACGACAGCTAAAAATTCCTTCTCCGTAGTGGCATAGGTTCTTTGGGCAGTGTCAAGAGTTTTACTAGCATAGTGAATGACATTCAACTTCTTGTCAACTCTCTGTCCTAGAACAGCACCAACAGCGTAATCACTAGTGTCACACATGATTTCAGAGGGCAAGTTCCAGTGAGGTAGTTGAACAATAGGAGCGGTTATCAAAGCCTTCTTAAGTATTTCAAAGGCTTCCTCACAATCCTCATCAAAAAC
The DNA here is from genome assembly GCF_904849725.1 of Hordeum vulgare subsp. vulgare. Taxonomy (NCBI): domain Eukaryota; kingdom Viridiplantae; phylum Streptophyta; class Magnoliopsida; order Poales; family Poaceae; genus Hordeum; species Hordeum vulgare. Next base: position 121,055,871 of record NC_058522.1, read on the forward strand.
GAAAGGAACATCCTTCTGCAAGAGGTTGGTAAGAGGCCTAGAAATCTTAGAGAGGTCTTTAATGAACCTTCTATAGAAACCAGCATGACCTAGGAATCTTCGTATACCTCTAATGTCTGTGGGGCAAGGCATTTTCTCAATTGCATCAACCTTAGCCTCATCAACTTCAATGCCTCTTTCAGAGATTTTGTGTCCTAAGACGATACCTTCATTGACTATAAAGTGGCACTTCTCCCAATTCAAGACAAGGTTGGTTTCTTCGCATCTCTATAAGACTCGATCAAGGTTGTTGAGGCAATCATCAAAGGAAGACCCGTAAACGGAGAAGTCATCCATGAAAACCTCGACAATATTTTCACAAAAGTCAGAGAATATAGCCATGATACATCTTTCAAAAGTGACAGATGCATTGCATAAGCCAAAAGGCATACGTCTATAAGCAAAGGTACCGAAGGGACAGGTGAAAGTGGTTTTCTCCTGATCAGATTGTGCAACAGGTATTTGCGAGAAACCTGAATAACCGTCTAGAAAGCAGAAGTGTGTGTGTTTTGATAGCCTTTCTAGGATTTGGTCGATAAACGGCAAATGATAATGATCTTTCCTGGTTGACTTGTTCAGTTTCCGGAAGTCTATCACCATCCTATAGCCGGTAATAATCCTTTGTGGGATTAGTTCATCCTTATCATTAGGAATGACGGTGATACCTCCCTTCTTAGGTACGCAATGTACTTGACTTACCCAATCACTGTGAGCAACAGGATAAATGATTCCTGCTTCCAGAAGCTTTAACATTTCTTTTCTAATGACCTCTTTCATCTTAGGATTTCATCTCCTTTGATGATCAGCAACTGTTTTAAAGTCAGGATCAGTTTTAATCTTGTGCTGACATATAGTAGGACTAATACCCTTAAGATCATCAAGAGCATATCCAATAGCAGCACGGTGCTTCCTCAGAGTTCTTAGTAACTTCTTCTCTTCGTGCTCTGAGAGGAGAGCACTAATAATGACAGGATATATCTTCTTCTCATCAGGATAGACATACTTAAGAGTATCAGGAAACTGTTTAAGCTCGAACACAGGATCACCCTATGGTGGGGAAGGATCCCCAAGCAGTTCAACAGGCAGATTATTCTTGAGAAAGGGATATTGTTCTAAGACAATTTTATCTATCTCATATGTCTCCTCCATATGCATATCATTTTCATGATCAAGCATATATTGTTTTGAAGGATCCGTAGGAGGTCCAACAATAGAGGCAAGAGCAATTATTTCATCTCTACCATACGGCTCTCTTTCATGGGGTTGTCTTCCAAACTTGGAGAATTTAAATTCATGAGACACACCCTCGAAACTAACTGTGACGGTCTGCTTAATGCAATCAGTGTGAGCATTGACAGTGTTGATGGGACAAAAGCTATCTTCTGCAGTACCAAGGATGAGGAAATGAGTAGGATACTTCGTCTTTCCACACAGGACTTCTACGTCTCTCACAATTCCGAGAGGGTAGATAGTGTCTCTATTAGCTAGCGTAATAGTGACATCAATTGGTTCTAACTCAGCAGGTGCAATCTCATCTTTGATTTCATCATATAGAGAACGGGGTATTGCAATAACACTAGCTCCCCTATCACATAAATCATGGTAACAGTGATCTCGTATCTTAAGAGAAACAACAGGCAGGCCAACTACAGGTCCGTATTTGTCTTGCGCATGAGGTTTAGCAATTCTAGAGGAGTCCTCACAGAATTTAATAACATGCCCGTCTATGTCTTCGGCTAAGAGATCTTTGATAATAGCAACACTAGGTTCAACTCTAATCTCCTCAGGGGGTGCAAGTGGTCTAATGTAACCCCTACGTATCACAGTTGGAGCTTTAGAATAATCCTTTATCCTAAGAGGGTATGGTTGTTTCTCAGTGTAAGCACAAGGAACAACAGGATCACTAAAAGCAATGACTTTCTCCTCCACTAGATTGGTTTTGGCTATGTTGCTTTCTACAGTAGGACGATATTTAAACCACTTCTCTTTGGGAAGATCAACATGAGCAGCAAAAGATTCACATAGAGAAGCTACCATCTCAGAGTCAAGTCCATACTTAGCGCTAAAATCTCTAAAAGTGTTTGTCTCAACAAAAGATTTAACGCAATCAAACTGGAAATTCATACCTGCCTCCTTACCTTCCTCCAGCTCCCAACCTTTCGAGTTGCATTTGATTCTCTCCAATAAATTCCACTTGTGATCAATATCCTTCTTCATAAAAGAACCGGTACAAGAAGTGTCAAGCATGGTACGATCTTCAAGAGAAAGCCGAGCATAAATGTTTTGAGTGATGATTTATCTCGAGAGCTCATGATTGGGGCATGAATATAGCATTGATTTAAGCCTACCCCAAGCTTTAGCTATGCTTTCCCTGTCACGAGGCCAAAAGTTATAAATAAATTTCCGATCACATTGTACTAAATGCATAGGACAGAACTTTTGATGAAATTCCAATTTCAACCGATTGTAGCCCCATGATCCAGTATCATCACATAGCCTATTCCATGTTAACGCCTTATCCTTCAAAGATAAAGGAAAGAGCTTCTTCTTTACCTCATCCTCGGGCAAACCTGCAAGCTTGAATAAACCACAAACTTCATCTACATAGATCAGATGCAAGTCTGGATGTGAAGATCCATCTCCCGTGAAAGGATTAGCCAGCAGTTTCTCAAGCATACCCGAAGGACTTTCATAAAAGATATTTTCATTAGGTACCTCAGGTCGAGGAACAACTCCTCGTGCTTTCTTTCATGGTGAAGATACCCCGAACAAACTCCTCAAAGGAACAATTTCCCTAGTGACAAGTGACAATAAATTTCTGCACAGTATATAGATGTTTCCTTACCAATTTCCACTTACCAAAGGTGCTTCACTCCCAGGCAATGGCGCCAGAAAAGAGTCTTGATGACCCACAAGTATAGGTGATAAATCGTAGTCCTTTTGATAAGTAAGAGTGTCGAACCCAACGAGGAGCAGAAGGCTCTGATAAACAGATTTCAGCAAGGTAATAACTGCAAGCACTGAAAGTAGCGGTAACAAGTGATTGTGTAGCGAGGTGAAACGTAGCAAGAAAAAAGTAACAAGTAACAAGTAGTAGCAACGGTGAAGCAAGTGGCTCAATCCCTTTTGTAGCAAGGGACAAGCCTGAACAAAGTCTTATAGGAGGAAAAACGCTCCCGAGGACACACGTGAATTTCTGTCATGCTAGTTTCATCATGTTCATATGATTCGCGTTTGTTACTTTGATAGTTTGATCTGTGGGTGGACCGGCGCTTGGGTACTGCCCTTACTTGGACAAGCATCCCACTTATGATTAACCTCTCTCGCAAGCATCCAAAACTACAAAAGAAGAATTAAGACAAAGTCTAACCATAGCATTAAACTAGTGGATCCAAATCAGCCCCTCACGAAGCAACGCATAGACTGGGGTTTAAGCTTCTGTCACTCCAGCAACCCCTCATCTACTTACTACTTCCCAATGCCTTCCTCTAGGCCCAAATATGGTGAAGTGTTATGTAGTCGACGTTCACATAACACCACTAGAGGAAAAACAACATATAGCATATCAAAATACCGAACGAATATCAAATTCACATGACTATTATCAGCATGACTTATCCCATGTCCTCAGGAACAAAAGTAACTACTCACAAAACATAATCATAATCATGATCAGAGGTGTAATGAATAGCATCAAGGATCTGAACATAAACTCTTCCACCAAGTAATCCAACTAGCATCAACTACGAAGATAAATCAACACTACTAGCAACCTTACAAGTTCCAATCGGAGTTGCGAGACGAAGATTGGTTACAAGAGATGAACTAGGGATTGGAGAGGAGATGGTGCTGATGAAGATGTTGATGAAGATGCCTCCCCTCCGACGAGAGGAGTGTTGGTGATGACGATGGCGACGATTTCCCCCTCCGGGAGGGAAGTTTGCCCGGCAAGATCGTCCTGCCGGAGCTCTAGATTGGATCCGCTCAAGTTCCGCCTCGTGGCGGCGGCGAAACCACGAAAAAGCACCCGTATGATTTTTTCTAGACCAAAACCCTTCATATAGCAAAAGAGGGGGCTAGTGGTCCATCAGGGAGCCCACAAGCCCCCACTCCGCCACCAGGGGAGTGGCGGGGTCAGGGCTTGTGGCGCTGTGGCAGCCCCCCTCCGGTAGTTCTTTCGCCCAGTATTTTTTATATAATCCCAAAAAAATACACGTAACTTTTCAGGGCATTTGGAGATGTGAAGAATAGTGGACTAAGATTTTCTCCTTTTCCAGTCAGAATTCTAGCTGCCTGAATTCTCCCTCCTCAAATAAACCTTGCAAAATAAGAGAGAAAATGCATTAATATGGTACCAAAGGTAATATAACAGCCCAAAAAGCAATAAATATCAACATGAAAGCATGATGCAAAATGGATGTATCACCGCCCCCCTTTAGGGTGGGAAATCCTAAATGGGGCGCCACCCTCCCTTCCCCCTATATATAGCGGGGGTTTTTGGCCTTTGAGAACACGGTTTGCCATCTTTCTCGGCCCAGCCCTGTCTATCTTCTTCCTCCTCTCCCATGGTGCTTGGCGAAGCCCTCCCAGAGACCACGTCTCTCCATCGACACCACGCCGTCGTGCTGCCGGATATCTTCCCCAACCTCTCCCTCCTCCTTGCTAGATGAAGGTGTGGGAGAAGTCACCGGGTTGCACGTGTGTTGAATGCGGAGGTGTCGTGATTCGGCACTAGATCGGAATCACACCGCACTGTGAATCGCTCTGGGTACGACTCCATCAACCGCGTTCTAGCAACGCTTCCGCTTAGCGATCTCAAAAGGTATGAAGATACAATCACCCCTCTCTCGTTGCTAGTCTCTCCATAGGAAGATCTGAATATGACGTAGGAATTTTTTTAATTTATGCTACGTTACCCAACACTGGCATCAGAGCCACGTTTTCTATGCGTTGATTCCATGCACGAGTAGAACACAAAAGGTTGTGGGTGCTGATTGGTCAATTGCTTGCCGCTACTAGTCTTATTCTTTTCCGGCGGTATTGTGGGATGAAGCGGCCCGGACCGACCTTACACGTACGCTTACGTGAGATAGGCTCCACAGGCCGACATGCACAACATGCATAAAGGTCGCTAGAGGGTGTTTGTCTCTCCCATTCTAGACGAATTGGATTTGATGAAAAGGGTCCTTATGAAGGGTAAATAGCTTTGGCTTATCATCGTTCTGGTTGTCACGTAGGTAAGAAGGCATTCTTGCTAGAAACCAAAATCAGCCACGTAAAACTTGCAAACAACAATTAGAGGACGTCTAACTTGTTTTTGCAGGGTTTGACATGTGATGTGATATGGCCAAAGTATTGATGTTACATGTGTGATGTATGATATGATCAAGTTATTGTAATAGGAATCACGACTTGCATGTCGTTGAGTATGACAACCGGCAGGAGCCATAGGAGTTATCTTAATTTATTGTATGAGATGCAACGCCATGTGTTTACTACCTTTACTTCATTGCTAACGGTTAGCTATAGTAGTAGTAGTAGTAGTTGGCGTGATGACTTCACGGAGACACGATGATGGAGATCATGGTTTTACGCCGGTGACAATGATGATCGTGCGATGCCCGAAGATGGAGATCGAAAGAGCAAAGATGATAATGGCCATATCATGTCACTATATGATTGCATGTGATGTTTATCATCTTATTTCTTAGAACGACGGTAGCATAACAAGATGATCCCTCATAAAAATTTCGAGAACGTATTCCCCTAAGTTTGCACCGTTGCGAAGGATCGTTGTCTCGAAGCACCACGTGATGATCGGGTGTGATAGATCTAATGTTTGCAAACAACGGGTGTAAGCCACATTTACACACGCGAAACACTTAGGTTGACTCTACGAGCTTAGCATGTACAGACATGACCTCGAATATAAGAGACCGAAAGGTCGAACATGAGTCGTATGCTTGAATATGATCAGCATGAAGTTGCTCACCATGATGACTAGTCCGTCTCACATGATGATCGGACACAGGTTAGTCCACATGGATCATGTATCACTTAAATGACTAGAGGGATGTCGATTTAAGTGGGAGTTCATCATATGAACTTTATTATCATGAACATGTATCACTTAAATGACTAGCGGGATGTTGCAAGGAGTTCAAAATAGATCAGCAAAGAATGAGTTCTTGACTATGTTGCAAGGTGTAAATTTGAGTATGACTCAAAGCCCGACCATGGCAGAAGAAAGAGAAAGGACGAATGTCGTCCCCTATGCATCAGCCGTAGACTCTACCAGTATGCTATGCTTTGTACCGCACCTAAAGCGTGCCTTGCCATTAGTCAGTCATGGGGTACAAGACTGATCTAGAAATGGTCACTGGACAATGGTCAAAGTTATCCTTAGTAACTAGTGAACTAAGGAATATTTCTCAATTATGGAAGTGATTGAGGAGTTCATCGTAAAGGAGTTACGTTGATACAAGGTTTGTCATTGATCCGGAGGACTATGAGTAGTAAACCGGATTCATACAATGGAGCAATTATTTGGAATGGTTTCAGATGGGGCGTAGTAGCATCTATAGGATGACATAGAGATTTGTAAAGCACACACGGATCTGAAAGGTTCAGAGACGTTGACTATAAACCTCTCTCACAAGCAAGACATGATCAAACCCCAAAACTGTATGGGTGTTGAATTCTTTACAATCACATAGTGATGTGAATTAGATTATTGACTCTAGTGCAAGTGGGAGACTGTTGGAAATATGCCCTAGAGGCAATAATAAAATGGTTGTTATCATATTTCCTAGTTCATGATAATCGTGTATTGTTCATTATATAATTGTATTAACTGGAAACAGTAATACATGTGTGAATAAATACATCACAATGTGTCCCTAGCAAGCCTCTAGTCGGCTAGCTCGTTGATCAATAGATTATCATGGTTTTCTGGTCATGGACATTAGATGACATTGATAACGGGATCACATCATTGGTAGAATGATGTGATAGACAAGACCGAATCCTAAGCATAGCACTAGATCGTGTTGTTCGTATGCTAAATCTTTTCTAATGTCAAGTGTCTTTTCCTTTGACCGTGAGATTGTGCAACTCCCGGATACCGTAGGAGTGCTTTGAGTGTATCAAACATCACAACGTAACTGGGTGACTATAAAGGTGCACTACGGGTATCTCCGAAAGTGTCTGTTGGGTTGGTACGGATCGAGATCGGGATTTGTCGCTCCTTGTGACGGAGAGGTATCTCTGGGCCCACTCAGTAAAACATCATCATGAGCTCAATGTGATGAAGGAGTTAGTCACAGGATGACGTGCTACAGAACGAGTAAAGAGACTTACCGGTAACGAGATTGAACAAGGTATGGGTATACCGACGATCGAATCTCGGGCAAGTTCTATACCGACAAACAAAGGGAATTGTATACAGGATTGATTGAATCCTTAACATCTTGGTTCATTCGATGAGATCATCGTGGAACATGTCGGAGCCACCATGGATATCCAGATCCCGCTGATGGTTATTGGCCGGAGAGTGTCCCGGTCATGTCTGCATGCCTCCCGAACCCGTAGGGTCTACACACTTAAGGTTAGATGACGCTAGGGTTATAAGGAATTGCTATACGAGGTTACCGAAGGTTGTTAGGAGTCCCGGATGAGATCCCGGATGTCACGAGGAGCTCCGGAATGGTCCGGAGGTAAAGATTGATATATAGGATGGATGGGTTTGGACGCCAGAAATGTTTTGGGCGCCACCGGCAAAGTACCGGGACCACCGGAAGGGTTCCGGAGGTCCATCGGGAGGGGCAACCAGCCCCAGGAGGCCCCTAGGTGGTCTGGTTCACCTCCACACCCAGCCCAAGGCACCTAGAGAGGGAAATGGGGGAAACCCTAAGTCAGGTCGGCTAAGGCCCACCAGGGATGCGCCACCCCCCTCTCACCCTCCTTGCCGCCACCCCCTCTCCCATCTAGGGCTGCCGCCCCCTTTAGGATGGGAAACCCTAAAGGGGGCGCCACCCTCCCTTTCCCCTATATATAGAGGGGGTTTTTGGCCTTTGAGAACACGGTTTTCCATCTCTCTCGGCGCAGCCCTGTCTCTCTGATGTCCGTTATGCTAATGCACAAAAGACCTTCCAATGGCGCCAGAACTGACACATTGACGGGAGAATATTTGGTGTGTCGACGGCACCAGGAATCCTTCTGCGTTGGTGTTCCCTTGAAGCGGAGAGGATGATGTCGCACAGCGGATGTAAGTATTTCCCTCAGTTTGAGAACCAAGGTATCAATCCGGTGGAGAAGTATCTCAAGATCCTGCACAAACACAAAAACTTGCACCCAACGCTATGAAGGGGTTGTCAATCCCTTATAGATTGTTTGCCAAGTGAGAACTGAAAGCAACAAAGTAATAGCGGAGGTGTAAACGATGGATGTGAATAGACCCGGGGGCCGTAGTGTTTACTAGTGGCTTCTCTCATGAAAGCAAGTAGACGGTGGGTGAACAAATTACTGTCGAGCAATTGAAAGAACTGCGCAAAGTCGAGACGATATCTATGCAATGATTATATCTATAGGCATCACATCCAAAACAAGTAGAACGATACTTTCTGCATCTACTAGTATTACTCCACACTTCGACCGCTATCCAGCATGCATCTAGTGTATTAAGTCCATAAGAACAGAGTAATGCCTTAAGCAACATGACATGATGTAGAGGGATAATCTCAAACCAATGATAAAAAAGCCATCTTTTTACACTTGATGGCAACTACTTGATGTGTGCCTTGCTACCCGTACTGTCATTGGGAAAGGTCACCACATGGTAGAACCCAAAACCAAGAACTTCTCCCATTGCAAGAACCATAGATCTAGTTGGCCAAACAAAACCCAAGACTCGGAGAGACTTACAAGGATATCAAATCATGCATATAAGAAATCAGCAAAGACTCAAATATATATCATAGATAATCTGATCACAAATCCACAATTCATTGGATCTCGACAAACACACCGCCAAGGAAGATTACATCGGATAGATCTCCATGAAGATCATGGAGAACTTTGTATTGAAGATCCAAGAGGGAGAAGAAGCCATCTAGCTACTAACTACGGACCCGTAGGTCTGAAGTGAACTACTCACGAGTAATTGGAGGGGCGATGATGATGCTGAAGAAGCCCTCCAACTCCAAAGTCCCCTCCGGCAGGGCACCGGGAAGGCTCTCCAGATGAGATCTCGCGGAAACGGAAGCTTGCGGCGGTGGAAAAATATTTTCGAGCCTCCCCTGATTTTTTTGCGGAATATTTGGGAAATTATAGGCCAAAGACCTAGGTAAAGGGGCGGCCAGGGAGGCCACAAGCCTGCCCACCGCCGCCTCCCCCTGGTGGCGGAGTGGGGGCTTGTGGGCTTCCTGGAGGCCACCTGGCCTGGACCAAAGGCCCCCTAATCTTCTTCCGTTCGGGAAAAAATCATTTCGGAGTTTTTCTTCCGTTTGGACTCCGTTCCAAAATCACATCTGAAAAGAGTCAAAAACATGGAAAAAACAGGAACTGGCACTTGGAACTGAATTAATAAGTTAATCCCAAAAAGGATATAAAAGGTACATAAAACAACCAAAGAAGACAAGATAACATCGTGAAACCATCAAAAATTATAGATACGTTTGAGACGTATCACTCTCTTCTTCCTCCTCTCCCATGGTGCTTGGCGAAGCGCTGCCGGGAGACCTCGTCTCTCCATCGACACCACACCGTCGTGCTGCCGGGGATCTTCCCCAACCTCTCCCTCCTCCTTGCTGGATCAAGGTATGGGAGACGTCACCGGGCTGCACGTGTGTTGAACGCGGAGGTGCCGTGATTCGGCACTAGATCAGAATGACACCGCGATCTGAATCGCCGCGAGTACGATTACATCAACCCCGTTCTAGCAACGCTTCCGCTTAGCGATCTTAAAAGGTATGAAGATACACTCACCCCTCTCTCGTTACTGGTCTCTCCATACGAAGATCTAAATATGACGTAGGAAAATTTTGAATTTATGCTACGTTACCCAACAGCCGCCTCCCGACTCCACACACTTGCGGATGCACTTCGACAGCTCCAAGATGCGGACCGGCCTGGGAGCCGGCATCGTCCTGACGTCCCCGAAAGGGGAACAACTAAAATATGTTCTATAAATCCACTTCGCTGCCTCCAAGAACATGGCGAGTACGAGGCGCTCGCACACGGCCTCTGGCTTGCCAGAGTGATCGGCATCCGACGGATTCTTTGCTTTGGCGACTCCGACCTTGTGGTGCAACAAGTCTCTGGTGAATGGGACGCCAGGGACGCCAATATGGCCAACTACTGCTTCCTCGTGCAGCAACATAGTGGCCCTTTGGAGGGTTGCGAATTCCACCAAGACCCGCGGGCAGACAACAAGGCGACGGATATGCTGGCGAAAATCAGCTCCACCCCGCAAGCAATTCCAGCCGATGTTTCCCTCGAGCATCTGCACAATCCGTCTATCCGACCGTCTCCGGAGTCAACATCAATCTTCGTGCCCGCGGACCCATCCGACCCAGCAGCTTCGGCATCGGAGGCTCCGCCGGCTTCGCCCGCTTTGCTGGCTCCAGCTGCTTCGCCGACTCCGACAACATCGTCGGCTATGAGAAAACTCAAGCCTAGTGGGTCCAGCTTCGAGCCGGTGGCCGTCATGGAGTTTGACGGTGTCCGGCTGCTGCATCAATACCAAAGATAGACGATCTCGTCTCCGGGGCTGCAATGACAAACCCGGGGGGTATAGTTTCCCCTGGCACCAAGCCGAGCTAGAGTCGGCTCCCATGTCCCAGCTTGAAGTTCCTCCTTCATGGCGAGCTCCCTCCTGACGAGGCAGGGGCACGGTAGATTCAACGCTGATCTCCTGCCTACGCCATCATCAACCGCGAGCTGCTTCGACACAGTGAGACCGGCGTATTTGAATGATGCATTGAATCAGATAAAGGACCGAAAATCCTGAGAGACATCCATCAGGTCAAGTGTGGGCATCATGCCGCCTCTGGAACCCTGGTGGCCAAGTTGTTCTGCCATAGATTCTACTGTACCACGTCCTGGTAGGAAGCGACAGACTTGGTCGACAAGTGTGAAGGATGCCAACGCCTCAACACACAAAGCCACTTGCCGGCTACAATGCTCAAGACTATCCCCCTTTCATGGCCCTTTGCCGTTTGGGGGTCTATATGGTAGGGACTTTCAAGACCGCCCAAGGCGGCATGATACATCTCCTAGTAGCCGTCGACAAATTCACCAAGTGGATCGAGGCTAGGCCCATCAAGAAGATTGACGGCCCCACCGTCTTCAGGTTCATCAAGGACATCACAATCCACTATGGCATCCCTCACAGCATCATCACCGACAATGACACCAACTTCACCAAAGGTGGAATGGTGCTCTTCTGTGACAAGGAGAGCATTCGAGTCATCCTCGCGCCAGTCGCCCACCCGCTGTAAAACGGCCAGGCGGAAAGGGTCAATGGCGTGATCTTAGCCGACATCAAGCCAAGACTCGTGGCGCCACTCATCACGTAAGCCGGCTACTGGATCAAAGAGCTGTCGGTTGTGCTATGGAGCCTCCGTACCACGCCGAACCGGTCAACCAGCTTCACAACATTCTTCTTTTGTATACGGGTTGGAGGTTGTCATCCCCACGGATTTCGAGTTCGACTCACCTCGTTCCACCCTGTACATAGAGACGGATGCAAGAGAAGCAAGAGAAGACGACGTCAATTTACTCGAGGAGGCATGGGAGCTAGCCCTGAGCCGATCGGCCATCTACCAGCAGAAGTTGAGGCACTACCAGAGCAAAAGGATCAGACCCCTCTCTTTTTGTGAAGGGGACCTGGTACTTAGAAGAATCCAGCGAACAGCCGGCCAACACAAGCTCTCCTCCCCATGGGAGGGGCCCTTCATCGTTCATATGTCTCCAATGTATCTATATTTTATGATGGTTTCATGCTATTATCTTGTCAAACTTTGGATGTTTTGTATGCCTCTTATATATTTTTTGGGACTAACTTATTAACTCACTGCCAAGTGCCAGTTCCTATTTTCTCCATGTTTTGACCCCTTTCAGAGGAGATTTTGAAACAGAGTCCAAACGGAAGAAAATCCCCGAAAAGATTTTTTCCGCAACGGAAGAAGATCGGCAAGCTTGAGAGCGAAGGCAGGGGAGCCTCAGGGCCCCCACAAGCCCACACGCCCCGGCCAGGGGGGAGGCCGCGGCCCACATGCTTGTGGGCCCCCTGGGCGCCCTCTGACCTAGGTGTTGCGCCTATATATTCCCTAAAAATCCCAAAAAAAATCAGGAGATCATCGAAATTACTTTTCTGCCGCCGCAAGCTTCTGTCTCCACAAGATCCCATCTGGGGCACGTTCTGGTGCCCTGCCGGAGGGGGGATTCGGACACGGAGGGCTTCTTCATCAACACCATGACATCTCCGATGATGTGTGAGTAGTTCACCATAGACCTGTGGGTCCATAGCTAGTAACTAGATGGCTTCTTCTCTCTCTTGGATCTTCAATACAAAGTTCTCCATGATCTTCATGGAGATCTATCCGATGTAATCTTCTTTTGCGATGTGTTTGTCAAGATCCGATGAATTGTGGATTTATGATCAGATTATCTATGAATCTAATTTTAGTTTCTTGTGATCTCTCTTGTGCATGATTTCATATCCTTGTAATTCTCTTCGAGTTGTGGGTTTTGTTTGGACAACTAGATCTATGATTCTTGCAATGGGAGAAGTGCTTGGTTTTGGGTTCATACCATGCGGTGACCTCACCCAGTGATAGAAGGGGTAGGGAGGCACGCATCGTGTTGTTTCCATCAAGGGTAAAAAGATGGGGTTTTCATCATTGGTTTGAGATTATCCCTGTACATCATGTCATCTTGCTTAAGGCGTTACTCTGTTCGTCATGAACTCAATACACTAGATGCATGCTGGATAGAGGTTGATGTGTGGAGTAATAGAAGTAGATGTAGAAAGTATCGGTCTACTTGTCTCGGACGTGATACCTATATGTATGATCATTGCCTTAGATATCTTCATAACTTTGCGCGGTTCTATCAATTGCTCGACAGTAATTTGTTCACCCACCGTGATATTTTCTATTTTGAGAGAAGCCTCTAGTAAACACTATGGCCCCCGGGTCTACTCCACACCATATTTTCAGCCTTACACTTTTTTATTTCGTTGCACTTTCCGCCTTCAGATCTCACTTTGCAAACAATCTTGAAGGGATTGACAGCCCCTTTGAAGCGTTGGGTGCAAGCTTGTTTGTGTTTGTGCAGGTACTCTATACTTGACGAGACCCTCCTCTTGGATTTATACCTTGGTTCTCAAACTGAGGGAAAAACTTACTGCTCATGTGCTGCATCACCCTTTCCTCTTCAAGGGAAAAACCAACGTGAACAAGAGAAGCAGCAAGAAGAATTCCTAGCGCCAAGGAAGGAATTTTGTTACCGTAGAAGAAGAATTTTTGGCGCCGTTGCCGGGGAGGAAGATCAATTCAAGAACTCATCCAAGTAGTTGTCGCAAACTCATCTCTTGCATTTACTTTGTTTGCCAGTTGCCTCTCGTTTTCCTCTCCCCCACTTCACCAATTTTCCTTTTTCGTTTGCCTTTTTCGTTCGCCCTTTTCGTTCGCCCTTTTTCTTGCAAGCTCTTTGTTTGCTTGTGTGCTTGCTTGCTTGTTGAAGTCACCATGAATGAAAACACCAAACTTTGTGACTTCTCAAATACTACTAATAATGATTTTATTAGTACTCCGATTGATCCCGCCACTAGTGCGGAGTCATACGAAATCAATGCCGCTTTGCTGAATCTTGTTATCAAAGAGCAATTCTCTAGCATTCCTAGTGAAGATGTCGCATCCTATCTCAATACCTTCATTGAGATTTGCAATATGCAAAAGAAAAAATATGTTGATAATGACGTGATTAAATTGAAGCTTTTTCCTTTCTCGTTGCGAGATCGTGCAAAAACTTGGTTTTCTTATTTCCCCAAAACTAGTATCAATTCTGGGGATAAGTGAAAAGATGCTTATATATCCAAGTATTTTTTGCCGGCTAAGATCATCTCTCTCCGTAACGATATCATGAATTTCAAGCAACTTGATCATGAACATGTTGCACAATATTGGGAGTGAATGAAATTGATGATTAGAAATTGTCCCACTCATGGCTTGAGTCTTTGGATGATTATTCAAATCTTTTACGCTGGCTTGAATTTCGCTTCTAGAAATATCGTGGACTCCACCTCAGGTGGAAAATTCATGGAAATCACGTTAGGAGAAGCCACAAAGCTCTTAGACAACATCATGACGAACTACTCTCAGTGGCACACTGAAAGGTCACCTACTAGTAAGAAGGTACACGCTATAGAAGAAATTAATTCGTTGAGTTCTAAGATGGACGAGTTAATGAATTTGGTTGCTAGTAGAAGTCCTCCTTTGGATCCTAATGATATGCCCTTGTCTTCTTTGATTGAGAGTAGCAACGCTAGCTTGAACGTTAATTTTGTTGGTAGGAATAACTTTGGCAACAACAATGCTTTTAGAGGATACTATGTTCCTAGGCCTTTTCCTAGTAACTCTTATAATAATTTTGGCAACTCCTACAACAATACTCATGATCTAGAGAGTAATATCGAAGAGTTCATCAACTCTCAAAAGATTTTCAATGCGTCAATAGAGGAAAAGTTACTCGAAATTGACGATTTGGCTAAGAGCGTTGATAGAATGTCTAGTGATGTTGATGCTTTGAAAGTTAGATGTGCTCCTCCCAAAATCAACATGGATGAAACTTTGAAAGCTATGCGTGTTTCCATGATTGAGAGCCAAGAAAGAACCGCCCAAATTCGTGCTAGACATGAGTGTCTTAAAAAGGCGTGTTCTCGTGATGAGAATCACGAAGATCTTAAAGTGCTTGGTGTAACTACCATTGAATCTTTGTTTTCTTGTGTCAAGCCTAATAATTTTGGGGCTGGATATGAATCCACTTTGGTTGAAAAGTGCCCCAATGATTCGGAGTCCATCTATCTTGATGCTAAAAGCATTGGAAGTGGAGTAGATGATGTTAAAACTTTGAGTAGTAATGAAATTACTACCATGGATTTCAAGGAATTCAATTATGATAGTTGCTCCTTGATTGAATGCATTTCTTTGATGCAATCCATGTTAAACTCTCCACACGCTAATAGCCTAAACAAAGTCTTTACCGCTCATATCGTCGAAGCTATGATAAAATATCTTGAAGAGAAACTTGAATTGGAAGTCTCTATCCCTAGAAAGCTTCATGATGAGTGGGAACCTACCATAAAAATCAAAATCAAATACTATGAATGCAATGCTTTGTGTGATTTGGGTGCTAGTGTTTCTGCGATTCCCAAGTCTTTATGTGATGTTCTGGGATTTAATTAGATTGAAGAGTGTTCTCTTAATTTGCATCTTGCTAATTCTACTATCAAGAAACCCAGGGGAAGGATCAATGATGTTCTTATTATTGCAAATAGGAACTATGTACCCGTGGATTTCATTGTGCTTGACATTGATTGCAATCCTACATGCCCTATTATTCTTGGTAGACCTTTCCTAAGGACTATCGGTGCTATCATCGATATTAAGGGAGGGAATATTAGATTTCAATTTCCTTTAAGGAAGGGCATGGAACACTTTCCTAGAAAGAAAATAAGATTGCCTTATGAATCCATGATGAGGGCCACTTATGGTTTGAGCAAAAAAGACGACGATACGTGATTCTATCGCTTTTATGCCTAGCTAAGGGCGTTAAACAATAGAGCTTGTTGGGAGGCAACCCAATGAATTTATCTTTTTCTTTCTATTTTCTTGCGTCCACACAATCACAATTTTGTTGTCATTGTGTTTTTTGTGTTTCCTTTTGTGTTTGAGCCAAGCAAAACCTTTATGACTAGTCTTGGTAATGGTTGTTTGATCCTGCTGGAAAAAGACAGAAACTTTTCGATCATGAGATGAATTTTCATTTTTATTCAGAAATAGATTTTGAGTTTATTCTTTTTGCTGCTGGTTGATATGCATTTTTCCCAGGCCGTCGTGATTTTTCAGATTTTGTGAGGTAACAGAAGTATGAGAAGTATACAGATTGCTACAGACTGGTCTGTTTTTGACAGATTCTGTTTTTGTTGAGTTGGTTGCTTGTTTTGATGAAACTATGGTTAGTATCGGGGGGGTACTAGCCATGGAAAAGTGGGAATACAGTAGCCCAATACCAATATAGATGGAAATCAAGTTTTCTACAGTACCAAAAAAAAGGTGGTAGTTTATTTTCTTGTGCTAATGTTATGACGAGTTTCGGTTTAAGTTTTGTGTTGTGAACTTTTCAAATTTTGGGTGATGTTCTCATGGACAAAGAGATAAGGAGTGGAAAGAGCTCTAGCTCTGGAATGCCCAAGGCATCCCAAGCAAAATTCAAGGACACCAAAAATTCTAAGCTTGGGGATGCCTCGGGAAGGCATCCCCTCTTTCGTCTTCAACCATCGATAACATTACATGAAGCTATATTTTTATTCACCGCATGATATGTGTTTTGCTTGGAGCGTCTTGTATATTAGGAGTCTTTTTTTTGTGTCACAATCATCCTTGCTGCACACCTTTTTGAGAGAGAGAGACATGCACTCATCATGATTTTGCTAGAATGCTCATAGTGCTTCACTTTTATCTTTTGAGCTAGATACTTTTGCTCTAGTGCTTCACTTATATCTTTTAGAGCACAGCGGTGCGTGATTTGGTAGTTGGCTTATGCTTTGAAAGTAGTCCCAAATGTGATAGGTACCCAAAGAAGATGCAAAAACCTCCATCTTCATGTGCATTGAGTAGAAAGAGAAGTTTTGATTCCTCTCAATTAGTTTTGAGACGTGGATTTAGTAATATTAAGAGCTATGTTAGTAGGGTGTTGTGAATTTGGAAATACTTGTGTTGAAGTTAGTGATTCCCATAACATGCACGTATGGTGAACCGCTATGTTAGGAAGTCGGAGCATAATTGATCTATTGATTTTCATCCTTTGTGTTGAGGTCGGGATCGCGGGATGGTTAACACCTACCAACCCTTCCCCTCAGAGTATGCGTTTAGCACTTTGTTTCGATTACTAATAAAAACTTTCGCAACAAGTATGTGATTTCTTCATGACTAATGTGAGTCCATGGAATAGATGCACTTTCACCTTCCACCATTGCTAGCTTCTCTAGTGCCGCGCAATTCTCGTTGGTGCACAAACCGACCAAATTCCTTCCTCAAAACAGCCACCATACCTACCTACTATGGCATTTTCATAGCCATTCCGAGATATATTGCTATGCAACTCCCACCATTCCGTCTCATGACTTGTGCCGTCACTCTCATATTGCCATTGCATGATTGTAAGATAGCTAGCGAGATGTTTCAACGTCATATGCCATGCTAGATCGTTGCACATCCCGGTACACTGCCGGAGGCATTTCCTATGGAGTCATCATCATTGTGATCTTTGAGCTCTGAGTAAATAAAAGTGTGATGATCATCGTTATTAGAGCATTGTCCCATGTGAGGAAATAAAAAAAGGAGGCCAAAGAGCCCAAAAAGAAAATAAATAGAAAAGAAAAAAGAGAGGCCTAAGAGCTCAAATGAAAAAAAGAGAAAAAGAGAGAAGGGACAGTGATACTATCTTTTTCCACACTTGTGCTTCATGATAGCACCATGTTCTTGATGATTGAGAGCTTCTTGCTTTGTCACTATGGCCCCCGGGTCTACTCCACACCATAGTTTCAGCCTTACACTTTTTACTTCATTGCACTTTCCGCCTTCAGATCTCACTTTGCAAACAATCTTGAAGGGATTGACAACCCCTTTGAAGCGTTGGGCGCAAGCTTGTTTGTGTTTGCGCAGGTACCCTGGACTTGACGAGACCCTCCTTCTGGATTGATAACTTGGTTCCCAAACTGCGAGAAATACTTACTGCTCCTGTGCTGCATCACCCTTTCCTCTTCAAGGGAAAAACCGACGCGAACAAGAGAAGTAGCAAGAAGAATTCCTATCGCCAAGGAAGGACTTTTGTTACCATAGCAATCGTGAGCAAGGCACTACACAATAACGCGTACTATCTATTAGACGCTCAGAAACCGCAGAAGCGCAAGAGAGATGTCTCCGGCGAGGAGACAGAGCGTGCTTGCAATGCGGCATTGCTGCACTCGTTCTACTGCTAGAACAAGAGAGAGAAATGTGTACGTATGTATCCCTTTACTCTTTCAGGCATAAATGAATGCAGTGGGTGCCTCAAGCCGACACTTGAGGCATACCTTTTCGATTTCCCAAAAGAGTGTCGTTTTAAGAGTAAGCTCCTTGTTCCGACTCCTCGGGCCCGGGGGATCCCTAGACGTCCTGAGACAACCTCCTATCCGTAGTCGAACACATGGCGCATGACGAGCCAAAACCCTTACCACCCTGCATAAGCTACACACCGGCTCTTGGCTGTCCGGCTAATGGGTCCCTCGGACCGAAGGCCGCTTGCGCAAAAGGTTTGACTACGAAGGGGTTGTGGGCTCGAGCTGGTCCAATCGTTTTCAATCCTTCTTTATTTAGCCAGCTCTGTCGACTCGCTCCAAGTCTAAGTATACTCGCGGCTTCCAGAAAACCAAGGCCGACACCCCAAAAGGCGTAAACCCCATCCCAGTCATAGACCGGCTCCCGGCTGTCGGACTCGCAAGGCAGAAGCTAGAAGGGGTAGGGTTTTGGTTAAAAGGAATCCAACATAATAAAGGACCGAAAAGCGAGCCAGCAAGCACAAGCTTTCGTAGATGCGATATTCACAAGCAAGCATGTAACACAAAACATGCAAAGGCCCACAACCAAGGTTCATTACATTACACCCCTAGTGGGTGGAACTGCGGAGGTAACTATAAATTCAGGAAGCAGGAAAATTTTCAATCGGTGGCGCATCCACCCTCGGCTCCGACATTGCCCAGGGCAGCTGAGGTGGATGCTTCGTCGTCCGCTCGGACGCCTCCGGTATCGGCTTTCATGGCCGAATCACCTTCCGAAGTGGAGTCGGCGTAGGCTTTGTCAGTGGAGTCTACATCCTCGAGAGCCGTCTTGCTGGATCTACCATCAAGATCGCTGACGGCTGGCCAGTAGCGCTCTTCTGGGATCGGGTTCCATTGGCCCTCCGCTCCAAGATGTACTCGTTCCATGCGGAGTATGAGGTGACGTCGCTGGCCCGCACTTGTAGTTTGTTCTCAATGGCGACCAACTTCGCGTCCGTGCTGGCTCGCTGTGCTACGAACATGTCAAGGTCGTAAAACCATGACTTGGCAAGCCGAAGAGCCATGTAAGCTCCAGCCCGAGCCGCCGACGAACGCCAGGCGTCTAGCCAGGCGCTCCCCGCCTCCAGCCACCGGGACAGTCGGCTCATCAATGCTGGAAGCACATCACCAACCTGGCGTCCTCGAGACGGTTCATGAATCGATCCAAGTCCCACAGGCGAGCCTTGGCGGGAATGCCCACCTCGTCCACAACCTAGCAGGCATCGGCGTCCACTTCGACAACTACGGCTCGTCGTTCCTCATGGTGGGCCTCCACGTCCGCCTCTACCACCTCCTTTGTCCCCGGAAATAGGATTGGGGAGCGGGGGCGGACGCGCGGTATGAGGAAAAGGAGACAAAATCAATGACAAAAAGACAAGCTAAGCCAAGGATGACTCACTGGTGAGAAGGATGTCAACTTCGCCAACTTCTTCTTCGAGGTCGCAGTCTCGGGTCGCATACTCCTGGACCTGCCGGGCAAGCTCGTGCCATGCGTCATGCGCTTCTTCGTCCTCCTTCGCGAGCTGGCGTCCTTGTCCTTCAAGGACGCATCCTGTCGCGCCTTCTCTTTGCGGTGCACCTACTCCAACCGCTCCAGCTCGGCGGCATGGGACGCCTCCTTCTACGACAGGGCATCATGGTGGGATGCCTCTGTCTTCCCTAGGCTATCGCGACGGACAGAGCACCTACTCCAACTCCGTCCGATGGGCTGCCTCACGGTCCTTCTTCTCCGACTGGAGAATCTCTATCTCCTGGCCCAGTCGGGTGCGTTCATCGCGCAAGGCCTCTAGCTCTGGGCAGTTGAACCTCGTCTTCTTGGAGTCGATTCAACAACACATTGTGAGCATCCGCACAAAGCTCTTGAAGGTCGCGCAACGCAAAAAAGGCAAAAGGTTAGCTGCGAGTAAGACTCGACCCGACGGATTTCCATCCGGACCGACTCTCGGGGGCTACACCCAATGGGTGCGCTTGGGTGCACCCACTATAACAAAAAGGAAGAAACAACTAGCCACGAGTGAGACTTGAGCCAGCTAACTTTTAGCCGGCCTGACTCTCAGGGGCTACACCAAGTGGGTGGGTTGGCGCACCCCCACTGCAGCAAAGCAGGAAGAAGAAAAACTCTTGACGAAAGCATGGTGGGATGGAAAGCTTACCTCAACAAACCGCTCAATGCGTAGCAGATGCTCCCGCGCCACATTGGCGGCTTGCGTCACATGACCGCGGCTTTGGGGTGAACGCAGTGATGAGCGCGGGAACTCCACTCAGTGCGGTGCCGAGGGGTATCCTCGCACGACTCACGCTGGCCGCGCTCCAGGTCTCCACGGGTCGGCTCCGGAGGCGGACGTGGCACGGGCAGACACAACCAGGGTGCAGTCTCCCGGCTGTGCGCACCTGGTTGACTCCTTCAATGCATCAGGCTGCCGGAGCACTTGCGTAGCGGGAGCCATGGTCCCCAAGGCCTCATCCCTTGCCGTGGAGGCCGACTCGCCCATGGATTCTGCTATGTGATGTCTACGCACACTTCTATTGTTGTAGACTATGTTGGGCCTCCAAGGGCAGAGGTTTGTAACATATCTCAAGGATAGTCAAAGACAAGCACGAAGAGACTCTCAATCTTCAATTGATTCACAAAAGAGGAAATCACTCATGAAAATATTCTTCTAATCCATGTCCAATAGACCGTTGTCACAATGGTCTCAGGGATTATACTAGATAAGATCAAGTAAGTACATCAATCCAATACATAGAAGAAGGAGAAACATCATGTGATCACCCTAGATTAACATAGCATATGATCACAGTAAAGATCACATCATGGGAGAGAGAGATGACCACATAGCCACAGTAGAAGGCCTCAGCCCCGAGGAGGAACTACTCCCGCTTCATGGAGGGGGGAAGCAACATCGATGGAGATGAATCCGGGGGCACTTCCCCGTCCCGACAGTGTGCCGTCATAGGAAATCTATCCCCCGAAACTTGTCGGCGATGGCGACGGAGGTCGGAATTGCTTGTGGAGAAAAGGGTCTTGAATCAACATTTTCTCGACGGGGGTAAAAATAGGAGCCAAGGTAGGGCACAGAGGAGGTGGGACCCACCCAGGCGGCCTGGTGGAGCGGCCAGTGTTGGGGAACGTTGCATAGGAAAGAAAAAAATTCCTACGCACACGAAGACCTATCATGGTGATGTCCATGTACGAGAGGAGATTAGATCTACGTACCCTTGTAGATCGCTAAGCGGGAAGCATTAAGAAACGCGGTTGATGTAGTGGTATAGCTTCGTGATTCAAATCACCGTTGTCCCACGCTCAGTTCCAATCTAGCTTCGAACTGACGACACCTCCGCGTTCAACACACGTACAACTCGATGACGATCTCGGCCTTCTTGATCCAGCAAGAGAGCCGGAGAAGTAGATGAGTTCTCTGGCAGTCTGACGGCGCTGTGGTGGTGGTGATGATCTACTCCTGCAGGGATCCGATCTAGAGGTAAAACTACGTGGTATAGGTTTGAGTTGCACGTGGCAAAGTTGTGTCTCAAAAACTCTAAAACCACCAGTAAATATAGGAGGAGGGGTGGGGCTAGCCTTGGGGCTAAGGGGCCCCAAGGTTGCTCGGCCGAAGTGGAGAGGAGGACTCCTACTCCAATTCGGTTTGGGAAGGAGGAGTCCTCCTCTCCCTTCCCACCTCCCTCTTTCCCTTTTTTTCTTTTGTTTTTTCACTTGTGGCGCCATAGCCCTCTTGGGCTGGCTCCACCATCCCTCCAAGGGATGGTGCGCCACCCTAGGGTTACTGGGCTCACTCCCGGGTGGGTCGACCCCTCCCAGTGAACACCCAGAACCCATTCGTCAATCCTGGTACACTCCCGGAAATGCGAGAAACTTTCCGTTGACCAAATGAAACCATACTATATATCAATCTTAGTTTCCGGACCATTCCGTAAAGCCTCTTGACGTTCGTGATCTCATCCGGGACTCCGAACAACATTCGGTAACCACACATATAACTCAACTATACTATGTGTGCAGACCCTGCGGGTTCGAGAACTATGTAGACATGACCCGAGACACTCCTCAGTCCATATTGGATCCTACATATTCTCCGAAGATATTATCGGTTGAGCCTGAGTGCCAAGGATTCATATGATCCCGTATGTCATTCCCTTTGTCCTTCGGTATGTTACTTCCTGGAGATTTGATCATCGGTATCTGCATACCTATTTCAATCTCGTTATCGGCAAGTCTCTTAACTCGTTCTGTAATACAAGATCCCGTGACTTACACTTAGTCACATCACATGCAAGGCTTGTGTGTGATGTTGTATTTCTGAGTGGGCCCCAAGTTACCTCTCCGTCATACGGAGTGACAAATCCCAGTCTTGATCCATACTAACTCAACGGACCCCTTCGGAGATACCTGTATAGCACCGTTATAGTCACCCAGTTACGTTGCGATGTTTGATACACACAAGGTATTCCTCCGGTGCGAGTGAGTTATACGATCTCATGGTCATAGGAATAAATACTTGACACACAAAAAACAATAGCAACCAAATGACACGATCACATGCTACGTTCATAGTTTGGGTCTAGTCCATCACATGATTCTCCTAATGATGTTATCCAGTAATCAAGTGACAACACTGGCATATAGTTAGAAAACCTTGACTATCCGTGATCAACTGGACATTCAACTAGAGGCTTGCTAGGGATATTGTTTTGTCTATGTATCCACACATGTAACTATGTTTTCATTCAATACAATTATAGCATTTATAACAAACGATTATATTGAAACAGGAAATATAATAATAACTATTTTATCATTGCCTCTAGGGCATATTTCCAAGAGCCAGGGGGTAGGCCGCGCCAGGAGGTTGCCTTGGCGGCCCCTGGCCCCACTCTCGCCCATCTTTTGTGATCTGGAAGTTTCCGTTACGCTAATTTTTTATATATTTTTCCCTTAATTTTTCGGGCTTTGGAAAATTGGGTAAAATCCCGTGCAAAATAGACATCAGCAAACAAAAACTGGCACTGGGTGTACTGAGTTATTAGGTTAGTCCAAATATGTGTAAAATGATATAGAAGTGTAGCAAAACATATAACAATGTCACCCAAAGGATCATGGAACAAGCAGAAATTATGGATACGTTTGGGACGTATCAACATCCCCAAGCTTAATTTATGCTCGTCCTCGAGTAGATAAATGATAACACAATAATTTCTTTGGTGACATGCTAACACACATATAGGAACTTCAAAGTAAAGAAGGTGAGATATGCAATTTAAGTCAAGACAATAACAAGCAAGAGATTATATCTAGTATTGAGTTTAGCAAAGTAAGAACATAAAGGTGCAAGAGCTCTCGCTGTTTGTGATTTGAATGTCTCCAAATGGTGTTTGCGTGCAAGAAGTGGGAGATGGGTTGAGGTCAAGAAATACTTTTTAATTGAGAACTCAATATGCTAAGATTTCACTCTTGATCTCCTTCGGAATCTTATTTTGACTCATCCCCAAACTACTAGTCAGGCACAAGACAAAATGATCCTCTCCCTTTCGACATTGAGCACTCATGCAATGGATGAGAGTAAGCAAGATATGTTGGCACATGGGATGGAAAATAGAATAATGATGGGGAAGGAAGACAAAAAGGTGTGGAAGGCTCACATCAATGAGGACAACCATAGGCGAGAGAAAGCCAGATGATAGATATGATGTGAGGATTAGGGATTGCCATGTAAGGATGCACATATGAGCTAAGGTAAGCTCTCTAATGGAACTAGTGGGGGTGCATGCAACTTGTTTTCTCATAAAGACCTAGAGCTCATTTGAGGAGGCTCATCATTGGAATATGCAAACCAAGTTCTATAGTGTAAGGGTCCCCACATAGTTATGCATGAATGGTAATATCTATGTAGTTCCAATATAGCAATGGAGTACGAGTGTGGATCTTTCAAAAGGAATAGTAGTGTTGCCCCCTTCTCTCTTTTTATTACTCTTTTTTTCTCTTTTTTGTGGCCTCTTTGGCTCTTTCTTTTTATCTCTCATTTGTCCTCTTTGGGATCTTTTGTTTTGTCCACTTTGGGATCTTTTCCTCTCTTAAGGGCAACACTCTATGTTTTACATGAATAAAAGAAAAATCATCACACTTTATAAGAAGTACTCAACATAAAGACAAGTGAAAACTATCATGATGTATGCATATGTATGCCTCTGCCAGTGTAGCAGGATATGCAATGATACTAGCGCGTCATGTGACAATAATTGGTGTAAGGCCCAACTATCATGCGGCACTACGATCAACTAAAACCATGTACGACATGAATATCAAGTCATGAGATGGTGGATGTTGCATCGCAATGTATCTCGGAAAGGATATGGAAATGCCTTAATAGGTAGGTATGGTGGTTGTTTTGAGGAAACATATAATGAGGCTTATGTATGACAGAGCGTATCATGTCATGGGTTGGGATGCACCGGCGGAGTTTGCACCAACTCTCAATGTGAGAAAGGTCAATGCACGGTACCGAAGATGCTAGCAAGATATGGATGGTGGAAGTGCCAACAATCGAATACTCACATTAGTTCGAAGAACTCATACACTTATTATCGGTAACTCTCCATTTAGTTAGGAGGTTCACAAAGAGACAAGTAACCCGAGGAGGAGTGTTTGTGGGTTTGGTTATCCTCGCGCATCCTCGACTCATGGTAACGTGAGGGTACTCTATATATTCCAACCCTTCCAGAGGTTAGCGATCAATTTAGTAGCTAGAGTTATCAACTAATTTTTAATTTTTGAAAAACACACGGATTTCCCAGAATACAACACCTATCACTAATAGGCTCAAGATGTTGGCACCAATAGTCCAAACATTACTCAAATCAATACCTCAAAACTATTGCAAGTTACTACTATACTTAAATAACAACCTCAATTACCTACTCAGACAAGACACACAACTTAGTGCAAAAAGCCAACTCTCTAAACAAGATAAGAATGATAACTCAAGAGAGTTCCAAAAGCAACCTAAATAATAGCTCTTAAAAAGATAAACATGAAATCTAAGAGGTAAGCATGACAGTAGCTATGGAAAGATGACGAACACACGAAAAAGATAAGCATGAAAACCTATGTTGTGTTCTAGAGTGGAATGGAGCGTGTATCTCTCCCAAACAAGGTAGGCTAAGTTCCGACTTGTTATGAACAGAAAGAAAAACTAAAACAAGCTAAAAGGTAGATAGCGGGACGCTCCAAGCATAGCACATATCATATGAAGTGATAAAAATATAGCATGGAGATGGACGAACTGATGATTGTTGATAGAGAAGGAGATGAACGGGGGCATCCCCAAGCTTAGATGCATGAGTCTCCTTGAATATTTTTTGGGGGTGCATGGGGGCATCCCCAAGCTTCAGCGCTTGACACTTCTATACCTTCTTTCATCATCTCCCATCGCATACTTCAAAACTCCCTTCATACGAAACTCATCATAACGTGATTAGAGTGGTTAGTACCCTTAATAAAATAATTCATTACCTGCTGGAAATAAATATTTTCATGAAAACCTACTGTTTCTCATAAATTCCAAAAGGTTTTTGCAAATAAAAAGTAAGCTTAGGATTTGCAAAATGATGAAAACGCAAAACATGGCAGAATCTATGAAAAACAGAACAACGGGTAGTAAATAATTTATTCGGGGCACTTCTGCAACTCAAATAAAAAACCTCAGAACAGATTCCAGAAAGGAAATTATATAGATCATGCTATCAAAAACATTCAGATCAAAAAGATGATCTGGTGATTTTTGGCGATTTTTTCAATCAAGCAGACATAATCTTTTTCTCGATAGCATGTCACAATTTTTGAACTTTCTGGCAATCGAAAATAAAGATACAATGATGTTGCTACAGTAGTAAAAAGCATCAAGACCACTAAAACTGAAAGTAAAAAACTCAATGTAAAGATAATAAGGGTTGTCCCACTAAAGTTCTTTCTTTATAGCCATAAAGATAGGCTTAAGATTTTAACGATGCTCTCGTAGGAATAAGAGTTGTAGAACAAAAGAGAGCATCAAGAAGAAAATACCAAACACATTTTAGTCTAACATGCTTCCTATGCATAGGAATATTGCAATACGAGAATTCATTGACGCACAAAGCAATAAGCATAGGATGGCAAAACAAGTGCAGCTTCAAAACTTTCAACATAAAGAGAGGGAACTTGAGATTATTGAAATATCTATAAGCATATGTTCCCTTCTTATAATAATTTTCAGTTGGATCATGAATAATCTCAACAATATATGTATCACATAAAGCATTGTTACCATGATCCACATGCAAAAAGGTACTCTTACTCTCCACATAAGCATAATCTATCTCATTGGTAATAGTGCGAGTAGGACTATCATAAACAACCTGAACACTATAGATTAATTGTGTATTGGGAAGATGGTGTTCAGCAATGGAGTAATTCCCTCCATGATTATGACAAGTTCATAAGGATAATTTCTCCTTATGTCACAGGTATCTTTACAATCACTATAGATAGGAGTCATAACATTATCATGGTAGAGAAGAGCATTATTATTGCTAGCAACTACATTTGTAAACATGTTGTCTTTATTCTTACTAGCAAAACATTTATCAATTATCACATCACTAATGGGTAAAGGACGTGCAATCCTATCATCCGCAAGCTTAGAGCTTTCCATATCATCATTTTCAAAGTTGGTACCAAAAAGATTTTCAAGATCATAAGTAGCATTTTCATCATCTTCCCAATCACAATAAGTAACATGCATATCATAATCGAAATGATCATCAATAGTACCTATGGACTTATCATCAAGCTCACCATCCTCCATAAAGTTATGTCTGTTAGGATAAAAGTTGATGCGAGGAATATGCTCAGGCTAGGTTGATACCAATTCTTCTTCCTTCTTTTTCCTCCTCCTCCTCTTCTTTTTCTTCTTCTTCACCTTAGGAGGGAGTGGTTGGAAAGGAAGCTTCTCCAAATATTCTTGTTTAACTTTAGAAACAATAGGGGAAACTTGGGAGAAACTCTCCGTTTTATTACTGGAAACATAAGAGACATTTTTATGCTTTCGTAAAGTTCCCTCCTTTCTAATATTACTTATGTAATCATTTTCATGGCAATTAACAACACAATACAGATGGAATTTTTGCAAAGTGTTGTTTATTCCTAAGGCATTATCATCTAGCCAAGAAGTTTTCCTGATAAAACTTCACACATTAAAGATCACAAGTGATCATGTTATCAAACAACTGGTTAACAGTTATGTTTTGAAAGTTCATGCATTGAAAATTAAAGTGACCTTCTATACCAGAAAGTTCATAATTAAAATGATAAAGGCCGCACAATACTCTAGCAATTTCATTTAAATCTCTAACCCAAGTGATTGTTCTTTCATGCTTATATTTCTTAAAATACTTCTCTTCTTCCATCATAGGCCTATCACAAGGTATATCCACTCCACAAAAATTAACATGCTTATATAAAACTTCATTTTCAGGAATTGGATCATGCATGTTGCAATCATCATTAACAATTGCATCTTCTTTGCAAATACCTTTAAAAGGTTCATGATGCTTGATCCAATTCTCCTTCGGCATATTAACATGTGAAGCAAAATATTTGAGGAAATCAACAAGGAGTTGAGAATCAAGCCCAAACTTAGCACTAAACTTATTAAAACTTGCAGTTTCAACAAAGGTCTTAATGCAATCATATTCATAATTTATACATGACTCTTTAACTTTGTCGATCTCCCAATCTTCAGTATTGCGTTGAATTATTCCAAGGAGTTGCCATTTAGCAACAATCCTTTTGTTTGTGAAAGAACCCATAGAGGAAGCATCGAGAAAGTCTTTATCCTGTCGAGAGAGCCTAGCATAGAAATTAGTAATAATCATATCTTTGGGGAGCCCATGGTTAGGACATTTTAGCATTAGAGTTTTGAGTATCCCTCAAGCTTGAGTTATGCTCTCTCCGTCATGAGGATAGAAATTATAAACATAATTCGTATTCTCATGGACTTCATGAAGAGGATAAAACTTGGAGTAAAAGAGAGACTGGATCTCTTCCCAATCCCGTTGGTGAGAATCATCTAGTAGCCAATAGGATTCCAATGCTTTCCACTCGGCGGCGTGGGACACCTCCTTCTACGACAGGGCATCGTGGTCTGCGCTAGGCCGTCCTGATGGGAAGCGCACAGCTGCTCCAACTCCATTTGATGGGCCGCCTCGCGGTCCTTTTTCTCCGCGTGGAGAATATCTATCTCCCGGCATAGCTGGGTGCGTTCATCGTGCAAGGCGTCTCGCTCTGGGCAGTTGAACCTCGTCTTCTTGGAGTCAATTCAACAGCGCATTGTGAGCATCCGCACGAAGGTTGTGAAGGTCCCGCAATGCAAAATAGGCAAAAGGTTAGCCGCGAGTAACACTTGACCCGGCGGATTTCCAGCCGGCCCGACTCTAGGGGGCTTCACCCAGTGGGTGTGCTTGGGTGCACCCACTGAAACAAAAAAAGGAAGAAACAGCTAGCCACGAGTGAGACTTGAGCTGGCTAACTTTTAGCCGGCCTGACTCTCGGGGGCTACACCAATTGGGTGTGCTTGCGCGTCCCCACTGAAGCAAAGTAGGAAGAAGAAAAACTCTCGACAAAGGCATGGGGGGGGGGTAGAAAGCTTACCTCAACAAACCGCTCAATGCGTGGCAGATCCTCCCGTGCCACATTGACGGCTTGCATCACACGACTGCGGATTCGGGCGAACGCCGCGATGAGCGTGGGAACTCCGCTCAGTGTGGTGCTGGGGGGTATCCTCACACGACTCACGCTGGTCGCGCTCCAGGTCTCCATGGGCCCGCTCACGGAATTGGGGCCGGCTCCGGAGGTGGACGGGTCCCGGGCAGACACAACCAGGGTGTAGTTTCCCAGCTGTGCACCCCGAGTTGACTCCTTCAACGCATGAGGCTGCTGGAGCACTTGCGCAGCGGGAGCCATGGTCCCCGAGGCCCCATCCCTCGCCGTGGAGGCCGACTCGCCCATGGATTCTGCTATGTAATGTCTACGCACACTTCTATTCTTGTAGACTATGTTGGGCTTCCAAGCGTAGAGGTCTGTAGGAAAGCAGCAATTTCCCTCAAGTGGATGACCTAAGGTTTATCGAACTCAGGGAAGTAAAGGTTAAAGACGGTCTCTCTCAAGCAACCCTGCAATTAATATACAAGAAGTCTCTTGTGTCCCCAACACACCAAATACAATTGTCAGTTGTATAGGTGCACTAGTTCGATGAAGAGATGGTAAAATATGGGTGATAGGTGTGGCAAAGCTAGGTAATATAAATCTGAAATAAAAATGGTAGCAAGGTAGCAAGTGACAAAAGTGAGCATAAACGGTGTAACAATGGTGGAAAACAAGGCCTAGGGTTCATACTTTCACTAGTGGCAACTCCCAACAACATTAACAAAATCTAATCACATGATATTTCCACTAAAACATGCAATGGAGACGTACTTGGAGGTCATTCCTTTGTGATCAAGAGAGGGCGTGAATTATGTAGGGCTACAAAAGCACACCTCAGAGTTCGTAGTTCTCATCTATGGATTTCCAAATGCCACCGCGTCCATCCAAAGAGAGTACCACAATCACCACAACATATCTCACGGATAGTCAATGACAAGCACGAAGAGACTCTCAATCTTCAATTGATTCACAAAAGAGGAAATCACTCATGAAAATATTCTTCTAATCCATGTCCAATAGACCGTTGTCACCATGGTCTCCGGGATTATACTAGATAAGATCAAGTAAGTACATCAATCCAATTCATAGAAGAAGGAGAAACATCATAGGATCACCCTAGATTAACATAGCATATGATCACAGTCAAGATCACATCATGGGAGAGAGAGATGACCACATAGCCACGGTAGAAGGCCTCAGCCCTGAGGAGGAACTACTCCCGCTTCATGGAGGGAGGATGCAACGTCGATGGAGATGAATCCGGGGGCACTTCCCCGTCCCGGCAGGGTGCTGGCACAGGAATTTTGTCCCCCGAAACTTGTCGGAGATCGGAATTGCTTCTGGAGAAAAGGGGTCTCGAATCAACGTTTTCTCCACGGGGGTAAAAATAGGAGCCAAGGTAGGGCACCAGGAGGTGGGACCCACCCAAGCGGCCTGTTGGCGTGGCGAGGGGGTAGGCGGCGCCAGGAGGTCGCCTGGGCGGCCCCTGGCCCCCCTCTATCCCATCTTCGGCGATCTGGAAGCTTCCGTCACACTGATTTTTTATGTATTTTTCCTGGAATTTTTCGGGCTTCGGTAAATTGGGTAAAAGTCCCTGCAAAATAGACATCGGAAGATAGAAACTGGCACTGGGTGCACTGAGTTAGTAGGTTAGTCCAAATATGTGTAAAATGATATAAAAGTGTAGAAAAACATATAGATACGTTTGGGACGTATCAATATGTCTGCCAAAAGATCATGGAGCAAGCAGAAATTATAGATACGTTTGGGACGTATCACTATGTCACCGGGGATCTCCTTCCTTGGTGGCGGGCACTTGCTCCTCGCCGCGCCCGTCGGCGGGTCCGACACGATGTGGGGACCCCGACTGGTAAGTCGAGATCGCCGTGCCCAGAGATCCCAAGGATCAATGCTCACTGAACACTAATACTGAATAATAGAGTCTTACATCCATACATACCGTTTGATACAATAAATGACCACTTCGGTCGTGTCTTACATACATAGGGCCTTAAAGGTCAAAGCACCAAACTAGACCAATAGCGGAATTATTGGTTGAAAGTGTGAACCCATGCCATCAACCTTAACCTACAGGCATTCTGACAGGGAAGCATCCTAGCTCGCAAGAACGTCACCGAGTTAATCTTCACCATATCCTGTTCTTTCATACCTGGTCAATGAAATAACCAGTGGCAAGCCAATGAGTACTTTGAATGTACTCGCAAACAGCCCATGATATGAACAATGAAAATGATGGATAACAATATCATGCATCTTTAGTATAACTCATCTGGGTGGAATGATCATGGATATGCATCAAGTTAAAGAATTACTTTTCAAGAACAGGTTACATATATCAACATATCTGCTAAGGGCTGAACCATCCGGGTTCACCCTATATGCCAAGTGATCGGACTTGTCATAACCTAAATGTATCAGCTGAGGGCTAAACCATCCGGGTTTACCCTATATGCCAAGTCACCGAACTTTGTCATATTATTATCTTTATAAAAACACCTTTTTAACACCACACACACTCACTCACACTTGGTTTATGCGGAAACGCTGGACGTAGTTTAAGCAGCACCACCCAACTGTCCTTGACAGTGGACAAGGCTATTCGAATAGTTTGACACTCTGCAGAGGTAGTACGCTAGACCCACGAGAAACGGGAAACTTCCGTGTCATCCACGACTCGCGGTATATCACATATACCCGAGGTAAGTACCCGAACATCATCTTTCCCCTGACAATACTAGAGAAAGAGGTCCACTCGATTGGTACCCAGCCCACATGTTGTACGTCTTACGAGCACTGACTCTGGACAGTCTCAACCATGCGGGGACCAACGGTGTGCCTGGAACTCATAATAATGGCATAGTCGTCCTACCTGGCACGACCCCATCACGAGAGTGACGACAATCACTCGCGCCACTAGTAATGTGGCTCTTTGCTAGCACTGACCAGAGTAATCAACAAAGCCCCGTCCCATAAAGGGGTATCGTGGTCGTACTGGTAAGGTTGGGACGGTCGACACATCATAAATCTAATCCCATTTCCGAAACCATACTCACACAAAACACCGGTGCATCACTTCACCAAAAGTGATCACCAACTCATCATCACCCTCGGGCATTAGTGGCACCCGACGGGGTTTTCATAAACTCTTTATTTAACTCATCATCATGCTCATGATAATATGCTCTAACTTTACTTGTCAACATGGTATTAACATGACCCTCAAGGGGTAGGGTCAAGCTCAGTGCAATGATCTTACTCTACTAGTCAACATGACAGTAGCATGATCCTCATAGATGGTAGGGTCAAGCTCATCATGCTTGTGCTCCGAGGAGCCATATGTATAACATCATTATCATGCAAGTGCTTCGATGAAGCCTTCGGTACCATCACACCAATGATGAACCGGCACTGTGATCTCATGCAACGAAAAAGTACTTGCTATTCTAGCATGCATCAATGTATGTTCTCAAGTCATGGTCAACGGGCTTCTTGCCTTGCTCACTAAGTCCTCGGGGTCTTCGAGGTCTTCCGCTCCAACTCCGAATACTCCGTCTACCGTTAACTATCGTCGGAAACAACTATAGTAAGCCATATAGCAAGCAGAATAAAAGTGTTCTATAAATAGAAGTTTTATTTTTCTTGGACCTCACCGGTCATAAGAAAAATACCTGAAGCTTCTCACAGGAGATTTGAATCATCAAGGATTTTTGAATAGGTGAAAGGAGCAATAGGTGGCCATTGAATAAGCCAACAGAAATCATTTTGTTAAAAATGAGTGGAGGCACCCATTTAACAGATAATGATTTTAGAAATATTTAGGAAGTGGTTTCACTGGATTTGGAGATGGTATGAATATTCTAGAGATTTTACAATGAGGAATAAATAGCAATAGGAGCTATTTATTTATTGCAACAGAAGTAAGTCACACAAAAATGTTGACCAGGGTTCTAAAATAGATAAGGATTTTAGAAGGCTCTGGGAGTTTGAATCACTCCATTTGGAGTTGATTTGAATCTTCTAGTAATTTTGAAAGGTGGGATATTTTATATCCAGATTGGGATTTTAAATAAAACACCATAGAAAGTTGGGAGGGAAAAATGTGCAAACCACTTATTTGGATATGCCTCATTTTTAGGATCCTGTAGAAATTTGAATCAATGAAATTGGAGTTAGTATGAATTTATGGTGGAATTTGTAAGTTTAGCCAAATCTGAAAAAGGGGAAAAGGACTCAGCTTCAGGGTTACCTTACGCCCATGGCATCAGATAGGCCCTCGGGCTGGCCCAGCAGCTCGGCCGCAAGCGACGGATACACCAAAAGTGCATGGCCGTAAATACGCTTTCGGTAGGGGGAGGTGAACCGCGCTGAGTGCGCCTCCACTTATTCCGCGCGGGCCTGGCCTTGGCTCGCTGACAGGGGGCCCCGCCTGCCAGGTCTTCTCCTTCCTCCTGCTCGCACGCATGGGAGGCAGGGGGTAGACCGGCCGCGGGAGGAGCTCCCCCAGGTGGCTCTCGCCACCCCCCGGCGATGCACCGGCCACCGGCATGCTCGGGGGAGTTAGCCACCCCCGTTCCCCTATACCTGGTGTCTGCAGGGGAGAGCCGCAAAGTTGCCGGCGATGCGGCTGCAGAGAGACCCCTGGCTAGGCGTGCTCGCGCGGCGGCCTCTGGTGGCTTCGGTCATGGCTGCCAAAGGGAAAGGGGAGAAAGAGAAGGCTCGGGAGGAAGAAGGGGGGCTCGAGAGGGGTTCCAGGGAGAGAGTAGGAGGGTTTGAGGGAGCCAGAGATGCTCGGGAGGCTCTAAGTGGGGGAGGAGGTGCCGAGAGAGCTCGGGAGCTCTCTGGAGCTCTCGGTGCATGGTCGCCACGCATGCCTGAGGGGTCTTGGAGGCTAGCTGATGGTGAGGAATGGCTTGAATGGTCAACATGATGCTCTGAGACATGCTGGGGCAACCTGCTGCTGCAGGACACGAGCTAGGGAACAAGGAAATGGTGCAGAGCACCATTAGTGCAGGCTGACAGCGTGGTCACCATGGCAACCCATGTCTACATGGTCCAAATGGCCAGTCAAACGTGTCTAGCACGTAGGGCACACCTGGAGCAAAGGAAGTCTGGAGTTTGGAAACTAGTGAAGGTGGTTTGAAGTAGTTTTGACTGCTGCCAAGTTTCTAACAGCAAACTTAGAGCTGACAAAACTGGGTCTTAGGAGGGAAGCCTTGGGGAGAAATTATGTCTGGCAGTGTTAACTATGCAAGAACTACAACACTGCCAAGTTTGAGCACAAGAAGTGAAGGGTAGCTTGTACTTGCTGTACAAAGCTACTTTTCAGCCAAAAATGAACTTGAGGAGGTGCTGGTCATTTTCTCCACATGAGCATGCCATATCTTGGTTCTAAATGAAGCCTTGGCATATATTAGATGCTGTGGAAAGAGTTGGGAGTGATAGCTTAAGTAGAAGAATGGGAAGAAGGGTAAAACAGTGCTGCCAAGGGTAAAAATGAGACAAAGTTACAAAGGGTCCTTCTCCAATAATTGACCAGTGGCCATGGGAATGTTACTGGAGGTGAAATGTAACTATGTGAGGTTGTGGTAGAAATTTGGGCTCAAGGAATAAAGTGGAAGGGGCAAATGAAACCAAATTACTAAGTGCACACAAGGTGTTTGATATATGGTTGGGCCACCAGATGAATTCCAATGGCTATGAAACTTAGCAGGGTCAAACTATAGATGAAAATAGGCTTGCACACAAAATTTGGGATTTTCTGGAGGAGTTTTTCAATGTAGACTTGAAAAACCCTAGAAATTGGCAGAAATGGATTTCTTCTTAGACCCCTATTCAAATGAATTCCCACAAATCCAATATTTGGTGTAGGGGCATTATTTGAGCATTAAGGCATGTACAAAAAGTTTGAGGATAATTGGAGAAACTTTATAATGTAAAGTTTAGCAAAGTCAAAAATCTACAGAGAGGGTTTTGAGGGTCTTAGGACAAGTTCCTATATTCTCCTTGGTGTACCAATTGGTGTGGATGCCTCATTGGAGTACTGGAACATGTCCACCAAATTTGAGCACAATTGGGAGACACTTCAAAATGTAGAGTTGCTCAAATTTGATTCTGCACAGATAGGGTTTTAGAGTGATTAGGGGAGTCAAATCAACTTGGATTGAAATGAAACTTGGCAAGATCATCAAGAATATCATAGATGACATGCTAGAATTTTACTGGAATTTATTGAGAATATTTCTTATAGAAATATTCCAAAAGCTTGAAATAGGCAGGAATGGTTTTGGAGTGGTTTGCCCAATATTTTGAACATGACCATGTGTTGAAACTCATAAATATGCAATAAATATATCCACTGAGTTTCCCTAAATTTTCTGAAATATTTTGAAGGCAACAAAAATAACTTTCCTTCATAGGAGACCATTTGTGGCCTCATAGAAGGGCTTTTAAATAAAATAATAAAATAACTTTTAAAATATTAATACGGTGGTCTTTGGAAGACACTTTGATAATGGGTTTTAAATAAAATAATTGATGCAAAAGAAATTCCCTAATTTGAGGGCTTGTAGTACAAACCTCCTCTTAGGGGTTTGAAAGTTTAACTCAAAGAAAATGCTTTTTGGTGAATATAATATTTGGTAAAAATACATATTTGTCCTAAACACATGGTATAATCATTAGGCAGGAGATCATGGAGTGAGGAAGTCATTAGGAGGATGACAAGAATTAATGGGGATCAATCACATGCAATTAAACAAACAGGCACACAATAGTCACTCCAAGCATCACAAGCATTCACAAAAATTTTTAATTGGTCCTAAATTTTGAAATAAGTCAATTAGTCAGGGAAGCCAAAAACAGGGTGTTACACACGACCTCTGCCATGATCTTGGGCGCTCCGGGCATCACCTCAGGTACCTCCGGCATGATGCCGAGCTCTAGATCGACATCCTTTGCAGCATCCGCTGTACCCATGGCGGTGCGCGCCCGCTCATCAGCCTGCGCGTCCATGTCCCTCCGCTGTGCGGGGTCGTGCTTCGTCTTGGACCGCCTCTCTACACGCGACGGTACCCGAGCGGAGTTGGCTGCCCTCTTCCCGGGGCGGTTCCGAGATCATGGTTGTCGCTCTTGTTCGTCCAGCACTGCCTGCACCGCCTCCGCTTCAGCCCAGGCGGCCCGGTCTTTGTCGGAGGCTTCCTCCCCCATGCTGAACGGGTGGCCCTGCTCATCATATCCTGATGGGTGAGGCCCCCCTTCTAAAGAAGCAAGAACTTACAAAAGAAGAGGAAGGTGCGGCGGCTTGCCCAGGGACAACGGCCACCGATTGTCGGCTGAGGCCGACCTGGCCGAGTCGTTGCTTCTTCGAGCCGCCACCACGACCCATGTCCAGGGGTCCTCTCGCCGCATGCTTGGGAAAAGGGTTGGCAGCAACGGCTTGCTTCCCCTTCCTCCTCGCTCCTTCGCTATCCTTGGCCGACTCAGGAACGGCTCAGTGCGGCCGTCTCCCCGGCACGCTGGAGACGTTCTCCAGTTCCTCCAAATCTTCCAGGGCGACTGCACCATGCAATGGGGGTGACTCCTCATCATCATCAGTCCAGTTAAGCAACCCAGATGTGAGTAACTCACCAGCCGGCTCAGTCCCCTCTAACTCGGCCACATCCTTGTTCTCCTCGGAACCTGTCGGATGTGGCACCACGTTGACGAACTCCTCGATTTCTTCGGGGTCCGACACGTCCAAGTCAGCAGGCGACTGGCGAGGTGTAGCCGACATCCGACATCAGGAGTCAGGCTACACCCCAAAGAATAGATCCGAATATTATAATGGCACGACCTACCTTCGGGGCCGGATGATCCCGATGATAGGGAGCCTTGCCCCATTGCCATGTGCCGCCCTAGTCCATAGAGGCGGTGGAGATCTGATTCACTAGCTCCGCCACTCTCCCAGGTTGTAGCTCTTTCATCGAGAGCCGGCATGGTCCTGTCGGTCGCTAATCTGACAGATCAGATGCGGTCGGCACTGCAATGGCAAAATCCGGCGTGCCACTATGGTGGCAAGGAGATCCGCTGCCTTGAGGTCTTCCACCTTGAGAAGCTCTAGTCGGGTACAGATCAACTTCACCTCCCCGGTCGGCTTCGGTAGGGTGCTCTTCCAGTTCAGCTTCGCAGATGGCGGCGTGAGGACGAAGTGCACCAGATTGATGTGGTCATTCTTAGGGTCGATGTTGTTCATGTAGAAGAATCCCTTCTGTCTCTTCTTCACCGAGTCCTGAAACGGGAGCTTCGGGAAGCCCGATGCGGTCCGTTGATGGACAAGGGACACGCCGCAGTCAGTCATCTGCTTGTTGCCGGTGGTTCCGCCTGGCACCCACTGTTCTTTGAGGTAGAACAACCGACACCACATATCCAAACCCGACTCAACTCCTAGGAAACCCTCGCAAAGGGTGACGTAGGCACCAACTATAGCACGACGTTCGCAGCGAGATGGTGTGGCTGCAGCCCAAAGTGCGTCAAGAAGCCGGACAAGAAGACGATCGCCGGCAACCCGAACTCGCGAGCGAAGTGTTCTACAAACAACACCGCCTTGCCGGCCTCTGGGGCCGGAGAGCCTTCTCACACGGGGACGCGCGCAGTGCGACATCCACCGGAGGCAGCATGCTGCAATGGCGGAGGATCTCGATGTGCTCCGCATCGACAATGCTACCTTCCCAGGTGCCCCGGGTGTGGGGACCCCGATTAGCAAGTCCAGTTCGCCTTGCCCACTGACCCCAAGGATCAATGTTCACTGAACATAGATACTGAATAATAGAGTCTTAAATCCAAGTACCAAATTTATTACATCGAACGACACGAAGGTCGGGTTCAAGCGCAAGACCTAAGCCAAATTAAACGGATACATCGAGTAGCGGAAACTCGTAAGGGCTAAGCGGTGTCCATGCCATCAAGCCTACACCGACAGGCATTCTGACTTGGAAGTGTCCTAGATCGCGGGTTCGTCTACGACGGCGTACTCATCGCCAAACTCTGGTCCTTCCATGTCTGGTCAATAACATAACCAGTGGCAAGCCAATGAGTACTTTGAATGTACTCGCAAACAGCCCATGATATGAATATATATGGTAAGGAGTAACAGTAACAGTTATCTTTAGTGGAATGCAATGTGGTGGCATGATCAGGTATGTACAACAAGTTAAAGAATTACTTTTAAGGAACAGGTTACAGATATTGACATATCTGTCAAGGGTTGAACACACCGGGTTCACCCTGTATGCCAAGTCATCAGACATGTCATATCCACAAGGTATTAACGAGGGCTAAACCATCCGGGTTTACCCTATATGTCAAGTCACCGAACTTGATCATATTGTTGTGGTTATCATAACAACACCTTTTTAACACCACGCACACACACTTGTTTTATGCGGAAACACATGACTTAGTTTAAGCAGCACCACCCAACTATCCTTGATCGTGGACAAGACTATTCGAATAGTTTACACTCTAAAGAGGTAGTACGCTGGACCCACGAGAAACGGGAAACTTCCGTGTCATCCACGACTCGCGGTATATCACATATACCCGAGGTAAGTACCCGATCATCATCTTTCCCCTGACGATACTAGACAAAGAGGTCCACTCGATTGGTACCCAGCCCACATGTTGTACGTCTTACGAGCACCGACTCTGGACTGTATCAAGCATGCAGGGACCAACGGTGTGCCTAGAACTCATAATAATGGCATAGTCGTCCTACCTGGCACGACCCCATCACGAGAGTGACACCGATCACTCCCGCCACTAGTAATGTGGCTCTTTGCTAGCACCGACCAGAGTAATCAACAAAGCCCCGTCCCATAAAGGGGTATCGTGGTCGTACTGGTAAGGTTGGGACGGTCGACACATCATAAATCTAATCCATTTCCGAAACCATACTCACACCAAAATCACCAGTGCATCACTTCACCAAAAGTGATCACCAACTCATCATCACCCTCGGGCATTAGTGGCACCCGACGGGGTTTTCATAAACTCTTTATTTAACTCAACATTATGCTTGACATAATATGCCTTAACATTACTTGTCAACATGGTAATATCATGACCCTCATGGGGTAGGGTCAAGCTCAATGCAGTGATTATACTTTACTAGTCAACATTACATTAGCATGATCCTCGTAGATGTCAGGGTCAGCACATCATGTATGTGCTCCGAGGAGCCATGTGAGTATAATTATCAACATGCAAATGCTTCGAAGAAGCCTTCGGTACCATCACATCAATGATGAACCGGCATCATGATCGCATGCAACGGAAAATACTTGCTATACTAGCATGCATCATTCTATATACATAAGTCATGGCAAAAGGGTTGCTTGCCTTGGTTAGCTAGGTATCGGGGGTCTTCGACGTCTTCCGCTCCGGATCCTTCATCACTCGGTAACTCTACCATCGAGAAAGGAATAAAAAATACTAGCTCTCACTAAAACAGCTCACAAAGTGCTTTTCAAAATGTTGCAAGGCTTAAATAAATTCAGTTTATTATTTTGAAAAAGGTTTCCTATAGTTTTATTAGCTAAGCATATTGATTTAAAAGCAAACAGAAGCAAACAAGTGCTTTTCAATATCATTTTATTATATCAAAATAGTTTCTGTTTTTGATAAATGTCAACTATTACAGAATCAAATACTACTCATTTTTAGAAAATTACTGGTGGAAGAATTATATTTTTCTACTAGCTAAATATTTTTATAAAAATCATTTAGTTTGCTGGATTAAAACAAACGAAAAAGGCCAGGGGTTGGATCCAGTCGGCCCAGCCAGCAGGCCGGGCCACCAGGCGCGCGCGTGCCAGGTTCAAACTTGACCTGCGGGCTCCTGGGGTCAGCGTCAGCTGCTGCGCGCGCTGGCTGCCCCAGGACACCGACAGGTGGGCTCCACCTGTCGGGTCCTTCTCCTACCTCCAGCCAGAGAGGTGGAGATGGACGCCGTTGAGGCTGCCATTGTCCTCAGGCCAAGCTAGGAACGGGAACGGGTCCCTCGTGCCTCCGCCTACCTGCTCGTGGTCGGGACGTCACCGGAGGTGCTCATGGCGGAATGGTTTCGGGTATGCCTTGAACTAGGGGCTAGGGGTATGGATTCGCTCGGGGAAGTTAGGGGAAATGTTCCTGGTGTCAAGGGGAGTGTAATGGGAGGTCGTGCAGCGCTGGAGCCGACGTGTAGCCGGAGATCGACCGGAGCTCCGAGGCGGAGGGGCCTCGGTCGATCTCGAGCACCGGGGCTGTGCGAGCTCGATTGGACGGCTGGGGAGTGTCTACTAGTTGTGCTGAAGCTGCTTGGAGGGTGCTGG
Source organism: Hordeum vulgare subsp. vulgare (assembly GCF_904849725.1). Taxonomy (NCBI): domain Eukaryota; kingdom Viridiplantae; phylum Streptophyta; class Magnoliopsida; order Poales; family Poaceae; genus Hordeum; species Hordeum vulgare. The sequence goes on from NC_058522.1 coordinate 121,096,393, forward strand.
GGTGCCGGGGGGACCTATTTATAGGCCAACGACGGTGACCCGACTCGGGCGCGCCGGTGATTCACCGTGGCGCGCGTGCAAGCATAGTGAGGTGCTGGCCGCGAAACCACGGGTTCGGGACGTGGTTTAGGACCTCCTGGTGCAACGGCCACAGAGGGAAAGCCAGTGGGGTCGAGCCGCAGCGACCGTGCATGCTCGGCCGCGTCGGGCGCGCACGAGCACGCGTCGCCTGAGCTCTTGCGTGAGGGGGAGAGGGTCCCTGGGGTAGCTTTGCACTGAATGGTTGTCGGGGGAGCGTTTGGACATAACTGGGGAAGTTGGGACCGGCCGGAGCGTCGGCCCCTTGCTGGTGGCTCTCTGCAGCGCGCCCAGAGCGCAGTTTTGGCATGCCACGGCATGCTGGCTCGCTCTGGGGCACTTGGGACGTGTCTTCCATGTCCTGGGCGTTGCTGGGAGTGAGCCTAGCCGTTGTGGCTTAGTGGGAGCTCGAGCTGGTCAAGGGAGCAAGGAACACTAGTGTTGCCAGTACTGTCCTGCAGCTCAAATTGGAGTTCTTGTCACTTGTGCTTGGAGTTGGGGAGGGCTGATTGACTGGGTGCTCAGGATGTTCTGGTGCTCTAACCCACCAAGTTTGGGGCCTTGTCATTGGTAAAACAGTGGCTAGGAGGGTTTTTACCTTCCTGTCAGTAGGTGTTCGATAGTGACTTGGGGTGCTTCCAATCCACCACTGTAAATGGGACTTAACAAGTTTGGTCTTGGGGTAAAAACATGGGGTTCCACCAAATCTGAGCTCCATTGAACAAGTTTGGCTTTGTAAACTTGAAAATGTCTCAAAATGACCAGTACTGTTCTTTACAAAGGAAGTGTGGCCAAACAGAGTCTCACAAATCTCATCTTTGGTGTGGAGTCCTCATTTGGGATGTTAAACACCTCTTCAAAGTTTCAGCTCTATTGGAGAAACTTTGCAATGTAGAGTTGTTCCAACTCTACTCTGGACAGAGTGGGTTTTGGGCTCTTTAGGTGCACTTCCCCACCTTGGATCAAGGTGAGATTTTAGTTGAACACCGAATATGGTTTGGGAGGGCTCCTGTAATTTTATGGGATTTTATTGAGATAATTTCCTTTAGAAACATCTCAAAAAGCTAAAACAGACAGAAATGGTTTTCAGGGTTTTACTCAAATAATATTAATATAAACTAGTGTTGGAAATCTTATATATGGAAAATATATGTCCTTCTGAGCTTCCATGAATTTACTCAGAATTTTCTTAGGCAGGAAAGAAATTTTCCTTGTGGGAATATCATTACTGGCCTTAGAAACAGACATAGATATAAAATAGGAAAATAATATTTTAAATCACCAATTTATGTTTTCAATGAATGAAAATAATATTTGGATCAGATCACCAACTTTGGTTGGATGTGCCACTTGGCATCATGAGCTAGTAGTGTATCCCAACATGATGAAGGTGATCTTGATATAAAGAAGAAATGGTTTTTGAAGAGAGCAAAGTAATAAGTTTTCATAGGTTTAAGTCATCAAACAAACAAGCACACACTCAAACAAGGGTTCACATTGCACTCACAACATTATTTGAAAAAGTTTTAACAAGCTGTGATTTTTGCAACATAGAATACTTGGGGTGAAAAACAGGGTGTGACAGACCTATCCCTCTTACAAGAGTCTCGTCCCCGACATTCCTAAGCTAAGCGTTAAACAACTCAGGAAATTGTGATCGGAGATAGTCGTCACGTTCCCATGTGGCTTCTGCTTCGGTATGGTTGCTCCACTGAACCTTGAAAAACTTCATGGTGCGGCTTCTGGTGCAATGCTCGTCTTCATCCAACATGCGGTCGGTCTCTCGCGGTAGGTAAGATCCGGTTGAAGGTCAATAGCTTGGTGATCAATGTCCTTGTAAAGATCGGGACGGTTCGGCACTTGCAAACACTTCCGGAGCTGTGACACGTGGAACACGTTGTGCACACCCGAAAGCTCAGGAGGTAGCTCCAACTGATAAGCTACTTCCCCGCGCCTTGCCGTGATCTTGAAGGGTCCAATGAACCTTGGAGCTAGCTTCCCTTTGATGTGGAAACGCTTGGTCCCCTTGAGATGCGTGACTCGCAAGTAAACCTGGTCTCCGGGAACAAACTCCACGTTTCTGCGGCGAGGGTCCGCATAGCTCTTCTGCCTTGACTTAGCTGCCTCCATGTTCTCTCGGACAAGCTGAACCTTGTCCCCTGTTTCCTGCAGTGCCTCTGGTCCGAAAACTAGTCCTTCACGGGTTTCAGACCAATTGAGCATGGTGCGGCATTTCCGCCCATATAATGCTTCGAATGGGGCCATCTGAAGACTAGACTGGTAGTTGTTGTTGTAAGAGAACTCGGCAAAGGGTAGGCAGTCTTCCCACTTGGCACCATGGGCCAAAACACAAGCGCGGAGCAAGTCCTCAAGTATCTGGTTTACCCTCTCGGTCTGTCCACCAGTTTGCGGGTGGAAAGCCGTACTGAAGGAGAGTTTGGTTCCGAGAGCTTCTTGAAACTTCTTCCAGAATCTTGAGGTGAATTGCGTGCCGCGGTCGGACACGATCTCTTTGGGAACTCCATGGAGACTCACCACTCGGTGAATGTACAGACTGGCCAGCTGGCTGCCATCGTAAGTGGTGTTAACGGGGATGAAATGGGCCACCTTGGTCAAATGATCAACTATGACCCAAATGGAGTTATGACCCTTATTCGACCGGGGCAACCTGGTGATGAAGTCCATGCCGACTTTATCCCATTTCCATTCGGGCACTTGAAGAGGTTGCGGTAATTCAGCGGGTCGCTGGTGTTCAGCCTTGACTCGCTGACATACATCGCATTTAGCGACATAGGAGCCAATTTCCCTCTTCATGCCATGCCACCAGAATCGTTCTCGGATGTCTTGGTACATCTTGGTACCACGTGGATGGATAGAGTACGGTGTGTCTTGTGCCTCTTGTAGGATCAAGTCCTTAAGTTCGGCCTTGTTGGGTACGCATAAGTGCTTCCCGTACCACAGTACTCCTTGCTCATCAATCGAGAATCCTCGGGCTTTGCCTTCTCGCACCTTCCTCTTGAGGCCTTCGATACTCTTGTGCCCCTTCTAGGCTTTCTTGATGTCGTCAGCCAGAGTAGGCTTGACTTCGAGGTTGGCCAAGTACCCTGGTTCGAGTATCTCAAGTCCTAAGCCCTCCATCTCTTTGCACAAGACGTGTATCCTTTCCTTGAGCGTGAAGTTCAAGGAGCCTGCCTTCCGGCTCAAGGCATCGGCTACTACATTCGCCTTGCCGGGATGGTACTGAATGTTGAGGTCGTAATCCTTGATTAACTCAAGCCATCTCCGCTGTCTCATATTCAGCTCCCTCTTGGTGAAGATATATTTCAGACTTTTGTGGTCTGTATATATCTCGCATCGCTTTCCCAGAAGGTAATGTCGCCACGTCTTCAGAGCATGCACTACAGCTGCTACCTCGAGATCATGGGTGGCGTAGTTCTCCTCATGCGGTCGCAGTTGCCGTGACAAGTACGCCATGACCCTGCCATCTTGCATCAGGACTCCACCAAGCCCGGTCCCAGAGGGATCACAATATATCACGAATTCCTTGTTGATGTCTGGAGTAGCCAACACCAGGGCGGTAGTTAGCCTCTTCTTCAATTCCTGGAAGCTTGCTTCACACGCCGGTGTCCACTCAAAGTTCCGGCCTTTCTTCAAGAGCTGAGTCATAGGTCGAGCGATGCTGGAGAATCCTTCGACAAACTTGCGGTAGTACCCCGCGAGTCTAAGGAAACTCTTGACATCCTTCACGTCCTTTGGTGATTCCCAGTTGGTCACTGTAGTAATCTTGGACTGATCTACGGCCAAACCGCGTGCTGTCAGGGTATGACCCAGAAATCAAACTTCGTTCAGCCAGAACTGACACTTGCTGAATTTGGCATTAAGTTGGTGCTCTCGAAGCTTTCCCAGAACTAGCCTCAGGTGTTGCTCATGCTCTTCTTCGAACTTGGAGAAGATTAGTATGTCATCGATGAACACGACGACAAACTTGTCCAAATATTCCACGAAGACCTTTTTCATGAGGTACATGAAGTAGGCTGGGGCATTTGTCAAATTGAAGGGCATGACAGTGCATTCATATTGACCGTACCGGCTCACGAATGCAGTCTTGGGTATATCTTCGGGTCGGATCTTTAACTGGTAGTATCCCGATCGAAGATCGATCTTGGAAAATACCCTGGCCCCGTTTAACTGGTCAAAGAGGTCTTCGATCTTGGGGAGCGGGTACTTGTTCTTAATTGTCACTTCATTAAGGGAACGGTAGTCGACGCAGAGTCGAATGGTACCATCCTTCTTTGAATCAATAGAACAGGTGATACCCAAGGTGACGCACTCGGACGGATGAACCCTTTGCTGAGTTGCTCATCCAGCTGCTTCTTCAGCTCTGCCAACTCTTCGGAACCCATCCTGTAAGGCTTTTTATAAATAGGCCTTGATCCGGGCATGAGCTCATTGATGAACTCGATGTCTCGGTCAAGAGGCATTCGAGGTAGCTCGTCACGAAAGATGTCCGGGTACTCACAGACTATAGGCACTCGATCAAGCTCTACCTCTGATAGACTGTTGACTCGAGGTGCGTGAGCCGATACTGGCTCGGAGACGAACTTGACCTTGACCCCTTGGTTTCTTATCATGGTGATGGCCCTGTTGGCACAGTCCAAAAGACTCTGGTGCTTGGCCAACCAATCCATGCCGAGGATTACTTCTACACCTTGCGATTTAAGCACAATGAGGTCTGCCAAGAAACTCGTCCCATTGATAACTATCTCGACCCTTCTACACCCTAGGTTGGTCCTCAATACTACTCCCGGGGTTTGGATTGCCATCTGCCCGCGGAGTAAAGTGGGTTTTAAACCGCACTTTTCCGCAAACCCTTGAGTAACGAAATAATGCGAGGCACCACAATCAAACAACACTGTTGCTGGAGTTGAGTTGACGAGGAACGTACCCAGAATGCAGTCTGGGTCTTTCTATGCTTCTTCTGCAGTGATGTGATTGATCCGGCCCCTACCATTGAACTGTTGGTTGCGGAGGGCCTCGTTCCTTCCTTGTGCACCTTGACCGGGGTTGGGTGCATTGGGACGCGGTGCATCGCTCTACTTGTTGGGGCACTGCCTGGAATAGTGCCCAGTCTAACCACAGCCAAAGTAGGTGACTTGCCCCGGAGGGTTGGTCTTGACTCCACCGTGGTTCGGCGGGTTGACTACTGGCTTGGCTTGCTGCTGAGGCTGATTATTCTGGTGGAACACTATATACTTGTACTGCTGCTGCTGAAAGTTGGGTCTTGCAGGTGCTGACTGCCATGGTCTTGGTCTTGCGTTACTGGGTCCTCCAGTACCTATCAGTTTGCGCTTGCGGGTGTCGTCCATTGCACGACGCTCGTCTTCCAGCATAAGCGCCTTGTTAACCAGCTCGCTGAAAGTCTGGCAGTCGCAAACCACCAGCTGGTATTGCAGGGACTGCTGTAACCCTTCCATGAAGCGTTCCACCTTAGCGGCCTCAGTGTTAACATCTTCAGGCACGTACCTCGACAAGAGGTTACACTTCTGCAGGTACTCCTTTACGGTTCCACTGCCCTGCCTCAAGGCTCGGAATTCCCGCTTCTTAATGGTCATCAGTCCAGGTGGAATGTGAGCCGCGCGAAATCCTTCCTTGAACATCTCCCACGTGATGACTTGACCTGCCCGCATGATCTGGAATCCATCCCACCATGCCCTGGCGGTGCCTCCGAGACAGTAAGAAGCATAAAGGACCTTCTCATGATCATCGGTGCACTTGACCAGCGCAAGGAGGTCTTCAATGGTGCGAATCCAGTCATCGGCGTCCAGGGGTTCAGTCGACTCCGTGAATATGGGGGGCGTAGTCCGCATGAACTCAGAAAGAGTAGAGCGACCACCGCCATTCCCATTCCGCAGCGGGTTGTCCACCAGGACTTGAGTCAGCTGCTGGATAGCGGCATTGCTGGCTTGACGCTCCTCCCAAAGAGCTTGAAGGAACTGAGCCATCGTCAAGTTCTCAGGAGGAGGTGATGGCGGAAGGTCTCTAGGCTGCTCGTGGTGACCTCCAACGTGAGCTTCTCCTTCGGTTCCCTGCGGCGTCCCTGAGGAGCCGGCGCCGGGGTTGCCGAAGGTGCTGTTGCGGGATGCGTTCACCATCCTGTCATAGAAACAGACAAGTCAAAATACCACCTTGCTCGGGAATACAAAGACTCGTTCCTAGTAAGAGGGTGTCCAGTACGTGCATGTGCCAAGTCTTTAAAACCAAAGTTTTTGACAAACTGGAAATTGCATTCATGACATCTAGGTGATGTAGTCACTTAGAGGCTGCCTAAGTCAATAGATGACTTACATCAAGCACACATACGCAAATTAAAACGGATACATGGATACCCTATGCTTGGGGTACTCCGATTTGCCTACGCTAAAACCTACGCGGCGGACTGCTCGGTCTCAAAGGTAGACTCAATCTTACATCCAAGTACCAAATTTATTACATCGAACGACTCAAAGGTCGGGTTCAAGAGCAAGGCCTAAGCCAAATTAAACGGATACATCGAGTAGCGGAAACTCGTAAGGACTAAGCGGTGCCCATGCCATCAAGCCTACACCGACAGGCATTCTGACTTGGAAGCGTCCTAGATCGCGGGTTCGTCTCAGACGGCGTACTCATCGCCAAACTCCGGGCCTTCCATGTCTGGTCAATAACATAACCAGTGGCAAGCCTATGAGTACTTTGAATGTACTCGCAAACAGCCCATGATATGAATATATATGGTATGGAATAACAGTAACAATTATCTTTAGTGGAATGCAATGTGGTGGCATGATCAGGTATGTGCAACAAGTTAAAGAATTACTTTTAAAGAACAGGTTACAGATATTGACATATCTGTCAAGGGTTGAACACACCGGGTTCACCCTGTATGCCAAGTCATCGGACTTGTCATATCCTCAAGGTATTAACGAGGGCTAAACCATCCGGGTTTACCCTATATGTCAAGTCACCGAACTTGATTATATTGTTGTGGTTATCATAACAACACCTTTTTAACACCACGCACACAAACTTGGCTTATGCGGAAACACAGGACGTAGTTTAAGAAGCACCACCCAACTGTCCTTGACCGTGGACACGGCTATTCGAATAGTTTACACTCTGCAGAGGTAGTACGCTGGACCCACGAGAAACGGGAAACTTCCGTGTCATCCACGACTCGCGGTATATCACATATACCCGAGCTAAGTACCCGATCATCATCTTTCCCCTGACGATACTAGACAGAGAGGTACACTCGATTGGTACCCAACCCACATGTTGTACGTCTTACGAGCACCGACTCTGGACTGTATCAACCATGCAGGGGCCAACGGTGTGCTTGGATCTCATAATAATGGCATAGTCGTCCTACTTGGCACGACCCCATCACGAGAGTGACACGGATCACTCCCGCCACTAGTAATGTGGCTCTTTGCTAGCACCGACCAGAGTAATCAACAAAGCCCCGTCCCATAAAGGGGTATCGTGGTCGTACTGGTAAGGTTGGGACGGTCGACACATCATAAATCTAATCCATTTCCGAAACCATACTCACACCAAAATCACCGGTGCATCACTTCACCAAAAGTGATCACCAACTCACCATCACCCTCGGGAATTCGTGGCACCCGACGGGGTTTTCATAAACTCTTTATTTAACTCAACATTATGCTTGAGATAATATGCCTTAACATTACTTGTCAACATGGTAATATCATGACCCTCACGGAGTAGGGTCAAGCTCAATGCAGTGATTATACTTTACTACTCAACATGACATTAGCATGATCCTCGTACATGGTAGGGTCAGCTCATCATTTATGTGCTCCGAGGATCCATGTGAGTATCATTATCAACATGCAAATGCTTCGAAGAAGCCTTCGGTAACATCACATCAATGATGAACCGGCATCGTGATCGCATGCAACGAAAACTACTTGCTATACTAGCATGCATCATTTTATATACTTAAGTCATGACAAAAGGGTTGCCTGCCTTGGTCAGCTAGGTATCCGGGGTCTTCGAGGTCTTCTGCTCCGGATCCTCCGTCACTCGGTAACTCTACCGTCGAGGAAGGAATAAATAAATACTAGCTCTCACTAAAACAGCTCACAAAGTGCTCTTAAAAATGTTGCAAGGCTTAAATAAATTCATTTTATTATTTTGAAAAAGGTTTCCTATAGTTTTATTAGCTAAGCATATTTATTTAAAAGCAAACAGAAGCAAACAAGTTCTTTTTAATTATCATTTTATTATATCAAAATAGTTTCTGTTTTTGATAAATGTCAACTATTACAGAATCAAATACTACTCATTTTTCGAAAATTACTGGTGGAAGAATTATATATTTCTACTGGCTAAATCTTTTTATAGAAAAAGGCCAGGGGTTGGATCTAGTCGGCCCAGCCAGCAGGACTGGCCACCAGGCGCGCGCGGGCCACGTTCAAACCTCACCTGCGGGCCCCTAGGGTCAGCGCCACCGGCTGCGCGCGCTGGCTGCCCAAGGACACCGACAGGTGGGCTCCACCTGTCGGGTCCTTCTCCTACCTCAAGCCAGAGAGGTGGAGATGGACGCCGGCGAGGCTGCCATTGTCCTCAGGCCAAGCTAGGAACGGGAACGGGTCCCTCGTGCCTCCGCCTACCTGCTCATGGTCGGGACATCACCGGAGGTGGTCTGGGTCGCCGGCGACGAGGTGCTCGTGGCGGAAGGATTTCGGGTTGGCGTTGAACTAGGGGCTAGGGGTATGGATTCGCTCGGGAAAGTTAGGGGAAATGTTCCTGGTGTCAAGGGGAGTGTAATGGGAGGTCGGGCAGCGCAAGAGCCGACGTGTAGCCGGAGATCGACCGGAGCTCCGAGGCGGAGGTGCCTCGGTCGATCTCGAGCACTGGGGCTCTGCGAGCTCGATTGGGCGGCTAGGGAGTGTCTACTAGTTGTGCTGAAGCTGCTTGGAGGGTGCTGGAGTGCCGGGGGGACCTATTTATAGGCCAACGACCGTAGCACGCGGGCGAGCACAGTGAGGTGCTGGCCGCGAAACCACGGGTTCGGGACGTGGTTTAGGACCTCCTGGTGCAACGGCCGCAGTAGGAAAGCGAGTGGGGTCGAGCCGCAGCGACCGTGCATGCTCGGCCGCGTCGGGCGCGCACGGGCACGTGTCGCCTGAGCTCTTGCGCGAGGGGAGAGGGTCGCTGGGGTAGCTTTGCACTGAATGGTTGTCGGGGGAGCGTTTGGACATAACTGGGGAAGTTGGGACCGGCCGGAGCATCGGCCCCTTGCTGGTGGCTCTCTGCAGCACGCCCAGAGCGCAGTTTTGGCATGCCAGGACATGCTGGCTCACTCTGGGGCACTTGGGACGTGTCTTCCATGTCCTGGGCGTTGCTGGGAGTGAGCCTAGCCGTTGTGGCTTAGTGGGAGCTCGAGCTGGTCAAGGGAGCAAGGAACACTAGTGTTGCTAGTACTATCCTGCAGCTCAAATTGGAGTTCTTATCACTTGTGCTTGGAGTTGGGGAGGGGCTGATTGACTGGGTGCTCAGGGTGTTCTGGTGCTCTAACCCACCAAGTTTGGGGCATTGACATTGGGTAAAACAGTGGCTAGGAGGGTTTTTACCTTCCTGTCAGTAGGTGTTCGACAGTGACTTGGGGTGCTTCCACTCCACCACTGTAAATGAAACTTAACAGGTTTGGTCTTGGGGTAAAAACATGGGGTTCCACCAAATCTGAGCTCCATTGAACAAGTTTGGCTTTGTAAACTTGAAAATCTCTCAAAATGACCAGTACTGTCCTTTACAAAGGAAGTGTGGCCAAACAGAGTCTCACAAATCTCATCTTTGGTGTGGAGTCCTCATTTGGGGTGTTAAACACCTCTGCAAAGTTTCAGCTCTATTGGAGAAACTTTGCAATGTAGAGTTGTTCCAACTCTACTCTGGACAGAGAGGGTTTTGGGCTCTTTAGGTGCACTTCCCCACCTTGGATCAAGGTGAGATTTTAGGTGAGCACCTAATATGGTTTGGGAGGGCTCCTGTAATTTCATGGGATTTTATTGAGATAATTTCCTTTAGAAACATCTCAAAAAGCCAAAATAGACAGAAATGGTTTTCAGGGTTTTACTCAAATAATATTAATATAAAGTAGGGTTTGAAATCCTATATATGGAAAATATATGTCCTTCTGAGCTTCCATGAATTTACTCATAATTTTCTAAGGCAGGAAAGCAATTTTCCTTGTGGGAATATCATTACTGGCCTTAGAAACAGACATAGATATAAAATAGGAAAATAATATTTTAAATCACCAATTTCTGTTTTTAATGAATGGAAATAATATTTGGATCAGATCACCAACTTTGGTTGGAAGTGCCACTTGGCATCATGAGCTAGTAGTGTATCCCAACATGATGAAGGTGATCTTGATATAAAGAAGAAATGGTTTTTGAAGAGAGCAAAGTAACAAGTTTTCACAACATTATTTGAAAAAGTTTTAACAAGCTATGATTTTTGCAACATAGAATAATTGGGGTGAAAAACAGGGTGTGACACCGGGCCTTCATCGCTTTGGCGGCGGCTCGGGACATGGTGTTGAGCGCAACGAATGGCGTAGAAGGAGCGCCGAGCTTCGATGGCGAGTGGCAGCAAGCACGCGACCGTAATCGTTCTCTCCCTCACGCACACGTTTTGGGAGTGGAGGGGCGTAAGATGATATGGAGCAGGGGACGAATGGTCTGTTCGGCCTCCCCGTCTGCCCATTTAAACCCCGAGCTGGACAGCAGGCAAGGCGATCTGGTGTGTGCAATCCCCATCTCCACCACGCCTCACGGAGGCGTTAAGGCGCCTCGGGACGCCAACCGTCGCCCCGTATCTACGGAAGATCCTTGCGCACAGGCCAAGGACGCGACCGGGCGGGCCCCATCGTGTAGGCCTGGTCTTGTTGCTCGCGTGGGCTGTGAGGGCGCAACTCCCGGGGCTAGCCTGCCGTCGGCCTGGCCATATCCAACCCACGGGCCCCAAATGCTCGTGGGAGCGACCTCCAAGCCGGCAAGGGCCACAGTGCATGTCGGCGGGCCTCCCCTCCTTCGGGCACTACTGACGGGGGGATAACCCCGAGGTAGGCTTACGAGGCCTGCTCCACAATGTTTCGGTGTAGATTGGGGCGAAAGCCTCCTTGCATACCGGCTCCCCCTGGCCGCCTGCGCACCGTGTGCTGGCTAGGGGCATCGCCATCTACTCTATGGCCGAATGGCTAGCCGCCAACCAGCTGGGGAGCACCTGTTGCATCATCTCCTCTGGTGCGATGAAGGCCTTCGCTTAAAGGCGAAGGCATGCTAGCTCGGGTACGATGGAGTGGGATACGCATGGTTACAGTTGTGGCGGCCGTACCTCTGACCGGTGCCGGCTGAGACCCGTCACCTGTGTACGGTGTTCGCCCGCCGCAACTCACTCCCTTACCTAGCCCGACGTGGCTATAGTGAAGGCGGCCGTATCAATGACCAGTGCCGGATTCCGCTAGACGACAGCCACAGTGCCACCCGTGATCCTCATGAGGGGCATGCACCGATCCCATTGGCTAGTCGGCGGGTCCTAGAGCCTGATGGGACCCTACAGCCGGCGGGCCCCGCCAGTGACAAGACTACTCAACGGCAGACCCACTAACTAGCCGAAGAGGCTGGCACTCGGCACCTGTCTTGTACCTTATATTCTTATTGTAGGTCGGGTGGTTCGTCTATAAAACCCCCTGGACCTCCTCCATGCAGAGGGTCGGTTGATCTTACACACACACACACACACACACTCATACAGGAGAGGTAGACTGCAAGACGGCTACTCCTTCTTACTCCTCCGTCGAAAAGCTCAAGGCGCATCTTGTAGCTCCACTGGTTGATCAAGCATTCCGGCAAGACTAGGTGTGTTACCTCCTAGGAAGGGCCCCAAGCCTGGGTACATCATTCATCTTGCATCGCTAGTTACCAATCTCATTCCCTAAGCCCACCGGTGACCATTCGGCCCCAACCACTCTCGATAAGCCTACACATGGCATCTATCGTGAGACAATGACGACAACCTATGAATTAGTAAATGCAAGTCAACTTCACGTTAACAACCACTGGTTTCGACTAAACACCGCAGAAATCCGATCTACAGGAAGAACTACAAACTAGAGGAGAGGGTAGCATGTGCCAGAAATTTTGTCTCAATAACCCTAAGACCACTAGTATATACAGGAGGAGTTAGGAGGTAGCCTTGCCCACCAAGTGAAACCCCTTCGCGTTGGCCGAACCAAAGGAGGGAGGAGTCCTCCTCCAATCCTACTTGGATTAGGACTCCTTCCCAAATTGTCCACCTCTTTTGCATTTTCCACCTTTTTCCACATGGGCTTTCTTTGGTTGACTAGACAGCCCACTAAGAGCTATTGCGCCACCATCAAGTACATGTAGCCCTCTTGGGGAGTGGTGGGCCTACCTCGTGGACCCCCGGTACCCATTCGTCACTCCCGGTACACTGCCGACAATGCGTGAAATCCTTCCGGAATCCAAATACCAACTTCCTATATATCAATCTTCGTTTCTGGACCATTCCTGAAACCCTCGTGACGTCCGGGATATCATTTGGGACTCCAAACAAGACTTCGGTCACTAGCACCAATAACTCAACCATACCGAAACATCACCGAACCTTAAGTGTGCACACCCTGCGGGTTCGAGAACTATGCAGACATGACCTGAGACACTCCCCGGTAAATGTCCAATAGAGGTACCTTGATGTCCATATTGGATCCTACATATTCTACGAAGATCTTATCGGTTGAACCTCTAAGCCAAGGATTCATATAATCCCGTATACCATTCCCTTTGTCCTTCGTTATGTTACTTGCCCGACATTTGATCGTCGATATCTCTATACCTATTTCAATCTCGTTACTGGTAAATCTCGTTACTCGCAAGTCTCAAGTTATCTTTGATCAACGAGCTAGTCAACTAGAGGCTATCCACACATGCATATGAGTTTCCAATAAATACAATTCTAGCATGAATAATAAACGATTATCATGAACAAGGAAATATAATAATAACCAATTTATTATTGCCTCTAGGGCATGTTTGCAACAGTCTCCCACTTGCACTAGAGTCAACAATCTAGTTCACATCACTTTGTGATTGTAATGAATCTAACACCCATATAGTTCTGGGGTTCGATCATGTCTCGCTTCTGAAAGAGGTTTCTAGTCAACAGATTTGAACCTTTCAGATCCGTGTGTGCTTTACAAATATCTATGTAATCCTATAGATGCTGCTACTACGTGCCATTTGAAACTATTCCAAATGACTGCTCCACTATACGAATCCGGTTTACTACTCAGAGTTATTCGGATTAGTGTCAAAGCCTGCATCGACATAACCCTTTACGACGAATTCTTTAATCACCTCCATAATTCAGAAAAAAAAAATCCTTAGTCCATTAGTTACTAGGGATAACTTTCACCCCTGTCCAGTAATCCATTCCTGGATCACTTCTGTACCCCTTGATAGATTCATGGTAAGGCACACATCACGGGCGGTACACAGCATAGCATACTATAGAGTCTATGGCTAATACATAGGGGACGACCTTCGTCCTTTCTCTTTCTTCTGCCGTGGTCGAGCTTTGAGTCTTACTCAAATTTACTCCCTACAACATAGCGAAGAACTCCTTCTTTGCCGATCTATTTTGAACTCCTACAAAAACTTGTCAAGGCATGCATTTCATTGAAAGTTCTATTAAGCGCTTTGATCTATCTCCATAGATCTTGATGCTCAATGTTCAAGTAGCTTAATCTAGGCTTTCCTTTGAAAAACTCCTTTCAAACAACCCTTATGATTTCCATAAATTCTACATTATTTTCGATCAACAATATGTCCACCACATATACTCATCAGAAATTCTATGGTGCTCCCACTCATTTCTTTGAAAATACAAGTTTCTCATAAACCTTGTATAAACCCAAAAGCTTTGATCATCTCATCAAAGCTTATATTCCAACTCCAAGATGCTTGCTCCAGTCCATAGAAGGATCACTGGAGTTTGCATACTTGTTAGCATCCTTAGGATCGACAAAACCTTCTGGTTGTATCACATAGAACCTTTCCTCAAGGAAACCGTCGAGGAAACAATGTTTTGACATCCTGTGTGCAATATTTCATAAATAATGCAGCAACTTCTAACATAATTCCAACAGACTTTTAAAATCGCTACGAGTGAGAAAGTCTCATCATAGGCAACTCTCTGAACTTGTCGGAAACATCTTTGCGACAAGTCGAGCTTTTCTTCATGGTGACTTTTCACCATCATCATCTATCTTCCTTTTAAAAATCCATCTGTACTTAATAGTCTTACGACCATCAAGTAGGTCTTCCAAAGTCTACACATATCTATTTATACACGGATCCTCTCTCGAATTTCATGGATTCTAGCCATTTGCGGGAATCTGAGCCCACCATCGCTTCTCCATAGCTCGTAGGTTCGTTGTTGTTTAACAACATGACCTCTAAGACAGGGTTCCCATACCATTCTGTAGCAGTACGCGACCTTGTTGACCTACGAGGTTTTTAGGAACTTGATCCGAAGCTTAATGATCACTATCATCAATTTCCACTTCAATTGGCGTAGGTACCATAGGAACAACTTCCTGCGCCTTGCTACACACTGGTTGAAGTGACGGTACAATAACCTCATCAAGTTCCACCACCCTCCCACTCAATTCTTTCGAGAGAAACTTTTCCTTGAGAAAGGACCCGTTTATAGAAACAAGCACTTTGCTTCCGGATCTGAGATAGGAGGTAGACACAACTATTTTGGGTGTCCTATGAAGATGCATTTATACGCTTTGGGTTCGAGCTTAACAGTCTGAAACTTTTTTACATAAGCATCGTAGCCCCAAACTTTTAAGAAACTACAATTTAAGTTTCAACCAACCATAGTTCATACAGTGTCATATCAACGGAATTACGTGGTGCTCTATTTAAAGTGCATGCGGTTGTCTCCAATGCCTAACGCATAAATGATAGTGGTAATTCGATAAGATAAATCATAGTATGCGCCATATCCAATAGGGCGCGGCTATGACGTTCAGACACCATCACACCTTGGTGTTCCAGGTGGCATGAGTTGTGAAACAATTTTCACATTGTCATAATTTTGTACAAACTCGCAACTCAGATATTCATCTCTATGATCATATCATAGACATTTTATCCTCTTGTCACGACGATCTTCAACTTCACCATGAAATTACTTGAACCTTTCAATAATTCAGACGTGTGTTTGATCAAGTAAATACACTAGTATCTACTCAAATCATCTCCGAAGTAAGTACATAACGATATCCATTGTGTGCCTCAGCACTCATTGGACTGCATACATCAAAATGTATTACTTCCGATAATTTACTTTCTTGTTCCATCTCACTTGAAATTGAGGCCTTCAGTCATCTTGCTCGTGTGGTATGATTTGCATGTCTCAAGTGATTCAAAATCAAGTGAGTCCAAAGATCCATCAGTATGGAGCTTCTTCATGCGTTGTACACCAATATGACTCAAGCGGCAGTGCCACAGGTAAGTCCTACTATCATTAGTACTTTGTATCTTTTGGCATTAATATTATGAACATGTGTACCACTACGGTCGAGACTCAATAAACCATTGAAGGTATTTATTCAAGCAAACAGAATAACCATTATTAGCTTTAAATGAATAATCATATTACAATAAACACGATCTAATCATGTTCATGCTCAATGCAAACACCAAATAACAATTATTTAGGTTTAACACTAATCATGATGATAGAGGGAGAGTGCGATGTTTGAACACATCAACCTTAGAATTACTTCCAAGACACATCATCACCTCACCCTTGCTAGTAACCATTTAATATGTAGCTATAATTTTGAGTTACTAAAACTTATCAACTGAACCGTTATCTAGTACCCTGGTGCTACTAGGAGTACTAGTAAGGTACACATCAATATCAGGTATATCCAATATAGTTTTTTCAACTTTGCCAGCTTTCTCATCTACCAAGTATCGAGGGTAGTTCCGCCTCATTGACCGTTCCCCTCATAACAGAAGAACTTAGTCTTGGATTTGGGTTCAACCTTGGGTTTCTTCACTAGAGTAGCAACTGGTTTGCCGTTTCATGAAGTATCCCTTCTTGCCCTTGCCCTTCTTGAAACTAGTGGTTTTACTAACCATCAACAATTGGTGCTCCTTTTTGGTTTCTCCTTTCGTGGTGTCAAACATCACGAATAGCTCAAAGATCATCATATTTATCCCTAATCTGTTATAGTTCATCACAAGCTCTAGTAGCTTCGTGGCAGTGACATTGGAGAACCATCACTATCTCATTTGGAAGATTAACTCCCACTCGATTCAAGCGATTGTAGCGCTCAGACAATGTGAGGACATGCTGAACGATTTAGTTTTTCTCCTTTATTTTGTAGACAAAGAATCTTGTCGGGGGTCTCATACATCTCAACAAGGGCACGGGCATGAAATCCGAGTTTCTTCTCTTGGAACATCTCGTATGTTCCGTGATGTTGAAAACGTCTTCGGTGCCTCAATTCTAAGCCGTTTAAGCATTACGCACTAAACTATCATGTAGTCATCAAAAACGTGTATGTCACATGTTCGCAACATCCACACACGACGCTCGAGGTTCAGCACACCGAGTGGAGCATTAAGGACATAATCCTTCTGCGCAGCAATAAGGACAATCCTCAGTTTGCGGACCCAGTCCGCATAATTGCTACTATAATCTTTCAATTAAATTTCTCTGGGAACATATAAGAAACAATAGAGCTACAACGCAAGCTACAACATAATTTGTGAAGACCTTTTGACTATGTTCATGATAATTAAGTTTAGCTAATCATATTACTAGTAACTCCCACTCAAAATAGACATCCCTCTAGTCATTCGAGTGGGGCATGATCCAAATCCACTAACTCAAGTCCGATCATCACGTGAGTTGAGTATAGTTTCAGTGGTGAATATCTCCATGTTGATCATATCAACTATATGGTTCATGCTCGACCTTTCGGTCTCTTGTGTTCTGAGGCCATCACTGTACATGCTAGGCTCGTCAAGTTTAACCCGAGTGTTCCGCGTGTGCAACTGTTTAGCACACGTTGTATGTGAATGGTGAGTCTATCAGAGCTGATCATCATGTGGTGTCTCGAAACAACGAATTGTCGCAACGGTGCACAGTCGGGGAGAACACAATTTTATCTTGAAATTTTAGTGAGGAATCACCTTATAATGCTATCGTCGTTCTAAGTAAAATAAGGTGCATAAAAGGATTAACATCACATGCAAATCATAAGTGACATGATATGGCCACACTACATCATTGTTGTCGTTTATTGACATTTTTTTGACCAAATTTACAAGGTCAATAGTTGACTGTCAAGAATGAACAAAGATGACCTTTCTAAAGTTTTAGTCGTAGGTCTCTATTGACCAAAATTTTGGTTTGGTCATTACCCATTTGTGTGAGCCACGTAGGATCTGACGTGGCCAAGCTGATGTGGCATTGCTAGTGACCAAATGGAATCATCATAAATTTCAGATCCCAGTCCACCAATCTAGCCTACATGGGTATGGCGCAATACCTATTTTACTATTGAAAATGTATGATTTGTTTGGGTTCAAGCATTTTTTTGTTAGAAGCACACATATCTCAGGATAGGCCCATTAAAAACAAGTACAACAGAATAAAAGATTGCAAATAAAATGTATATTTCATTTCAGTAACATATCACATCAAATAAAATACATCATCCACGGACTCCATGCATTAAGCACTACTGGAAAATAGTTTTTTGCCATCTGCCTAGTCTTTGCCGTCTGCTAGCTGATGGCACAGAGTGTCTTTGCCGTCAGCTTCAGCCAAACAGACGGCATATCACAGGCTGATGGCATAAAGTCTTTTTGCCATCTGTCACATCTTTGCCGTCTGCTAGCGGACGGCAAAGAGTCCAGTGGAAGACGGCAAAGATATAGATAGGCCCACCTGACCGCGGGGGGGCTAGGTCAAACTGGAGTCGGACCTTTGTCGTCTGCTGGCGGACGACAAAGAGTCCGGAGGCACACGGCAAAGAGTCTAGACTCTTTGCCGTCGGTCGGCAGACGGCAATGGTCTAACACCGTTAACGGCTCCTTCCCCCCCACCCCGCCCCTCTCTCTCTGTAACGGTCACCCCGCACGCCCCTCTCTCTGTAACGGCCGCCGCCACCACCGTCGCGCCGTCGCCCCCGTCGCGTCGCCGCCCCGATCGCCCCTGCCGCCGCCCCTGTCGCCCCCGCCGAGGCCCCTCTCTCTCTCTCCCCACCTCGCCCCCGCTGCCGCTGCCCCACCACCGTCACGCCGCCGCCCCTGGCGCCCCCGACGCCGCCCCGCCACCCCCAACACCCCGGCCCCTCCACAGCCGCCCCTCTCGGTGTGCCCCCACACCCCCACCCCACCCCCACCCGCATTATTTTTTAGTAGTTTTATTATTTTAGTAGGTTTAGTAGTTGTTATTGTTAGTAGTTTTAGTGGTAGATTTAGTTAGGTTAGTAGTTTTTTTTAGGTTAGTTAGTTAGCTTGGTTAGTTAGGTGGAGGAGGAGAGGAGGAGAAGAGGAGGAGGAGGAGGACAAGAAGACGAGAAGAAGAAGAGGAGTAGGAGGAGGAGAAGGAAAAAGAAGAAGAAGAAGAAGAGGAGAAGAAAAAAATAAGAAGGAGAAGAAGAAGAAGAGAAGAAAAAAACAAGAAGGAGAAGAAGTAAAGAAGAGGAGAAGAAGTAAAGAAGAGGAGAAGAAGAAGAGAAGAAGAAGATAAGAAGAGAATAAGAAAAAAATAAGAAGCAGAAGAAGAGAAAAAAGAAGAAGAAGTTGATTTTTTATTGTTTGGTATTTAGTGGTAGATAGATTATTTTTTAGTTACTTAGTGGAAGATTCTGTTTTATTTATAGTGGTAGATTCTGTTTTTGTTATTTTTTTGCTGTTTAGTGCTATCTAGGTTTAGCGAGAGGTTTAGTTAGCTTGGTTAGTTAGGTTAGTTAGTTAGTTAGCTTACTAGAAAGAATAGGAAGAAGAAGAAGAAGAGGAGGAGGAGGAGAAGAGGAGAAGAGGAGGAGGAGAAGAAGAAGAAGAAGAAGAAGAAGAAGAATACGAGGAGGAGAAGACAAAAAGAAGATCACATGTTTGGTATTTAGTTTTTTGGAATTAATTAGTGGTTTTAGTGGTAGATTCTGTTAGTTAGTTAGTAGATTTAGTGGTAGATTCCGTTAGTTTATTCGCCCATCATCATTGCTTAGGTTCAAGACTACTTCAAAGAAGATCACATGTTCTTTTGTTGAAATCAAGTCTGTCAAAATAATGTATCGTCTATATTTATTTGTACCGGAGCAAAACAAGACAACTTGAATAATATTGCCATCCTCAAATGTAGAAAATATCGAAAAGTTTTATATAACCTGAAAAGTAGTATAGGTAACCTGGAATGTCCTGTGGAACATTAGGGCAACTTCTGGACCTGCGAACTTTGCGTGGTAGGTGCATGTCCATGCACCAGGCTAATTAACCCAACAATGACATAATTAGCCCATTTAGCTCCAAAATACCATAATAAGCTTAAAATGGCATAAGAACCTTGGTTAGCTCATTAATATTATATACTTAGCTTGTTTTCCTCTAAAATGGGATAATTACCCCATTTAGCTCAAAAAAGATATAATTAGGTAATTTAGCTCCAACAAGAGGAGAAGAGGAGAAGAAATAGGCAAAATGAAAAGAAAGAAGAACAAGAAGAAGAGAAGAAGAAGAAGAGAAGAAGGAGGAGGAGGAGGAGGAGGAGGAGGAGAATGCCAAGGACCTTCTAGTCCTTCTCCTCCTTCTTCTTGATTTCTTCTTCTTCTCCTCCTCCTCCTCTTTCTTCTCCTCTTTCATATTATCCTTGCTTTAATTAACCCAACAATGACATAATTAGCCCATTTAGCTCCAAAATACCATAATAAGCTCAAGATGGCATAAGAACCTTGGTTAGCTCATTAATATTATATACTTCGCTTGTTTTCCTCTAAAATGGGATAATTAGCCCATTTAGCTCAAAAAAGACATAATTAGGTAATTTAGCTCCAACAAGAGGAGCAGAGGAGAAGAAATAGGCAAAATGAAAAGAAAGAAGAAGAAGAAGAAGAGAAGAAGGAGAAGGAGGAGGAGGAGGAGGAGGAGGAGAAGGCCAAGGACCTTCTAGTCCTTCTCCTCCTCCTCCTTCTCCTCCTTCTCCTCCTTCTTCTTGATTTCTTCTTCTTCTCCTCCTACTCCTCTTTCTTCTCCTCTTTCATACTATCCTTGCTTTAATTAACCCAACAATGACATAATTAGCCCATTTAGCTCCAAAATACCATAATAACCTCAAAATGGCATAAGAACCTTGGTTAGCTCATGAATATTATATACTTAGCTTGTTTTCCTCTAAAATGGGATAATTAGCCCATTTAGCTCAAAAAAGACATAATTAGGTAATTTAGCTCCAACAAATGATATATAGTTCACCACACATATACTTAGCTTGTTTTCCGCTAAAAATGACATAATTAGCTGAAAAACATCATATTTTGTTATTCTTCTAACTTTCTTATTCACATTTTTGCAGATTGGATATACCACATGCATGGAAGCTGGCATTCATGAAGTTGAACAATGTCGATGGATGAATTTATATGTATATCATCTAGTTTTCATTTGAGTTGATGAACAATGTCGAACTATATGTATATGTATATATGGATAAACAGTGCAATACTTGGTATGTTGGTTCTTTGGATATATGGAGATGTACATTGGTGAATCATATATGTGTGGTGAATTATATATATATGTGTTGGCAAGTATATGTGTGGTGAACTATATATCATAAATGTGTGGTGAATTATATAAATGTGCTGTCAAATATATATATATATACATATATATGTGCTGTGAAATAATATAAAACAAAAAAACAGGAACCATATGGGCTCTTTGCCGTCTGCCAGCTGATGGCAAAGACCTGTGCCATCAGCTGGAAGACGGCAAAGGTGCCACATGGCACCTAGCTGTGCATCCTGGGGTGTCTATGTAGTCTCTTTGCCGTCAGCCTCCAGGGTGGGCAGACGGCAAAGAAGAGGGAACAGAGGAGGGGGGGAGGAGGAGGCAGACGACAAAGAGTGGAGAGAGGGGGGAGGGGAGGAGCAGGCATACGGCAAATATGGACGGGGAGGCAGACGGCAAAGATGGAGGGGGAGGGGAGGGGAGGAGAAGGGAGACAGCAAAGATGGACGGGGAGGTAGACAGCAAAGATGGAGGGGGAGGCAGATGGCAAAGCCTCCGTTAACCCCTAACGGAGGCAACGCCTGTCGGCCGCTGTCTCGAGCACTTTGCCGACTGCACCTAAGGAAAGCTGACGGCAAATAGCTTTGCCGTCCGCTTTGGGGGGCATACCGCAAAGAAGTTCCTATGCCGTCGTAGGCTGACGCAGAAATTTTGCCGTCCGTGAGAATCTTTGCCGTCTGTGATATTGTCTTTCCCGTCCGGGATATTGTCTTTGCCGTCTGTGATCGCAGATGGCAAAGAAGCTGATTCCTGTAGTGAAGGTTCAACGCCTAACAAGTGCACATCACAATAATTTTACATGTGCACAACAGAATACTTCTGCAAGTGCAAGTGCACAGAAAAAGGACCCAACAAATGCATAATCGCACATAAAGTGAGTTCCACAAAGATTGGGTGGGAACCACAAGTTTCTTCTCATCCTCTTCCTCTACACAATATTCAACTCTTGCCGTTGCCGCCTGCAAGAAAAAAATGATTGTAAGGCTTAGAAAGCAGACCAAGGGAAGAACTAAAATTTCACGCACGATAACCAATGATAAAAGTGTAGAAAATTGTTTTCTCATTCATCTAGTTATGAGTTATGAGGTCATAAAAAATATCATATGAATATATATAGGGATTGATTATTTGTCATCCAGGGTGAAGAATTCTTATTCTTCACCCGAGCCAACCCACACCCTAAACCAAAGCATGTAGCTTGCATCCATCGTAAGAAAAACATATGGTTTTGAGGTAATCTTACAGTTTCAGAATTAGTCTTGCGTTTGTAACACCACAATGCATAGTACGTGAGGTAAGATTTGTTGCTTGTCAAGTTATATTATGTCCTCGAGAATTCTTCTTATGCCCCGAATAGGCACTGTAAGGAAAAGGAGATTCTTCCCATAAAATTACTGCATGACTTTTTGGATAAGGCTGCATGGTCCCTTGTGTTTATGGATGAGAAAGAAATGGAGCAAGTGAGCATTAATCTCCTTGATTTCACCAAGAATGGCATCGAATACAAAAACGCTAGAATGAATCGTGTCAGCGTAGCTAGAGATCTACTATACCTAGTCCATTATACTAATTACTACTCCCTCTGTTCACTTATATAAGATGTTTTAGCCTATTCATACAATACTCTAAACAGTTCAAAACCAGCTGTCTAAAACGCCTTATAAAAATGAACGGAGGGAGTAATAGATATATAAAAAACACCTACTGTACAATTTAAGAATGCATCCTTATCCTATTAAAAGGCCTGGACTGGCTCCTAGGAATTTGGCAGTTTCTCTTTCAGCTTGTTCGTAGTAAGGAAAATGTAGCCATCTTTCTACAAAATTTACTGTTTTTTAAAGAAGGGAGAGGCCGTAGCTCAGCTCTACCCTTACTTACAGCTACCTTACATGCCCTACAAATTTCTTTTTAAGCGAAAGCAGAAATACTAAGCCAATATTCTGTCATACAAATGACTAGTGTCGTAGCTTCAAATAGTTTACTATCTTTGCTGCTATAGGGAGAAGGCACACACTATCAAATCTGGCTCAGTCGATCGACCAGGGTGAAGAATTACTTATTCTTCACCCCGGTCGATCAAGCGAGCCACTTTGTTTCTCCACCGATCACACCAACATGCCACATTGGTGAGCGACAGTTTTGACTAGTATAGTACTGCTTCTCTTATCAAAAGCAGAAGTTTGACAATTTAGTGTGGCACTCACACCGTGTCCATTGATATGGCTGACACTCACTCACACTTAATTTATCCTCCTCATTGTATATGAACTAATGTATCTACATATATAAATAGATGAAGTTCGTGACCATCATATATTTCATACTGTCCTGATGGTGACTTTTAATGTTTCCCACATTTATGGTATCTTCGGTTATTATTCTCAAATATGGTAGCATTATTTATCAGATTAATATAGGGTTTGTGGTCGGTGGCGTATATACATGAACATAGAGGAGGCTGGAGTTGTGGAAGTCAAACATACTTGCCACTACCATAGAGTGAGGTGCCATAGGGCAGGTACTTGAAGGCCACCGCCACCCAATACCGACTCATGCCCAAGCCTTCTTTCTTCTCGTCCTCTTCCTCTGCCCAATACGGAACTCCCGCCATCGCCGCCTGCAAGTGGCACACCTTGCATGTCTATTGCCCTACATTATATTGCAGAAAGCACTCTCATCGATCAAGGGGCTGGAATGCTAAAACATGAAAAGATCATCTTAAAAAGGCATGTCTCCTAGAATTCGAACAGATAAAATATATCCACCTGTAGCAACCTATAAGCTAAGGCATCATATTTACACATCCAAAATTGTAATGTGGGCCAAAACAATGAACATATACTTGACAAATAACAGAAAATGGTTGAGAGCTGAAAACCTTTAGTTTCACATCTTCTTCTCCACTGTTGCCTCTTATATTATCCCATGAGATGCTCCATGCAATCATCTCCTTGCACCTGCAAGGTATAAGAAGTTATAAGACAACTAATATCAAGTTATCTTATGGTCATGACACTTGTAGCTGCCAGCTATCTACAGGAGATGCCAATGAACATAATATATAAATGGGGCCAAAAATACTGGAAGCAACTTGAAAATAATGAGGAATGTTGAAACCGTGCCACCTTGTAAAACATAGTGTGTCTAGTCAATGCTTCTATATTTAACTAGAACAATATCAACTAACGCAAAGCAAGAGTTGGTCAATCTCTGGTAAGATGCACTCTTGCATGAGTAACTGCACTACTCATGCTTGCCTAGCTTTTTTTGTCTGTACACTAGCTGAAAACGGGTGACAAAGTTAAGCAAATGGCACGAACATCAATCCTGTATGGTTGAAAACTACATAGCAGCAAATCTGGCTTACTACTGAGTCTAGCAATGAAAAATCATAGCAAACCTCTGTACATGCACCAGATCTAAATCCTAACAATAGCCGGGGCGTAAAATGGGCGAGGGAGTGGGGGAGGAGCTCACCCTCGAAGAGGTACTTGCATATCTCTGGCGGTTCTTCTTAGAGATGATCTACGAAGGGAGTCAAGGGAGGTTAGATTAGGCACTTTTAGGACCAGAGCTGCGAGCGCCGAGACCGGAGCCGAGGAAGACTCGACCGGAGGAGTCAATTCTTCGAATACACAACCATAATACTTCAACAATAATACCCAAATATTCCGAACATGCCGAATTCTTCAAATACCCAACAATAATATTGTAATCATTCAAAATCTCCAACAGATCGGACTGTGATAGACACTACATGTTGTCTAAAGGAAATTAGCACTAACAATATTTATTTATTTTTGCGGTTGTGCGCTCATTTGACCATGGAATGGCAGCTCCTATGCATTTGTTACAGCTGAGTGAGTCAGAACAAACAGACATCAGATCCAGTGTAGAAAATCACCAAGACCAAAATCCCCAATCGTTCGCCCACATGGCCCTGTATGCACTAAGGATTAGCAGCTCGCAATGAACATAAATCACGACTAACAACTTGCATGTGAAGGATTTTTGCCCTGGCAGGCGTCCGGGGCAGCACCCAGGGTTGAGGGGATGGAGGATTGGTTCTGGGGTTGAGGGTTTATTTAGGAAGCGGACGGGCAAGCGTACCTGGATGACGTAGCCATCGTCGGAGACCTAGATGAGCTTGAGGCTGTCGTCCTTGATGGTGACGGAGATGGTGGAGGAGTCGGCATCGATGGTGTTCTCGACGAGATCCTGCACCGCTGACGAGGTCCGATGGATCACCTTCCCCGCGGCGATGCGGTTCACCACTGACTCCTCCAGTCACCGGATGTGCGGCGACTCCCCGCCCCCACCCCCGCCGCGCGGCACCGCGTCATCGACCTCCATGCCCGCCACGCCGCGTCTAGGGACCGGGCGGAGGAGGTGGGGAATGGGGAGGCGGAGACGGCGGAGGTTCCATCGATTTTGGTATTCGGGCCGAGGGGAGGATCGGCCGCCATATGTCGTGGGTAGGTCGTGGGGGAGAGAGAGATGGGGATCGCCAAGAGAGATGGGGTCGTGGGATTTCTGTCTTTCACTTTTTTCTCTTTTCTTTTTCACTTTGGGTAGCCAGCCTATCACATGCGAGGCCACGGATCCCTCCCCAGAAACAGATCCTGGCCATCCAGTCCTCCTACATCCAACGCTCAACACCCTCCCGTCATCCAACACACCTCTATCACTTTTTCTATTTTTCTTTTTTCAATCGTCAGCACTTAATGACCAATTTGTGCAATAGTATGATGACCTAATGGACGCAAAAGGTCATAACGTTATGGGATTTGGACTCTCTTAGACTTGTCATGACTAATTTCGGAATTTTGGTCATGGGTCAATGACCAATTAAACCACCATCATTTTGGGGGTCATAATTGAGCATTTTTCTTGTAGTGTATTGAACTTGTGCTTCTTGATCTCCATCAGCAAAGCACCGGCATGATGTCCATTGTCACCAGTGCGACATCATGAGCTCCATCATCATGATCTCCATCATCATGCCGCCATCGAGGTTGTCGCATTATCTATGCTATTACTACTAAAGTTACAACCTAGCGATGTAGTAAAAGCATCTACAAGCACAAACGTTAGTTTAAAGACAACCCTATGGATCTTGCCGGTTCCCATAGAATCGACGTGCAAGTCGATATTTAACTATTACAACATGATCATCTCATACATCCAATATATCATATCATGTCTTTGGCCATATCACATCACATGCATACCCTGCAAAAACAAGTTAGACGTCCTCTAATTTCTTGTTGCATGTTTTACATGGTTGCTGTGGGTATCTAGTATGATCCCATCTTACTTACGCAAAGTGTCACACCCTGATTTTCACCACAAGTATTTTATGTTGCAAAAATCAGAGCATGTTAAAACTTTTTCAAATAATGTTGTGAGTGCAATGTAAGCCCTTGCATGAGTGAATGCTTGCTTGTTTGATGACTCAAACCCATGAAAAACTTATTATTTTCCTCTATTAAAAAAACCCTTTTTCCTTTATATCAAGATCACCTTCATCATGTTGGGATACACTACTAGCTCATGAAGCCAAGTGGCACTTCCAACCAAAGTTGGTGATCTGATCCAAATATTATTTTCATTCATTAAAAACATTAATTGGTAATTTAAAATATTATTTTCCTATTTTATATTTATGTCTGTTTCTAAGGCCAGGAATGATATTCCCACAAGGAAAATTGCTTTCCGGCCTTAGAAAATTCTGAGTAAATTCATGGAAGCTCAGAAGGACATATATTTTCCATATATAAGATTTTCAAACCTATTTTATATTAATATTATTTGAGTAAAACCCTGAAAACAATTCCTTTCTGTTTTAGCTTTTTGAGATGTTTCCAAAGGAAATGATCTCAATAAATTCCCATAAAATTACAGGAGCCCTTCCAAGCCATATTAGGTGCTCACATAAAATCTCACCTTGATCCAAGGTGGGGAAGTGCACCTAATCAGCCCAAAACCCTCTCTGTCCAGAGAATAGTTGGAACAACTCTACATTGCAAAGTTTCTCCAATGGAGCTGAAACTTTGCACAGGTGTTTGACACCCCAAATGAGGACTCCACACCAAAGGTGGGATTCGTGAGACTCTGTTTGGCCACACTTCCTTTGTAAAGGACACTACTGGTCATTTTGAGGCATTTTCAAGTTTACAAAGCTAAACTTGTTCAATGGAGCTCAAATTTGGTGAAACCCCATGTTTTTACCACAAGACCAAACCTGTTAAGTTTCAGTTCCAGTGGTGGAGTGGAAGCACCCCAAATCAATGTCGAACACCTACTGACAAGAAGGTAAAAACCCTCCTAGCGACTGTTCTACCCAATGTGAAAGCCCCAAACTTGGTGAGTTAGAGCCCCAGAACACCCTGAGCACCCAGGCAACCAGCCCCTCCCCAACTCCAAGCACAAGTGACAAGATCTTCAATTTGAGCCGCAGGCCAGTACTGACAACACTAGTGTTTCTTGCCTCCTTTGACCAGCTCGTGCTCCCACTAACACACAACAGCTAGGCACACTCCCAGCAACACTCAGGACATGGAGGACACGTCCTAAGTGCCCCAGAGCGCGCCAGCATGCCGTGGCATGCCAAAACTACGCTCTGGGCGTGCTACAGAGAGCCTCCAGCAAGGGGACGTTGCCCCGGCCCGTGCCAACCTCCCCAGTAATGTCCAAACGCTCCCGCGACAACCATTCAGCGCAAAGCTAACACCAGGGACCCCCTCCCCTCGCGCAAGAGCTCAGGCGACGCGTGCCCTCATGCTCCCGACGCGGCTAAGCATGCACGGTCGCTGCGGCTCGACCCCACTCGCTTTCCCTCTGTAGACGATGCACCAGGAGCTCCTAAACCACGTCCCGAACCCGTGGTTTCACGGCCAACACCTCACTGTGCACGCACGCGTACCACGGTGAGTCACCGGCGCGCCCAAGTCGGCTCACCGTCGTTGGCCTATAAATAGGTCCCCCCAGCACCCCAGCACCCCCCAGGCAGCTTCAGCACAACCACTAGACTCCCCCTAGCCGCCCAATCGAGCTCGTAGAGCCCCGGTGCTCGATATCGACCGAGGCCCCTCCGCCTCGGAGCTCCGGTCGATCTCCGGCTACACGCCGGCTCCTACGCTGCCCGACCTCCCATTGCACTCCCCTTGACGCCAGGACCATTTCCCCCAACTTCCGCGAGCGAATCCGTGCCCCTAGCCATTAGCTCGACGCCAACCCGAAACCCTTCCGCCACGGTCACCTCGTCGCCGGCGACACAGACCACCTCAGGTGACGTCCCGACCACGAGCAGGTAGGCGGAGGAACGAGGGACCCATTCCCGCTCCTAGATTGGCCTGAGGACAATGGTAGCCTCGCCGGCGTCCGTCTCCACCTCTCTGGCTAGAGGTAGGAGAAGGACCCCACAGGTGGAGCCCACCTGTCGGTGTCCTGGGGCAGCCAGCGCGCAGCCGCTGACAATGACCCCAGGGGCCCGCATGTCAGGTTTGAACCTGGCCCGCGCGCGCCTGGTGGCCGGTCTGCTGGCCGGTCCGGCTGGGTCTCCCCCCGTGGCCTTTTCCTTTTATTTTTAACCTGCAACTTAAATGATTTTTATAAAAATATTTAGCCAGTAGAAAAATATGATTCTTCCACCAACAATTTTCTAAAAATGTATAGTAATTGATTCTGTAGTGTTTGACACTTATCAAATACAGAAACTGTTTTGGTATAATAAAATGATATAAAAAGCATTTGTTTGCTCCTGTTTTAAATAAATATGCTTAGCTAATAAAAACTATAGGAAACATTTTCCAAAATAATAAACTGAATTTATTCAAGATTTGCAACATTTTTAAAAGCACCTTGTGATCTGTTTTGGTGTGAGCTATTATTTATTTATTCCTTTTTTGACGGTAGAGTTACCGAGTGATGGAGGATCCGGAGCGGAAGACCTCGAAGACCCCGGATACCTAGCTGACCAAGGCAAGCAGCCCTTTGACCATGACTTGAGCACAAACATTGTTCCATGCTAGTATAGTTGGTATTCTCCCGTTGCATGTGATCACGATGCCGGTTTATCATTGTGGTGATGGCATCGGAGGCTTCTTCAAAGCCCCTGCATGGTAGTGATGTTATTCATATGACTCCTCGGAGCACAAGCATGATGAGCTTGACCCTACCATCTATGAGGATCATGCTACTGTCATGTTGGCTAGTAAAGTTATAGGTTCATTGCACTGAGCTTGATCCTTGAGGGTCATGTTAATACCATGTTGACAAGTGAAGTCAAAGCATTTTATCATGAGCATGATGATGAGTTAAATAAAGAGTTTATGAAAACCCCGTCGGGTGCCACTAATGCCCGAGGGTGATGATGAGTTGGTGATCACTTTTGCTGAAGTGATGCACCGATGTTTTGTGTGAGTATGGTTTCGGAAATGGGATTAGATTTATGATGTGTCGACCGTCCCAACCTTACTAGTACGACCATGTTACCCCTTTATGGGACGGGGCTTTGTTGATTACTCTAGTCGGTACTAGCAAAGAGCGACATTACTAGTGGCGGGAGTGATCGGTGTCACTCTCGTGATGGGGTCGTGCCAGGTAGGACGACTATGCCATTATTATGAGTTCCAGGCACATTGTTGGTCCCTGCATGGTTGATACAGTCCAGAGTCGGTGCTCGTAAGACGTACAACATGTGGGCTGGGTACCAATTGAGGAGACCTCTTTGTCTAGTATCGTTAGGTGAAAGATGATGATCGGGTACTTACCTCGGGTATTGGTGATATACCGCGAGTCGTGGATGACACGGAAGTTTCCCGTTTCTCATGGGTCTAGCGTACTACCTCTGCAGAGTGTCAAACAATTCAAATAGCCGTGTCCACGGTCAAGGACAGGTGGGTGGCGCTGCTTAAACTACGTCCAACGTTTCCGCATAAACCAAGAGTGTGTGTGTGGTGTTAAAAAGGTGTTGTTATGCGAGTAATAATATGACCAAGTTCGATGACTTGGCATATAGGGTAAACCCGGATGGTTTAGCCCTCATAAAGACATTGAGGTTATGACAAGTCCGATGACTTGGCATATAGGGTGAACCCGGATGGTTCAACCCTTAGCAGATATGTTGATATCTGTAACCTGTTCTTCAAGAGTAGTTCTTTAACTTGTTGCATATACTTGATCATTCCACCAAATTGCATTCCACCAAAGATACATGTTACTGTTATTCTTCACTATAAATGTTCATATCATGGGCTGTTTGCGAGTACATTCAAAGTACTCATTGGCTTGCCACTGGTTATTTTATTGACCAGACATGGAAGGACTGGAGTTTGGTGACGAGTACGCCGTCGGAGACGAACCTGCGATCTAGGACGCTTCCAAGTCAGAATGCCTGTCGGTGTAGGCTTGATGGCATGGGCACCGCTTAGCCCTTACGAGTTTCCGCTACTCGATGTATCTGTTTAATTTGGCTTTAGACCTCGCTCTTGAACCCGTCCTTCTGGTCGTTTGATGTAATAATTTCGGTACTTGGATGTAAGACTCTATTATTCAGTATCTGTGTTCAGTGAACATTGATCCTTGGGGTCACTGTGCACGGCGAACTCGACTTGCTAGTCGGGGTCCCCACACAAAGCCACAATGGTGATATGTGTATAGCTATTTAACCTTCTCCAAGTACCGCCTCGGTCAAATCCAATTAAACTAAAGTTGAAGAAACAAACACCCGCCAGTCATCTTTATGCAACAAGTTGCATGTCAATCGATGAAACTAGTCTCTCGTAAGCGTACGAGTAAGGTTGGTCTGGGCCGCTTCAGTCCAACAATACCACCGAACCAAGAAAAGACTAAGGAGGGCAACAAATCGAACGTCAACACCCACAAACTCTTTTGTGTTCTACTCGAGATATCATCTACACATCAACCTAGCTCTGATACCACTGTTCGGGAACGTCGCATGGGAAACATAAAATTTCCTACGCACACGGAATACCTATCCATGGTGATGATCATCTACGAGAGGGGAGAGTGAATCTACATACCCTTGTAGATCGCTAAGCCAAAGCATATATAATGCGGTTGATGTAGTGGAACACCTTCGCGATTGAAATCCCAGCCTGTCCCGCGATCTTATCTCGATCCATCCCACGATCCCATCACGATCCACCTCGATCTAGTGCCGAACGGACGACACCTCCGCATTCAGCACACGTACAGCTCAATGACG